>NC_133557.1:1330000-1995000 GCF_048773025.1 Camelus bactrianus | reverse complement strand
TACCAATATAGGAGCACCTAAATACATAAAGCAAATACTAACATATATAAAAGGAGAAATTGATGGGAACACAATCATAGTAGGAGACTCTAACACCCCATTAATATCACTGGACAGATCTTCCAGACAGAAAATCAATAAGACAATGGAGAAACTAAATGACACAATAGAACAGTAGGACCTGGTTGATATTTTTAGGACATTATATCCCCCAAAAAGAGACTATACATTCTTTTCAAGTGTGCATGGAACATTCTGTAGGATAGATCATGTACTCAGGCACAAAGAAGCCTCAACAAGTTTAAAAGGCTAGAAATTATTTCAAGCATCTTTCCTGACCACAGAGCCATAAAACAAGAAATCAACCACAGAAAAACAAAGGAGAAAAAAGTGACAGTATGGTGATTAAGCAACATGCTACTAAAAAACCAATGGGGATTCTCTGGTAAAGATGGCGGACTGGCAAGACCATGAGCACACCTCTCCTTGCAACTGCAATGAAACTGCAACTGAATGCTAAACAACCATAGAAAAAATGACTGGAACCTAGCAAAAAAAGAGCTTTTGCAAATGGAAACACAAAGAGGGAACCACAGCAGGATGGTAGGAGGGGTGTGCTCATGAAATAATTGGGCTCCATACCCCTGGGTGGGTGACCCACAAACTGAAGAAGAGTTAAGTTGCAGAGGCCCTCCCACAGGAGTGAGAGTTCTAAGCCCCATGTCAGGCTCCCCACCTCAGGTTCTGGCATTGAGAGAAGAAAGAAACCCCAGGACATTTGGTTTTGAAGGCCAGGGGCTTGGCTCTGGGAGTCCCACGGGATTGGGGGGGGGGGACAGAGACTCCATTTGCTTGGGAATTGTACACGGAAACTCATGTGCACCAGGTCCAAGGGCAGAGGCAGTGATTTCTTAGGAACCTGGGCCAGATCTGCCTGCTGGATTTGGAGGGTCTCCTGGGGATGTGGGGAACAGCTGCAGCTCACTCAGGGGACATAAATGCTGGTGGCAGACATTCCAGGCGTGTTTATCTACATGAGCTTTCCTGGAGGGTGACATCTTGATTGGATCATTAGCACCAAGACCTAGCCCCATCCAAAAGCCTGTAGGGAAGCCTCAGGCCAAACAACACACAGGGTGGGAACACAGCCCCACCCATCAGCGACTTCCTCAGCCACAAACACCTCTAGACAAAGCCCTTCCCACCAGAGGTCCAGGACCAAGCTTCACCCAGCAGTGGGCAGGCACCAGCTCCTCCTGCCAGGAAACCTGCATAGGCCTCTAGTCTAGCCTCATCTACCAGGGATAGATACTAGAAATAAAAAAAATCAACAATCCCAAAGCCTGTAGAAGGAATCCACAAACACACAGAAAGATAGACAATATGAAGCAGCAGAGGAATATCTCCCAGGCCAAGGCACAAGATAAAATCCCAGAAGAAGAAATAAGTGATGAGGAGATGGGAAGTTTATCTAAGAAAGAGTTTAAAGTAATGATAGCCAAGATGGTCAGAGAAATCAAGAGAGGAATAGATGCACAAAGTGAAGTTTTTAGTGAAGAGCTGGAAAACATAAAGAATGCCCAGAGTTGAGGAAAATCACTGAAATGAGTAACACACTAGAAGGAACCAAGAATAGACTAAATGAGGCAGAAGAATGGATCAGTGAGCTAGAAAACAGATTAGTGGAAATCACTACTGCAGAACAGAAAAAAAGAATGAAAAGAAATGAGGATAGTTTAAGAGAACTCTGGGACAACATGAAGTGCACTAATATTCACATTATAGGGGTCTCAGGAAGAGAAGAGAGAGAGGAAGGACCTGAGAGAATGTTTGGAGATATAATCACTGAAAACTTCCCCTACTTGGGAAAGGAAACAGTCACCCAAATCCAGGAAGAGAGGACCACAAAGGATCAACCCAAACAGGAACACACCAAGGCACATAGTCATAAAATTGACAACAATTAAGGATAAGGAGAAAATATTAAAATTAGCAAGAGAAAAGCAACAAATAACATACAAAGGAACTGCTGTAGGGTTATCAGCTGATGTTTCAGCAGAAACTCTACAGGCCAGAATGGAGAGGCACGATATATTTAAAGTGATGAAAGGGGTAAGGTTACAACCAAGAAAACTCTATCTAGCAAGGCTCTCACTCAGACTTGATGGAGAAATCAAAAGCTTCACAGATAAACAAAAGCTAAAAGATTTCAGCACCACCAAACCAGCTTTACAACAAATGTTAAAGGACCTTCTCTATTCATCAAATTATAAGGAAAGGGAACAAAAAGCAGAAAGAGGAAACAAACAAAAAAAAGACCTATAAAAGATCACTTTGGCTGGTTGGGGTCTTTTGTGGTTCCTTGTGAATTTTGGAATTGTTTGTTTTAGTTTCGTGAGGAATGTTGGGTATTTTGATGGTGGTTGCTTTGGATCTGTGGATTGCTTTGGGTAGTGTGGCCATTTGGAGTTTTGATTCTTCCAATTTAAGAGCACAAAAAATCTTTCCATTATTTTGTGCCATTTCAGTTTTTGGAGTATAGGTAATCTCCTTGGTTAGGTTTATTTCTGGGTATTTTGTTGTTTTTGATGTATTGGAAATGTTTATGCTGGTTATAAAATTCTGGTTTTGAAAATGAAAAAAAAAAGTGAATGAAGGGCCACAAAGGGCAAAATATCCTTCTTTCTTATGGGTGCGTTGTATTCCATTACATATATATATGCTGCATCTTCATTATCTATTCAACTATTGATGTGTACTTAGGATGCTTCCATATCTTGGCAATTGTAAATAATGTTGCTGTTAATAGCAGTGTGTATGTACCTTTTTAAATTAATTCTTATTTTTTGGTTGGCACTATTCCTTTGATAACTATGTACATTTAAAAAGCTAAAGCTCTAAACTTTCTTAGAAACAATGAACAGTACGTATATGCAAATTTTAAAATATACGTGCATTAAAAAAAAAAAGAAAGAAATGAGCTAACAAGCCATGAAAGACATAGAATAAATTTAAAAGATACATTAATAAATGAAAGAAGCCAGTCTGAAAAGGCTATGAACTGTGTGATTCCAACCAAATGACATTCTGGAAAAGGTATAGGTACAGAAACAATAAAAATATTATAGTTTCCAAAGGGGAGAGGGAGGGAGAGAGGAATGAATAGATGGGGCACAAAGGATTTTCAGGGCAATGAAATTATTCTGTATGATACTTTAGTGGTGGCTACATGTCATTTGCATTTGTCAAAACCCATAGAATGTACACCATCAAGAGTGAACCCTAATGTAAACTATGGACTTTTGTTGATAATAATGTTTCCAAGTTGTTTCATCAATTGTACCGATATGCCACACTGATGAGGGATACTGAGGGTAGGGTATATATATTTGTGGGTGGGGAGGGCTGTGTGAGAACTCTCTGTATTTTCTGCTCAATTCTGCTGTGAACCTGAAACTTCTCTGAAAAAAGAAACTCTATTAATAAAAAAGGTAAAAATATAAAAAATAAATACAATTCAATTTTATATAATTGCTCAGATCAAAAGTGTAAATTTCATTATTTATGAAGGCTGTTTTGGAAAGATAGAAGAAAATATCAATGGGTCAATGATGAAATCAAAGACAAAATTAAAAAATACCTTGAGACACATGACAATGAAAACACAACCACACAAAATCTATGGGATGCAGCAAAAGCAGTCCTAAGAGGGAAGTTCATAGCAATGCAGGAGTTCCTCAAAAAAGAAGGAAAATCTCTAATAAAAACCCTAATCTACCACCTAAAAGAATTGTGAAAGGAAGAGCAAATAAAACCAAAAGTCAGCAGAAGGAAGGAAATAATAAAGATCATGGAGGAAATACATACAGGAAATAAATACAATAGAGATTTTAAAAAATGGAAAAAATCAATCAAACCAAGAGCTGTTTTTTTGAAAGAGAAAACAAAATTGAGAAACCTCTGGCCAGGCTCACCAAGAAGAAAAGAGAGAGAATACAAATAAAGTAATAAAGGAAAAAGGAGAAATTACAGCCAACACAACAGAAATATAAAATATCATAAAAGGATACTATGAACAACTATATGGAAACAAATCGTACAACCTAGAAGGCATGGATAAGCTTCTGGAAACATACAGTCCACCAGGACTGAATCAAGAAGAAATAGACCACTGGAACAGACTGATCACTAGAAATGAAATAGAATTAGCAATAAAAATCCTCCCTGCAAACAAAAGTCTAGGACCAGATGGCTTCACTGGGGAATTCTGCCAAACATACAATGAAGAACTCATCCAGGTTCTTCTCAAACTCTTCCAAAAGATTAAAAAGGAGGGAGTACTCCCAAACTCATTCTATGAAGCCACCATTACTCTGATATCAAAACCAGACAAAGACACTGCCAAAAAAGACACAGGCCAACGTCACTGATGAACATAGATGCAAAAATTCTCAACAAAATATTAGCAAACAGAATCCAACAGTATATAAAAAAGATATACACCTTGATCAAGTTGGAGTCATCCAGGGACACAAGGATGACTCAACGTATGGAGATCAATCAATGTGATACTCTACATTCACAGGAAAAAAAAAAAAAAAAAGCTAAAAACCTCATGATCATCTCAACAGATACAGAAAAAGCATATCATAAAATTAAACATCCATTTGTGATATAAACTCTTACCAAAGTAGGTATAGAGGGAACATATCTCAACATAATAAAAGCTATTTATGGCAAACCTACAGCCAGTATACTACTTAATGGTGAAAAACTGAAAGCATTCCCACTAAACTCTGGAACAAGACAAGGACGCCCACTCTCACCACTTCTTTTCAACATAGTCTTGGAAGCCTTAGCCACAGCAATCAGACAAGAAAAAGCAATAAAAGGTATCCAAATTGGAAGAGAAGTAGTAAAATTGTTACTATATGCAGATGACATGATGCTATATATAGAAAACCCTAAAAGCCCCACACAAAAACTACTAGAGTTGGTAAAAGAATTCAGCAAGGTAGCAGGATATAAGGTTAACATATAGAAATCAGTGGCATTTCTTTAGACTAAAGAAAATTAAAAATTAGTAGGAAAAGAAAGTAAAGAAACAATCCATTATAAAACTGCATCAAAAACAATAAAATACTTAGGAATACTTAGGAATAAATCTGACCAAGGAGGTAAAAGACTTATATGTGGAGAACTACAAAACATTGATCCAAGGAAATTAAAGATGACTTAAAGAAATGGAAATATATCCCATGCTCTTGGATTGGAAAAATCAATATTATTAAAATGGCCATACTGCCCAAGGTAATCTACAGATTTAATGTGATCCCTATCAAATTACTCAAGATGTTGGGGAGGGTATAGCTCAGTGGTAGAGTGCCTGCTTAGCATTCATGCTGTCCTGAGTTCAATCCCCAGTACCTCCATTAATAAGTAAATAAGCCTAACTACCTCCCCCTCAACAAAAACAAAATAAAAAACAATAAAAAAAATTACTCAGGACATTTTTCACAGAACTAAAACAAACAATCCTAAAATTTATATGGAATCACAAAAGGTCCAGAATTTCCAATGCAATATTAAAGAAAAAGAACAAAGCTGGAGGAGTAACCCTCCCAGACATCAGACAATACTACAGATCTACAGTAATACAAACAGTGTGGTATTGGCATAAAAACAGACATTTGGATCAATGGAACAGAATAGAAAGCCCAGAAATAAACCTACAAACATATGGTCTTTGACAAAAGAGGCAAGAATATACAATGGAGAAAAGACAGTCTCTTTAGCAAGTGGTGTTGGGAAAACTGGATAGCAGCATGTAAATCAATGAAGTTAGAACATACACAAAAATAAACTAAAAATGGTTTTAAAAGTTAAATATAAGACAAGACATGATAAATTTCCTAGAAGAAAACACAGGAAAAATATTATCTGTCATAAATCTTAGCAATGTTCTCCTGGAACAATCTACCCAGGCAATAGAAAAAAGAGCAAAAATAAACAAATGGGACTTAATTAAACTTATAAACTTTTTCACAGCAAAGGAAACCATAAACAAAACAAAAAGACAACCTTCGAATGGTGAAAATATTTGCAAATGATGTGACTGACAAAGGCTTAATTTCCAGAATGTATAAACAGCTCATACAACTTTATAACATGAAAACAAGCAACCCAATCCAAAAATGGGCAGAGGACCTAAACAAGCAATTCTCCAATGAAGACATACAAATGGCCAATAGGCACATGAAAAAATGCTCAATATCACTAATTATCAGAGAAATACAAACCAAAACTGCAATGAGGTATCACCTCACACCAGTCAGAATGGCCATCATTCAAAAGTCCATGAATGATAAATACTGGAGAGGGTGTGGAGAAAAAGGAATCTTCCTACACTGTTGGTGGGAATGTAGTTTGGGGCAGCCATTATGGAAAACAGTGTGGAAAGTTCTCAAAAAACTAAAAATAGACCTACTATATGATCCAGCAATCCCACTTCTGGGTATATATTCAGAGAGAATTCTAATTCAAAAAGATACATGCACCCCAATGTTCATAGCAGCACTATATTCAATAGCGAAGACATGGACACAACCTAAATGTCCATTGACAAATGACAAGATAAAGAAGTTGTGGTATATTTATACAATGGAATACTACTCAGCTGTGAAAAAGAATAAAATAATGCCATTTGCAGCAACATGGATGGACCTAGAGACCGTCTTTCTAAGTGTACTAAGCCAGAAAGAGAAAGAAAAGTACCACATGATATCACTCATATGTGGAATCTCAAAAAAATGGACACTATGAACTCATCTACAAAACAGAAAGAGACTCGAAGCCATAGTAAACAATTTTATAGTTACTGTGGGAAAGGTGGTGGTAAGGGATAAATTTGGGAGTTTGAGATTTACAAATGTTAGACACTGCATATAAAAATAGATTTTAAAAAAAGTTTCATCTGTATAGCACAGGGAACTATGTTCAGTATCTTGTAACAACCTTTAATGAAAAAAAAATGAAAACAAATGATGTGCATTTATGCATGACTGGGACATTGTGCTGTACACCAGAAATGGACACATTGTAATTGACTGTACTTCAAAAAAAATAGCAGCTATTATGGAAAACAGTATGGAGATTCCTCAAAAAACTAAAAATAGACTTACTATTTGATCCAATAATCCCACTCATTGACATATAACTGGAGGGAATTCTAATTCGAAAAGATACATGCACCCCAATGCTAATAGTAGCACTATACACAATAACCAAGACATAGAAGCAACCTAAATGTCATCATATTTAAAATAGATTGCCATTATATTTAAAACAGATTTTAAAAACCCACAAATTTCTTCTATATAGCACAGGGAACTATATTCAATATCTTGTAATAACTTTTAATGAAAAAGAAAATGAAAACAACTATATGTATGTATATGCATGACTGGGACATTGTGCTGTACACCAGAAATTGACACATTATAGCTGACTATGCTTCAGTTTAAAGAAATAATTTAAAAAAAAAAGTAACAACAACAACAAAAAGTTCAGGGCTATAAGTTTAGATAAAGACCAACTGAGGTGGAGGCAGGTGAGATAAAGTGTCAGGCAGGGACTGTCTGAGGAGGTGACATCTGAGCTGATGTCTCAGAGCCACCAGGGGACTCATCATGCTCCTCTTCCTCAGCACCGTCCTGGGCTCTGCTTGCCTCGTATCAGGTCCTGGCGGATATTTACCAGATGGATAAGTCAATCAATGATGGCCGGAGGTTCTGACCTTGGCTATGGGAAGCACTTTAGTTTATGTTGCCTTTAAAGTTCTATTATGAAGAGCTGTTTAGACAAGTTCTATGGGAGGTTTTTCACTTTGAGGAGGAAAGAGATTTTCCTTTGGTTTTTATTCATTACTTATTGCAAAAGCGATTTTGCAATGACTGATTTCAACATTTCTCCCTGGGCTTCTAAACCACCCTAGTCCCAAGCAAGCCTGAGCAAGTTTCCAAAAACATGGTTTTTCCTTCAAGCCTGACCTCCCGATGGGCCACGAGGAAGCTTTGCATATGCACACCTGTGCAGGGCAGAGTGGAAGCGAGAAGGAAGTGAAAACAGGCCCAGTGGACCCAGGTGACGTCGCTTCAGAATCTTGCTTCTCCCAAAATATTTCCCATGACTCACAAAAGTTAGTATTAGGTATGGTCCCTGAGGCTTGCCTCGCAGTGGATTATCCATGAGCCCCACCTTGTGCTTCTCCAAAAATATTTCCACTGGATAATTTTTAACACAAAGAACTTCAAACACACTCAAGAAACTCTTTTCATTGGTTAGTTGAGTAACAAACCACACAGTAAAAAAAATCAGAATGCATGAAATGGTGAACATTTGAGTCTTTGACCAGTTTCTTCTTTTGTTTAAGATTGAAAGCTATTGGCTTCAAATTCGTTTTCCTATGGTTTCTTTTTATGATTATTGATCTCTATTAGCATTATAATTGTAAAGAGTTGATATGAATTTCTCTCTTTGATCTGTCCTACTTGTTAATCAACAGTCTTTTAAACTCTGGGTTCTTTCTTCCCTTCTTGACATTTGCCATTGTTTTCCACCGTAAATGCCTTGCCTGCTGTTCTCAAAAGCTGCCCGGAATCACTAAGAGAGTATATTGCAGTATCAAGTACCATGGCTTCAGGCTTTGCAGCAGCTGCCCACTTTCTAAAAGCTCCCTTTATTCCTTGCAACTGCGCTTCTCCAATTCAGACTGACAAATATCAGTTCTTTCCTCCTACCTTTCATGCAAAAAAACAAATCCCCCAAACAAAACAAAACAAGATCCTCAAAGTGTAATAAATCCCTTCCTCTGCATGGTATACTTTCATACACCTTGTAACTGCATTTCCCTGGTGGATTTATTCTTTTGCCCTGTCATTCCTCTTTTTTTTTTTTTTTTTCCTTTTGTACTCTGGCTTCCTCAGCATTACTATTCCCAGCCTTGCAATCCATGTTGCAAATGCAAAAAAATGCCCACTTATTTAGGACAGACTGAATGGCTCACATTAAAAAGGCCACAGCACAGCATCTGGTGGGACTCCTTGCTAAAATCGCCCCTGGCTTGGACAAGAGAAAACAGCAGGTCTTGGAATCAAGACTAATAGCTCAGGAGCTCGAGAGCACACTGTGGGGCTTGGTGGAAGTTAACTGTACAGTAGTATATTATAGTATGGGATATACATATATCATACATGTTTAGCAGTATATAGTATATTTTTTTTTTACCAGCCACTATACTCACTATACTCAGAAATCAAGATTTCTGAAATCTGATAGCCTCTAAAGCATCTCACTGTACGATTCTATGCTGCTTCTCTGCTGTTTTACTTTCCAATTTAAAAAAATGGGGGTAGAGAGGGAGGCAGTTAGGTTTACGTTTACTTATTTATCTTTTTGACGGAGATACCAGGGACCAAACTCAGGACCTCGTGCACACTAAGCATGTGCTCTACCACTGAGCTATTACCCTTCCTCTCACTTGCCAGTTTTAAATGAGAATAGTGATACTATTAGAAATAGCCATTACTAACTGTGTACAATTAACACTTGAAGAGAGTGGCCTTGTGGAGGTCATCTGAAGAAAATGTAAGGATGACCCAGTCCCTACTAAGTGTAGGAGCTCTTCACTGCATATAAGCCATTGGACAAGAGTCAAGTCTTTCCTTACAAGGAAACTATGGAGTTACTCTGCAGCCACTTCTGTTGCTTTGTAGAACAATTCAAATGACCATTAAATTCTTACAGTCATGGGTACCAGAGCCCCTTTAAGATGTGAATGGGCCTGTTCTCCAGACCTCAGGGACTCAAAGTCTGGATAGAACCTCAGAGATGGGATTGGAATGGGGAATTTGTAAGGATCTTATCCAAAGCAATATCTGATGGCTCTGTGGCCTAATCCTTTACTACTCAAAGAGTGGTCCATGGGCCAGGAGCATCAGCATCACTGGCATCACCTGAGAGATGGTTCAAAATGCAGCCTGTCAGGCCTCAACCACCTTCTGCATCAAAATTCACATTTTTACAGGATCTCCAGATGATTCATGTGGACGTGCAATTTGGAGAAGCCCTGATTTACCCTGAGCTCTTCTTTTCCTGAAGAATAAATTAATGCTCAAAGAAATAAAGTGTATTGTCCAAGGTCACCGAGTGAATTTGCAGTTAAAAGACACATTACATGAGTTATGATGTCCATTCTGGATAACCTGCTCCTTTTCTCCCAGGTCTCTGGTTCCTTCAGGGATATCCCAGGGTTTCCCAGGGTTGCCCATGGCCCACCTGGGCCAGCCCTCCCCAGATAGCTTTGGACATTTCCCAGATCACCTTTCCCATCATAACTTTCTGCAATGGCAAAGGTGTTCTGTATTGTACTGTCCAACGGCCATGGGTGCCTACTGAGCACTTGAAACAGGGATGCTGCAACTGGAAAGCTGGTAGAGGGCAACTGGGAGAAGAGTGAGGTCTCCATCCCTAGGGCATATCTACCCCTCAACTCTAACAGGAAAGAGGAGCTTCAGGGCTTTTGTTTGGATGGCTGGCATGATGGCAGTTTCTCAGCTCCTGTTCTGTACAGTGAGTTGTTTCTGTTACAGTTTTCAGGAAGACTGCACTGGAAAATATCTCCAGACCGTCATTTATGAACTGGGGAAAAGAGCAAAGAGCCTGTAGGGTCATCTGGGAAGCTAACTGTATTTTTGAAAGGGTCTAAACAAGCCATTAACCTGCTCTTCCTTAGGCAAATGCCATGCCCCTGTTCTTGCGTTTGTTTTGAGGATTTTTCCAGAAAGAGATGAACAGTCTGCTACTACTTGTGATTCTTCTCCTTGCCGTGAGTGAGTGAAGATCTCAGTTCTCTGACTTAAGATAAAAGTACTGCAAAATGTTTCAGAAAGAACCATGTAGATCTATCTAGCTACCATTCGGCTGATTAGTGGCCAAAATTTCCCCACCTCTTCACTGCTGCCTGTTTCCAGACTTCAGCCATATGATTTCGTAGCTCTTCCAATCAAGAGGTGAAGTCTACTTCCTCACTTATAAATCTGGGCTGACCTTATGATTTACTTTGGTCAGTGGTATGCAACGGATGTGACCACATGCCAGTTCTGAGCCTGGTCTGAAAGGTCTTGCATCCCTTCATGCTCTTTCACGGAAACTTCCACTGATGCTTGAATAAGCCTGAACTAGCCCGCTGGAAGATGACAGGCCCCAGCCACTGGGAGGGGCCCTGGGCCATTCTATCTGTCCCAGCTGAGGCCAGCACAGACCAGCCACCCCACCTACATGCCAGCTGACTACAGACATGTGAGTGAGCCCAGTCAAGATCAGCCAAGCCCAGGCCGTACCAGCCACGTGGCCCAGTCCACGTACAGAATTGTTAAAAAAAAAAAAAAAAGGAAATGGTAGTTATTTTAAGCAACTAAATTTGAGGGGTGATTTGTTACAATATTGTTGTGGCTATCCAGACATAATTATCATATTTGACATTTTTAATGTCACTTAACATTTCTGAAGGAAAAGAAAATATTCCTTGAGGTCATGATCAGATTAAGTTCTGTGGACTCAGATGGAAGGGGCATTAACATTAGTCTTTGACTATAGCAAACTTTTGCAGCTGAGGACATGGAGGCCTAGACAAGCGAAATGAATAACCTTGGATCAGACAGCCAGCTAGGAGCACCACAGCACATGGGTCTCCTGTCCCCAAAGTCTTCCCAAGTCCTCAGTCAGTGCTTTCATGAATATGCTCTGAATTTGGCTTGTCTGCCAACCAGCAAGCCTTTGAAAACACAGCTTTTAAAAAGGAGATTACATTTACAGAGACCGATGCTTCTGACTACAGTTGGATTCTTTGATTTCCAAAGGCCCTCTCAATTCTCTGTTAAAAGAAATCCCAGCTTGGCCATTTATTTTTCAGGAAAAGATTAATGGGTAGCCTTTACCATCACCATGGCACTGCTTACCTAATCAACCTGTAATTGTCTGTAATTTGTCAAAAATTGTGCTTGTTATGATAATAATAATAATAATAAAAAGAAATGTTGTATGTTTTCTACTCACCATTGGATGAATTTCTGCACTGGTGTGAATTCACTTCCCTGGCAAGTGAGTAACTTAGCTTGCTGGTTTCTATTCTTTCTTAAGCTCTGGTGGTCTTTCTTTGCATCTCAGAGTTTATAACATATTTTCATGTAAATTATCTGACTTGAATTTCCCCATAACCCATTTTTAACCCCAGAAAGAAAACAGTTGTGCGATTTGTACCAGGTCATGTGGACCGGAAGGAGAATGGCTAGGTCATACTTCGAGATTTTATTCAGCAGTGTGATTTCTACCAATAATGTCAATTTGTCCTTTTATAATCTGCACCTGTTGAATATGTGTTGGTGCCAGTCATGCCCAACGTCCCCTTTCTTGCTGAAATACCCTGGTCCAAGTCTGCTTCGTAAGGAAATAGCCCTGGGATCCTCTTGGCAGAGAGCTCTTCCATCAGGGTGGTCTCAGACTCAGGGCTCTTCTCTTCAGCTACACAATGGGCCAAGATTTAAAGTGAGAAATATGGGCGAGACAGGAATCTTCCAGGCTGAAGAAAGTGAGAGGTAAACCTTGAGGAGAGGTAACAGCCATCCCCTGGTTCTACTCTGTCTCCTTGGGGCTTTCTGTTTCCAGTTATAATACATTTGTGTCCTTAAAATACACCTTATTTTGATTAACAGGACGTGAGTCCAACTCACATGGTCACCTTTCTTTGGTATGACATTTCAAATTTTCTAGTGTAATATCATTCAACAAGGAAAACTAATCCAGCAAGTGAATTTCAATCAGGAACTATTAACTCCATTTCACAAGGGGGAAAATTATAGCTTTGAAGGGAGGTTAACTGACTTGCTCAAGGTCACACAGCAAGGTCAAGGTAACAAAATTTAAACCTAGTTCTCCTGCTTCCTGAGTCCTAGGATCTTTCGGGTTTCTTGAATGAATATTGAACATCTTTAGTATGCTGCACACAGTATGTCTCTTGCAATACTTTTTATTGAAAATGTGCAACAATTTCCTCAGGGAATATGTTGGAGGAGAGTTTAAGAGAACCTCCAAAAACTGCTGAAAAATTCCCACTGTCAACTGTCTGTTGATGTTTCAAGGTGGGATATATATCACTTCACACTCTCTACACCACACTGGTCTCCTGCCTTCAAGGCGATCAAAAATAATCAATGCTTTAAGAGTCAAGACTGCATTGTCCACGTTTCACATGACAGTGCCAAAGTTCTTATTGCTCTTGCTCTCAGAGAATGTGTAGAGCTTTCCTGCAAATGCACAGTTGACCATTTTCTCAGAGAGCAGTGGAATGTCTAAGGTGAGGATGCAGATTGGATGTATTTCCTATTTACGAAATCCTCCAGGAGATGCCAAGTAGACTACTGATATGTGGTTCTTTGAACACCACTGACTGTTTTTGATGAGGAGGAAAATTATGGTTTTTAGAATGTGTCTTGCACTCCTCCAACTACAGGATGAGGTACTGACATAGGAGCCTGACCACTACAGACGTCCACCGCCTTCTTCTCACGGAGGCTGCTCCTAGTCAGTGACTGAGCATGTAGAATACAAAGCAGCACCCCCACCCCCTGAGGTGGACACAGCACACCTCAGGCAGCCCAAGTTGGCTCAGGATCTCTGACAACTTTGCTGGACCTTCCTCAGGCTGCACAGGGATCTTGGATGCTTTTCCCCAACCTTCCTTCCTTCACTCTTTCCTTCACAGGATTCAGACCTCATCATCATCTCACAGCTCTCCTGGGCTTCCCTGACTCCCTCTCCATTTTCTTTCAAGGCATTCCCCCTAATAACATCCTGGCATGGTTAATCATAGCTTGATATCTGCTTCTTAGAGTACCTCAACAAAGAGGCAGATGAGTTTTATATGCTTAAGTTAGCATCTGCTATGTGTACATTTGTGTGTGTGTGTGTGTGTGTGTGTAACTTTGAAACTAAAAGTAAATTTTAAATTATTATATCTTCTGATAATGGTTCCAGTACTAGATCTTGATCAGATACCAACAAGGGTCTACTTTCCCCATATTAATCCCCAGATCATAAAAAGGTAAGCTGAACCTGGACTGACAGTTCAGCCCCGTGCGTACGAGCAGTGGGCAAGATAAGGCAGTGCCTGATGTGTGCCAGTGAAGCATCTTGTCCAGAAGGGTTTTATTTTTTCCCTCTATCACAGAAGTCTCTTTTTATACCTAGAGCCTCAAAGAAACCAGAACTGGCAGAAGCAGTCAGTTTTAAATCCAGGGCCCTGAGAACAAATTTAGGAAAGAATGCCTCACCTGCACCCAAAGAACAAAACCTCCTTCCACTTTCTGCTGGCCTGTGATCCAAACTGAACAGGGAGGGAATAAGGAAACCATAACTCTTTTGTCCCCATGCTGCTTTGTCAAGATGGAGTTTTCTCTAATAGTCTTCCAGCAAGAACACTGTCTGTAACTCACTGCCCTTACGCCCAGTGCATCTCAAACTTGGGTTATGCAGCCGTGTAAATGGCAGAATAGTAATGCCTGAAGCTTTCATTCCTTCTTATTTGCTTCCATGCAATGCAGGGGCAGCTCTACCTGGACTTTTTTTAAATTATTATTATTATTCTCATGATTTATTTGTGTTTTTTTTTCCTAGTTCTCCAACCCATCTAATCAGTACCCTGGAGGGCAGATTGGGCCAAATATATGTTTTACCTGTTATTTCTAAAGCTTTAATGAGCATGCTAGTTTCTTGAGAACCTTGTTAAAGGCAGATTCTAGTTCAGTGGGTTGCTGGTTAGGGCCTGGAAGCCTACATTTCTAAAAAGAGAAGGGAACAAACTGATGCTGTTGGTCTGAAGCCCTAAAGTCATGGTTCTCTAACTTTAATATGTCTCAGAATCACCTGCGGAGGTTGTTAAAATACAGATCCCCGGGCTCCATCCCAGAGAGCTTGACTCAGTACGCCTGGTGGGGCACCTGAGAATCTGCATTTGCAATAAACTCCCAGGTGATGTCAATGGCTTTTGGTCCCTGGACCATACTTTGAGTAGCAAGGGTTTAATGAACACATCTAGCAGGAAAGTCTCATAAAGCCGACTTCTTTCTGCTGTCCAATCACTTGATTTGCCTGGGAAAGTAGGTTTGGAAACAGCTGAGTATTTTTTGCTTTGGGCAGGTTCATTTTTCTTTCAGCTGAACCTTATAAACTATGCAAATGCATAGGACTGAAAGCTGATAGGTCTGGGGCATGAACAGGAATCACGGAAAAGGCATAGGTTTCAAACAGCGTAGGTGACCCTGACTCACCACAACCTCTCCACAGTCCCTACTTTCAAGCTTTCTCATCCTAAATAAGACTCTCTCAGCCATACCTAAATTCTGTAACTTGTATTTTACATCTGTTTAAGGACTGCTTCCAAGGCTTCCCGGGCAGAAATATGGGACTCAGAAAACACTGAAAGCTGCCTGGCACTGGGTCCATGGAAATCTTGATAAGAATCAAGACCCATTTCTAGGGAGGGAGGCTGCACTTTAAATACCAGGCACCTCTACATCTCTGCATCATATAATAACCCATCACCCTCCACATGCCTTGTGTGCTAGGGGCTGTGGTTAGTTTTTTACATGCACAGGCTCACATAAATCTTACACCAATCCAACTAGCAGATGAGAAAGCTGGGCTACAGCCCTATTTGTCCGAGATCTGTAAGCTAGACCTTTGCTATGTGGCCCATGGACCAGTGGCATCAGCATCATTTAGAAGCTTTTAAAAAATGCTGAATCTCAGGCCCCACCCCTGGCCTACTTGACCAGAGTCTTCATTTTAACAAAAATGCCTGGTGATTCCTGTGCCTTGCAGGGCACATGCCTGGGCCCACGCCACCACACGCCTCTTTACCAAGGAAGGATTTTTGCAGAGTCATTTTCTTCATTGGAAATGCTCTAGCACAGATCCTGTGAGACATCAAAGGCAGGCATTTTCATCACTGGCAAAGGGGTGGCTTGACTGCTTTGGGAGGAGAACTGCTTGGCAGCACATCAGAGCTCAGGGGAGCTGCATGCGCTGACACAGGCAATTCCTGGCTTTTTGGGGCTGGACTTGGGAAGCGATGTGCAACCATCATCCAGAGCAAATTAGAGTAAATTAAACGCAGGGCTTTCCCTTGTGGGACCTGCTTATACAAAGAGAGTGCTCCCCAAGTCCTCTACAACAGACTCCCAGGGTGTAGAGTCAGACTAAGGAGAAGAAGAGTCACTTCTCACTTCACTTGTAGGGAACACCAGGGATTCAAGAGTGATTTCTTTCCCAGGGGGAGGAGAAGATATCAGGCAGAGGAATTCCGTATCAGACTAAAAGTTTTCAGGAAGTGTCTAAAACAGGACACCATGCCAACCTCCTCCTATCTGGTGGATTGAAACAACAGCCACTTGTAAGTTCACAAATCTGTGATTAACCAGTGCTCTGCTGACCTGGTCCAGGCTTGGTTGATCATGAAACTCTCTCCTGAGTCTCTTTTCAGACCACACAGTTGGTTTCAGCTCTGCTGTGGTTCGTATGTCTCTCATCTTCTGACAGGCTAGCCTGGTGGCTAAGAGATCCCAGAAGAATGAGTGGGAATATTCAAGACATATTGAGGACTACGCCAACCTGGCAGACTGTTAATTCTGCTGCATTCTACTGACGTAAGCAAAGTGAAAGTCCAGTCCATATTTAAAGGCTGGGGAAACACATTCTACCTCCTGATGCAAGGTCCCATTGCTGAAAGATCATGGGTACAGGGTGAATTGGGGCTTATTTTGTAATCTGCTGTGCTTCTGCTAACTGCTTCTCATCTGTGCTTTTTGAAACAGTCATCAATACACTGATTCTTGCCTGAAGATCCCATTTTGGGCTTATTGCTTCTCCTGGCCAGATGCATTTGGAGGCCACTGCATGCCTTTAAGGGCTCTGATTGGCTACCTCAAAATACAAGCCATCAAATACTATAGAAACAAGTGGAAGAAGAAAGTCAAGAAAGCACAAATTTTAATATAAATTAAGATCTCTAAAAAACAAGTTTATACTGTATAGCACAGGGCACTATATTCAATTTCTTGTAGTAACTTATGGTGAAAATAGAATATGAAAACGAATAATGTATGTTCATGTATGACTGAAGCATTGTGCTGTACACCAGAAATTGACACAACATTGTAAACTGACTATATACTTCAATAAAAAAAAATATATATATATATAATTTAAAAAATTAAAATCTCAGTGAGATACTAAACACTCCTAAAATGGACTGAATGAAAAGGACAGACAACTGCAAGTGTTGGCAAGGAGGCAGACTAATTGAAACTCTTATATTCTGTGGATGGAAAGGTAGATACTTTGGATGACTCTTTGGCATTGTTCAGCGAAGCTGATAATATGCACATTCCATGACCCAACGATTCCACTCCTAGATAGAGATCCAGCAGAAATGTTGAACAAGGCTAACAAAGAATATTCACAGCAGGATTATTTGTAATATCGCCAAACAAAATCCCATGTTTATGCACTATAGAATGGGTAAAGACCTTATTGTGTATTCTTACAATGGATTATTATACAGCAGTTTGAATCAATGGCTTACAGCTCCTTATAAGGATATGATGAATTTCACAAACCTAAGGTTGGTAGAAGTCAAAAGAGGACTTGCTACATGAGTCCATTCATTTACATTCAAAAATAGGCAAAACTGATCTGCGGTACTGGAAGCAAGTATAGTGATTTTCCATGGGGACTTTTGGGGTGCTGGTATTTTCTTAATCCAGGGGCTGCTTACATGAAGTGTTTATTAAGTTAAAATTTCAGCACTTTGCACTTAGGACTAGCATGCATGTTTATACGACTATTATAATTCAGTAAGAAAATGTTAAGAAAAGGAGGTAGGGAAGAACTCTGAAATGAGGTAAATCTGCATTCAAACCCAGTTCTACCCCGTGTAGTTGAACAACATTCCTGACCTCTCTAAGCCCCAATTTCTTCAACTGCAAAAACCTGATAATTTAATATTATCAAGGTCTTTATGATGATTAATTTTTAAGATATATGTAAATGTCTCTGTGTCCAATAAATGTTAGTTCCTCCTCCTGTTTGCTGTGGAAAACAGCTAAAATTGCATTTACTGTCCCCAATGAGCAAAGTACAATGTTTCCATTATACTATTGCACAAAATCACATTCTCAGTTTTGCTTCTGAGAGAGGGAGAGAGAGAGGAGCTTCTGAACTTCTCCCCGTTCATGACTTATGAGTGTGAATATTCTGTTATATCTTAAATCAGTTATAACTTCATGTGTCCTACCGTCATTCATGGTGCTTAATCTTCCCTTTCAGTTTTGCTGACTGTTCTGCTGTTACAGCACATCTAAATTACTAACAGCATGTAGAATATTGGGTCCCTCAAGGGGTTTTATAGCAGTAAAGTTATTACTTTAATGAATAAATAGTACAAAAGCTTACTCTGTTCAATCTCAGGACTTAGAGCCATTCAGCTTTCAGCCTGGAGCTTAAAAATGATCCTGAGGCATAAATGAGTGAGTCACGCGAGAACAGCCTGTCCTGGCTTCTGACGGTTTGTTCCAGAAGAGGGGGAGGAATGCCTGTGGGTGGCGTGAGGCAGTAGGAAATCCTGACTCTGGCTTTCTTTGCTCTTGCTCTCAAGCCCTTTGGGGCTACCTCATTAGAAAGTGGGGCAGAGAGAGAAGCTTGAAGATTTCAAAGATGCTGGGAAAGTTGGCTGCTCCCCAAAGCGGCTTTCCACAGTGATACTCATACGTGTGAGTACACAGACACACACACGTGCATACGCACGAAACCTGTGTTTAAAACTCTATGTTGCTGCAATATGGATGGACTTGGAGATCGTCACTCTACGTGAAGTAAGTCAGAAAGAGAAAGAAAAATATCACAAGATATTGCTTATATGTGGAATCTAAAATAAAAGGACACAAACCTATCTACAAAACAAAAACAGACTCATAAATATAGAGAACAAACTTATAGTTACCAGGGGGTAAAGGGGGTGGGAAGGGATAAATTGGGAATTTGAAATCTGTGCTTCTCGGGGAGTGATGGAAATGCTAGCTATCTTGATTGTGGTGGTGGTCTCATTGGTGCATACATCTATCAAAATTCATCAGTTGTACATCTGAAATATGTGTAGTTTACTGTATAGAAATCATACCATACTAAAGGTGTTTAAAAAATCCTATATTGCTGGTTGTCAGTTGGCCAAATGAAACCACAGCTTTGACAAGAAGAAAAATACTCAAAAGGCTCGATGAGATGGGGAAGCTGACTCCATCAGTTTCACAATTTGACTTAGACCTCAGCCCTCAACTTTCACATCCTGATCTAAAGGAGAATCGAGTCGTTTAATAATAATAATATATAATTATTCTTAATAACTATAACCTTAAAGTTCTGTATTAAGTCTGCATTCTTCCCAAGAGCTCTACAAAATAAGCAGTTCTAGAACCATCATTTTATGGCCAAAGAAACAGCCTCTGAGAGGTAGATTAATTAGAACTCAAGCCTCCAGATCCTAACCTGGGACTTTTGTAATACATTTTGTTCAAGTCTCTTAAAAAGATTTTATCATCACTATGTTTCATATTTTGATGGGTGTAATGGGACTGGGGCAAGAGCCATGGAAGCAAGTTAGGGAAGAGACACAGTATATGTAATAGACCTCGGGCATGGTAAATTATGAAACGTAACAGAGGTGGCTGAGGCAACAAGAGGTTTAAGGCTTGAGTTGTGGAAGCCTATTCACAGATAAAATGATTTAGAAAGGAACTGGTTGGGAGGAATTGAGGATTTGGAGAAAATACTTGGATGTCCAGGGACAGGAGAACATCTAACTTGCACTGTCCAACTGGTGGGTTGATAATGTGGTACTTGAGCCCAACGGTACCTCCATATCCTGAGCATTCCCGAGCTGGTAACTGCTGAAAAGGCAACACTGGCTGTTCTCTCTACTGGAGGGAGAATGGAAAATTAAAGAGCAAATGTTGAGGGTTGAATCTGGGAAAATGCACCTGTTTAGTGAGTGGCGGGGCAGGGTGAAGGGGGGAGAGGAGGGTCTGAGAAACAGGAGATGAGAAGTTAAATGGTATTACATTGTTATGTTAAAAGCCCAAAGAGTTAAATCTCAAGGCTGCTGCTGCTGGTCAGGAATAAGGATGGAGAATTGCCCATTAGCAGGTCACTTGGTTGATTCTAGAGCATACAGATTAGCAGGTCATATTAGTGAGCTGTGGTGTGGGGTTCTGTAGAAGATGGATTTCGGGTCCTTAAATGGTGGTGTTTTGTGAGACTGTGGAGGGTACAGTTGCAGGTCATGTGTAAAATCTGGGACATGAAACATGAAAGGAAGGACTGTAAGGTATAAAACAAGGTGTTTTTTTTTTTCCAATTTGGTTGATGTGCATGTCTCTCTTCCTCACTTTCTTGCTTTCTTTTGTATTTAAGAGTAGGGGAAAACTGTCCTACACACAGAAAGCAAGAGGAAAGACTGAAGATGCTCCTTGTGGAAGCAGGAGATGTGCTGAGGCAAGAACTTGAGAAGATGTTTTGAGGAGCAGTGTTTCTTAAATCTAAGTGTGCACAAGACTCTCTAGGAGCACTTGTTAAGACACTAATTCCCAGGCCCCCATTCCTGAGATCTGAGTTGGCACAAGAATCTGCATTTCTAATAAATGATGCTGCTCCAGGTGGTCCTTGAGCAGCTCTGTGGTGGCACATTTAGTCTCCCTGTCTCTGTAGCTTTTGGCTTAGAGGCACCTGGGACTCTGTCTTCTCCTGGTTT
This sequence comes from Camelus bactrianus, assembly GCF_048773025.1. Taxonomy (NCBI): domain Eukaryota; kingdom Metazoa; phylum Chordata; class Mammalia; order Artiodactyla; family Camelidae; genus Camelus; species Camelus bactrianus. The sequence goes on along the minus strand of NC_133557.1, from coordinate 1,974,083 downwards.
TCTAGAACCATTATGTGGTTGTAATTTTTCAGCCTCATTTCCAACACCATCTCTTTCTTCCTGTGTCCTTTCACTCTCAGACCATGAAACATCCAGGAGTTGGCTTTCTGATCACTTACTCCACACAGCGTGAGTGAGTAAGTCATTTATATCAATATTTCCAGACACTGATTCACCAGCTTCTCCTTGCCAATGTGTTACCCTTCTTGCTATCTCTACCTGGAATTCTCTCCTCACCTGTAGATGCTTCTTACCTCTCCTGAAAACTCTCTGTCCTTTATTTCCCTCCCAAATCTCCCTGTGTTCTGCATAGTCTTCCCTAATGTGATGCCCTACAAACTCTTCCCCTCACAGACCAGCAAGGGACTGGATACCTGTCCATTCATAACATCCCAAGCCAAGATATCCTCCTCCTTGTCTGAATTTGGATTTGCATGAACCATCCCCCCTCCAAATATTGTGGTAACAACTAGAGAAACTGGGCTAGGGTGTGAGATTGATGCTAATAAATCATTAATTTTGTTGAATAATATAATGATATTGTGGTTATATAGGAAAATGTACTTATTTTTTAGAGATTCATACTGAATTTGGGAGGTGAGTGTGAAATGTCATGTCTAAATTTCTCCAACTTACAATAGTGAAAAAAAAACAGAGGAAGCAAATATGATAAAAGGTTTTAAAGTATTAAAAAAAGGGGATGAGTATATGAATTTTTACTACATCAACCTCTCTACTTTTCTGTATACTTAAAAACTTCCAAGATTAGACAGTAAACGAGAAAAGCCATAGTCTACTGAAATCATGGATTGGATGCTCTGGTCCTATTTTTTTTTTTTTTAGAATATTCATTAAAATAATAATGTATTGAAGTAGTTATTTATCATTGGCTATCAGATCGCTGACTAATGTGATTTTGGGCTCATGAACTAGCCCAGACTTCAGAGTGGGTCTGGTCCCTGTCCCTTGGAAGTGGTGTGTCTTGGAGGTTCCCCGTCTCTTTGGTTGGAATCTGGATGGGCTTGCTTTACTGCCTCTTTTTCTCCAAGTCTAGGGTGGGCAGAGTCCATCTGCAGCCCGAAAATGGCAGAAGCTACAACAAACTCTCCAAGTTCCTTTGTGAAAGGCGTTCTTTGCAACAAGGATTCCAGCCGTCCTGGTTTGGCAGCAGCAAGAATGGGGAGGTCCCAGCTGAGGCTGCCTGGCTCTCAACTTCAGGTGGCTGTAAAAGCTGGGTGCGTATTTTTTTTTAGAATCCACATATATGTGATATCATATGGTGTTTGTCTTTCTCTTTCTGACTTACTCCCTACATAGTGCAGGGAGCTATACTCAATATCTTATAATAGTCTATAATGAGAAAAGAATATGGAAAAGAATATGTATGTATGAATGTATAACTGAATCACTATACTGTACCTAGAAACTGACATAATGTTGTAAATCAACTATACTTCAATTAAAAAAAAAAATACCTGGGTGCAGATTCCTTCGCAGGTGCAGAGTCAGCCTCAGGACAGATGTTTGGCCTGATAATCTCTCTGCTGGTCCCCCAGATACTGATGCCTTTACTTGAAGGACTTTAGAGAAACATCATGGGGAAAGAGAAAAGGCTTGACCATGGAAACGGTAATAAGAAAGAGCTTCCCCTTTCTAGCAGTGGGCCTTCCTTCACCGTAAGAGGTCTTCTAGCTGCATACTCTCCCAGGAGCTGGTCTCAAGTGGATCCCGTGATGAAGCCCTGGAGAAGGTTAGGGTCTGGCGACTCTGTTTCCCAAAACACACAGAGGAGGGGCAAGAATAAGCTTGGCAAAGGGGACATCTAGGGGAAAACTAGAACTCCATGAGGATGGATTTGAGGAGATGACTGGCATGAGCCACTTTGAAAAGGAGCTACGGTCACTCAGAACCACAGGCCCTGAAGTGGGTGTAGCAGGAGGAAGGGGGCTAAGAGAACAGGACTGGGAACATCACTTGTGCTCCCTGCAAACTGCTTCCTGAACGCGCCATAAAGCCTTCCATCTGAAAACAAGCCTCCTGCCTCTCTAAACTGTGCATTATCAGAAGTGTGCCTTCCTACTAGGTTGGGAAAGCCATTTAACTTTTGAGCTGTTAGTTTATTAATGAAGGGGGAAGAAGGCAGGGGATCAGATGATGGCCAAACTTCTTTTTAGCTTAAATTTCCACCTATCGCCTGAGCAAAGTAACAGGGGAACATAATTGATCCATTAGAGTTTCTAAGGCTGTTGGCCAGGCTGCTTTGAACAATTCAAAAGAAAATTAATAAAATATTGACTTCAGTTTTAGTGGCATGTCCAGAGGACACTTTAAGTGTACGATTATTTTAACTATTAGAAAGTTGAATATATTCTCTGTGAAGTCTGCCTTAAGATAATTCTGGCTATTCATTTTTTTATCTTGAGCAAAAGGCATAATTCTGTCAAAATAGTATTGATTTTCCAAAATAGAGGACCCTGGGTAGAGATGATAAAATTATAGCTGAATGCTGAAAAGAAAAATGAGATTTAAAGAGAAATGAAATTTTTAAGTTGACAAATATTGAAACTCAGGGACTGGGCTGTGTCAGAATTCAGAGAGATTATCATGCCTTAAGTATCACTGAGTTCCCAGGAAGAAGACTGAGTTCTCAGCAGGTGCGTTCTGGTGAGTGGGGGACAGGCACACGTGGAATGGTCCAGACCACAGATGGAGTCACTGAGGATCTGTAGAACCCTGATTCTCAGACTTGGCTGCATACTGGACCTCCATGGGAGGTTTAAAACACACTGATGCTTGGTTCCTGCCCGCAGTGAGTCTGATTTAATTGCCCTGGGGTGTGGTCCGGGCACGAGAAGTTTGCAAAGCTCCCCAGTTGACCCTAATGTGCACCCAAGGGTGAGAACAGGTGTGTGGAACCCTGGGATCACTTCCAGCTGGGGAATTCGGCTTCCTGGCCAGAGCCCCGTCCCTGCCCTTGAGGAGCGATCTAATTGCTTTACTATTTCCCTTCTCCTGCATTTGCTCTACTTAGAAATTTTTGTCTTTCTTCCTTGAAAGGGAACTAACCACAACAAACAAAAGGAAATAAGTAATCATTACATCCAGGCAGCAACCACTACCAATGATAGATATCTTAGTTTATGTAAGTAGCTCCATGAACAAATGCTGTTTTAAAAGCGGAAGGAATGCCCTTCCCCTGACCACCAGAACAAAAGCTCATCCTTATGTCCCTGTGGTCTGATATGTGAGTCAGTTTCATTCCTCCCAGAGTTTGTTAGCGTCTGATGGAAGCCACGTTATGTTCTAGGCTATTTGTTTGAAAGCCAAAGCTTTTTGTGGGGGGGGATTGTTACCCAGCAAATGCTAACTGATCCATCCATCATTAGGACCTGGGCCTGCAGCTCCTGTGGGGGGCGTGTCTTCTCTGTTTTCAAAGTCAAAATATCTCAGTCTTGTCCACAAACCCCAATCTGAAAACAGTGAAGGGGACTACCTACAGAAAGAAAAACATTAAGGTAATTCTTTCATCAAATGCTAAGAAAAGAAACATAAAAACAGCAACTTGGAGTCCAAATAAGAATAACAGATCTGACAGGGCCCACATATAAGACATTCTGATAGCGTCTCTAAAGAGAAAAAATATATATATGTATCTTCTAGTACTTGCCAGGGTAGCGCCAAACCAGTAAAATAACCTCCACCTTTGCACTAAATGTTCCCTCTGCCTACAAGGCTCTACACCCAGAGGTTTTATGGAATATTTGGTCTTGGTTAAGTGGCAACTCTTCATCGAAGCCCTCCCCAATAAGCCAGTTTACAACCGCCCCTGAAATCTATCTTTCATGTTACTGTGTTTTATTTTCTCCCTAGTGTTCTTGCTACGGCATATTCTTACTTATTTATGTGCTTATTTCTCTGTAAGTCTGCTTCTCCCCACAGGGACCTGCTCCATGAGAGATGAGGCTTCTGATTCATTGCTGTGTCCCAGCACTTGGCCTAGCACACTGTAAATCTTGATTCATATTTCTTCAACAAAGGGTCTATTCTTGCCTCTCGTATGGATAAAACATATTTTTTTTTTTTGTCTACAAAGGAAGTATCCTCTGTCAATGACTGAAGGAGAGGCCTTGAATGTAAGCAAATGAAAAAAAATCAAAAGTGTCAGATTTTTAGTGGCTGAACATTTTTGTGAACTTGAATGAATTATACAAAAATCCCTGGTTACTCTTCATCTCTGTGTGTGTCCATCACATTACGAGTGTGCTAAGGAACATGTCTCACTGTCACCACTGCTGGCCACGTTCTTATGAGTAAATAAGACAGGTCACTGTTTTTATTTGGGAGACAGAAGCAGGTGAAGTTTTCCATTCCATAGGCCCCACAACCAACCACAGCCCAATATGTCAAGCCCGGGAAGACACCCAATTAACAAAGATTAAAGTCCAAATGTGACTCATACATCTATTGGAAATGCCAGACAATGTCAAACAGTCTCCAATCTTGTTTTGCAACCAGGTTCATGTTATGTGCATTGTCGGGGGCGGGGGGTGGGGGGAAGGAGAGATTGGAATTGCATTTTAAAAAGGAGCCTATAAGATACTCGGCTTCCCATTAAGAAGTGTAACTGGTAGGTTTTGCCCATGCTTTCCAGCCCCCAACGATTGAACTGGCATTAGTGCCAAATAATTGGAAATGTCTTAACATGCACCATTTGCTTGATGGTTGTGCTGTCTGCTTGAAAAGGGCGGGGTGGTATTTAAGCTGCTTAATGACTTTACATTTTCCCATGGCAAAATACCTGTGATTTGGTTATGCTATAATTAAAGAGTTACATAAACAAGGCCCTTGGAAACAAATGAACTGGCTTTGTTGGGAAAGGGATTTTGGCCACTCCAGCTGGTACGCTCAGGCCCTTCGAGTGGAGAAAACTACGAACAGCTGCCTTACGGCTCGCTCTGCCTTTTAGACGTGGGCCTTGTTTTTATCTCTGCCTTTTCTGTGTGCTTTGTTGAGCGTAAGTTATGGGGCGAGGGGAGTAGGTAGAGGGAAGATTAAAATAATAATAATAAAATAATAAAATAATAATAATAATAATAATAATAATAATAATAATAATAAACAGTTTGTGGTTTGGAAACAATTTCAAAACAAGTTGAAATATAAGTCATTAGGACAAGCAGGGTAAACTTAGAAGAGCCTGGTTACCTTGAAGCCAGAGAGCCTGGTGCTGAGAAATCCCCAGGGCAGAGCAGGATCTGTCTTGTAAAACCAGCTAATCAAATGTTTATGACTGTAGAAGGAAGAGCCTTTGAACCCAAGTGGTTTGCTCTCTTGTATCCCAGAAACGATGTCCTCCAGGAGCACAGATGGTCAGTCTCTTACCCAGAGGTCACTTGCAGTGATGAAAAACACCATTGGCAGTCGGGGGAGGTCTTAAGCAGAGGAAGATGGCATTCTGCTTCCCACAGAAAGCACATCAGTCAGGGCAGTTGAGAAAGAAACCCAGGGTTTGGTCTCAGGTTTACACGGAATTGTTATCTTTGGGAGTCTGGAGGTCCTCTCTTAGATCCCTTTTTGAGCAACCCCCTCTTACTGATAGACATTTACAAGGCAGCTGGGAACCAACTAGAATACCTGTCAGCATATCTCACTAAACATGACTTTCAGAGTGCATTTTCTCTTGATTTCCCAGATTTCAGCCTTTTGTATCTCACAATCTTTGCTCAGTTTGGTGGTGAATCATTTGTCATGCTCACTGATCCAAGCTTCCCTCTGAGAATTCATCATCTATTCTTAATAACAAACAAATATCAACTGAAAATGTGGTTATCTTAGATGTTTGCTCCTCTTCAGCTTTCAAACATGTGTAATTAAACCCTAAGAGCCTCTCGCTTACTAAACAGCTAAGCCAGCAAATGGAATGAGCCCAACTCAGCTCAGTTTGTTATTAGACTTATTGGCAATTCTTCTAAGGCTGGAATGTGAGGACACCACCTGGGGGCCTTTGACTTAGATGCTGTGGGGGATTGATGGCATTTCTGGTCCTAGTCCCGACTTCCCTGCATCCAAGCTCTTTGCACTAAGACCCTATAACTCTTCTCACCAAGAGGCAGTCTGTTTCCTCTGTCCTTGACTCTGGTGACTTGTTTCTGTCAAGAGAATGTGGCAGAATGAGGTCTTGTATGCCTCTGCCTCCCCTCTGTCTCAGAAGCTTCAGCAGCCTCCGTGTGAGCCAGCCTAGGCTAGCCTCTTGGAGGGTGAGAGGCGGTAGTCAGCCAAGGCCAACACAGACCAGCCTGGAGTCAGCCAACCCCCAAGCACTGAGAGAGCCCAGCCAAGATGAACGGAGCCGCCTCCCAACCTCCGGATGACCACAGACACAGCAGTGAACTCATCTAAGGCCAGCAGAACCACCTGCTGGCATGTTGTAATATTGTGATTTATAATTAGGAAATATGTATTTTTATCTTCATCTTCTTTTCTGGCACAGGGCTCTTAAAACCCTTGGAATTCCTAAGTGTTGAAAGCGTGGGGGCGGGGGATTTGTCTTTTGTTATGTTAATAAAGTAAATTTTGGACCTCAGGTAAAGATGGGGACTGGTTGTCAAGAGAACCAACCAAGTGATTGGAGGGTTGTGGGAACCTCTGATGTACAGGCAGTCAGTCAGAAGCACAGGTGATAAATTGGACTTGTGATTAACATCTGAAGAGGAGAACAGTCTTGTAGGACTGAGTCCTTAACCTATGGAATCTGATTCGATCTCCATGTAGATGGTGTCAGAATTGAGCTGAATTGGAGGACACACAGCTGGTGTATGAAAATTGCTTGGTAGTTTGGAGAGAAAAGAAAATAAAAAGAAAGCCAGGCTGAAACTGGTGACCAGAACTTTCATGTGTAAACTCCTGAGCACTAAAAGCAGCTTAGTGTTCTGAGCCCCTGTTATACATTAATGCTTAACTGACACAAATACTTAAAGAAGATATCATTTTCAGAATCACTGTTACATCCATGGAGGTAAGGGAGCAAAGACACCAGCATCCTTACTAGGTAGATGAAGACACCAAGAGGAACACTGGCCGGTAATGGCAAAACGTGTAATGGAAACCGGTGGGGTTCGAGACTGTCATTGAAGGATCTGGGGACAAAGCAGGAAACCCAGTAGACATGGTGCCTGTGCTTGGTGATCTTAAAGTCCATTAAAGATGGCAGATGTTTCAAATTATTGAAGCTGAAGTAAGTGAGAAAGAAAAGACCAGCTCTCCTCAACCCTTGCAGCACATGAGAATCATCTGGGAAGATGAAACAATATCTCCGGCGGTGGGTCCAATTACAAACTGACTAAGTCAGAATCCCTGTGGGTGGGGCTCGGACGTGAGGACTGAGCACTGTTGGTCTGCGGGGCTTTTCAGAGGTGGCCTGTAGACCAGCAGCTTCAGCATCTCCCAGGGGCTTGTGAGAAAATGAGGATCTCAGGTCCCACCCCTGGTCTGCTGAATCAGAATCTGGGGATGAGACGTGGCGGAAGGAGTCTGTCTGCCAACAAATCCTCTGATTCTTACTCGAGCTAAATTTTGAGAAGCACCCGTCGAGAGTTGTAAGGCAGTCAAATCTGACATTAACTCGGTAACACAGAGGGATGCACACGCACAAATAGGGTGAGAAGAAAATAAACCCCTGGAGTTGTTTCCCTAGACCTGAGGTGAGACATACACGTATGGAGATTCCGTTACTGATACGGGTAATCTATTCAACAAAAGCTCATATGGTATCTAGTTTAATTGTGTTCACAATTTAAATGTTCTATAAGTTACTCTGTTTAAATTCCCAGAAATGTTTTTCCCCAAATACCAGAGTTTATAACTTTATTTAATACAGAGGCTTAAAGGCACTATGTCTGTAGTTTTCAGTTCTGTTTGTTGTAGAACATTTGGAGATTTGCCCTTGTTTCTGCAAAGGCTTAGAGGCTAATTCAGATTTACTTTTCTTTGAGGGGGTCACTCTCACTCAGATTAATGAGAGCATAAGTCCTGATTTCCCTGGGACAAGCCTAGTTTATGTCTGTTGTCCTAGCATCCTCTTTCACTCTCAGAAGCTAAGATCTGTACAGCGTTATTTTTTGGAAGAAAGTAAACCTTGTCTTTTTTTAAAAAAAATTATAATTGTTATTAAGGATAAACATTTCTGGAGGGATTAGTATCTTTGGAGTTCTTTTTCCTCCAGACCATTTCAGGTCTTTCCATCTGCTACTTCTTAATCTTCCCAAAGTTCTTCCCCACTAATTTGCAGAATAAACGTATCCAATTCTTAGAATCTGTCTATTGGTTCTCATCTATAAAATGCTCTCTCATCTATAAAAAGATGATGACAATGTCAGCCTCATAGGATTGTTTCTGGTACAGATTAAAGGAACAAATATAAATACATCATGGTCCCTGACAACTGATGAGAAAGGCTCAGGGAAGTAATAAATTTATCTAATAGTGATGATAATTTTCTGAGCCCCAAATCAGAATATATGATATGATAATATGAGTATACCTTGAACCTATGAGTAAGGAAATAATTTCCGCAGGATTGAGGACAACGTCTAAGACGTATTAAATGAGAGATACATAAGTGACTAGATGGTACTATTTGACATGAGATTTGTTCTGAAAAATCCAAGGAGAATGATCACTAAACAAGATAAGATGCTTGTTTAACACTCACTGGATGCCAAGCACCAGGATAGGTACTTTAAACACAATTCTTTACTTAGTTCTTACAGGAAGTCTGTAATGTATTTATGATTTTTTTTTTTTTTACTTTAACTTGCAAATGAGGAAGCTGAGACTCAGAAGTTACATAATTTAACCCAAATCACAGAGAGAGTAAGTTGTATACACAAGATTTGGACCCAAATCTGTCTATAAAACCCATGTGTTTGTCAAGAACTGCCAAGGGTCTGACATGTTACTCTAATTGTAAGCTGCCTGTGACTACTGTATGAAGGATGCTGGCAGAAGACATGAGGCTCTTAGGTCAAAAATAAAGAAACTTGATAAGATGGTCCAGGAAACAGAATACACATCTGCATATTTGTCTTAGTTCCCTTTGTCCCTCAGCCCCATGGGATGATGTTGATAGAGCCAGATGAAGGCCAGAACCCACAATAAGTTGTATTAAAAGAAAAAAAGAACTCCAAGCTTAGGGAACTCAAAACCAGTTTATAACAAGCAGCAAGCCTGCCTGGGCAGTGCTCTGAAGGGAGACACCATCTTTTTGTTCCAAACTCTGAGCAAGCTTTCCTTTGGCTCCAGAAGGACACACTGTCTTTATCTTCCAAGTCTGCTCTCTGTAAGTGCATCCCTGAAAATGATATTCCAGAACTAAGGGTAGTCAATGCCTCTGCTCACAAGATGAACAGAAATGTGAGGGACTCATGGATAATTATCTCATGGATAATCAAAACTGTTTCCCATCAAACCACTGTGTCCTAGTTAATTCTGCTTAACAAATTACCCTAAACCTAGTGACATAAAACCAAAATCATTTTATTTTGCTCGTGGATCCTGTGCCTTGGGCCTCTGTGTGGGGCACAGAGATGATGGCTTACATCTGCTCCATGGTTTCTCCAGTCCCAGATGGCGAGCTGGGGAAGGAGCAGCTGTCAATGAGTCAGGGCTAAAATTATCTAGATATTTTGTCTTTCACATGTCTGTAACTTGGACTGAGTTGACTGCAAGGCTGGGCTCATCTGGGCTTTGGTTGCACTTGGGTGTAAAAATATGCAGTTTTGGTGTCTGAAACCAATGACAGCTGACACTCTCTAGAAGTGTCCACACTTGGTTTCTTCATTTGGCTTGGCTTCCAACAGCATGCAAGCTGTGTCCAAGAGCAAGTATTCTAAGAAGCATTGGAGAGTGAGTATTTCAAGAAAACCAGAAGGAAGCTTCAGGACCTTTTATGATCTCTCATTAGAAGCCATGCAAACATCTCCCTGCCATCTTTGTTGGTTGAAGCAGGAATAAGCCCACCCAGATTCTGGGCCATGAATATATCATCTTTTAGGGAGGAATGTCAAAGAAGTTTGGGGTCTTTTGATAACCACTACTCACACTGATTCCACAGGTGTTTTCCTGCCTCCCTTGCTTGACACTCTCCCCTCCTCTGTTCTTTGACTAGGTACCCAGTGCCTTTAAATTGTATACATTCTCTGCAAAAAATTGCCTCTTGATAAAATTTCCATGTATCCGACCCACCACCTCTTTTGAAAGAAATCCTGTTCTCTCAGCTTGAATTATGCTTGCTAAGGTTTGGTGTGAATGACTTTAATGAAATCATCTTCTGAAGTGTGAATGGTTGACCAATTTAAAACTTCCAGAAGGGTCTCCATGTATGAGATGGGGAATGAGCTAATCCGAATGAACTGTGACTAGCAGATGTGTGGAGGGTGTCACTGAGCTAAAAGTCCTCCCCTTACCTCCTTCTGCCTCTCAGGTATCTCTCATGTCCTCCCCAGGCCTTACACTGCCCCAAACTAAAAGAAGAGCAATGACCACTCTGTCATTTACATTCAGAGAAAGATGCCACCTGTTGCTCTGCCTCTCAGGGCTCCAGCAAAGACATATTTCCCTCCTTGTGCAATTGTTGTAATTTCCCTATTGTATAGTATCTAAGATGCCTTTAAAAATAAAAGCCACTACTATTTTATGCACCGCTAAGGACAATTTGCTGCTAATTATAACACAATGATTTCTTATTTTAAACTGATTGAAAGCCTTCTTTAAGACTTATTTAGACATACGTATTTTTCATATAACAACCACCCCTGTGTATATATGGAAATGAAGATACCAGCAAAGCCAATGTCTTGGGATGTTCCCAAGACATCTTTATAGTCAGAGCGGACAACATCTCAAAACAGACTATGTCCATATTTTCCTAAGCAATATGGTCCTTTGGGCCATCCAGAGCATTGGGGATTTCTTACAGGATGCTCCACTACCATTTCTGGGATTTTTTTTTTTCTAAGCAGCTGGTGCTGGAGCTTTCTTACTTGCATGTCATAGGTAATTCCTTTGCAGTAATAAAACAAAACTTTCCTTCTTGGGTTCTATGATAAACTTAATTATTGCTCTGCAAATACATTAAGAAACTATGGTAATTCCTCCAATAATGAATATTTACTATCAAATTTACATCTGGCTCTTCTATTTCCATGCCTTTCTGAGTATTTAATAACTTTTTTCAATGCTGAATCCCAGCTTCATCTTTTTGAAGACATTTCAAAGAGTAATCAATGCCAACATTTGTAAACCAACAGTGTGTGTAACTCAAGCAATGTAAGGATAATAGGACCTCATTTAAATATTTGCAGGCAGTTACCATATGTACCCATTGGCTGGCCAATAAATAAATAAACAAATAGACAGACAGATAAATAAATAACTAAGATGCCATCAACTTTAAGATACATTCCAATGTCAGTTATAGTAAAATATGAAAACACAATGTGTGTGTTAGTTTAAATGAAAAAAGACATTTAGGAAACCACCAATTTCAGTTTTCAAGAATTCAGCCGGGCTATCCTGGAATCTAAATGTTGTGGGGGAAGAAACAGACCACAGGCTTTCAGAGTAAGACTTTGTCATTATACGAAGTGCACCACAGGGTGAATGACATGGGGTAGGCTGTTTGCAGCATTCAGAAGCTGACGATCACACACAAACCCATTCTTTCAAGCACCAAAATTACATTCTTTTGTACCCAAGTGCAACCGAAGCCCTCCCCGAGCCTGGGGCCTTTGGTGTGTGGTCAGCAGGGGAAGAGGGGCAACAGAACTCATAATAATGGAGGGGGAGGGGTTTGAAAGTAGCAGACTTTATAAAAAGATCATGTGAAAGAGGAATTGATAACATTTCTTAGAAAAGGGCCAGTGTTTGCAACAGTAATATATTAAGAATCTGTATTTTATTGAGAATTTCACTTTTTCTAACCAGAGACCCCAACACTACCCTATGATATGGGGATTTATTTCCTCATCAAAATAAAATAAGAATACACTAAGCAAATGGAGGGTAAAGAAGGTGTGTTTCTCTCTGAACTGGGAAATCTCCCTGTGCTTACCACAGGTGCTAAACAGTGAATACTAAACAGTGAAGATGCCCATTGTTTATTCAGAAATAAACTGTTCATTTCTACTATTTAGAAATGAACCCCAAATGTTAAAAGGGGTCCTCTTCTTTCTGTGTCTGCCTAAAGAGATCACAGTGGGCATCTGAAAAATAATACAGCACAATTCTTTAAAAATGCTCTGTAACTTCAACTCTCACTGATCTTTTCTTGAATTACATAAAACAGTGCAGTTCTGGTCTTTTCTGCAAGCTTTCTGGTTGTCCTCTCCCTTGCGAACTTTGCATTTTTCCTTGTGGCTGGCTTCCTTTTCTTTTGTCTGTTAATTTTTCTAACATGTTTTAGTGTAACACTGCTGTGAAAATCAAGCAATACTTCAAAATCGCTAAGAGAACCGTGTGTTCTCTGGAGGAAAAGTCAACTGTCCATATAACCACTAGCACTGACCATCATTATGAGATGTTGATTAAACATAAACTGTAATTTTGCTTAATAGCAGCCTCATTTTATGAGTAAAATGTATATTTTAAAAAGTCTGCCACTTGCTGGTTGAAACTGGTTTCCATTTTTCTTTTTATTGATCTTCATTAACTAGTTTTGATCAGTAGATGTTTAATTGTTATGAGTGACAGCTGTAATTTTAAAATGCTCTGTAGAAAGAGGCCAGCTACACACAAAAAATATGTGCTGTATGATTCCATCTATATGACATTCTAGAAAACACAAATGATGACAGAGAGATGACTGGTTTCCTGGGGCCAAGAGTAGAGGCAGGGAGGGACTGTCAAGGACAAAGGAAACTTCTGGATATAATGGAAGTGCTCTGAATCTTGGTTGTGGTGGTCGTTGCAGGGTTTATACATTTATCAAAGCATAACAAGTAGTAGTATAATTTGAATGAGTACAGTTTATTGTATTTAATTATATCTTAAACTTGATAAAAATGTCTGGTAGCATACTATAATAACTATATGCTTAAGTGATCTTTTCTTAACAGCAGAGAGCATACTTGGAAAAGAGTCATCTTCGACATGTTGCAGGAGATGAAACTAAGTCTTCATCTTCAGATTAAAAGCATCTCCTCTAAAATGCTTTCATTTACAATGTTAGTTTCAGGTGAATAGCGGAGTGATTCAGTTATACATATACATACATTTTTATTTTTTCCTTCCAACATTGTAAATCAACTACACTTCAATAAAAAACAAAATTAAAAAAAAAAAAAAGATACACATACATACACCATGGAATACTACTTAGACATAAAAAAGAATAAAACAATGCCATTTGCAGCAACATGGATGGACCTGGAGATTGTCACACTAAGTGAAGTAAGCCAGAAAGAAAAAGAAAAATACCGTATAATATCACTTATATGTGGAATCCTAAAAAAAAAAGGACACAAATGAACTTATTTACAAAACAGAATACAAAACAGAAACAGACGCACAGACGTAGAAAACAAATTTAGGATTAGCAGAGGGAAAGGAAGGGGTCGTGGAGGGATAAATTGGGAGTTTGGGATTTGCAGATACTATTGTACACAAAATAGATAAACAATAAAGTCCTACTGTGTATCACAGGGAACTATATTCAATATGTTGTAATAGCCTATAATGAAAAAGAATAAATACATATATATATATATATATATGTAAAACTGAATCACAATGCTGTACACCAGAAATTAACACAACATTGTAACCAACTATAATTTGATTTAGAATAAATAAGTAAATAAGTAAGTGAGTAAATAAGCAAGCTTTCATTTTAAAGCCCATCCATCACCCTGGAGACAGCAAGGTGTCTAATAGACTTTCTGGCAGCTACTGGGTTCTATTTGGTAGTGAAACTGAAGTGAGCAAATAAAGCCTGAGTGTTCAGAGGTGATCACTGTGGATGAACATGTTATTTCCTGCAGCAATCAGTTCTGTGTAAGGGTTAATCCTATTCAAGCAATGCCTATTTCCCCTCCTTGCCCCAGGTGAGCAGTTTCTCCATGCCGGCTGCTCAATGGGTCAGTCTGAGTGGCAGGCGGTGTGAAAAAAACTCAGCATGGTGTCAGATACTTCCAGTGGGATTGGAAGTCCTGAGCTTATAAAAGCAAGAGTGCTTACAATCTCAAAAACAACAGCATCAAATAAAACACCATAATTTCTTTGTTGTGGTATATTTATACAGCAGAATACTACTCAGCCATAAAAAAGAATAAAATAAAATAATACCATTTGCAGCAACATGGATGTCCCTGGAGAATGTCATTCTAAGAGAAGTAAGCCAGAAAGAAAAAGAAAAATAACATATGATATCACTCATATGTGGTATCTAAAATAAGAAAAGAGGACAAACAAACTTATTTACAAAACAGAAACAGACTCATAGACATAGAAAACAAACTTATGGTTACCAGGGGGTAAAGGGGTGGAAAGGGATAAATTGGGAGTTTGAGATTTGCAGATACTGCTGGTATATATAAAATAGATAAACAAGTTTATACTTACAGCACAGGGAACTATATTTGATATCTTGTAGTAGCTTATGTTGAAAAAGAATATGAAAATGAACATATGTATAATTCGTGTATGACTGAAGCATTGTGCTGTATACCAGAAGTTGACACAACATTGTAAACTGACTACACTTCAATAAAAAAAGAATAATGTATACAAAAAACTCAAAACAAACAAACAAACAAACACATACTTTCACACTCAAATGTATGTGATGGTCATCATCCCTAAACTAATGCTCATTTACAAATACAAGTGTCCCAAATGTTTAAAGACAAGTCATGCTTTCTTCTTTTTTTTAAACACTTTTATATTTTAAATATTTGTTGAAAGTTCATTTTGAGGTAAAATATCCATATAGCAAAATGCAAAAATAGAACTGTACAATTTATTGATTTTTGACAAAGGGAAATATTCATATAAAGTACATCCTTATATATTTAAGAACATCTTATACGGTATAATTTTTAATTACACTTTTAACTGATCATTCCTGGCATATAAAAATGCAATTAGCTCTTGACATTCCTTTAGTACCCAATAACAATGCTAAACCCTCTTATTTAATCTAAAAATATGTCCTTAAGATTTTGAATTTTCTAGGTGGGCATCTATACCATCTTCAAATAATGACATCTGTTTCGTTTCACTCCAAGTCCTAATTCTTCTTTCCTTTTCCTGATATAACTACATCATCGGTGCCACTGAGTACAATGGTGAACAGATGTAGTTCGCTAAAGACGAAAAAAGTCCATATTTTTCCAGAAATTGATCCTCTAACTTTTCACCGTTAGTTATAATGTTCACTGTTTTTTAAAATACGTTTAACTTTTTTAAAATTTCTTTTTTTTACATTAAAAATTTTTGTTTTAATATTTTTTATTTTGGGGGGAGCAATTAGGTTTATATATTTATTTTAATTATTGTTATTTTTTTAAATGGAGGTACTGGGGATTGAACCCAGGACCTCATGCATGCTAAGCACGTGCTCTACCCTCCCCACTTCATTGTAAGTTTTTTTTTAAGATATAATGTATCTGGCTAAGGAAACTTTTTCCTGTTATTAGTTGTTAAAGATAAACCACAAATGGATGTTGAATTTTATCCAATACTCTTTTCAGTATCTGTTTAGGTAATCCTATAGTTCTTCTCCTTTGATATGTTCATAAAGTGAATAATGTAATCTTATCTTCTAATGTTAAATCCAGTTTGAATTCTTAGGGTGAATCCAATTTGTTCAAAAACTACTTACTCTTTAGTGCACTGTGGAATTTAGTTTGATAAAATATTATTTAATATTTTATATTTATGTTCATAAATGATATCGGACTGTGAGTTTTCTTTTTTATAATATCCTTGTTTGGTTTTGGTATCAAGAATATGCTATGCTCAAAAAGTTGGTTGAAAGGTGTTTCCTCTTTGTATCCTGAAATAGTTTTTGTAAGATTGAATTTATCAGTTTATGGAATTTGTGGTTGAACTCAGTCTTCAGTACTTGGTAAAAAATAAAAACAACTACTTTTTTTGTTTATTTTTCGTTTTACAAATAAACTTTATTTTTCAAAAACAATTTTTTTAAGCTGAAAAGATAGTATAGATTTGCCATGTGCTTCAAACCCAGCTTCCCCTATTAGTAACATCTTAGAATAGTAGTATGACACATTTGTTGCAATTAATGAACTGATATTAATACTATATTGCTAATTAAGGTCAACAGTTTATTCAGATTTTCTTAGTCTCTAACCTAATGCCCTTTTTCTGTTCAAGGATCCCATCCAGGATATACTACACTTAGTCATCAGGTCTCCTTTGGCCATGACAATTTCTCAGCCTTTCCTTGTTAACTTGATGGTTTGAGAAACACTACTCAGGTATTTTCTAGATTGTCTCTTGCTGGAAGTTGTGTGATTTTTTTTTTTTCATGATTAGACCAGGGTTATGGGTTTGGGGGAGGAGGACCACAGAGGTATAATACTGTTCTCATCACGTCGTATTAAGGGTAACTGCTATCAACATGATTTATTTGCTGTTGATATTGATGGCCTAGATAAGGGAGTGTTTGTGAGCCAGGTTCTCTTCTTTTTTTTGGAAAAAGAGTTAGGGTCCTTCACCTTCATACTACTTAGAGGGTGTACCCACAGCACCCACATCACCTGGGAGTTTGCTAGAAACACGGACTCTCAAATTCCATCCCAGAATGACTGAATCAGAATCTGCAGAATCCCAGGTGATTCATAGTCTTGTTAAACTTTGAGAGCACAGCTTTAAGATAATCTAGCACAGATTCCAGTAATTGTTTTTGGTTTTTTTTTTTTTTCTGTAAAGGGCCAAATAGTAAATATTTCCAGCTTTGTGGGCAATCCAGTCTCTGTTATAACTACTCAACTCTGCTCTTGGAGCAGAAAGCAGTCACAGACAGTATACAGAAACAAATAGGTATGTTGGCATATTTTTAAAAAATTACACGTAGACACTGAAATGTCTGACATCTCTTTTTATGCTTAGTTGTTTGTATCTTTTATTACTGTTCCTTTAGCCCCTACTGCACAAGTCCTCTTGAGATGCTTGTGAGGTGATGGGTTACAGAGTCTGAAGGTCTTTGACTTCTCTGGTCCCTGGAACAAGGTCCCATCCATTCAAATACTAACTTATGTTGAAAAAAAAGAAAAAAGAAATTCTGCTTTATCCTACCTGATCATATTTAAAGAATTCATCATGTCAAACTTTCATAATTATAGTCTCTACTTCTCACAATAGAATCTCATCAACTCCCTAATTAGGATATTGTCTTATTTCAAACTATCAATAGCTCTATAAATCCAGCTGTGGACTTGGAACCTCTTTCCTTGTAATAACATTAATTTACACCTCAAAATAATATTTGGAAATTATAATGGGACACATAATAAGGATTCCAAGCTCACTTTTGCTGCCCCCCCTTTCTCTCTCATTCTCTCTTTTTCTCTTCCACTCCACCTACCCTCATACACAGTTTTCCAGGCATCAATATTGCCCAAGCCAGGGATTCTCCCTTAGCATTTATAAAATTAACAGAAGGACTTGTTAAAATACAAATTCAGAGACCCCAATCAGCATTTCTGATTACGTATTCAAGGGGCTGAGATTCTGTACTTTCCATCAGCTCCCAGGTGATACATAAGCTTCTGGCTGAGAACTATACTTTGAGTAGCAAGGGACAAGTTAGCAGGAGGAGGCTAGAAAGTCCGATGTATGAAGATTAGGGTATGAAGATTAAAACAGTAAGGCCAGATTTGAAAAGACTCACAATGTGTTGGGGGAAGTAAATAGAAAATAAACCACAGCACAAATTGAGGGGGATGACACAGCATGTTCGTTTTCTATTGCTGCTATAACACGTCTTCTATAAACAGCAGACTTAAAACAACACCCATTTATTATCGCACAGCTCTCTAAGTCAGAAGTTCTGGTGGGCTTGACTGGGTCCTCCACTCTGGGTCTCACAAGGCTGCCATCAAATTTCCGGGGGCTGTGTTCTCATCTGGAGCTCAGGATCCTCTTCCAAGTTCATTCAGAGTGTTGGCAGAATTCAGTTCCTTGTGGTTGCAGGATGGATGTCCCCATTTTCTTGCTGGCTGTTGTCTGGGGTTCATCTTAGTTCTTAGAAGTCACTCTCAGGTCCTTGCCACATGGCCCCTTCCATCTTTAGAACTACCTGCTGAATTTGAATTCCTCTCATGCTGTGTATCTCCTGCTTCCTCAGTCTCTGACCTCTGGACCCAGATTTAAAGGACTCATGTGAGAAGTTAGGTCATCCTGGATAACGTGTCTTCCTTAAAGTTAACTGTGCCATAACCTCACCATAGGAATAACATTTATCATATTTATAGTTCTGGGGATCACATAGGGTATTGTACACTGGGAGGCTGGGAGGCTGGGATGCTGGGGGCTCATCTTGGAATTCTGCTCAGCAGTCAGAGGTTTGAACAACATGCTACAGCGGCATTGAGGACGATGCACACAAGTCCATCCAGGGGAGCTGGAGAAGACAATGAAAGGGACAGCACTTGATGGGGTCTTAAAATATAAATAGAAAATGTCCAGCTTAAGGTGCACCATAAGGATGGCAAAAGGGCATTCCAAGCAGAGGAAACAGTGTGTACAAATGCATAGATTTTTTTTTCCTAAAGACATGTTTAACTCAAGAAGTTTTCTGAGATGGGAGCATAGAATATAAAGGATAGACATCTGTGTGAATTATATGCCCTGTGATCCATAGCAACCAGAGGAAGCAAAGCTGGGTTCAAAGCTAGTGGCTACTCCAGCAAATCCCTCAGCCTCTCTTATACTCAGCATCCTCCACTCTTAAATTCACAGCTTGGACCAGACAAGTGTTTGATAAACAGTGATCTATAAAGCCCTAGGTTTTTTGCGGGAAGGGACCTTGTGTACCCCGGGGGCTGGTGAAAAGTTCTAGGAAGCTGGGTGCCATCTCTGGGGTCCTCTAAGTTTAATCAGCACAGCTCTGTGTCATCTGCCCTACGTGGTCAGTTGCTCTGTAACTTTACACTTAGAGGAGGAGTTTCTTTGTTTAAAAATATTTTAAAAACACAGATCATCTTTCCTTATTATGTTTTTTTTTCCTATTACACCCAGATCTTTTATTTCACTCATTTATTCACTCAGATTTTTTCTTTTTTCTTTTGTGCCTAATATGTGCCAGCCACTGTGCCAGACAGGAGATCTAATATGAAGCAAAAAGACATGGTTCCTTTTGTCCTGGAACTATAGTCTCCTGGGGGACATAAACATTAGTCAAATAATCATGGCAAGTTGCACATGATCAAGTACAACAAACTAGTGGTTCCTGGTGCTGTGATAACTGTGGTAATTTACCTAATAACATAGAAATGGGGAGGTTTTCCTCAGAAAGTGGTAATTAATTTGAAAATCAGAGGATGAGTAGAAGCTCTAGTAAATGACTAGAAGAAGGAATGGTTTTCCATGCAAAGTGGATGCATTTGCATTTTCTGTGGCAGGAGAGAACATATGAGTGTGAAGGTCAATATGGTTGCAACAAAGAATGTGTAGGGGAGGCCAGAGATGATGCCGGAGAGGCAGGGAGGGACCCAATCTATGAAGCCTTTGTTGTCCCTGTCTTACAGGAAATAGACTTGTCTTTATCCTAAAAGACTTGTGGTTCCAAAACAAGATTGTCTAAAAAGGGGAAATGGGTGGGGAAGAGACCAAAATGGGGTTGATTTGAATAAACCAGTTGGGAGGATTGAACAGAGGAAAGATGATCACACATTGGACTCAAGTGGTGCTAATGGTGAAGGATACAAAAAAAAAAAAAAATAGTATATTCTGGAGATGTCAGGAAGTAAAGCCAAAAGGATCTGGTGAAGGACTGGATGTGGGAGATGATGGAGAGGACAAGTAGTTTCAAGAGTAAGTCTAAGATTCTGGGTTAAAAAACTGGAAGGAGAACCCCGCCATTAATGGATACAAGTTGCTGGGAGAGGTCCGGGTAAGGAAGGCCTTGGTTTACTTATGGTCATGCTGAGTTTTAAGTGTGTTTAACATCCTTGGTTTTGACTAGTCGCTTAGCTCTGTAGGACTAGAGCTTGAAAGAGATCTTAGTTAAGCAATCAGGGTGAGGGCGTCTTCATCTTCTTGTAGGAATAATAAAATATTGCTTACAGACCATTGTAAAAGTAGAAACTATGTAATAAAAGAATGCAAGATGGAACAGAATTCACAGTAGTAGTTGTTATAATGCACAAAATTAGCATCAAGCTTTCTGCCAGTGGCTGCTGGCTTGTTTGACTAAAACTTGCCAGCATTTTAATGGGTGCTAAATTGTCTATGTGATATATTCTGGGCCATAGAGTTTTGACAGGAAACCTTTGGAAGCAATAAATTGACCTCAAATGAGTGCAAGTACAGGATTTTAGCCATAGCTACAAAATAATGAGTAAGACTTCTTTACGAAGGACTCCTTCAGACCACATCTTCTAAGGCTTAAGTTCTCAATTTTCTCTGCCCAATTTTATTATCTGGGAAGCTTATAAGAACCCCAGTAAATAGACCAATTAAATTAGAACCCCAATACCTAGATCTATTAAATCAGAATTTTTAGAGGGTAGGACTAGATATTGTTATTTCTTATCCCCTCAGATGGACCCGGTATGCAGTCAAAATTGAAAACCACTGGTCTAGGGTGACAGTCTTCGTGTGAGGCCAAGCTTGTATATCAAGCTACCCAGGGAGACATTCAGAATTGTGTCCCATGGTCCAGGACTATGGACTATGAACAGAACTTGTAGCTTTGAAGTTTTCTTCTTTCTCTCTGTTGTGATCTAGTCATCAGGAAGAACAGAGGAATAGTTTTTTTGTTCATCATGTCTCAGGTTGTCCCTGATGTCTCCCACTAGACATAGCCTTTGGGTGTTGGGGTTGCTCCAGGCTCCATCTAAGATCTGAGGACATGCCTCCTCTTTTCCTAGATTCCTGAAGATTATGAGTCAGGAAGATAAGGATGAAGATCTGAAATATGTTTTGAATGGAATGGGAACTGTTTGTGATTCTTAAGATGATGCAGGTTTGGGAAACAATGTCTTAACCATTGTTACTGAAATTGTGGTACTTGGATCAGCAGCAAAAGCATCACCAAGGAGGGAAACACAGAACCACATGCATTCCAGGTCCATGAATCAGAATGCATTTTAATACAATTCCTAGGTGATTCATATGCCTATTAAAGTTTGAGAAGCACTGCCCTAAAACAGTGTTTCCCAAAGAGATTTTCCAGACCACCTACAACATGCTGACTTGGGGTGCTAATTAGCAATGGTCTACTCCAAACCTTACAAATCACAGTCTCCTGCTGGGAGGGCCTGGAAATCTTTATGTTTAACAATATCAACTCTTGTCTCTTATGACAACAACTATAATGTGAGAATCCTAGATCTAGAATTGGTTTAGTGAACATTTTCTCAGGCCACTCCAGGGAGCAGGTCCAACATCACATGGTAAAACATTGTAAGTTGGGTTTTTGGCTCTAATACTCAAATGTAGACTAGAGTTAGAAACAACTCACTATAGACTTTTATTTTTGCTACCATACCTACCACATTACTGATCTTCATGTGTGGGCCCAGAAAGCCTTACTCATGGGTCAGCATGTTAGAGATGTGTGAGTCAGAGGATGTGATCATAAAAGGAGCTTTAGTTTTCTTTCCCGCTGTACCTTTACACCTGCTTGGGGATGGGGAGTGGAGGATGCTTCCTTTGCCTTCAGGTGAAAGTCCAGGTGGCCGTCATGATTTTATAGGTTCAGTAAATTAATAGAAAGTCATGTAGTATTTCAAGCCACTTAGTCAATATTGAGCACTTAAAAATGTCTACCTCTAGAAAATAATGCAAACTCTGAACTAGATTGAACATTAACATTTATTCTCTCTGTAGCTGGGGCTGTCTGTAGGCTGGCCACCTGCTTTTAGGGAGGCAGAAAGGAGGACAATGGGGACAGACACTATTATTTGGCTGATAATTATCACAAGTTCCCTTTCTTCTGGTCTGGTGGGGATTTAAAGTGCGCTCTGATAGGCTCTTACAGGTTTTTGCTGGTTATGCTGCTGGACCTCACTAACTCACCTCCCATGATGTGGATGGTACATTCTATTCTTCTAGCTGCCACTCTTCCCTCAGCCACTAGTTTTCTGGACACTCATTCAACACAGACACTATTGGATTCCCAACAGCCTACAAAGTAGTCACCCTGGATGAAAATCAAAGTAGCGTTAGGCTCATATCCTTGAGTTTGACCCACACACAGGTCATCGGAGGCATGTGCATCCTCTGTCCCACTTTCACTGGAAGTGTGATAATTTCCTAAACTTGGTCCTCAACTTTCACGTCTTCATGCTCTGCCTTTTTGATCTGAAAGCCACAGACTCTTGACCTTAGAATACTCAGGTGGAGGTCAGACTCCAGTCACTGTGATTTTTTTTTTTGTTGTGAGGACCAACACTCACCATGTTCTTCAAGTGATTCTGATCAAGCCATTCTCATTTGGCTTGGGGGGCAGGAACACGTATCCTCTTCCTTTCTCAATAGGACCTGGTCCTTATAGCAGAACAACTCTCACTAAAGAAACCCTATTCTAAATTCCAAATACTGGACTCTTTATTCTTTATTTTTGTGCAGATTCAAGTCATTGAAATGATTCTCAATCATTTCTTTTAAATTTTGTTTGCCCATAGTGTGGCACCTCCATTGGAATCATATCTATCATGCTACATAAGAGAAACTTCCAGTTTAACATCTTGTTACACTCTGAAGCATACACACTTTCCTTTTTTAAGCAAAGAAAAGCTGGATCAACTTTAAAGCAATGAGTTGTAAGATTAGTAGTAAATTCAGTCAATTAATCAGCAAATTTTTACATAAGCTGATTCATATATTGAGATTGAGATAATCTCTGAAATCTTAGTCTAAAAAAATAGCTATTCCTTTCTGTTATTTACTATATGAATGACTACATAAAAACAAGCTGGTGTACATATTGGGAAGGGAGAAATAACATAGTCTTTGTTCACAGATGATATGATTGTCTTTATAGAAAATCTGAAGGAATCAGCCCCACTCAAAAAAAAAAAAAAAAAAAAAAAAAAAAAAAAAGAAACTCCTGGAACTAATTAGTGATATAGCAAGGCTGTAGGATATAACGTTAACATAACAAAAGTCAATCACTTTCCCATATAGCAGCAATAAACAAGTGAATTTGATATTAAAAAATAATATTATTTACATTAGCACCCTCCCTGAAAATAAATAGTCTAACAAAACATATATGAGGTCTATACAGGAAAACTACAAAACTCTGATATAAGAAATTTTAATTTTGAAATCCTGTCTATCCCTTCCCACTCTCCGCCCCCTTGGCAACCACAAGTTTGTATTCTATGTCCATGAGTCTATTTCTGTTTTGTATTTATGCTTTGTTTTTGTTTGTTTGTTTTGGAGGGTGGGAAGGGGTAGCCAGGATTTCAAAATTGTAGAATAGATAAACAAGATTATACTGTATAGCACAGGGAAATATACACAAGATCCTATGGTAGCTCACAGAGAAAAAAATGTGACAATGAATATATATATGTTCATGTATAACTGAAAAATTGTGCTCTATACTGGAATTTGACACAACATTGTAAAATGATTATAAGTCAATAAAAATGTTAAAAAAAAGAAAGAAATTTTAAAAAGAATTAAATAAGAGATATCCCATGTTCATGAATACAAAGACTCAATATTGTCAAGATGTCAGTTCATCCCAACTTGATCTATAAATTCAATGGAATCCTAATCAATATCTCAGCAAGTTATTTTGGGGATATTGATAAACAAATTCTAATGTTTATTTAGAAAAGCAAAGGACGCAGAATAGCCAACACAATACTGAAAGAAAAGAACATATTTAGAGGGCTGAAACTATTTGACTTCAAAACTTTCTATACAGTTACAGTAATCAAGTGTGATATAGGCAAAAGAATAGACAAACGAATGGAACTGCATAGAGAGCTTGGATATAGACCTACATAAAGACCTCTGACAAAGAAGTAAAGAGAATACAATAGAGAAAAGATAATATCTTTAGCAAATGGTGCTGGAACAACTGAACATGCATGTGCAAAAATAAATAAATAAATAAGAAACTAGACACAGACCTTGCACCCCTCACAAAAATGAACTCAAAATGGATTGTAGACCCAAGTGTGAAAGGCAAAAACCATAAAATTCCCAGATGCTAACCTAAGAGAAAATGTACATGAACTTGGGTATGGTGATGACTTTTCAGATACAATGTCAAAGACATGATCCATGAAAGAAAAAATTGATCATCCTGACTTCTTTAAAGTTAAAAACTTCTGCTCTGTGAAAGACACTCTCAGGAGAATGAGAAGACAATCCACAGACAGGTAGAAAATATTTGCAAAAAAAAAAAAAAAAAACCACATCTAGTAAAATACTATTACCCCAAATATACAAAGAACTTTTAAAACTTAACAATAAGAAAACTAACAACCTTATTTTTTAAAAAATTGGGCAAGAGACCTAAACAGACACATTACCATAGAAGACATATAGATAGTAAATAAGCATATGGAAAGATGCTCCACATCATGTCATCAAAGAAATGCAAACTGAAACAAGGAGATGCTACTCCACACCTGTCAGAACAGTCGAGCATCCCCATTGCCATTGCTGACGAGGATGTAGAACAGTAAGCTCTCACTCACTGCTGGTGGGGATGTAAGATAGTAAAGCCACTTTGGAAGGCAGTTTGGCAGTTTATTATAAACCTATACCTATTCTTACCAGCAACCACACTACACTCCTTGGTATTTATCCAAATGAGTTGAAAACTTACATCCACACTAAAATGTGCACAGAGATGTTTGAAGTGGCTTTATTTGTAACTGCAAAAACTTAGAAGCAACCAAGATGTCCTTCAGTAGGTGAATGGATAAACTACAGTACATCCCAACAATGGAATATTATTCAGCACTAAAAAGAAATGAGCCACCAAGCCCTGAAAAGACACAGAGGAGCCTAAAATATATACTATTAAGTGAAAGAAACCAATCTGAAAAGGCTACATACTGAATGATTCCAGTTCACCATTGAACATCTCTGAAGTCCATCCATGTATAACTTAGAGTCAGTGCTCCATATCAGGGTTCTTCTGCATCCACAGATTCAGCCGACTGTGGACAGGAGTGTACTGTACTATTTGCTACTGAAAAATATCTACATATAAGTGGCCCTGTGCAGTTCAAACCCATATTGTTCAAGGGTCAGCTTGTATATGACATCCTGGAAAAGGCAAAAGCATGGAAACAGTAAAAATATTAGTGATTTCCAAGTGTTAGGAGGGAGGGAGGAAGAGACGAACAGGCGAAGCCCAGAGGATTTTTAGAAGAATGGAACTATTCTCAATGATACTGTCTAGTGGATACATGTCATTAATGAATATACAAGACCAAGAGTGATCCCTAAAGTAATCTATGGACTTGGGGTGATAATGATGTGGATTCATCAATTGTAACAAATGTACCACTCTGATGCGGGATGTGGATAGCGAGGGAGGCTCTGCTGGTGGGGTGAGAAGGGTGAGTATATAGAAACTCTCTATGCCTTCCACTCAGTTTTTCTATGAACCTAAAACTGCTCTAAAAAATAAAGTCTCTTTAAAACACCTTTAAAAAAAAAACCCAACAAAATTAAGCAACCTGATAATAAATACCAAAAGTAACATCAAGAAACGCTCACAACCAAGTTCTTTGTTTTACCATATCTGAAAAATACTTTAGGAGACTCAGCTGATGATAAAAGCATGCATGGGAAACACACTATATAACCAAGCAGGTAAAATGACAAGGATCTATGTCTCGGCCAATTTTATTAACATTGCTCAGGACTCCAGGGATTTGGCTCACATATGCTGGGGTGATATTTTAAGACTGACTCAACTGTTTGCACTGATCATTCAGGGGCTGGAGGAGAGGCAACAAGCAGCGCCAAGGGTCAGAAAATAATTTTGTTTTCATGATAATCAAATGACAGCAGGAATGTAGATGGTTCAGGATCGCCCTCAAGTCTTTGTTTAAGCATTATATTTTCACTGCCTTTTAAAACTCATAACCAGTTCCCCTTTAGCACTCTTGATTGCCATTCCATCTCTATTTTTTCCCTAAGTACTGATTATCTCTTAACTACAACATAATTTACACATTTATTATGTTTTTTAGTAGTCTTTCCACCTGCCACTCCTCCTCCATTAGAGAATAAAGCCTACATGGGCAGAATCTTTGTCATCTGTTCTCCCAGATCTACTCCAAGTACCCAGAACAATGCCTGGCACTTAGTAAGTGCTCAATAAATGTATTTAATTTAATTGTGTGTTGACTATTTTTATTGAAGGTGATAAATCTGCCATTTCTTTCAAAGGGACTCTTCTCCCTGCATTTATTTTATTCTTCCAAATTGCCTTGACCTCCGTTACCTCCAGAATATTGAAAAGTAACTAAACTGAAGCCGAAAAAAGAGACAGGAGTATGATGTGTTAGCTTCATCACCAAGGAAGTCATTTTTTCCTCTGTAGCTTTTTTTAAGCTTTAAACTGAAGATTAAATAATGAAAAGAATATAAAAATAAGCGTAAAACTTGGTGAATATTCACATTCCGAACACCCCTGTGTCCTCACTGCCAGACATTATCTATTCCCAGAAGAGCCCTGGGGCTACCTTCAAAGGTAACGCCTGTATTGAATGTTATCACCAGTGATCAGTGTTGTCCATTTTAGGACTTTCAATACATGGCATTGTACAGGTTGTGCTCTTTTGTGTCTGGTGTCTTCTACCCAACATTGTGTCGTCAGAGTTATCCACGTGACTGTACAGTGTGGTTTGCCCGTTCTCATTGTATATAATACTCCATTGTGTGAATATACCACAGTTAATTTACCCATTTGACTGCTGACCAGGTAGCTTTCCTTTCTGTGTTTTACACCCAAAGCATGTTGGTTGGGATTCTCCTGACTCTTGGAGGTAGAGGTCAGTTAAGCTCAAAACCCAAATTAAACAAGGCGACCAAGGCCAAATCCTTCCTCTATCCCCATAACAGTCTATGCTGCCTGATCCCCCCTTGCCACACCGGCTTGCAGCAGAATCAGCTTCTCATCAGGTTTCTGAGGATGTGCAGACACACCCCAGATACAGTGATGTTGTGGTAGTTTTTGTCATTGCTATGAGATATTCCAGAGGAGAAATCACATTGTTTATCACACGCGCACACACACACACTCACAGAATCCTTTGTTCGACTGCTGTTTTCTGTTAGTAGCTACCCCTCACATCCCTGTAAGACACTTCATCAAAATCCTCACACTCACTTATGAAACTTCTGGTGAATCAGAGTACCCTGAGGAGCATCCCTCCACTGCCCCCCTCTTCTGCCTATTGTCTTAAGAGGACAGGCCCCTAGAATACTGAAGCACATCTTCCCTGTGTTGTAAGACTCTTCTAGGTCAGGGAAGGCAGCAGGAGACAAGCAGACTCCACAAGAAAAAGCACAAAGACTCATTCACATAAAAAGATCCTTGATCTTTTATATCCACAGACCCTGCTGATGGCTCCTTTTTCAGAATAATGCTTTCAATGTGTAAAGTCAAATAGGTAAAATTATAAAGGAAACTAATTATATTGAAATGCAGTTACCTAAATACTTAAAAATAACAAATTTGAGGTAAAGTCATGTATGTGCCTCTTAAATAAACACCTTAATGAACAGGATCAAGAGCTAGGTATTCTTTCATAATTTCAAAGTGTGAAAACTGTCTGGAGAGGTCTGTAATAATAGCAGTACGACAAGAAAATAGCTATGACTTCTGCATGACAGTCATGGGGACTGCAAACCCAGCTGCTGTCTGTCACCTTGATCTGAAACCAAAGGAAATGGTTAGTTTTAGTTAGAAGCTGGGGAAAATAAAGGTGTATTTTTTTCTTATCTACATGCATGGTGAATTCTGTTCTATTTCTAGTCTGTTACTGATTTCTTGCTTAGTTCTACTCTTACTAGAGAACATTCTTCAATGTATATGCTTTGAAATTTGTTGAAATTAATTTTATGCCTCAGGATATGGTCAATTTGTGTTACTGTCCCATTCATGCTAGAAAATAAGGCTATTCTGTAGATGTTGACTACAGTGTTCCATAGTTATTGAGGTCAAGTGTGTCAATCTTCTTGTGCCAATCTTCCACATTAGTATTTATTCCTTTGCCTGCCTCTTCTACGAATTACTGAGAGAAGAATGTTTCATTTTCTAAGTATTACTGTGAATTTCTCTATTTTTTAAAATTTTATTTTATACTTTTAATATTATTTTACCTTCCTAGTGAATTAAATATTTTTATCATTAAGAAGAGACTCTCTTGATTTCTAAAGATGCTTTTGGTCTTAAAGCTTAGGGTTTTTTCTCTGATATTAATAGAGCTACACCAATTAATTTTTAGCTAATGATTGCATGCTCATCTTTTCCCATCCTTTGTTTTCATTTGTTCTGGGTATCCTCATGTCTCAGAAATTTCTCTTATAAATAGCATATTATTATTTTTTAATTCTTTTTGTAGGTAAGTTCATTAATGTCTTTTTTCTTTTTTTAGATTCCATGTATGAGTGATATCACATGGTATTTTCTTTTTCTTTCTGATTTACTTCACTTAAAATGACAGTCTCCAGATCCATCCATGTTGCTGCAAATGACATTATTTTATTCTTTTTTATGACTGAGTAATATTCTACTGTGTAATTATAACACAAATTCTTTTGCTAGTCATCTAGGTTGTTTCCATGTCTTGGCTATTGTATATAGTGCAAAGCATGTATCTTTAACTTACCAAATTTAACTTTTATCAACAAGTTTACCCTCATTCAGGAAATAAAAGGAAATAGAATGTCTTACATACTCTACTTACATTCTATTATTACTGCGAATTTTAATTTCATATACATATACATTAAATCTTTAATTATTACTATTCCAAGGAGCCAATATTCATTTAGATTTAGCCACATTTTTACCACTTTCTTTGCTGTTCATTCTCTAGGATCATTTTCTTTCTTCCTGAAGGATATTCTATATTGAATTTCTGTTGTGCGAGTCTGCTGGTGGGAAACTCTTAGTTTTTGTTTGTCTCAAAAAATGTTTTAATATTGCCTTTCTTCTTGATGTACAATTCTGTTGAATACTGAATTCTGTGTTGACAGTGGTTTTTTTTTTTTTTTTTTTTTTTTTTTTTTGTCTTCTGCCTAAATACTAGTGTTGAGGAATCATTTCAAAACCTAGTGTTTTATTCTTTGAAAGAGATAAGCTTTTCACCCTCTATTTTATCATATTATTTTAATATTGTTTTTTGGTTATTGTTGTTGTTTGTTTTATGAAATATATAAGAAGGAATCATTCTTATTCACCTTGCTTGCAGCTTGTTAAACTTCTTGAACATTTGCACCGATGTTTTAAATTTTCAACCATTATTTCTTCAGATAGTTTCCATGCTCCATTTCCTCACCCTTTTCCTTCCAGGACTTCAGTTAAATACAGCTGAGGCTTCCTCAATATATCTTCTTTGTCTTTTAATCTTGTTATTTATCACACTTTCCTTTTCCTATCTCTGATTCATTTCTGGATTTTATTTTTCCTAACCTATCTTTCAGTTTGCTAACTCTAAGCTGTTATAACCTATCTGATGTTAAACTCATCCACTGAGATTTTCATTTTGGTTAGTTTACTTTTCATTTCTAGAATTTCAATTTCTTTAAAAATATATGTAATTTTATATTGTTTCCACTCTTTTTCAACTCGCTCAACTTAAGTTGAACAATTTTAGAGTTAACTTTGAAATTTATGAAAAGCACTGAGTTTTCAACATTTTGGGGGAGTCCATACACAAAGAAATTTTAAGATTCCTAGTTTGTAAGATAAACTGAAGATTACATTTGGCTGTTTAGTTAATTTGGATTTACTTGGAGACTAGATGTCTCCTTGATTTCTCTGCTCTTTTAGTCAACTAGAAATAACACACAAAGAAATATTTTAACTTCAAATTTATATTTAACTTAGCCATTGCAGTTTTTCAAGTCTAACAGCATCTTTTTAGAGTAAAAAATAAATCAGCTTAAGAGTCACAGTGACAGGATAATAATGGTTGATTTTGTGTCAAGTATGATAAGAGTTAGGGACCTTGAGGTAAAGGAAACATGAAAGGCCACCAGGAAATTAAGATTGTTAAGCCTCCAAACTACTTTTTCATGAATAGTGATGGCATTGGAGAACTGGGATTTGCTTCTAGTCACAGAATTGATAATGCAGTTGCTTATTTTTAGTTATTTGAATATACACATTTATATTACTTTGTATCCAGGACACATTCCTGATAACTTTAATGTTTAAAAATCTCATCTCAGCTTTATATAAAAAGAACTCATACAACTCAATAACAAAAAAAATCTGAGTAAACAAAGACAGAAGAATTGAAGGCATTTTTTTCAAAGAAGATATAGCCAACAGGTACATGAAAAGGTGGTTGACATCACTAACCTTCAGGGAAATGCAAATCAAAATCACAATGTGATAGCATCTCCCACCTGTAAGAGTGGCTATTATCAAGAAAACAAGAGAAAAGAAGTGCTGGTGAGGATGTGGAGAAAAAGGAACACTTGTGTACTGTTGGTGGGAATGTAAACTGGTTCAGCCACTATGGAAAACAATGTGGAGGTTCTTCAAAAAAATTCAAATGGAACTCCTAGATGATCCAGCAATCCCATTCCTGGGGAAATATCCAAAGGAAATGAAATCAGGATTTCAAAGATGTATATGCACTCTCATTTTCAATGCAGCATTATTCACAATGGCCAAGATATGGAAGCAACCTAGGTGTCTGTCAACAAATGAATGGATAAAGAAGTTGTGGTATGTGTATACAATGGACTATTACTCAGCCATAGGAAAGAAGGAGTTTTTTTGTTTGTTTGTTTGTTTTAAGATAAGACGGATGAAACTTGAGGCCATTCTGGTAAGTGAGATAAGTCAGAGGAAGACAAATACTGCATGATACCATTTTTATGTGAAATCTAATAAAGAGAAACTCATAAAAACAGAGAATAAAATGGTGGTTACCAGAGGTTGGGGAGTGAATAACTGGGGATATATTGTTTAAGGGTACAGACTTAGAGCTGGTAGGTAAATAAGTCCTAAAGAGCTAATGCACAGCATAGTGATCATAGTAAAAAAAAAAAACACTACATTATAAACTTCAGAGTTGCTTAATTGCTCCTATCACAAGAAAAAGAAGTGCTAATTATGTGACATGGGAGAGGTCTCAACTAATGCTCCGGTGGTAATCATATTGCAATATATAGATATATCAAGTCAGAATGCTGTAGACCTTAAACTTACACAATGTTATGTGTCAGTTATATTTCAATTTAAAAAGTCTCAGCTTTATCTGCAAAATATTTTAATAGTGTATTTTGCTTTAATCCCAATTTCTTTACTGAAAAATGGAAAAATTATTTCTGTGCTACCTATGTTATTTTTTAATTTAATTACTTCTACTTATTGAAAGTACATATTCAAAAGCATATAGGCTTCATTTTTGTTTTATTAAGATTTCATTTTTTTTAAGAGTAGTTTCTGGTTCACAGTAAAATTAAAGGGCAGGTACAGAGATTTCCCATGTGTCCCCTGTCTTCATCCCTGTGTAGTCTTCCCCATTATCAACATTCCCCACAAAAGAGTGGTAAGGTTGTTACACTTGAACCTATATTGACACAACCTAATCACTGAAAGCCCATGGTTTACATTATGGGTCATTCTTGGTATTGTATAGCTGAGGGGTCTGGGACAATGTATAATGACATGCATCCATTATTATGGTAGCTTTTAACATTCCATATTTGATTCATGTCTAAAAATATCTCACTAAAAACCCTAACATGTTTCCAAAAATATAACAGGTGGAAAATATTTTCCTACAATTTTAAAAGTGATTTAAATGGATGTTTTATCATTCTGCTATACAAATTTAGTAGTCATATTTTAACTACCTTTAGTATATCAAACTATATTCATATAACTGATCTGCAAATATTTTATCTCTTCCTCCTCTATGTTAGTTAGCTACCACAGCATAATAAATCACTCTGAAACTCAGTGACTAAACAAGACAAGCATATGGGGGTGAGGGAGACGCTGATCTAAGTAATTTTGACAATGAGTGGGAACTGTAAGACCAAAGACAAAAGGAACTGTACCCTAGTTGGTAAAGTTGTTGTCCACAAAGTGTGGGCTAATAATTCTAAAACCACTATGCACAATACTGGAATTGAATAATGACATAAATGGATGGTAGATGTCACATGGGATGACAAATGGATGGCCAGTTTCTCATGGTTAGAGCAGGAGACAAACGAGATCAAAGGAAGGAAGGCTAACATGATAATGGATTAGAGTTGGAGACATCAGCATGAATTCATTTTAAAATTAATATAGACACAGATAATAACAGAAAGAAATATTTATAGATAGGTATATATGCACAGGTTAGTATACACATGTATGTTTTTAGCTCTGTCCATGAAGAGGACCTAGAAGCAATTAGCACAAGTAAACTCAGATCATTAATACCATTTAAGAAGGAAAGAAGAATGAAAGGGATGGGGGAAGGGAAGAGGGAGGCAGAGAAGAGAAAAGGAGGGAGGGAAGGAGGAAAGAAGGGAGGAAGGGAGGAAAGGAATCCCTTGAATAAATAGCTGATTCTTAGACTAAAGAAGGAAATATGAGTCTAAAGTCTCTTGAAGTCCAAAAGAGAAAAAAGATACTTAAAGAAAACCCATAATAGGAATGTAGTTTGGTACAGCCATTATGGGAAACAGGATGGAGATTCCTCAAAAGACTAAAAATAGACTTGACATATGATCCAACAATCTCACTCCTGGGCATATATCCAGAGGGGAACTTAATTCAAAAAGATGTATGAGCCCCAATGTTCATAGCATCACGATTTACAATGGTCAAGACATGGAAACAACTTAAATGTCCATTGACAGATGACTGGATAAAGAAGTTGCGGTGTATTTACACAATGGAACACTACTCAGTCATAAAAAAGAATAAAATAATGCCATTTGCAGCAACATAGATGGACCTGGAGATTGTCATTCTAAGTGAAATAAGCCAGAAAGAGAAAGAAATATACCATATGATATCACTTATATGTGGAATCTAAAAAAAAGACAAATGAACTTATGTGTAAAACAGAAACAGACTCTTGGACAGAGAACAAACTTGTGGTTACTAGGTGGGGAGTGGTGATAGGAGGGGATAATTGGGAATTAGAGGTTTGTAGATACTAACTGATATATATATATATATATATATGTATGTATGTGTGAGTGTATAGAATAGATAAACAAGTTAATGCCATATAGTGCAGGGAACTATATTTGATATGTTGTAGTAACTTATGATGAAAAAGAATATGAAAATGAATATATGTTTTTTCATGTATGATTGAAGCATTGTGCAGTGCACCAGAAATTGACACAATATTTTAAACTTCAATAAAAAAGATGCTTCAATAAAAAAGATAAATATATATATGCATATTAAAAAAGAAAACCCACAATAAGGAGGGTATGTTAATGAGAAATGGAAACCCACTGCAGGAGCTCCCAATGGCCAATGTTGGAATAATTTGAACAACATAGTGTATAACGTAGCATAGAATTATTATAACTCAAGGTAAAAAATAAGTAGCCATGATTCCACACTGATGTAAATAAATGGCTGAATATAAATAAATAGGGAGGACATACACATCTCTTGTGCCAAATAATTTATGTAGATACTCCACACTGAAAGAACTGGAAACACAAGTTCCCCACCCTTAAGTACACAGTGATGTCCTTCCAAAATGTACTGTATAGAAAGGGCAAAAGTGTAAATTTGCAGCAAAGAAACTTGCCAAACACTACCTCAGGCAGATCATCAAGACTGAGGTCACCAGGGATGAGTCCGGTTGATACTGTGTACTCTTCATATCATGCAATGAGAATGGCACTGTACCCCTGTGCTCTTCCCCACCGAAACCATAACCCCAGTCAAATCATGATAAAAACAGGGGACAAATCCCAGTGAGAGACTTTCCACCAAATACCTCAAAACTGTCAAGGTCATCAAAATCAAGGACAGTCTGAGAAACCATCATACCAAAAGAAGCCTAAGGAAACATGAAAATTAAATGTAACGTGGTATCCTGGATGGGGTCCTGGAACAGAAAAGCAAAATGAACGTTAGGTTAAAACTAATGAAATCTGAATCAAGTACAGATTTTGGATAATAACATGACATCAGTATCGGTATATTGGTTGTAACAAATGCACCATGATAGTATAGGATATTAGCAACAGCGGACATTGGATGTGAGGTATCTGGACACTTTCTGTATTAGCTTTTCAACATTTTTGGCAAGTCTAAAAATAAAATTAAAAGTTTATTTTCAGAAAGCTGGCTTGGCAAAGACAGATTTAGGAGAGAAAATAAAGAAAACTGAGAAACAAAATAATAAGCACTATTTACAGTCATGCCTTTTTGCTTCCAGTAGAAGGTTCTTCTGGTCTCGTCTGGTCCCATTCACATGTTTGTGGTTGTCTGTGAGGCGGCGAGGCAGTGCTGCTGATTTTGGCTGGACCCTCTTGTGCTTTCAGGCCTGGCTATCGGCCACACCTGCTCTACTGCACCTGTCATTGTCCTGTGGTGCTGGGCTGGGCTTGTTCACGTGGTGTGCAAAGGTTATGAGAGACAGTGGAAGCACACAAGCTTCTGAGGTCTAAACTCGAAATGAAACATCATTTCCTCCACAGCCGATTGGCCAAGGAAAGTCACAAGGCCAGGCAAGACACAACTTGGGTCATGGTGTGGAGAGGGAGGCAAGGCTGGGAAAAAGGAATTCTGTTTCCTGACAGAAAGTGCTTCACAGTCACATTGCAAAGGGTGTGAAGCTAATGTACTACCATATTATGTCTTAAGACAACACACAATAAATCAGATTACTTCATCTTTATGACAATTTCTTATATGCTTCCATTTCAAATCACGTTTTTCTGGTTTTCACTCATTCATTTATCAACAAATATTTATCAAGTGTCTTAAATGTTCTAGACACTTGATCTACTCTTCTGGTGTTTACAAGTTTATCCCATAATCAAAAGTAAAGTTGCTGAATTCCTTTACTTTGGAAATCTGTATTTTTGAAACCACATGGCTAGGGAACCAGCCACAGTTCATTAGTTTTTTCTTTTTTTTCCTACATCCCCCAAATCATACTAGATGTTTTGGTATAAATTCTAATTAGTATTTCTTCAGGAATAGCTATAGAACAAAAATGAATTACTAGCCATCTGACATATGTACCATTTGAATATCTGCAGCCCCACTACCTACAAAGGGTAGGCCATGGACCATTAGTGTTACCTGGGAGCTTGTTAGAAATGTGGAATATTGGATGCTCAACCAGTCCTGCTTAATCAGAATGCCTGGTGGTGGGGCCCAAAAATCTGCCTGTTTTCCTAGTTTTTCAGGTGATGATAAGTGAAAATTTGTGAACTACTGATTTAGAGTCCAGCTTTTCCAAGGTTTTTTTTTTTTTTTTTTTTTTTTTGCCATTAAGAATAAAGGAGTGTGATGCTTCTACATCATACTTGGAATGAAATAGTGACCTTGATATAATTGTATCAAAGTTATACTTTTAAATCAGACATTTATTCTCATTCTGTTGTAGTCTGAACAGTAGGTTTTTGGTTTATTTCTTTGTCTTCCCTCCAAAACATAATACATTTTGTTCTGGATGTTATACAATGGCTTTTGAGTGCAAGAAACAAAAGATCTGACTCTGACTTTGATATACCATTGAAGTATAAAATTCACTGTGGATATTACTTCTTTTCATATTATTCATGTTACTCCTTTGAACCTATTTCATAGGTTCTTTTTCCAATTTTTATACTGTGCACTATTAATAATATGGAATTTTATTATATCAAGTTTTGTTTTTCTTTTCTGCACCGATATCCATTCTTTCTCACTGCATTCAATCAGCTTCAATTCTCATTCCATCAGAGTTCTCCATGAACATCTAACACTTTTGAAACTGTGTTTCTCCACCCTCACACTTTTCATTTTCTTTTCTCTTTAAACAACTTATCTTAATTGCCCATGTTTTTGGTTTCTTTTTTCTTTACCTTCATGGACCAGGTCAAGGTTTTCTTCTCTCCATATATATATGATCTACTATCTTGGTGCTTACAAGCTTATCCCATAATCAAAAGTAAATATACATATATATATATTTAAAGTCAGGCTATAAAAGTTCTCAGATTTCTTGCTTAGTCAAAATCCAAATCTGGGGCAATTTATCCCCAGTGGTAGTTGACTCTATGTGCATCCACCTTTGTTTCTGCCATTTCATCAGCCATCTTGCAGGGCTGCCAAGGAAAGAGAAGAGAGGGCTGGAGCATCACTCAGAAAACTGTACTGCCTCTGGTGGACAGTGTTGAGGGTGCTTCTATGATCACTGCCTCCTGCTTCACACCTTGTGTAATCCTATCCCTTTGAGTGTAGGAGGACTGAGAACTATGAGTATGGCAAAGGTGAAGGGATATATAGCATGTCATGAATGTGATCTCATTATATAATATGTTTAATGCATCTTGGTAGGAGGCCTTCTCTTCCTTGTTGGCTCTGAAGAAGCAAGCTGCCCTGTCATAAGCTTTCATGTGGAGAATATTATGCAGCAAGTTGCTAAGGGTAGCTACTGGCCAGCAGCCAACAAGAAGCTGAGGCTCAGTCTGGCAGCCTGCAAGGAACTGAATGTTGCCAATGATGACATGGCCTTGGAAGCCAGTCTTTTCCTTGTTGAGCTGACACCTTGATTACAATGCTATGAACCTCTGAAGCAGAGGCCCCAGTTAAGCGGTGTCCAGATTCCTGACCCTTAGAAATCATGAGATAATAAATGTGTATTGTTTTAAGCCACTAAGTTTGTGGTGACGTGTTAAGAAGTAATAAATAACACCCTGCCTTTGCCCAGAAGTGCCATAGAACTTCATGTGAACACACAGTAAATATGATGATTTCACTATGTGGATGACTATAACCTTTGCTGAGAACTTGTACCATGACAAAATCTCTCAATCACAGAGATACACTAGAGGTATTTTGTCTGGATGGCTGTAAAGATAAAAATCTCTGCTTTCAAGTGAAAATCAGATGAGAGAAGTGCTATGAATCATTAGCTAGTCATGAGGTTGTTACTTCTTCATCACTATGATGGTGGCTATCAATCTTCCATTCATCAGACCTTTCTAGTTTAGGAAAGTGTGTTAGGAGATGCCTTAGTGGGTTTGAAGATGGCGCTGCCAGTGGTGATGAGGAATATGATGAGATGAACTTCCATTGCTTTTTAACATTCATGTTTTTTGTCGTGAGATGGGGAATGAATACAAAATCAACAGAAATGACAGGCAAATTTCACTTCCTAAGCTGGAGTTGCTCAAATAGGGAGGAAAATAAAAGAACAATTTCATTCCTCGCTAATCTAGAAATCAAATACTGTAATTCTCTGGTCTCAGAAATTTGGCAGTCTGGTTCCTTCTGAACAAAGATGTATTAGCAATGTGCGTCTTTTGCTATGGAGACTTCATGACATTCATAAAACATTCCATTGTGGTTTCTCCAGTGGGATAGGAAGTTGTTTCTTAAGAAATAAGAAATTGGCATTGTCTAAAGAAATG
This sequence comes from Camelus bactrianus, assembly GCF_048773025.1. Taxonomy (NCBI): domain Eukaryota; kingdom Metazoa; phylum Chordata; class Mammalia; order Artiodactyla; family Camelidae; genus Camelus; species Camelus bactrianus. Next base: position 1,936,064 of record NC_133557.1, on the reverse strand, counting down.
CAGAAATTACAGAAATTTGTTAACATCAGCTCTTCTGAGAACGTGGGAAATGTCAAAATAGGTTCAAAGCAGTAGGTCTTCTAACTGAGAATTCTGGGTTACATGGTAGCACCAAAGGTTGCTTCTTGAACAACTAAAAGTTATCTACCATTCAATAAATCTACATTAGGTACCTCAACTTTCCCCTAACTTTTCATTATGTTATTTTTCAAGATTGAACTAAACCCTTCTTGAAATTGACTATGAAGCACGCTGAGTAAATATGCCACACTCATGGTCATACAGCATATTTTTATGCTCTGAACCTCAGATAAGAAGACTCACAATTTTAAATATTATAGACTACACCGAATAATGGAGTGAATAAAGTCAATACAATTTAAATTCTGACTTTAAAAATTTGTAATCATATTTAATTTTAACTACAAAAATAGTGGATGCAAATGTGGCTCCACCAAACCACATTCTCACTGCTCTCAACCTTCATGTTTTGTGCTGCTGGTGTCCTGTTTAATAAATCTTTACTTACCAAAAATTAAAAGATATTTGCATATGGTAGTTTCTGGAAGCCTTATTAATGTGCTGTTTATATTTAGACCTACAATCCACCTGTAATTGTGAATGTAATATGGTATGTCTTCTTACCAAGGCCCTCTGATATCTTCTTTGTTGTAACAAGTAAATATGTTTCTGGACTCCTTATTCTATTCAAGTGGAATATTTATTTGTCCTCGTGCCAACATGTCACTGTTTTAATATTTATGTTCTTTTTTATTGTAGTATAGTCAGTTATAGTTATAATGTGTCAATTTCTGGTGTACAGATTAATGTCCCAGTCATGCATATATACATATATTCATTTTCATATTCTTTTTCACTAAAGGCTATTACCAGATATTGAATATAGTTCCCTGTGCTATACAGAATAAATTTATTTTTATCTATTTTTATACAGAACTTAACATTTGCAAATCTCCCAAATTTATCCCTTCCTGTCCCCTTTCCTCCAGTAACCTTAAAATTGTTTACTATGTGAGTCAGTTTCTGTTTTGTAGATAAGTTCATTAGTGCCCTCATTTTTCTTTTTTTTCAGAGTCCACATGTGAATGATATCATATGATATTTTTCTTTATCTTTCTGGCTTACTTCATAGTTTTGGAAGTCCTAGCCATAGTAATCAGGCAAGAAAAAGAAATGAAAGAGATCCAAATTGGAAGAGAAGAGGTAAAACTGTCACTATATGCAGATGACATGATACTATATATAGAAAACTCTAAAAGCTCTACACAAAAAGTACTAGAGCTGATAAAAGAATTTGGCAAGGTAGCAGGATACAACATTAGCATACAGTAATCAGCTGCATTTCTTAACACTAACAATGAAATAGCCGGAAAAGAAAGTAAAGAAACAAACCCTTTTAAAATCGCATCCAAAACAATAAAATACTTAGGAATTAATATTTATGTTTTATAATACATCTTGATATCTAATAATATAAATCCTTTAGCTTGGTGCTTCTTGTTGAAGACTGCCATCGGTATTTCTGGTCCCATGTATTTTGCAGGTAACTGAATTACTTGTGGTTCTCTTTCTCTCCCTTGTGGTTGGATTATACAGCCACACCCTTGCCATGGCCTCCTGGTTGCCAAGGTATGTTTTTGTTGACGTTGGGCTTGGCTATATGACTTGGTTTTATTGATAGAACATTGGCAAATATGAGATGAGCAAAGGCTTTAGACACGCTTACTTAGCTGGCTTCTTTGTCTTGCAATCCTGATATCATCATGAGAAGAGCATAACCTGGGTGGATGTTGCCTTCCAGCCAGGGTTCCAGACAGACCAAAGCTAGTGACTCAAAACTTCCCCAGCTGACCCATAAGCCTGAGCATAAAGCAGAATCATCCCAGACCTGCCAGCATAAATGTTTGCTCCTTTAAAAAAATGTTTATTCCCAAATTTATTTTAATAAACTTATTTTAAAATAGTTTTACATTTACAGAAAAATTATGAAGCTACAAATATTTATACAGTTCCCATATATCCAATTTCTCCTATAATTAACAACTTGCATCAGTATAGTGGACATGAGTGAGACCAGGCAAAACCAGAACAATCTCCTACCTGAAACAAAGAGATATGATCTTGCTGTTTTATTTTTTATCCCAGTTCTCTTTTCTCACCTAAATCCATCTTTACCAATTCAGCACTGTTTAAATAAAGTTTTTATTTTAGAAGAGTGGTGGATTTACAAAAATGTTTCAAAGCCAGTACAGAGACTTCTCACATACTTTACATCCGATTTCCCCTACTATTAACATCTCATAGTAGAATGGTACATTTGTCACAACTAATGAACCAATAATGATACAATGTTTTAAAAGTCCATACTTTATTCAGATCTCTTTTGTTTTTACCTAATGTCCTTTTTTTCTGTACCAGGATCCCATCTAATACATCAAATTACATGTAGTCATGTCTCCTTAAGCTCCTTTTGACTATGATGGTTTCTTAGAGTCCTTGTTTTTGATGACCTTGAAAATGTGGAGATATATTGCTGAGGCATTCAAGAGTACTGCTGAGGTAGAATGTCTCTTGTGAGAAGTGTGATGTTTTTCTCATTATTAGACTGAGGTTATGGGTTTCTGGAAGGAAGTCCACAGAGGCAAAGTGATCTCCTCATCTCAACATATCAAAAGTATATACTAATCTGATAGCAACTCTTTGGTGTGACTTTCCTGGCCTTTAGAGATCTTTTAAAAATTCAATTTGAGATTTCTGATGAAAAATTCCAGCAAAGCCAATTTAAGAAAATCTGTCTGATCCATCACACTTACATAAAAAATCAGGCCAAGTTTATTTAACCCAGACTTATTTTTCAAACAGATTATTCTTAATTTGGATATATTGGGTAATTTTAGAGAGAAAAATTGCTTCAGTGGATATTAAGTTCTAATGTTGTTAACCATCTTCAAGCTTTTGTATTTACTGCCAAGACTCACTCCCAAGATGGCTCCTTGTTGCCATGTTACATTACTGTAAAGTTTAATTGAATTATTAAAAGAACATTGTAAGTTTGCTTCTGAAAAAAAAAAAGTATATACTAACAACATGACTTTTCACTGTTGATGCTAACCATGATGACCTGTCTAAGAAGTTTTGTCAACTGTCTTCACCGAAAAATTACTTTTTATTCCCCTTCACCGAAAACTTACTTTTTATTCCCCTTCACCAAACTACACTTTCTGGAAGGAAGTCACTACGCACAGCCCACATTGAAGGACTAGGGAGTGAGTTATATTTGTCCATCCTAAAGATAAAATATCTATATAAATAAGTTACAATTGAATAATTTGCAACTGTTTACACAAATTTATCTATTCTTCTTGATTTATTTATTAAACCATTAATTTATACCAGAATAGACTCATGGATATTTATTTTATATTTTGGGTTATAGTACAACATTATATTGTGTATTATATTGCTCAAGTTGTTAAAACTTTGGTCATTGGGAGCTTTTTTAGCTTGTTCCTGTGTCCCACTGACATGGCCTAATTAACATGTATTTTTGTTTTGTTCTGTTCTATTTTTTAGGACTGCCTTACTTTATGGCACTACAAAAACACAAAATGTGGTGTGTATTTTGGATACTTGGGTGTCATTGCTTCTGGCATCCTCAGCTGACATAACCTGAAAGTATGTGTGTATAGTAACCTGTGTACATATAAACATCTATAAATATTTCTATGTGTAACCATCTATATTTATATTAAGCTCAACATGGGTTTATACCAAAGTCTCCAACTCTAAATCAGTTCCACATAGATCCTTCTAGACTTCTCCCCTTGCTTATCAGTAACCTCCCAGACCAACAGTGAAAAAACTGGTTCTAACCATCTGTCATTCCTTTACTTAATTGTCCAATTCCAGTAGACATATATAAATGTTTACATCTGAATTGTTGAACAATACCCCCTTTTTAAAAATTTGTTTAAGGGGGAGGTAATTAGGTTTGTTTGTTTGTTTGTTTTTAATGGAGGTATTGGTGTATAGCTCAGTGGTAGAGTGCATGCTTAGCAAACCATACCCCCTCTGAATACAAATTTATCAACTAAGTTGCAGTGCTTATATATAGTTCTTTTAATGCTGTAAGTTTATCTCTTAGCACTATTTTTTCTGCATTCCAAAGATTCTGATAAATTGTATTTTTATTTTCATTTAGTTAAAAATATTTTTATTTCTCTTGAGATTACTCTTTTGATTTATAATTGTGTCAATTTCCAAATAATTTAGATTTTACAGCTACTTTTCCATTATCGATTTCTTGTGGTCTAGAATCATACTTGTATGATTTCTACTTTTTAAAAAAATTAAGGTGTATTTCATGACTCAAAATGTAGTTTATCTTGATTAATGTTCCATGTGAGCTTGAGAAGAATATAGACTCTGACTTTGTTGGTTCGAATATTATATAAAATTCACTTAGATCAAGTTGACTGATAATACTAATCAATTTATTACAGCCTTACTGATTTTCTGCCTCCATGATCTGTCAACTCCTAAAAAGAGAATGTTGAAGTCTCCAACTATTATAAGGGATGTTTCTATTTCTATTAATTAATTAACAATTAATTAATTATTTCTATTATTTATTTGCCTCATGTATTTCGGTGCTCTGTTGTTAGGTGCCTATAAGTTTGGGCTTGGTATGTCTTTTGGGAGAATTGACTCATTTATCATATGATATTCTTCTTTATTTTTCTCCTGTGTTCTGAATCTGCTTTTTTCTGAAATTTACTTAGCTACTCCAGATTTCATGTGATTAATTTTAGCATGATATTTCCTATTTCATCCCTTTATATTTAACTTATCTAAGTTTTTATATTTAAAGTAGATTTCTTGTAGACAACAGAGAATTGTGTCCTGGTTCTTAGTCACATTGGAAATCTTCATTTTTTAATTGCATTTTTAGACCATTAACATTTAAATTTATTATTAATATAGTTGACATACTATCTATCATGTGTACAAATGCTTTCTATTTCTTGTAGCTATTCTCTCTCTCTTTTTCTAGCCTTCTATTTTTCTGTCCTTTCTGACTTTTTCTTTAATCAATGTTTTTTTTTTTTCTTTTTACTTTTCTGTTTTTTTTTTCTTTTTACTTTTCTTTTCTTTTTTTTGGGGGGGGAAGATAATTATTTAATTAATTAATTTACTTATTTCTGATGGAGGTGCTGGGGATTGAACCTAGGACACTGTGCATGCTAGGCATGCACTTGTACCATTGAGTTACACCCTCCCCATTTTGTCCTCTCTGGCTTTAACTAAGCATTTTATACCATTTCATTTAATTTTCTTTTAGCATAGCAATTATATTTCCTTTAAAACATTTTTTGTAGTTGGCCTAGTGTTGCAATATATATTTTTATCTAAATCCAACTTCAAATAATGCCAATCGCTTGAAATATAGTGCAGGTACATTACACCAGAGTATTTCCAGTTCTTCCCTTTCATCCTTTGTGGCATTGCTATCAATTATGTTGCTTATCTACAAGCTATAATCATTCCTATATTGCTACTATTATTGTTCTGGACAGTTATCTTTTACATCAATTAAGAATAAAAAAAATAAAATATTTCATTTTCATGTTTTTATTTCTTCTCCAAAATTCTTCCTTTCTTTGTATAGAGCAAAGTTCCTGGCCTGTATTATTTTTCTTCTGACTAAATAACTTCTTTTAACATTCCTTTCAGGGAAGATCTATTTGTTAATTCTCTCAGTTTTGGTTTGTTTAAGAAAGTTTTATTTGTCCTTAATTTCTTTTTTTAAGCATAATTTTCCTGGTATAGAATTCTAAATCAAAGTTTGTTTTTTCTTTCAACATTTTAAATGATTCATTCCCCTCTCTACTTGCTTCCATGATCTCTGTGAGAAGTCTGATGTTATCTTATCCTTTTTCTTCTATAGCTAGGGCAATTTTTTTTTCCTTCCTTCTGATTTTCTCTTTGTCTTTGGTTTTCTGCACTTTAAATATGATATCCTTAGGTGTGGGATGTGTGTGTATGTTTGTTTGTCTGTTTTAACTTGGTGTTCTCTGAGTTTCCTTGATATATGGTTTGGTATCTGTTATTAATTTTGTAAAGTTCTTGACCATTATTTCAAATTTTTTTCTGCTACATTCTCCTTTACTTTTCTTCTTGTATTCCAATTACGTGAATGTTACATCATTTGAAACTGTCCCCAAATTCTTGCATGTTTGTTCTGTTTTTTCATGCTTCTTTCTTTACATTTTAGTTTGAGTAGTTTCTACTGAACTATCTTCAAGCTCACTAATTCGATCCTCAGTCATGTTGAGTTACTGATGAGTACATCAAAGGCATTCTTCATTTCTGTAACATTGTTCCTGATTTCTAGCATTTCCTTTAGATAATTATCTTAGAGTTTTCATCTCTCTGCTTATATTAGTCATTTCTTTTCACATACAATCCCTTCTTTTCCTTTAGAATATTTACCATATTAATATAGTTATTTTAAATTCCAAGTCTGATAAATTAAAGATTTCTATTATATCAAATCTGCTTATCATAATAGTTTTATCTCTTCAGAGTGTTTTCTCTTGCCTTTTCTCATGCCTTCTAATTTTTTTTATGAAAGTTGGGCATGTTGTTTGGGGTAATAGAGGCTGAAGTAAACAGGCCATTAGTGAAAGAATGTGGATTAATATGGCTGGGAGTATGCATTTGTTTATGGCTTGCTGTAGTTACAGGCGCCAGAATCTTCAAATTCCTCTGGTATCCTTGATTTTTTTCTCTTCTCTTGACTTTTGACTTTTTTTTTTAAACTTTTTTATTGATTTATAATCATTTTACAATGTTGTGTCAAATTCCAGTGTTCAGCACAGTTTTTCAGTTATACATGAACATATATATATTCATTGTCACAATTTTTTCTCTGTGAGCTGTCATAAGATTTTGTGTATATTTCCCTGTGCTATGCAGTATAATCTTGTTTCATCTATTCTACAATTTTGAAATCCCATCTATTCCTTCCCACCCTCCGCCCCCTTGGCAACCACAAGTTTGTATTCTATGTCTATGAGTCTGTTTCTGTTTTGTATTTATACTTTGTTTGTTTGATTCTTTGTTTGTTTGTTTGTTTTAGATTCCACATATGAGCGATCTCATGGTATTTTTCTTTCTCTTTCTGGCTTACTTCACTTAGAATGACATTGTCCAGGAGCATCCATGTTACTGCAAATGACGTTATGTTGTTGGTTTTTATGGCTGAGTAGTATTCCATTGTATAAATATACCACATCTTCTTTATCCAGTCACCTGTTGATGGACATTTAGACTGTTTCCGTGTTTCAGCTATTGTAAATAGTGCTGCTATGAAACTTGGGTGCAGGTATCATCCTGAAGTAGGGTTCCTTCTGGATATAAGCCCAGGAGTGGGATTCCTGGGTCATATGGTAAGTCTATTCCTAGTCTTTTGAGGAGTCTCCACACTGTTTTCCACAGTGGCTGCACCAAACTGCATTCCCACCAGCAGTGTAGGAGGGTTCCCCTTTCTCCACAGCCTCTCCAGCATTTGTCATTTGTGGATTTTTGAATGACAGCCATTCTGACTGGTGTGAGGTGATACCTCATTGTAGTTTTGATTTGCATTTCTCTGATAATTAGTGATATTGAGTATTTTTTCATGTGCCTTTTGATCATTTGTATGTCTTCCTTGGAGAATTGCTTGTTTAGGTCTTCTGCCCATTTTTGGATTGGGTTGTTTATTTCTTTCTTATTGAGTCGTATGAGCTGCTTATATATTCTGGAGATCAAGCCTTTGTCGGTTTCATTTGCAAAAATTTTCTCCCATTCCGTAGGTTGTTTTTTTGTTTTACTTATGGTTTCCTTTTCTGTGCAGAAGCTTGTAAGTTTCATTAGGTCCCATTTGTTTATTCTTGCTTTTATTTCTTCTAGGAGAAAATTTTTGAGATGTATGTCAGTTAATGTTTTGCCTATGTTTTCCTCTAGGAGGTTTATTGTATCTTGTCTTATGTTTAAGTCTTTAATCCATTTTGAGTTGATTTTTGTATATGGTGTAAGGGAGTGTTCTACCTTCATTGCTTTACATGCTGCTGTCCAGTTTTCCCAACACCATTTGCTGAAGAGACTGTCTTTATTCCATTGTATATTCTTGCCTCCTTTGTTGAAGATGAGTTGACCAAAAGTTTGTGGGTTCATTTCTGGGCTCTCTATTCTGTTCCATTGGTCTATATGTCTGTTTTGGTACCAATACCATGCTGTCTTGATGACTGTAGCTCTATAGTATTGTCTGAAGTCTGGGAGAGTTATTCCTCCAGCCTCTTTCTTTCAGCAAGGTAGCAGGTTACAAGATTAATGTTCAAAAATCAGTTGCATTTCTTTACACTAACGATGAATCAACAGACAAAGAAAGTAAAGAAACAATCCCCTTTAAAATAGCATTCAAAGTTATAAAATATCTGGGAATAAATCTAACCAAGGAGGTGAAAGAATTATACACAGAAAACTATAAACTATTGATGAAGGAAATTAAAGAAGACTTTAAAAAATGGAAAGATATCCCATGTTTTGGATTGGAAGAATCAATATTGTTAAAATGGTCACACTGCCCAAGGCAATCTACAGATTTAATGCAATCCCTATCAAATTACCCAGGACATATTTCACAGAACTAGAACAAATCATAATAAAATTTTTGACTTCTTAATTACTCCTTTCAGAGAATCTGTGTCTTAAAGCTTGTCCAGTTGTAATCTGTTGTTATACTTGGGGCCCTGTTCATGTGGTGGTAAGATGTGGGGGCTGGGAAGCATTCTATAATCTTACAATTAAATCTCAGATTTTTGTGGGCTGGTGTCTCAGAATTGTGACCTTCATAGGCATTTCTATGGTGGTATAACTTTTTTTCATCCTCCTTGCTCCTTACTCCATTCCTTGGCTGCCATGTTCGCAATCTGTTTCCTTGAAGCCTTTATGCATGTTGACTGTGTGTCCTCCCCCCAACACACCTCCTTAGATGATACAGGAAAGCTAAAGGACTCTAGATTGAGATAAGGCTCTGACAAATTTGTTCTTCTGGAGAATAGGCCTTTGCTATGAATAAGGCTCTGGCTGCATTTCATAACCATAATTCTTCCCCTCCTTTGTCAGAACCATGGGAGGTTTTTCGGGGGGAGTGGGTTCACTTTGCGATCGTGGTGGGGTTTGTAAAGGTAAAGCCCACAAAAGTGAGGAAATCCTCAAGACTGTAGCCCCAAGCAGTCTCTTATACTATGCTAATTAACTCTCAGCCTCCAGCAATTCATCAAAATTACCATGTTAATCAAATGTTCCTACCAGCTTATAGCTCTTAGAAGATTCTGTTCCAGGTAAACGGGACTCACCTATGATTCTCTATATGCACCTGTCTCTCCAAATTTCAGAATGGTGGGTTTTCCTGAAACCTCAGTTGTCTGAGAGCTCCAAGAAAAGTCATTCATTTTCAGCTTACCAACTCTTTCTTATCAAAATGGGGGTGACAACTTCTAAGTTCTTTATATGACAGAGCTACAACAGGAAGAGTATGTGCTCTCATAAGTCTCTGGACTTTAGGATAATTTCATATGCAGAAATATTATGGAAATAACAGGTTGATACACTTTCATATAAGTTTTTGAATCAGATGACAAGACAGTATTTTAATTGAGGTTATATTAAATACATACAACTCTTGAGGAGAACTAACATCATTACAATGTTATTTCTTCCAATTAAATCTATGGACACAGTATATATCTATTTATTTCTTAAATTATGTACTGTAGTTTTTGAGTAGAATTCTGTACATCTTTTATTTAAATTATCATAGTTGTTTAATTTGTTTTGATGCTATTAGATAAATATCATATTAAAATATCTTGTAACTTTTTGCTAGTATTTATGGTGTCTATGTATATACAAAAGAAATTTGCTTTTTTCATACAGTTTTAGCCAAAGTAAAACATGCAGATAGAAAAATACAAAAATTATAAGAGCACAGTTTAATGAATTTTCACAAATCACTGAAGTATTCAACACACCAGCAACAGAGCTCCATGCCGCAATTTTATCACTACAATCAGTCAAAAGTAACTGCTTTCTTGACTTTTAACACCATAGACTATTTTTTACTGTTTATATTCTTTTTATTAATGGAATCATACTTTGTTTATGTGTGTGTGTGTGTGTATGTATGCATGTATTTATTTCCCACTTCTTCCTCTCAAAATTATATTTTTGAGATTCTACTGTGTTGCTGTATACAGGTTAATTCATGGAGTTGCAGTGGCATATAATATTCAATTCTATGAACTGACCACCATTTATGTATTCTTCCTACTATTGATGGGAAGTTGGGTAGCTTTCAGTTTTTTACTATTACAAATAGTGCAGCTATAAATATTATGTCATATATTTTTGAATGTACATACACAATTCTTTTAGTTATATACATAATAGTTGAATTGCCATACCATTACCCATATTCATCATAGTTAGAAAATGTCAATTTTCCACAGTGGTTTTATCAATTTATATTCACAAGCTGTATATGAGAGTTCTGACTCATCAACATCCTCATCAACATCCTTATCAACATTTGGCATTTTTATCTAATTTTGGTTTTAATTGAATTTCTCTAATGACTAATGAAGTTCAGCACTTCACCATGAGTCTACTGATCATCTGACTATCTTTTAGTAAGGGACTGTTTCAATCTGTTTCCTACTTGTGTATTGCTTATCCACCAGTTTCTTATTAATTTGGAGATATTCTTCATATTATTTGGACATGAGTTCCTTGTTGGAAATGTGTTTTAAAAATAATTCTTCTCAATCTTTGCATTGCCTTTTCACTCTTTTAAAGGTGTCTTTTGATTAAGAGACAGGTTTAATTTTAATACGATTCAATTTATCATTTTTTTTGCGATTAGCCTATTTGAGTCCTATTTAAGAAATATTTGCTTACTACAATGTTATAAAGATGTTCTCTAATTAAGTTTTCTTAAAAGTTTTGTTTTACCTTTCACATTTAGATTTTGAAACTTTATGGAATTATTTTATGTATGGTTTGAGGTAGGGATCAAGATACTTTTCTTTTCCATATGAATATACAAAAGACACAACATAATATATTAAAAACACCATTCTTTCTCCACTGCACTGTAGTGTTATTTTTTACATAAATCAGATATGTATTGGGCAATTTCTGATCTCTTTATCTTTTCAGTTGTTTATTTGATTGATTGCTTCATTTACCTGGTGCACATATCATCACACCTTAATCAGTATAGTTTTATTTTTGGCCTTAGTATTTAACAGTGCAAGTCCTCTAATTTGTTGTTGTTCAAAATCATTTCATTATTTTAGTTTTTTTTTTCCATTTCCAAATAATTTTTTATAATCATCTTATTAATTTGCACACAAAAGTACAATAAAATTTTGCTTAAAATCAGACTGAATTTTAAATCAAATTGGTGAAAGTAACAATTTTTAAATATTGAGATTCTATTCTATGAGCAAGGACTAATTTAATCTTTAAAAATTTCTCTCAATAATATTTTATACTTTTCAGTGTAGAGATTTTTCATACCTATCATTAGATATACTTGGAGGCATTTGTTGTTTCTGAAGGTATTTTAATGCCATTTTATTATAGTAATTTTCCAATTATTTATTGCTGATACATAAAAGCAAACTTGATTATTATATTTACCTTTTATTCAGTGACCTTATTAGATTCATTCATTAAAACCAGCATGTCAGTAGAGCATTTTGGTATTTCAATGTACAAAATTATGTTAGTTGCACACAATAATTTTTTTTCTCCCTTTTAAAATCTTGTACATTTTATTTATTTATCTGGTCTTACTGCACTGACTAGGACCTTTGGTCCATGACTGAGCCCTTGTTTTGTTTCAGTTTTTAAGAGGACAACTGACAATTCTGATCAAGTATGATGTTTATTGTAGTTTTCTGTAGATACCATACATTATCTGATTTTCAAAGGTCCCATCTAAATCCTGTCATTTGTGGCAAAATAGGTGAACATTGAGGGCATTAGGCGAAGTGAGGTAAGTCAGACAGAGAAAGACAAACACTGTAATCTCAGTTACATGTGGAATCTAAAAAGTTGAACTCATAAAAACAGACAGTAGGTTGGTGATTACCAGGGGGTGGAGGGTAGGGAAATATTGGTCAAAGAGTACAAAACGTTAAGTTGTAAAATGAATACGTTCTGGGGATCTAATATACAAAATGATAGCTAGAGTTAACAATACTGCTCTGTATGCTTGAATGTTGCTAAGAAAGTAAATCTTAAATAGTCTCGCCACACACACACACACACACACACAATGGTAACTATGGGAGATAATCTGTTAGCTAATCTTACTGGGGTAATCATTTCACAATATATATGTCTGTCAAGCCATCATGCTGTACACTTTAAACTTACACAACATTGTATGTCAATTATATCTCAATAACACTTGAGGAAAAAATTCCTTTCTATTCCTACTTTGTTAGTGATTTCTTTTTAATCATGAATAGATATAAAAATTTTTATTTAATACTTCTTCTGCATTGAGGTAATTATTCTTTTATTTTCCTGTTACTGTAGTGAATAGCTTTGGTTGAATTTTAAATGTTAAGCCAACTTTACATTTCTGGAATACATCCAATGTCATCATGATATATTATCCTAGTCAAATTTAAATGATAATTTTTTAAATGTCTAGAGTCAATCCATTTCCATGTTGTCCCTGTGAATAACATAAAAATATTCTGTCAACTCTCCATCCTTCTTACCATATTATCACCTGTATGATAATAACTAAACTTTTATAGCTCACTATATGTTAGGTATTCTTCTTGCTGCTTAATCTACATTAATATATTTAAGTCTCATGGAAAAAATGTGGGGAAAACCTTATCCCTATTTTACAGATGAGAAAACTAAGGTATGGAGCATTTAGGTAATGTGCTCAAATTCCACTCGGACTGAGTTTTGTTCCTTTAAGTCTAGTTCCAGAGCTGGTGTCTTCAATGACTTTACCATTACCATAAATTTTAGAGAAAGCCTAGATGTGATAAGATTTCTGAATCGATGCATGTCTGAAAGTGTATTTCTTTATTTTCAAATTTGAATAATAGCACTATTAGACATAGCAATCTATTTACTTCTCCACTTCCTCCTTGTACAAATCTGTTCCAAATTTCCAAACACCCGAAGCCATCATCTTTTTTTTTCTTTCTCATTTCATTGTTCTGAAATTTCACTACAGGATATTAATGGATGCATCTTTTACAATTCATCCTACAGTAGACACTTTCATCCTGATAAGTTATGGCTTTTTTACTCTTGAGATATTTTCTTTCATTGCTTTGAGAATTTCGGACTATATATTTAACGTTCTTGTGGCTTCCAATGTAATTATTAATTTTGTAATAACATTCAAAGACATTTATAAAAGCAATCCTCCATAATTCTGTCACTCACATATAACAATTGTTATCATTACTGTGTGAATATCTCTTATAGGCAATGTCTGTGGAATTTCTAAATAATTTAAATGACTTTATATTTAATGTTGTATTTTGCTTTCATCTCATTACATGTTATTTTTTTTACATGTCATAGAGCATTAATAGCCATTTAAAGGATTATTATATTCCATTTAGTTGTCAAAACTTTCTTAACCTGTAGAAAAGCAGATTCTGGAGAGATAATCCCTGCTTTCTATTAGGATTATAAGTGATTTTACAAACCACACCTCTCTCCTTTACTAACCCTGACTTGAGCATACAGCCAATTAAGAAATATACATGGGCATAAGACAGATGAAAATAGAAATACTTACTTTACAACTCATAAAATTAAGTTAAAAAGAATCATTTTAATTAGCAGCCAGGGCCAGCTTCTTGGGCATGGAAACTGCACAAGGCCTACAGCTGTGCCATCAATACTTTCATATTATTAATCATTCTTGAAAGGACACCCTGCAGATGATAGAGCTTGTCCTTTCACTAGTTACAGCCTGAATTCCTGGCATTTCTCTTTAAAACCTTGGAATGACCCCCTTAAAAAGGAATATGTGGAGCTGGCCTTCCTCATCAGCTGAAATGGGATCACTCCCTCATGCCCGTCAAGCCTCTCAAGATCAGGAACAAAGTGAGGATGGCCTCCCCACTGACATCTAGCTGTGGCTGCACATGGACCGGGAGCTGGTAAAGAGCATCCCTGCTCCATCCCGCTGCTTTATGGGCTAAGTGACGGCTTCCTACAGAGGGAGGAACATGTTCTTCCTATCACTTCAAATATGTGGAGGGTTGTCAGTGGAAGAGAGCTTACATTCATTCAGGATTGTAACAGGTGTGAAGCTGGGTTAGAAGGCTGAAGTGACCGGTAGACTTCTTTGGGGAGAATGCATCTTAAAATAAGAGTTACTGAAAAATAGAAACTGATGACTTGGGATATAATGAGTTCCACGTCAATGGAAATATCCAGCCAGTCAATGACTGGATCAATGTCTACTAGGAAGAAGTTGTTAAAGAAGGAGTTGAAACTACCACTTCAGGAAGAGTCAAAAGACTAACTTTCCTTTGTGATTTATTTGCTTTTCCTTCTTCAAGGGAGGCCTTATGGATCTATTACTGTGAGATTTTTTTCCCTGTAGTTTTAGATTTAATTTTAAAAATTCTTTCAACAGTTAATACAGCTCTAAAACTGTGGTCACACCCAAACTCAAACACCTCTCAAAAGTAAATTGAAGTTTATATTTATACAAATAAATAAAAAAAATATTGAGCATATCCACCAAGTCACTGGGCTGAAATTTCAACTGTGTGTGTAATATCTTATCTAGTTCTATTAGATACTAGCACTATCCCATTTTACCAAGAAGGAAGCTGAGGCTCAGGTGAGTTTATCATCTCGTTCCAAGGTATTCAGAGGGCAAGTTTCAGAATCTGACTCAAACCCATCCCGATGTGATTTTAGAACTAGATTTCTTAACCACCACAATATGGTGTCTAACAAGCCCTAATATGTTTGCCATAAATTTACACATATTCATGTTTTTAAACAAATTGTCATTCTCCCCGCCAATCTGACAAAGCTGTCATTAGAAAGTTCTTTCCTTAGTATTAACTGTGGCAAATAAAATGTCACATCTGCCTAGTTGTTGAGGTGGGACATCTCATTTCATCATCATAGCAACCCTGTGAGATGCATAGAGTTTATCCATCCCCACCAGGGATGAAACAATGGCGTCTCAGGGAGGGTCAACCACCTCCCTAGGGATCCACGACTGGCAGGTGACTCTGCAGAGACGCAGGAGCAGGTGTAGTTAACGTAGAATCACTGGCAGGGAAATAACAAGGCTCCAGGTCTGTGTGAAGGCACTGCAGGTTCGGCAGGATCAGCAGCCCTTGTGTCCTCCTCGCCTCCTTGCTTCACTCGGTTTGCTAATCTGTGATTTCAGTGACTTGCCATTTTTATTCCTTGCTTTTTTGTTTCAGACTTTGTGCTAACCCACAACCCCATGGGCAGCAGGATGAAAGGGCAGCCCTATTCGTGCCAGTTTGGCTGTCTTTTCTCAGGGTCTCACTCATACGACCCATTTCCTCTCCATCCTCATGGCCACAGTTTTAAGTGCCTTTGATGAGACACTGTTCAGGAAGTTACACGGCTTTGCATTGTTCTCACCTATGTTCAGGGATCAGCTCCTCCTCCTTTCTGTATCTCAGTGTAAGAATATGTACCTCTTGCCATAAAATCATCTATGTTTTCCTTTCAACTTTCTAATTTCACTGAGCAAATCTGCCTTGAGTCTTTGAATTAAAATGACCAGCTCTGCCTTCTTTCAGTGGTATTGCATAGTCTACAGCAGATTCCCACATATTTGAGTTTATACTTGAGTTTATTACAAAACTGTTGATTATTTTAAAAGAACAACTTGTACTGCTTTATGTCTGCTTGAGGCAAATGCCACAGAGGATTGTATAAGACCTTTGGGTTTGGTGAACAATCCCTGTTCCTGGGGGTTAATGAACAGTTTCCACAAACTATAAAATCTTAACATTTTATTTCTTCGTCACAGAGTGCGTGAGGCAGAGGAGGGCTTGTTCTGTTTTAATCATACTATTTATACTCACTGCCCCTCCTTCCACCCAGGGGGAGAGAAGTTTTTAAGAGCCCTGTCAAAACTGCAGGTGTGCCGAAGGCTCCTGCTAACAGCAGGGGCAGCCTTTATAACATTTCCTCAAGGCTGCTTCTGATCGCCTTCAGTGTGTAAAACCAGATTTTCATTAATGGCACTAATACTGCGCTGATGGGGATAGGGCGCCGCCCTGATGCCAGAGGCAGAGCAAGCAAGGCCGAAAACAAGCCAGCCTGAGCTCCTGACAGATCAAATACCTCCGGGTGGCGACATACTGCGTTTCTTCTCAAATACCTGGCCGCCCAGGGCCAACTTGTTAAATGGGTCGCCTTTGAGGTCAAGCAGGAATAGATCTAGTTACAGTTTTTCACACCAGGACAAAACAAGGAGGCAGAGAAAGCTCTGGGTTCAGACATTTGCACGCTGCAGCTGTTTGTCATGCAGGAGGTTCTGAAGACTTATGGGCTGACACATTACCCTGGACATCACTATGCATTGACCTCTCTGCTCCTGCTCCTCCCTGGAGTGGGGTTCAAGGCTGCCGTTTGACACAAGGGCCGCTGAGAACCATATCAAAGCAGCGGCCCCATCACAACTCATCACTTTCAAAACACACAGTCTGCTCAAGCTGGAAGTGTACAGCGGCAGATCTGAGTTTCCGGCCTTTCCTCCAGGGAGCTCAGGTGGTCAGTAGTTCCTGATTCTCAAAGCAGCTCTTCGTGGTAGGTCAGCACCATTTGTAAACAAATGGTGTGAGAGCCAAGGAAAGAGAGGAGCTGATGGAGACAGACTGCTTTGACGTGCTCCTCATTGTGCGATCCATCAGCACAGGGAAATACTTTCTTTGCGTTATCCCCACCTGGCTTTGATCTTCTCGGTGGAATGATGGGAGAAATTACGGCCTTTAAAGTGTGTTTGCGTATTTGTGATCTTAAACATGAAGAGGCTAGTTCATCACAACACAAGAAATGTGACTCAAAAATTAGCTCTATAGCCTGGGCAAAGGCAAGACACCCACACCATCACATTCCGGTTTTGCTAAAGCAAAAGTCTGCACCCAAGGAAAAGCCTATTTGTTACTCCAGTTCCTCGGCCTTGTCCTCATTTTAAAGTCAGGGGAAAAAAAAGATGCACAAGAAGTTGAATAAAGCATTACGCAGCAGTTGCAATGGGGTCAGAACTAGAAACCTGGTCTCCTAACTTTCCACCCACTTCTGTTTCATACTGTCTGTTAGAAAAACCCTGTTGAATTGTCTTTCCTCCATGAGTCGTGTGGCAGCCACAGCCTCTTGGTTGGGCCAGTGGTGGCAGGGCCAGCCTTCCCGTCAGGAGCTGATAATCCTGCCACTATTACATTTGAAGTAGGTGCATTCTCTTGGGTGTCATTTTTTCAGTGAGACTCACACAGCAACAGAAATTTCCTTCTAATATTCACTTCCAGAGAGTTGGAGTTTGGTTCCCTTTTATTTCTCCAGCTGGGCAATTCCCCCAAGTTTTATATTGTGGAGCTATAGTCAATACCATTTTCCCATATCCATATTTATCTCATCCAACTCCCAAGAACTTTTGCTATTCATTGATGCATAGTAGTCATTTGATGTTGATACAAGGGATTGTGAACTTACTATGCGTACATATTATTAAGATACAGGAGCTATTAATCCATCTCAGCATTCTGTGTGTGTGTGTTCATCTAGATTCGGGGTGACTGGTGTGGAAGTGTGAGCATGAGATGGACCTCCCAAAATACGCACGTTTGTAAAATTTCTCTGTGTGTTAGGTAACTTGGTTTCTTGTACTGGTGTGTTGATACAAAGCTGCTTCGAATATTCTTGTTAAGGCTGATGGAATTATATTGCAATATAGAGGGAATTAATGTATCTTGAAGAATCAGGATGAAACAAATGAAGAATTGAAGACATGAGTTATCAATTATTGGAGAAGTGGGTGGGGGCTTAAAAACTACCCTGCCTGCTACTTTGAGTTGAGGGCATCAAATAAGATCATTAGAATGAAAACATGGTGAGGTATATCTACTACTCATTAAATTATATTTTTTAAATAAATATGAGTATTATAGGTTACTTTATCTTTGAATCAGTTGGTTAGCCTTCCCATACTTGACAGCCTGAACTCAAAACCAGCAAGAGAGTATAGGTTCTCATAGCACACCCGGTCAGTTAGCTATTGCCACACTAATGCTGCGTAATGACCACAGACTGTCAGCAGCATCCCTTTATTTCTCCTGTGTCTGTGGGGCTCACCTGATATAAGGTGGGCTCGCTCATACAGCCACAGTCCAACTGGCTCACTCAGCTGTTTCCAGGTTGACTCTGCTCTATGTGACTCTCATCCTCTTCCTGGGACCAGCAGGTCAACCAGAGCATGTCTTTCTATTGTAATAGCTGGGGCTCAAGCAAGTGGAAATACACAAATGCTTTTTCAAACTTCTGCTTATATCAAGTTAGCCAATATCACAAAGCAAGTCACGTGTCTGAGACTAGGGTCAAGAAGTAGGGCAAGGTCACCCTATTCAAGAGAGAAGGCCCTACAAATCTGTATAGGAAAGAGCATAGATACAAGGAGGGATCAAAATTTGGACCAACTAATGCAATTTACCATATATACATACCATTGAAATCATCAGTAGAAGCAATGGATTAGCTGAATATAAAGCAAAAGGAGTGGATCTTAACAACATAGTAATTAGTGAAAAAGACTGGAGGAAGAATGGGAGATAGAACAATCCCACATATAAAAATTAAAAATGCATACACTCAAACAGTAACACATTCCAAAAAAATTAAACCCACTAAGCATATGAAAAGGGTTGTCTTTGTCTCCAAAGGGGAACTAAGGGAGTTATGGCAAGGTTACAAAGAATAATTTTAAAAAATCCTTGGTATATATGCTCTAATCACAGACATAATTGCAGTCACGATTCACACATCATTCATCAATTCTGATTTTAGGCCAATAAAACACATAGTCCTGTTCAAAAAGAGACTCTTTTTTTGGTTGATTTTTCAATTTTATTCATGGAAATCAATAATAAATTAGTTTATTTAAGGGTGTTAGATTGTAAGGTCATGCTGTCTATAAAATATTTATAAATTAGGTCTAGAGTTTTTGTTTTTTTAAAACTATTATATGGTGCTTCACAGACTGCAAATTACTTTCATATTTCTTAACTCATCTAATCCTCATAACGAATGCTGTGTGATTAGCAAAGTAAGTTTTGAACTCAGAAACCAAGGTTGTGAGCTGCTAAGTGGTGCCTTAGGTGATACAACCCTCTCCTTCTCAGGGTTTTTATTAAAATGGCTCCTCAAAATCACTTGGTCATAAGAAATATACATACTTGGGAGCCAATGCCCGAAATTCTAAATCAGTAGAACTAGGGTAGGCCCCAGACATCCATGTTTTTACCAAACTTCCTTAAGGGGTACCCCAAAAGGCAAGAACTCGCAACTCAGACATGCTTTCTTTGTAAAGACACGTAAAGACGCGATCTGCAAGAGATTGGACACATTTTGTCAGTCTTTTCCACTTTTCCATTTTCTCTTTTTTATACCCTTTCAGTTAGCTAAGTGCTTCTGACTCTCGGAATTATCCTCTTTTGCAAGTTCTCCCCATTCCCCCCTTGCATTGAGGTTTGGTTGATGTGTCTCTGCCCACTTGATTCCTGGAAGATTAAGAAAAGTTATTTTCAAAGAGAAACAGGGCAGAGACATTGCTCCTGTGCCACTGAGAACAAAACACAGGACCCATAACATTTCTAGATCCACATTACATTGAGCACATTACATTATATGCTGATGTTCTGCACTTTATTACTTGAAATTACAAACAGGAAACCTGTCAGATATTTCAACCATTGGTCTAGAGAACTAGTTTACACCCTTTACTTTGCCAATAGGCAACTGGGTGACTTGGAATAAGTACAGTGAGTGGCTTATGACTTGGCCTTTTCATAATTAGCCACTAGTGTCTGTACAGTCAGTTTCTCTCTAAGGCTTGGTTTGAGAACATGGGTCTGTGTCAATGTACATGGCATATTATGTAAGAATTTGAGCTTACTTGCAACTGGAGGATTTCATCCTTGAGAAACCAGTATGTGAACACAGAAAATTGCACCCAAATGAGCCAAAGTGTATAGCAACACACAAAAGGCACACGAGCATATACCTCAAACAGCTACCCACGACCTCAGTTCACCATATGTGCTATGAGCCATGCACATCCACATCGAGGGTGACAGCTTTCTGGTTTCAAGGAACTCTCCTTCCAATAACTAATAAACTACAACCGTTCTGACATCCCCACCACAAGCAAACTTTAGCTCATTTTCAAAGTAAAATATCATATTTGCTGCAATATTTAAGTGATGGCAAGTCTGTATTCTAAAACTTTTGGATCTAATTGACATCTCACCCTGCAAAGGCTGCCATGGTAACCAAGTTTGTGGAGTACTGCTATGACTACAAGCTGAGGCACTCTGCCCACCTTCCTGCATCCTTGCTGCACGTATCCTTTAGTTATTCACATTCTAGAAATAAGCCAAGGTGAGGTCAACATTGAACTCAGTACAGGAAGTTGTACCCATTTTGAAACAAGAACAGTTTCCAAAGCATAGACTAGCATCACCTTCAAATTGTTTGGAATTCATTCTTTTTAAAATGAAAGAAGTGGGTTAGATGATCTCCAAAACCTTTCCAGTTTGGGATTACAACTAGCCCCTCTGTAATCACTCGCAGCTTGGTATTAATATTGAAAATGCTGATATTCAAAGTTTCTTTGAGGATTTCAGTAGCACCAGGGTTACACCCCAATGCAGTCTACCAGGTAACACAAGAAAAAAACAAACTTTATCCCAAGCTAGTGTTTAGTGACTCATACACAACAAAGGTGATAAATCTCTATAGCTAAATGGAGCTTAATGCTTGAAACATCCTCAGGGAATATGGAAAGAAACAAAGGAATAATTGAACAGATTGATACATGATGACAATGATTATTAACTTTAGTTTCTGAACTTTAGTTTTTGAAGATTGCTCCAAGACTTATATTAATCCTCACTAGAAGCTCCAAGGAGGAAAATTCTCCACTTTAATGCAGACTTATACCATGACTCAATCAAAGTTCCTATAAATATTTGTTGCCCTCTCTTTTCCTTTCTGTGAAATGGTCCTAAAAATAACCTACCTTCCTGAGTTGGAATGAGGATTAGCCCATTAAATTGCTGCAAAGCACTTGGGAAATGTGAATTGTGGTGCTTGTCTGCATGGCAGTAGATGGAGACACCAAGAGATAAGGAGTTGGTTGAATCACTGTGGACAGTGAGAATCACAGAACACTGA
Source organism: Camelus bactrianus (assembly GCF_048773025.1). Taxonomy (NCBI): domain Eukaryota; kingdom Metazoa; phylum Chordata; class Mammalia; order Artiodactyla; family Camelidae; genus Camelus; species Camelus bactrianus. The sequence continues at coordinate 1,914,488 of NC_133557.1, read as the reverse complement.
GTCTCTTTGGTCCCAAATGATCACTGAGGGGGTATCTTGGTCTGTCCATGGACATCATTCCAAGAAGCAGGAAACAGAATGTGTTTCCTTTTCTGCCATGCTCACAACGGAAAACAGCTCATCTCTCTCCCTCACTCTCATCATGTTCCCCAAGATACAAAGTTATAAGTAAAATAAATAATGAATACCTAGAAGTGGAATTGCTGGATCATGTGGTAGTTCTATTTTTACTTTTTTAAGGAATCTCTATACTGTTTTCCACAGTGGCTGTACCAATTTACATTCCCACCAACAGTGTATGAAAGTTCCCTGTTGTCCTCATCCTTGCCAACACTTGTCTTTTTGATGATGGCCATTCTGACAGTTGTGAGGTGACACCTCACTGTGGTCTTGATTTGCATTTCCCTGATGATTAGTGATATTTATCAGTTTCCATATACCTATTGGCCATTTGTCTGCTTTAGAAAAATGTCTATTTAGTTCCTCTGCCCTTTTTTCACCTGAGCTATTTGTTTTTTTGGGTTTTTTTGCTATTGAGTTATATGAGTTCCTTGTATATTTTATCAGATGAATCCCTTATCAGATATATGTTTTGCAAATATTTTCTCCCATTCCATAGGTTGCTTTTTCATTTTGTTCCTAGTTTCTTTCACTGAGCAGAAGCTTTTCAGTTTGATGTAGTCCCACATGTTTATCTTTGCTTTTGTTGCCTTTGCTTTAGCTGTCAAATCAAAAAAATCATTATCAAGGCCAATGTCAAGGAATTCACTATGTTTTCTTCTAGCTAGGATAGACTAATTCCTCTTAAGAGCCAAAAAGACCTGAACACATTACTTCATCTTGAGTTTTTCATTGGCTTAAAACTATTCTTACCACCAACTTAACTACAATGTCCACTATCCTTATAGGTTATCTGTAATTTTGAGTATGATATTTCTGTCTATTTTTATAGAAGCAACCTACTGAAAAAGAGCTGGGTCCACCCTTTGAAATAATCCAGGGTTATAAGTCTTGACATATTATATAAAAGGTCTTTGTTGAACCCAGGAAAAGAGATACAGCAATGATCTTCTCAGACTTTGTACAACACTGTGGCAGACTTGACAGCATAGCAGATACAAGACTCCAAGAGCAGAGACTTAAGTGGAAACCAAGCCTACATATTCACAAAAGTACTGCAAGAAAAACCAAGAAGCACTTTTCTGGAATTCTGCATTGCCACACCAGAGCAGTGACCCTGTAGAGGCTCTGCCAGGTGGACGATGAGGAGGAAAGAGCATTCCAATCCCAGGGCAGAAGGTAAAAGCTCAGCTGTTAGGCCACAGAGAACACCTGGCAGTATGGCCTGGCAGGGACATCTTTGGACAAGCCATGCCCTGCAGGTGGTGGGCTGAAAAGAGAAATGTTAGCAGGATCCAACGGTCTCTGTCTTTGGACTGTTGGCACAGTAACTACCAAAAAGTGCCACAAAACAAAGGGGGAGTACCTCTTCTCAGGGGTTTGTAAAACAAGTGAGGTTTTGTTTGGGAGAAGAACAAAATCAGCACAGTACAACACATAAAAGTGACTTTTCTCTCCTTAGGCAAAAATTAATAGAAGAGATAACTCAGGAGTTGGTAGAGAAGTAGTTTAAGTAAAAATTGGTTCACTTTAGCAACATTTCTGTGTGCTTTGGTGAACATACTCCAAGCACCTGCATGCTTTTATTTCAGAATGTCATGTGGCTCTAATTTCTTAGCAGAATCTTGAAAAATCTCTTGGCCTGTGAACACGGGAAGTGATTTATAATGTTACGCTACTCAGATCATGTTCATGCACTTAAGTGCTTTATTTTTATGGGCAAAGTCTGTGAGTGAAAGACTAATAATCATTGCATATTTGGACTTTCCTAGAGATTTTTATCTCTTTCACTTGAGATATCTCTTCTTACTGTTTATATAGTTTAAAAGATTCACAAACCTATGATAGCCAAGATCTTAATAATAGTAATTAAAACACAATGTGTAGAAGGCAGGCCCACAAGTAATGACGGGGCCCCGCTTTCTACACTGAGGTATCTAAGGGTTCAGATTTTCAAGAGGAAATTTCCTTGGACATTTTCCCAACCAGTGCAGCTGAGCTGACATCATGGCCAGGATATTTTCCTCCTCAGCATAAAACAATTAACCTACATGCATTAAGAGAGTATAACTGATAGGAAGTAACCACTTTATTATGTTATTGAACTAATACATACTGCACAGCAATTCGCATAGCAGTTTTCATAAGACTGACTACTGACCCTCAAATTCAGTTCAAAATGTCATTCAAGAAAAAGAACAACCTGTCCATTAATCTTACCTCTGTGGACACCCACTTACCTCTTTATTTCCTTCATTCATTATAGTAGATAGCAACTCAATTTTTAAATAAGGAAGTAGTTGAGGGACTTACTGACCATTAAAAATAGTTAATGGTATGGGGAGAAACAGACTAGAACATCCTGAGTTCTGCTTCAGGGGATTAAAAAATTGCTCTTTTTTGGAAAAATGATCTTTCCATACTGGACTTGTGCTTCAGCTGTGACATGAAGCCTCATTTTAGCACTGAATTGCCTTCTCCAGGGCCCTGGGCCAGCTATGTCTGCTACACATTATTCTTGGCATTCAATTAATATAGTGTCAATTTAAGTAAATAAGCAAACTTATTCTATGGGATGTAAAAAAAAAAGCAGCAGCAGCAGCAAGAAACCATTAAATATACTTAAACTGGCAGTCCTCCCTCATCTACTGTTATGGCAGTTGATTTATCTGAATAACTGAAACTGACTCAGTTATTACACAATTATGTTCACATCTATTCCTCACATTTCCAGCTTTATTGTGGAAGCAGTCCTGCCACTAAACAAATGAATCTCTTTAATATTCTAAATATTATCCTAGACTTTAGAATTAAAAAAGAGGAATTAGGTTTTCAAGAAGTTCAATTCAAAGAGAAAACTATGTGAAGACTAAATTTCATTATCATGTGGTAGGGAGATTAACAGAAGCAGACACGGTGTGCTATGCGAGACCCGAAGAATGTAACTGACTTTAGTACAGGAGGTTACACATGGTTTCCTTAATCAATGGAGCTTGAGTTGATTCTTAAAGATTATGCAGGATTGATTCAGGAAGAACGCAGGTAAAGGAGCAGACCAGGCAACAGGAGAAAGGCATGGCATGGGACTGGCGGGGAGGGGGGGAATAACAATAAGCAAGTAATTTAAGCCAAACCATAAAGTTCAGGGCAAGGAGTAATAGCAGATAACACCAGAGATGATGACACCTTGTTTATTGGTCCAGCTGGAAATGTAGTAATCCTGTTTGGAGTTTTTTCTGACTTTAACCTGCCTGGGGTGTTCCTAATTCTTACATAGTCTTTCCTGTAATTCCTTTACCACGTTGAGCTGGAAGGTCTTTGGTGCCACAGGGCTCTTACAGTAGGTTTCTGGATCTTTGCTCCTTTTCCACAGTGTCCTTTTTCCCCCGGAGGCATATGGTGTTTCCAGCCCAGCTCAGCGCATGACTCTATTCAGGGGAATCCCTCCTGGTTCTACTACCTAAACCAAATCAAACTGTTCCTGTCACTGACTGTTCTGGCAGTAATCAGCATGACTGCACTCTGAGTCCAACAAGATGTGACGTCCAACGCTTAATAAAGATTCAGTTTTGAAAAAAAAATTAGGTATGTACTCACATCCCCACACATCTTCTCCCATTTCTCCCCCTCATTCTTGGACCATCCATAAAAATTAACTTGCAAAGACAGTCACTAGAATGTTATTAATTTTGTGGAGAATTAGAAACAACCTGAGGAGAATGTGTGTGTATATGTGTGTATATATATACATATATATATATATATATATATATATATATAGTCAACCATTCACACATATATATGCATATATTTACACATACATAAATTACAGTAAACTCATATTCATAAACTCATGAATATAGGCTCATTTAAAAATAGGCCCATAAACTCATGTTTAATACAAATTTAAGTCAATTTTCTAATAATGTATAAACATGAAAACTGTGCATGATGTGTATTTAGTCGAACAAGTTATACTACAAAACTGCTTTCTCCTAGCTCTGCTTCTAGGAAGTGTCTCACACACACACACACACACACACACACACACACACACACACACACGTCACACACACACACAGAGCCCAGAAGACTCTCTCTCTAATTTTCACATAGGTTTTCTGGACTAGCTGTATTATTGGTACTTTGCTCTTTGTACGTTTCTTGGATGTTACAACTTTTTATGATAAATATACATTCCATCTATTTGCTTTAATTTACAAAAATATTCTAAATCTGCAGAAAGCTATAGGGAATAATCTGCTTAACAGCCAGAGATCCTCGGGGATATGGCCTGCATCAAGCTAATGACTTGGCCACTGTTTTTCGAAGAAAAACCTCAGAATCCAGAACTGCTCACTTTAAAGGCCAGTTTTCCCTTCCACACACTGCTCCTTCCTTTACCATCATTAACATCTTATTCCTTTATCAGACTTTGTCTTCCTCTTCCTTCTCTCAGGTAAGCTCCAGGTAAAAGGAAAAAAACTGCTTCAAACTTACCCTATGGTCATAGAGAAGTATTTCCATGCATTTTCCAGCAGGGCAATTATCTCCTATTCTTAAGCCAAAGTTCCAATGTGCTGCAGAGATTTAACCAGAAATTGGATTTTAGTATACAATAAATGAACTATAAATAAATCAATATATAAATAAAATTATTTTTAGAGTTTTGTAAAATGTTACTGGGTTTATAAGAGAGTGGCTTCAATCCAAATGAGATGGAAGGCACTTAAAAATGTTCAATCTGATCCCACTTCAAAAGGTATATAGATGTACTAATGTCATTAATCGAAATAGCAGATTTAATAACTACGGGGATATTTTATGCCATTCAACATTGAAGCCAATAGCAATTCAGTTTGGCTTTACATTGGAGACCAATATATTCTTGGATCACTTTCCTAAGACTAAGCTCCTTTGGGCTATAACTTTTGGAACTTAACAAGTGACATTTCGTCCTGGAAATACGCTGGCCGACGAGAGCAGACCTGCCACAGAAAGTAGTTGGAGTTGGGATCTTGATCCCCTTTGAACTCAGGCAAATAGAAACCTCCAGCCTCCGTGTTCTTTGCTTGAAGGCTTTGTTTCTGCCTGCCAACGTCCAGACTTGACGCTATTTCAGCCACTCATGGCTGGGGGCCAGCTCTTTCCTTTCTCAGCACTTTCTCTGTCCTAATATTGCTTCCTTGAATCCCTTTGTCCTTCTCTAGTCACTGACTCTGAACTTTAGGACTGGAAGGAACAGAGATCCTCAAGCCAAAATCTCCCGATGTATTCCTAGTTGAACCCCCTTTAATATTAAGTGCATGCCATCCCGTTTTTCTACCCGGAAACTGCCAGAATGCCGCACCTCCCATTAGGGAGGCTGGTTTCTCTGACTACTAGCATTGAGGATTTTTTTTTCTTTCTACCTACATGTTTTTTCCTATCCCATCTCAGAAATTCTGATATACACCCTCCCTCCAAAATGGTATGCTACCAATGCTGACTGAGAATCATTCATACAATTCCCTAATTTTACAGATTAAAAAAAAAAATGGCCCAAAGTTAGTAATTTGCCCAAGTTTAACCCACTACTTTTAAAGGGTACAGAACTAGTATGGACTTTTTTTTTTATTATTATTCCCACACTGGACCTCTGAAATAGAATTGGGTCCAGAACTCAGGCCTCTTTGCTTCTAGCTCAATTTCTCCATGCTTCCCTTGAATACTGGCTCCAACTTTTACATCCTAATCGTCCCCCAAAACTGCCACCCCACCAACAAGATAGTGATGCAGAAGTCAATCTAGTCCCTGAAATAGGTTTACAAATAGGGATGGCAATAACTGAATATGAAATCCACCTGTGTCTGGAAGACATTCCGATCAGCACCTATTTAGTTACCACCTGCAGTGTGCAAGTCACCTGTAGTTGGATGCCATTAAGATCAGTGCCTTTTTACTAAACACCTCTTGTGTTGGGCTTGTTCCTGGAAAAGTAGGAGTTAGCTTAGAAGTGTGATTTGAAAAAGATTTTCCAACCTCTACTGATTTCTTTTTCATATAATAAAGAAAGTAAGGCCATTTTTTTTTTCTCTGCCTTCCTAGTTCTGTAACACTGGTGCAATTTCTCTAACACTGGTACAGGCAGCTGTCTGTAGTAGGTCAAACAGTGAACGAGTAGTTTTGTTTATTCTCAGCTCTGGCCTGTCTCCTTATCCATAAAAACGAAGGCGTTTAGGCAACTAATCACAAAGGTCCTTGTCAACCCTAACATTCTGTGATGCTCTTTAATCCAAATTCAACAAGGTCAAAGCCTTTTGGAATTAATCATCTGGTAAAATGCTGTCAGGGAGCCAATATGCTAGGAAAACAAGACGCCTTTTGATCTAAGCTCTTGCCACTTTTCCAAAATAAATCCCTATTAACCATGATTATAAAATGACTCATGAGATTATTTGTATTGAAAGCCAATATATAACGCCCATAATAAATACATAATAATTTAAAATAATATGTAAAAATAGTACATTTCTCACTACAGTGTGAATGGCATGTAGGAAAGGTGTGATGTAAGTGGTACAGCTCTTTCTAGAGGTGACTCCACTCTATCCCAACACTTCTCATTTAGCACAAGTTTATCAAGGGACTTTCTCTTAGCTAAGCCCATTCTACAGATGAATAAAGTGAGAAACTTGCATCCCATCTCCCATGAGTCAGAGCTAAGGATTCCAGCTCCCACATCTCTCCAAAGAGTAACATATCCTCCCATTGCCTCCACACCAGCCAGCTCATTATCACCAGCCAAGATGATAATCAAGTGAAAATTATGATCCATATGGTTTCATTCCAAAACAAGTATTTCATATCATGTCAGTAATCTTCATAGTACTGATGGGAGGAGAAGAATCTTGGAATTCATTTAAATGAATATATGGTTGCCATCTGTGGTAGGCAGCCTTTAAGATAGGCACCAATGATTCTTACCTCCTTCTCTGCATACTCTTGTGCAATCCCTTCCTCTTGAGTGTGGGCTGGACTTCCTGACTCACCTCTAATGAAAAGAACACTGTTGAAGTGATGGGATGTCAGTGCCAAAATTAGGTTACAAAAGGACAGTGGCTTCTGCCCCGTCATGTCTTCCCTCTCTCCCTCTATTTATCTCTCTCCCCTCCTCCCTCCTTCTGTCTTGGAGCCCTTGTTTTGCAGGCTGTCATTTTGTGAGTGACCCTATGGAGAGGCCAATGTGTCAAGGAGCTGATAACCTCAGCACCAGATGGCTAGGACCTCTGTCTGCCTACAGCCATCTTGGAAGTAATCTTGGAGGCAGAGTCTCCCCAAGTTGAGTCTGGAGTTGATGGCAGCCTCAGAGAGCAACTTCACTGTAGCCTGTGAGAGACTCTAAGACAGAGGCACCCAGTTAAGTTCTATCTGGGTTTCTGACCCACAGAAACTGTGAGATAATCAATCAACACTTTCAGGTCACTAATTAGGAGGTAGTTTGCAATGCTACAATAGAAAACTGAATCTCCCCCCGAGTCATCAGTGCGACCACCCAGTTTTACTAGGAGTGGCTTGGTCTTCTAATCTAAGAAGAAGTCTGACTTCTTGCTCTCACGTTTGTCATCTTTTGTAAGTGACGATGGAGCTCCGTGAATGGTTCATAGCTGTCCCAGGGTATCTCTTCGATCAGAACACCCTGGCACAATCAGCCAGGTGGGAACCAGCCAGCTCATCGTCAGCTATGGTAACAGAAATCCCACCTCAAGTATTTTCACTTCCTCAAACTCATGTTCAAGCAGAGCTTCTGAAATTCCTTTTTGGCAAGTGTTTCTCCTACTGCTTCTTTAGTCAAATAATCGCATTTTCAAACCCTTTGTCCTCGGATATGCCAATCTGTGCCAGCCACCCAGCTGGCTTCCCTGGAACCAGTGCACACTTAATAGCTGAAATATTTGCCTTGTTCCTTTAGTTTGTTCCTGGCTTCTTGAACAGCACTCACATTTTTAAAAAACCCATTTATTTTACCATTTGTCAGCATTTCAAGAACAAAGAAATACCACTTTCCTTGTAAACATTTTTTAGAAGAAAAGGAAGATGATAAAATTATTTCTTGGGAATGCAAAACCACACATACCCAGGAGAGGCAAACACCACTTGGTCAGGGCACGATCGGGAAAAAATATGTATGTAGAAGATCTTATGGTAGCTCACAGAGAAAAAAATGTAACAATGAACATATATATGTTCATGTATAACTGAAAAATTGTGCTCTACACTGGAATTTGACACAACATTGTAAAATTATTATAAATCAATTAAGAATGTTAACAAAAAAAAGGTGAGAGAGAGAATGAGCTAAGGATCTGGGAGAATCTGAGAAATATCTGAGCATTTTATCAGGATTATGAGTGAGGCTCTAACTATTTAAACTACTGAAATAGTCTACTGGACAGAAGAGTTTGTATTACAGTGTTCAATAAGCCACTACATTCATTCCTATATTTATAAATGAATTTATACTCACCTATTCTCACATGTGAACAGGTACACAGTAGTAAGAGCGGAGATCATGTGTCAGGAAGACTGAGGGTTTGGACTCAGAAGAGCAGGAGACGATAACCTCATTGCACTGAAGATGTGACTTTAACTATGAAAAATTACAGGGCAGAGAGGGATGGAGAATTACTTTGTTCATTCATCTGATTTTGCCTAACCTGGGCTGATGCTGACTCAGAAACATTTACATTCCATATTCCACATTGTTTGAATCAAAAAGCATGTTTTCCATCTTCTTCAATTGACTCTGGCCAAAACCACAGAACACATCAAAGCCATGGCAGGACTAAACTCGATGACTGCAGTACATGGGGCATTGTTACTAGTGTGATGATCTGACCTTGACAGTGGTTATGTTCTTGAGAAGCCGAACTAGACCTGATGGGCACTGACTGGCTAATGCAGCTTTCCCCGTATCTGGATTTGACTGTGTGTTAAGGAAGAGATAGTCTTGGGAGAGAATTAGGAACTTAGATAAGTGAAATTATATTTGATGAATCTATCATCTCTAAAATTAGTCTAAATGTATAAAAATCTTCCAGTCTCTCCCCACAATTCTGATGATGGATTATAAGAAATCAGATGATTTGTTCTTGCCCATCTGGACCTCATTTGTCAGTGTGAGAAGCAGAGGTGGAAGGGGTATATGACCAAAGACAGGCCCCCATGGCCATGTGAGGCAGGTGGCCCTGAGTGGATTTAGTAGGAAAACAAACAAAGTCATAGGAGGATCCAAGATTCCATTTTTCTTACTGTCAGTCCTTCTTCTGGTATATTACAGGTTTACTTAGGAAGAGAAGCATTTTATAATCCTCTCCCAAACAAAACTGGATGTAAATGATCAGTTTAAACAGCAGCAGTCTGATAGAATTACGACCAGAGTGAATGGAACTTAGCTGTGCTTCTCGTGCAAGGTGTGCTACCCTGGGTTTCTGAGCATCACTGTTGACACAGAAAAGGTGAACATCTTAAATGATGTGTCTCCGTAACACAAAGGGTGGGCGTGAAGATTGATAATGAAAGTGCTTGGAAAGCCAAGAAGCTATTCAATTGTATAATCACATTATTGGTGTTTGAAAAGTGATCATTTTCCATAACATGAGGTGATGACACACCTCATCATGAAGCTTTAGAAGCGACCTACATGAGTAACACCAGGGCCAGGCTGGGTTGGCGCTTCTACTTCTGGCCTGTGTCAGGGATTTCCTTCTTAATTCTATTTTCAGAGTCAGTCTGACTTCTGTCCAGACGTGTCTATTTCATCTCAGGGGCTCAGAGAGGCTCCTTGCCACATTCTGCTCCCTATGTGCCCTATACCTCTTTCTGGATGCCTGCTAGTATCTCCAGCAATGCCCTGCATTCCACAGTAAGCGCTGGGCTTCAAATCTGTTGCCCCTGAATGAGATCACGCAATGAATTAAATCCACTAGAAGCTGGGAAGGTCTGAGGGCTACTGCTTCTGGAGAGGGAGCACTGGTGGGGGCTGGAGAGACAGAACAGGACACCACAGGCTTAAAGGGATACCCATGGAGGAAGGTGAGGATGTGGTTGAGTTGATGGGAAACTCATGGCTATTTTACCCAAGAATGCCATGCTTTAGTAAAACCAGAATTTGACATCAGATCTTCTCTTAGAGGTACTAATACATTTCCATTTCAAGGTTTAAGATGGCAAAGAAGACAAATTCCAAATGTGTCATCCTGAGAGTTCTGTGGCTATAAAGTAAGTTTGATCCAGAAGGAATATAACTAAGAATCCAGTTATGCAGAAGTTTCAGTAAATACTGAAGGACCATAAAAGCAAATACTAAATTCAGGGAGATAAAATTTGGCCATCAACTACAGACTTTGTTTCAACTGGCCCGGCTGTTAAGAATCCAGATGCCAGAAGATCAGCGATTCAGATTTTCACTTGTAAGCACAGTCAAATTGGATTCCAGTGTGGAGGATAAACCCATTGCTTTTGCCCTGTGTGGGGCCCCAGGAGTTATTTGCTGTGGGAAAGACAATGAGGGCTTGAGATAAATCCTCCTTTGACTGGAGGCAAGAACTTAAGAGGCAGGACTGCAACTTTCTCTCTGTCAAACTCTGCATGATTGAAAATTTTGAGTGAAGACATGAACAAAGGCCATGAGATTGAGATAATCCCTTTCTACCTGTGAACACACATCTGTGCCTGTCAATGTGGGGTGGCTGCCCAGGCTGCATCTGTGGGGAGACAGCCCCAGGAGGATAAGATCTGGGTTGCCAGGCAGACCAGATAATTCCCTCTGTAACAGCTGGAGGCCCAGGAATCACATTTCCTATTGGACACAAAATTCTTCAGGGTGGAACCAAATCTTCAGTCTCCCAGGAGGTCTCAGCTTCTCTCTCCACCAGTCCATGTCTTTGGAAATTACAAGCTTTTGTTGTCTGGGGAAGATCTGGGTCATGAGTGTGCCCAACACACCCACAGTGTAGCCTACTTCAGAGGAAGAGGCTCATCTTTCGAGCCCTTCAGCCACTTTCTTTGAAACTGGACTGGTTGGAAAGGGCCTGGGATGGACTTCCTGGCTGGGACTTCAAACCATGGATGAATGCTAAGATTTAGAGCTCCAAGGCCTACGTGTCTATTTTATTATTATAAAATAAGGGCAAGTTGGCCACGTGTTTATGAACACCACGTGTCAGCAAGCGCACCAGCCTGAGGTTGGAGCAGAAGGCTCTGCCTACACGGGAGGCGGGGGTTGGGGTGGGCTTTGTCCCAGGGCTCCAAGCCCAAGTGGGGCGGAGTCTATCCTATGGAGGAAATGCTTCCAGGGCACCTGAGGGGCAGCGACATTTCCACGTTGCTGGTGGGCAGTGCATTGGTTTAGTAGGAAAGGATCACTGACAGCATGACCGTGTGCCATTGTTAACACGTTCTGAGAACATATAACAAACCTGTGACTCAGTGGGCTCTGGGGAAGCCTCAAGGGGATGGGGAATCCGGGAGCCAACACCAGCATTAATGGAACCCAGAGCTCAGGCCTTCATCAGCCCACTGTGGCTATCAGACAGCAGGTGTAACTCAAGGGTAACGTGTCTGCATGTCAGAGCCCCAGAATGAGCTAGCTCAATGCTTTTGTTAAAAGTAAGTGAAATCAGAAATCGGTACTTCATTTTCTGTTTTCTTCGTAGGTGAGGTGGAACAGGTAAGTCTAAGGTAATGAGCAGCAGAAAAGAAAAAGGGCAAACTGAAATAATAGAACAGAAAGTAGAGAAAAAGATAAAATAGTGAGAAAGTGAGCAAAGGGTTGTCTTGGTTTAAGGTCCCTAGAGGCATGGCTTACAACAGGGCATCAGGTACTGAAGCCAGACCCCAGGGGAAGGGAAGGGATGGAAGCAGGAAGAGGCAGGGGAGCAGGCTGAGATGGAGTCCAGACTCAGCCTGACCCCACAGGGAGCACTGCAGCACGACCCAAACCACAGGATCGAGGCAGGAGGACCAGCTCTTTAGCTGAGCTTCCTGGGGGGTGTGGGGGAGGTCATAACCTTCAGGCTGGTGGTTCCTGCCAAGGGCAGTTCTCTGTAGAGGGGCAGCTGTGAACCCTCAGCAGCCAACACTCACAGCAGTTGGCAGATGGGTACACAAACCAGTAAAGGGCACCTGGGAGGATACCAACAGTACCCTCTCCTGGGGCCTAACGAGTGACACTCAAAGATAAGTCTCATTGCCAGGAAGAGCCTAGTCATCTCTCACTCTTTTATTAATCCACGTGTGGGGTGGATTCATGTCGGTTAGAGCAACGGGTTCTAACACATGTGTCCCTCAAAGACTGTATCTGAATTTTCCAAAGAGCTTTTTAAAAATTACAGATGCCCTAGCCCTGCCCTCACATACTGTGATTCAGGACATCTGGGATGGGATTTTGCAGTTTGCATTAAAAAATTTCCCTTCCTCGTAACCTAGTAATTCTACTTTTAAATATACACCCAGAAAAAGTCCTGTGCATGTACACAAGTAGACAAGGAAGCTTGTTGAAGCACTGCTGTGATGGTGAGAAATTAAAATATTCAAGAGGTCCACCAATGGGGAAAGAGTAAGATGAATTATGATGTGCTCATTTCATGGAATATTATACACCAGTGAATATGATTGAAGTATAGCAATGAAGATCCACACTGATAAATATAGAAAACCTACAGTTGAATGAAAAAAAAGCAAGATGCAGTACAGTGAAAACAATACAGTGTATGTAGATAAAATTTTAAACTAAATACACAAATTATTATGTATTCTTCACATATATGTATATATGTAAAAATGTTTCAACTATATCTATACTATTGCAATTAATTTTTAAAAACACCTTAGAAAGAGACTATAACAAAATGCAAATACTTGTTACCTGAAATCATTACCTGCTCTTATCAGATATGATTTTCTTGAATATTTTTTCTAATATAGGACAGTCCTTTTCTCCATTACAATATTCTCTCCTAAATTTGCTTTGTTATACATATATACGTGTGTGTGTGTGTTTACATATGTGTGTGTATATATCTGTGTGTGTGTGTGTGTGTGTGTGTGTGTGTGTGTGTGTGTGTGTGTATGTATACATACATATAATCTACCAGCTATCTATGTTTTTCCATCTTCTCCACTAGGATATCAGCTCCTGGAGGGCTGGAGTTTTGTTTATTTCCCTGCTGTCTGGAATTGAATCTGTCACATAGCAGCCCTTCAGTAAATGTTTGCTTAACTATTTGAGTAGCTGAATGAACAATTAACTCTGGTGATGGACACTCGGTTATTTAACACTATTCTCAGGATTTTCTGTAATTTTAAAAGTTCTCCTTCACAACCACCCCAGCCCCAACTTCCTGAAAAGTTCTTCGGGCAAATCACATGTTTTGTGATGATCAGCAAGTTTTGGGGACCACAGGGCTATGACAGAAGACATACTGCAGAATGCAAGTTGACCTTAAGTTTAACCTCAAGAAAACTATATCAAACCAGTTGATTAGTTGAGTTTTACATTTGTTCCTCAGGAATCAAGCAGCTTCAGCTAAAAGGCAAATCAAGCAAATGAAAATTCTCTCCTGACCCACACCCATAACCAAGAGTTCAGTCAGTTTGGGCCTTAACTCTCAAATAAGATGAGCAGATGCAGGCCCTTCTCTCTCCTTCAGGCCCAAAGCTCATCTTCTCAGTAAGTGGATCCAGCAGCGGAATGAAAGTGATTCTCACTGAGCAAGAGATGGCACTGGATTAAAGCGTCTATCACTGAGTCATTTAGAGTGGATTATTTAAAACAGAAAAAAAAAAGCATTTTACAGAGTTCACCTGTATTGGAAGTACTTATGAAGCAGTAAAGAAACAAAAAATCACAGCAAAAAGTAAAACAAGTTATGCTGAACGCTTCATACAATACACGGCAGAGATGGTTCTGGGTTCATGACTTGTTGGAGATAAAATTCAAGAAATCTGAATACAACCATTCTTCCAACTACTGCTCTTTCTTTTTCACTTAAAGGAAAACATTTTCAGTCTTGCCAGCTTCCACAGTACAATCAGTGCCTCAATTTAACTAACGCAACAGAAAATCAGATGCATGCATGCAATTGATGACAAGCTCTTTGCTTATTCATCTCAATGAGGAGGGGAGAAAACAGTTGTGGTCCAGTCCTAAATCTGAGGGGATATTTCTATTAAACATTTTTAGAAAAGGAAGAGTTAGAAAGGCCAGCTATTTAGAAATGGCATTTGTTTCCATTGCTGAGTTGGTCTCACTGTTTACACCACCATATAAAAATAACCAGGTACAGAGCCTGACTTTTGTTCTAGAAAATAAATGCCATAGTCACTTGAAATACAATTTAGGTCAACAGAGTCTTTAGCAAGCAACAAATAGGGCTAAATTGTTCTTTACATACTCTATCAGGAGGCCAAAGGGAAAAAAATAAACTAGAGGGGGACGGAGGGGGTGAAAAAGAATGATGGTGGGAGTGTTGATTACTAACCTTTAGTCTTCCAAAGACCACTTTGTTATTTCCAAACCCTTATTATCAACATGGATCGCGTCTTTAAAAAATTTTGGTCTATTAATTTTTCTATTTTTCTTAATTTAAAAAAATATAAATCCCAGTCAAAGCTTACAATCAAAATGAGATGAGGTGATAAAGTTCAGCCCAAAGCAAAGAAACCTGACTGAAATCTCTTCAACTACATCACAGACAAATGTGTGAGTCCCTTTGGGTTTTCTTTGTTTGTTTAGTTTTTTTTCTTTTTCCAACTGAAAAACTTTAGGAAAATGCAGCATCTGTCCTGAGGACTTCAAGAGTACAAGGCAAAGGACAACCAGGAAGAATAGTGTGAGGAACCAGTCGGCAAAGTTATCTGAGCACTAACTTTGTAACCATCCATGCTGACTGCATATGCCCACGTTGCTGAATGATAAAGTAGATGGCTGGAATAGCAAAAGGCCCAGCAAGGGAGAAAACAAGACAAGAGGAATAAGGAACAAGGGAGATCCTGGGGAAGAATCCCCTACATGTCATAGACATTTCTAGAACCATTGGTGGCCCCAGTATCAGAGTTTAGCTACCTTCAATGGTAGCAATGCTATACCCTAGGAATATATACCTTAATCTTACTGATAATTTGCTTCACACTCCTTCCTTAAATTTATTTCCAACACATTGTTTAGACATCTTCAGATTCAAACAGAAGGCCCAAATTACAAAACAACTTATAACTAAGAGTCGGAAACTATGACAGTCATCTAACACCCGTGCCTACCATTTTCCAAAGATGTTGAATTGTGTGAAATACCTAAAACAGCCTCCTCCAAGGTATGTTATGGTCATCTGATTTACTCAAACTCTAGTGATCTCTCAAAGTCTACTTGACTTCTCTCACTTATTTTGCACAATTAAAAGAGAAAACACAGGTTAGATATCTTCTGGAAAGGTTGCGTTGGTATTGAACATGCTTCTGTATTGCCTGACTTCCCCAAATCTTTAAAAGACCGAAGTGTACTGTGAATGCACAAGAGAAAAACATGGTAAATACACTGTGTTTCCCCAACCTACCTGCAGAGAGCTATTTGTTTTTGGAGCCGGCCTCAAAACACAGACTAGACTTCAGGAAACACAGACCTAGAATTTAATCAGTGGGTTGAATCACCCTTTGAGCAGAAGATGTGCCCCTCTGATCATATAAACAGATGCTTTACTCTTTGAATCGAGACTCCCTCACCCAATGTGTTTGGAAGTTAGTGAATAACGGGGAAGAGATTGAAGATGACTCCTCCTTGGGCTTGTTAACTACTGAATCCCACTGTAGTTGGCAAAGGGTTTCTTTCAAAATCTGAACTGCTTTTCCCTCTAGGGCAATGCAGTATACGTCGCTGGATTGTGGGGCCACATCGCTTACTAACAGCTGATGCTGTACAGCTAAATCTTCTAAGAACTTTTTAATTGTTATAAATGCATCTTGCCCCCAAAACAATGATCAAGCCAGGAAGCTTCCTTTGAACTTTAAATTAACTTGCATTTCAAAGAGTTCAAGAGCACCTCCCCATCCCGCGTCCCTGACGTTGGGGCTCCAAATGGGGCCAGTGACTCTCTGAAGGCGCCCTCTGACCCAGAGCTCTGTTTCCTTTAGATACTGGAGTCTAATAAAGTCACTTTATAGCCATGGAGGAAATGAATAGGCTGTTATTCTCAAGGAATGTGAAGGCCTCACCTGTGCCCTGGAGATAGGAGCTTTACAAGTCCCGGGGAACAGGGACAGCCCCGGATGTGAGCTGTCTCCAGAGAAACAAGTGGATCTGAAGTCTTTCCTGATGAGCTGGAAACCCTGCCACACATCATACAGTGCTTATTTCTTTGGCAGGCTTTATATTCTCTGGTGTCATTCAGCAGTTTCATGAGAACAAGACAATGGATCAAGAAGCAATAAAAGAAATTCTCCCAGGTCTTTGAGGTATGAGTCATCTTTAACCATCAAAACCTTTGGTCAAGCCTGAATAGAAGAGACAAGATGCACTTTTTCTGGGGGGAGTGGGGTGGAGAGAGTCGTCAAATGGGGCACTTCCATTAAGGAAAGGAAGATGGCTAGGGATGTGTTAACACTCAGTATGTGGTTTGCTTGCACCTTCTCTCACCTGAGTGGGAGCTGCCAGATTGAACCACGGCTTTGTGAGAATTACCAGCACCAGTTCCTGAGAGTAAGGGGCTTAATGGCATTAAGGAGGCCATCCACACACTACAGCATCTATTTTAGAAACTAATACTAGCTCATACTTATGGAGCATTTATTTATTCATGTCTATTTAGTCTTTCAAAATGCAAAGTAGCACAACGCAGTAGACATGGTAGACGGTGCAGAATAACCTCACTTCACTCCCCCTCCCCATATCCTCGCTTCTTTACAGTGTGGCTTTGCCACTTTGTGGCTTTGGATCAAGAGGGAGAGTCTATACCCTCCCCTTCTGAATCTGGACTCACTCCCTCATGGCCCTGTGGTCAGCCAGGCGAGCTCGGAGCTGGCTGGCCCAGGGTGGCTCTGGCTGGGATGCCTCCTTGCCTCCATGTGGTCTCTCATCCTTCATATGACGAGCCTGGCTTGCTCTCATGGCTGGGCAGGGTCCCTAAGAGAAGGAGTGGACATGCAAGACCTTCTTGAGGTCTAGGCTCATAGTGGACACAACCATACTTCTAAATGCTATCGGAGAAAGAAAGTCATAATGGCCAACTTAGATTTAAGAAGTAATTGAACCCAGGAATCAGATTTGGAGCGTTTTGCTCTTTGGTCAACAAGCCTCAGAAAATCATGGTAACCCCCCAAAGGGGCTATTTCCTAATCCCCCTCTGCTCGGAGTGCCCTGTGATTGCTCATTATGGTGCTGATTGCTTATTTCACTTTTCTACTTAGGGGCCTTCGGGGATTCCGAGAGCAACTTCTCAGAAGCCATATTTATGCACGGCCCAAGAAGGAAAGGCCTGCAGTGTCTAAAATAGTTATAAAATGTCTGCATGATTCCAGTGGGGTCTGCTTTTTTTCTTTTTCCTTTTTCCTTTTTCTCCCCCCTCCTCTGCCTTGTTTCATTTTACGACCACTGCTAACTGATGCTGGAACAGCAGGTTGAAATGCCTTTCAAGCATGCTGATTACCACCGTGAAAATAAAGTGCTTTTTGGCTGTGAGTAGACACAATGTCTGAGAATTATTATAGCCAGTCTTTGCTGGTGATTCAACGAAGTTCCCCAATTTCTCAGCAAGCACCACAGCAGACTTCCCAATTCACAGCCCAGCATCCATGCAAGATTCCTTGGAGTATCTTTAAGATCTTGGATCATATAAAACAGCTCCCTCTCATAAAAGCACACACAAACTTACCATTGTTGAGTGTTTTTTAAGTAGAATCAGGAACAAATCTATGACCTTGTGGCCCCGAGGTGGGAACAGTATCTATAAAGTTGCCCAGACATTCTGCCTGTCAGTAGGATGTTTTCATTGAACATACGTATAAAAAAAAAAAAAAAAAAAGAAGAAGAAGAAGCCAGGATAGGCCAACATTTTTCACATGCCACAGCTCACTTCATACATTTTAAATCTTGTTAACATTTGCTAACAAGAAAGTTAAAAACTCAGAGCTATAAAAATAGGAATGCCTTGCTAACTAAATAAATATATGTGTGAACCTTGGGCTCTGCTCCCTGCTCTGGACTGGCTTGTGATTATGCAAAAGAAAAAAAAAAAAGAAGAAGAAAAAAGGAGCCTAGCTTTGGCTTGTAAAATCTCTAATAAGTCCTTGGAGTTTTCTTTTCTTGCATGTTTCTCAGAGTTTCTGTAGATTTCACCTTTGGCAGAATTCAAATTCAGACGAATCATTTAGTTGTTGACCAACAGTAGGGTTTTGAGGATTCTGAAGCATTTAGAGCTGTCCCTGAAAAGTCAGGAAAATCATACCAGGAATGTGAAACAGCAGAGAGAAGTGAGTACCATGGGCCAAATAATACACTTTCACTTTTGGAAAAAGAATCACACTGGGCATCCTTCTCCCCCAGCACTTTTCACCAACTTCTATCCGTATACATTATCTGGGGGCTTATAAACCATTTCCTCTTTTCTATTTCCTGCTTCCCAGTCCAGCCTCTGTCATTTCCTTGCAGGAAACGACTTCCTTGCAGATGGCAAACAGCATTATTGCTTTATTTAGAATAAATTAACTCATGGGTCTTCACTGAGAAGCTGAGGTAATTGTTTCTTTCTCTGTCTCTCTCCTCTCTTCTCTGTCCCTCTCTCCTGCCACTGTCAAGATTCGAAGACATGGATATAAATAACATATTGAAGGCAGTAAGCCAAAGAATAAAAAATAAATAAATGCATCATGAAATCAGAGACAGCTTACATGAATGCATCTTTGGGAGAAAATCACTGTGCTGGCTATCAATTAGCTCACTAATGAAAGTTAATTCCTCAGTTTAAAATGTGTGTAAGACCTAACTTCTCTGAACTGGGGGGAAAAAAAGTCTGTTCCAAGGTGATACTAGAATTTAGGGATGTTAAGCAGCACAAAAGCCTTGAATTCACAGATGCTTGCAAACACTTTACATAAACAAAGTGTCTGACCCTCATCACCCCAGAAGGTGGGCACCATTATCTGTCTTCTGTACATGAGCAGAAAAGCTCAGAGATGTCAAAACTGACCTCCCCCAGGCCACCCAGCTAATAAGTCTCCGAGCTAATATTTGATCCCAGGCTGTCCTTGCTTTACGATCTCCTCAGGCACCGTAAGAGAGAGAACGTCACCTGGTCTTCCTTTACCAGCCTGCACTGAATGTCTCAGTGGCCCACCATCTAACTTTGTAACCCCTAAATCTAAGGTCTCCTTTTTTCCTTCTCCAAAGTTTTGCCATCTCCTTACAATGGCCGCCTGTCACTTTTCTCCGAAGAACGACATCTTTACCTTCACCAGCTCCATCCCCAGCCTGACGGGAGGACCTCCCCAGGCAGGGCCAGCCTTCAGCATCCAGGTCTGCTCCAGCCTCAGGAATCCTCTCCAGGAAACAAAATCCTGTCTCCTTCCAAGGCCCACTCTGCTTCCCATCCTGCTCCAGTCCTACTGCCGTAGATTATCTTGGGGGGATGTGAAATGGGACTCCAGTCACCCCACATAGAAATGCTGGCTTAGTGGCCCCTCAGTCTACCAGCAGATACGACTTCCCTCTGGGCAGCACCTCCAGCTATGAGTGGACCAGGGAAGGGCTGACCAGCTGTCTTAAGGAGGAGCTCTGGCATCCTTTACTTTGCCACTTT
Organism: Camelus bactrianus; assembly: GCF_048773025.1. Taxonomy (NCBI): domain Eukaryota; kingdom Metazoa; phylum Chordata; class Mammalia; order Artiodactyla; family Camelidae; genus Camelus; species Camelus bactrianus. The sequence goes on along the minus strand of NC_133557.1, from coordinate 1,894,542 downwards.
GGGGTCTTCAGACTTTCCCCGTAGCATCCAAGTTCTGTTTCATGAGGTAAATTTCCGTGTGGGTTCAGAACAACTTCCCAAGGCATCCTCGTGTCTTGAGGCGGTGGATGGCTGCCTCCCTTTACTCCATGAAATCTCCTGAATGTGTAGAGGCTTAAATAGTTATAGAGACTTACTTAAACTTGGAAATAGTCTTAGGAAGCAATGCCTGAACCCAAGGGAACAGCTCTGTGGTGGTGGAGCCTCAGGTCAAGCTCCCTAGAGTAAAGCTGGAGAAAAGAATTTGAGTGTCTGTGATTCATTGCAGGACATCCCTTGGAGAAAAGGAGGGAGGGAAGCAGAGGGGGTGGAGGAAGGAGGGAGGGTATGGTCTCAGCTAAAGTTGGGCGTCCATCTGACCCCACAGAGGCTCTGGGGCAAGAACGACCAACTAGAGTTTGTCTCACCGGGAGAAAAAAGCTGGCCTTTAGTTATTCTCATCAGTTAGATGTTAGCGGTAGGATGCCCCAGGTTGAGGAAATAAACTTCTGGGGAAGTTGGCACTCCTTCAGAAAAGGGGTGGAGGGCCAGTGGAGCACCTAACACTGGACACTCACAGCAGCTGGCACATGGAAGCACTGTCTGGTCAAGAGAACGTGATGCTGGACCAAGAGTGTTCACTGCACAGCTCAAGAGAATACAGCCATCCTTTTCCATGAGGGGTCCTTCGCAGAAGGGAGCTTTTGTTCATTCCCAGAATACCCCAAATCCAGCTCTAATAAGCCTAAGAAGCCTGAGTAACATGGTTTATTGGTCCTGGAGTGTCCACATTCCATGTTGGAGTGCTTAGAGAAAGTTCTGTGGTCTTAGTGTCTTCCCCAGAAAAGACACTTAGTGTGTAGATAGGTAATGAAAATGTTAGAATGGAGAAGAAAAATAAATTAGTATGCAATGACTCTTTACCAATATTTGACTCAAACTGGGCCAAAAAAAAAAAAAAAGGAAAGGAATCTAATATATTTACTGTAATTTATGACTCAGTTTTTGATCTTATTAGGAAAGGAAATCACAGGACTTGAGAACAGGAAGGGACCTTGGGCGTCATCTAGTCTGACCCTCTCATTTTACAGATAGGAAAACCAGGACCCATGGAGGTCAAGGTCTTATGGACTGTGGTTTTGTGTATCCTCCTTTCTCTGTGATGGTAACTATACTAATGATCAGGCCAAACAGCTTTGTTTAGTTCACTTACACACATTTGAAAGAGCCCCTGCATCTGGAAGGCCCATCAGGTGGGAATCGATCCCCCCGGGGTGGTGGTAACTTGACTAAATATCTTGCAATGATCAAAGCATCTTTGGGAGCCATTAGCTCTCTACAGCAATGCCCTGTTGAAATCTGCGGAAGAATTGGATACAATCTGTGGGAGCCTTTTTAACAGCTCTTCAAGTCCCCATATCAGATTCTACTCTTATAAATCTCACCGTGGCTATGACCTTAGCATTCTCCTGTGTAAAATGATGCCACTGATGGATGCCCACCTGCCCAGAATGGCAGGGTGGCTCTGAGGTTCAGATAAACAGCATAAATATAGTCTTGTAAATCTAGGAGAAAGATTCAAGATTGATTTATTTAGGACCCTCATTTTACTTACTGACAAGAAAGTTCAGAGCAGTTAAGAGAAATCTCTAGGGTGACAAGGAAGGATTAGACATAATCCTTAATGTAACCAGGTCCCTTTAGCCTGGCTTTTTCTTAACTACACAGAATTATTTAAGATTTATGATATAAGGACAAAATCATATATAGTAAATTCTCACTAGAAAAGTCTTAAATTTATGGGGTGCCCAGCTCTGTTTTCACTTTGATAGGCACCACAGGAACTGATTCCAACAACGTTAGCTGCAGACCCATCTCCCGCTTTGCTTATTTCAGAGACTGATGAAAAGATTGTTTGAATCTTCTTATTAAGTTCTGGAATATTATTCTAGAAGTCAGAAGTGTTTTAGAGTCAAATGCTCAATGACTTCAAAACTAAAGATAAGCTCCATGCTCCAGCCCAAGTAACATTATACCAGGCAAAACTGAGAGTCACACCAAGCTCATGTCCCCAGAAAACACCGGGCAAATCCCTTCCCTGCCATTTATATCCAGCCATCACTGACCTGGCAGGCTCTTCCCAACTCAAAGGTCACATTAAGACTTGGTTATTTCTTTGTGGGACAAATAAAGGCGATAGCCCACTGTGCCTTCTCATGATAAGTCACAGCCGTTAGCTTATTGTACCTTGTGGCTGATCGGTATTATTCCGTACAGGATGTACTTTGTAAATGTTTATTTGATGGATGGATGAATGAATTAGTGTTTATAGAAGAACCAACCCTATCTGATAAGAGAGCTGCCTGTAGTTGAGGGACCCTGTTCAGTATTAAATCATTATCTGGTACAGACTTGAGGTCAAGCCAGTGAGGACAGTTTTTGAATACTGGAGCAGGTCTTCAATATTTACAATCTGTCTCCAAGGTTTGGTTTTGATAACCTGCTCCTGCTGGAAAATAAATACAAGGTGTTTACTCAACACATCTTAACAAGAGCCAAAGTCATTTTGTTTCCTCAACCAAACCCTGATTCAATGCAACACGTTTAAATCAAGTGTGAATTTGAAATAAACATTAGTTCTTCCTGTTTTCTACATTTCTTCCTAATAACTGTTGAAAAAGATAAAATATAAGTTATGATTTGCTAAATTTACTTGATTTACTTTTGATCCAGAGTAAGACCTTGGGATTTGATGCAAACAGAATTCAGATTCAGTGACATCAAACCATGAAGTAACAAAACTCGCTATCCCAAAATGTATCTCTTTGGCTTGAGGATTAATTTGGGCTGATTGTTTTTAATAATCAAAAGAGTCAAGAAGAGCTTTTACCTCCTCCCCTTAACTGCCTAAAAGAATTTAGATAAAGGACCAATAGATAAATAAAATATAATATGAACTAGGTGTGTTGTAGACTAGGGGAAACTTAGTAAGGCCTGCTTAATCAAAGTCCTCTCTGTGACCCATTGTCTTTGCATGGCCCAGCAAACATTTGTTTACAAAACATTTATTCTCTTTCATCTTCCTGTAAATTGCCTTCCTTCCCTTTTATGTCCAAACCTCTACCCCTTCTCATTCTCTCAGATGGCTTATAAGCTTCAATTGCCTAACTGTCCTTGGACCCCATGTTATTATGGATCCTGACTACGTACATAACTGAATTTAATTTTTCCCTGTTAACCTATCTCATGTCAATTTAATTCTCAGACCAGCCAAAAGAACCTAGAAGGATAGAGAATAGAAGGATAGTTGTTTTCCTTCCCCACAGAACTCCCGACAGATTTGCTTGTTTGTTGTTTTAGTTTCTGTGTCACATTGACTGTAAAATTGGCCCCAATGCTCCTCCCCACCCTTTGCAATGTGACTTTGAAACCAAATCCTGTTAATAAGTCTACTTCCCTACCCCTGGAATCTGGGATGGCCTCGTGACTTGCTCTGACCAACAGAAAGTAGCAAGTGATGGGCCTCAGAGCTCAGCCCTCCCAAAGCCATGTATGTCTTGCTCTTTCAGAAAACTCCTTCCACCCAAGCCTGGGCTAGCTTTCTGGAGAGTGAGACACCATGTGGAGGACAGCCCAGTTGTCTTAGCCAAGTCCATTGAAGACCAGCCTGTAGACAAGTAACCCCTATGTATATTAGACAGTCCATTCAAAATCAGCAGACCTGCCTGCTGCATCTACAACTGACCACAAATGCACCAGTGATCTTAGTCAAGACCAGAAGAATCAGTCAGATGACCCAAGGCTGTGTAGACAGCAAAATGTGCTTATTGGTTTTTAAGACATTGAGTTTCAGGGTGTTTTGTTACACAGCAATAATTACTGATTCAGGTAGTATAACTGATGGCTGGGAAAGTAAGGCTGGTTTATTGTATGAAAAAGTTCTTGATGGCATTTAGTTTGGATGCTCTTTTTCTTCTCTCTCCTTCCTTCGTTCCTTTCCTTTTCTTTTTTTAGCCTTCTTTCTTCTATCTTTCCTTCCTTCCTTTCTCCCTCTTTCTCTCTTTCTCACCCCAACCCCATCCTTTATTTCTAAATCTCTCTAGCTCTCTTTTCTGTGTTGGCTAATTTTCAGGCAAGCTTTCTTCCTGTATGGTGATCCTAGGCTCCCAAACCTTAAATATCCTATAGAAATCCCCACAGAAACACACCATGTTTCTGAAGTATGTTCCCCACAAAATGTCCTAGAATTGAGACCATATTGTCCTGAACTGGGCCACATATCCATCCCTTAAAAAAAAGCCTCACACCAATGCCGGGGTTAGTGCACCTCCAGAAATGATCAAGTACGGAAAATTCAGCCTCACCCAAATTACATGGGATGACAGTGGGGTGAGGTGCTCCCTCAGAGTAAATGTGAGAGCCATCACCAGAAAATAAGACACATGGGTTCCTAACAAACAAAAAGGAATGTGTCCTCTACTGGATGTGGTTAGATTAAAGGACTTTATGATTCTTTCTAACATTGTGTTCTGGCTGTTATTCACAGGAAGAATGAAGTCAAGTCAGCCTAAAGGATGTAGAGTCAAGGATTCAGGGAAGGCAGCCTTCTTGAGGCAATTAGGTTCAATGCAGCTCAATTCAACAAGTACTCACTGAGCACTGAACTATGTGGTAGACACTGTGCGAGATCTTTTTTTTTTTAATTTTTTGTAGTTGATTTACAATGTGCAAGTTTCTGGTATACAGCATAGTGATCCAGTTACATACATACATACATGTACATGTACATATATATGTGTATATATATATACTATTTTTCATATTCTTTTTCATCATAAGTTATTACAAGATATTAAATATAGTTCCCTGTGCTATACAGTAGGGTTCTGTTGTTTATCTATTTTATATATAGTCATTTGTATCTGCTAATTCCAAACTCCTAATTTATCCCTCCCCATAGCAGCACTATTTACAATAGCCAAGGCATGGAAGCAACCGAATTGTCCATCGACAAATGATTGGATAAAGAAGATGTGGTGTATACATAGAGCGTGGAATACTACTCAGCCATAAAAAGAATGAAATAATGCCATTTGCAGCAACATGGATGGATACAGAGATTATTATGTGCGAGGTGCTTGGAATCCATCAGCCAGCCAACCCCAAACAGCACTTTCTTTCCTGCCAGGCCACTGCCCGAGAATGCTGTAACAGGTATGCCAACTTCCTGATATCCTTCCTGCCTCTCTAGCCTGCTTCTCTCCTTTCTTCTTTTCTTGTTTGATCCCAATCTCAGGTGCAAGAGGCTGACCTGTACCATATTCTTAATTTCCTAGTATATTAGCATCATCTCATAGTCTTTATTATTTAATTAATATATGTATTCTCTTTCATCTCTATTCTCTGTCCTCATTCCCTTCAGCCCAGAGGCAACATGACTTGTTTACTAAGTAGCATCTGGTTTGTATGTATTCTTGTAATAAGTACATTTTTACTCATTGTATTTAAATTTCCTTAATTTTTGTAAATTACATAATCTGTATACATATATATTTATAGGTAATATATGTGCATATTATGGACTACATATATAAATCAATATGTATTTTATATATATCATATACACACAGTTTAGCTTCCTACCACCCCTCCCTGTTCTAAATTTTCAATCCACCCAGGTTTCTGAGTTTTTGTCTAGTTCAATTGCTTCTTACTGCTGCAGGTAAAGTTTTCCATTTCATAATTTTTTAAGGAGACTTAAATGCTAATATCCTTTAAAGGAGTGACTCACCATTGTGTGTAAACAACTGACACCCAGTCCAGAAACAAATCTCCACAGGAGACTGCACACCTGGGTATGAGACGTGGAGTGAGGGGAAGGCAGACGTGAGGGCCATCGAGTGCCTCCTGTCACTATCATCCATGGGATGGTTCCTCTGAGATTCTGAGAAGACCTGGCTCATCTACTGACCCTGACAGTGGAAATAACCATCTGGATTTTCAGAGGTGGGGAAACAAACCAGAAATCATCTAGAGTGGGAGCCAGAGCTCTAGACCTCAAACCAGCAGCACCGACCAGGGAAAGTCCACTTAAATAAAAATGAAGTGTCCCAGCCAAACGTTTCCAAAGACCTTAATCTGCCACTTCATACTGAGCTTCATCAATATGTGTGAGGCTTCCCTTCAAATGATAGGAATGAAGAAAAAAAAAGCACTTTGAAAAAGAATACTGTTTCCAAGGCCTGTTCCCTAAACCAAAAAAAAAAAAAAAAAAAAATTTAATGTCTCAATAACTGGGAGTTACTAAAATGCTTATGCAGGAGAACCAGCCATGTGCCAACTCTTCAAAACCATTGGCACCCCTAGTTAGAAATAATTACAAGGAATTCATCATAATTTTGTCTTACAAAGTTGCTCACCATTGAAGCCTGGTTTTGAGGGGGATCGGGTTACCTTGCTAGAATGGTCTTAAATGTTGATACATATTTTATGGAAAGTAGGCACTTACACTTACATGCAATTGTACTCCACTCCTGGGTAGGACTTCCTATGGGCTTACTTATTAGATTATACACTGTAGTGGATTGAATTTTTGAACCTGATTCTTCGTCCCTCCCTGTGCCCACATCATTTCTGTGGCGTTATCATAGGCGGAGTGTATCCCTTTCCACTCTTGATTTGGGGCAGCATGGCCATGTGACTTGGGTTGGCTGATGGAATGCAGGTAGAAGTAACAGTGTGGCAATCCTGAGTCCAGGTCTTAAGAGGCTTTGCTTGATTTCCAGCATTTCTCTTATATCCATGACAAACTTCCCCCTGGGAAACCTCTGAACTCCAGAAGAAACAGACTAGAGCAGGTCAGAGCCCAGCCCTGAGTATGGAGCTAATTTAAGCCTTTGGCTCAACACAGAGCTGCCAGCTGAGACCAGAATAGATCCACTGATTCCCCAGCCAACCTACAGATGCCGGTGAGAATAAATTATTAAAATATCGCAAAAGTCACATTGCTTGCAACATCATGATCAATGCTTGAAATATCATGGTCTGTTTTTTGACATGTTAAAAATGTCTCATCTGAATATGAGTTATCATCAGCCTCCACTAAAACGTTCATCTTGGAGTCAGGGATATTGCCTTATTTCCATTTGTTTTACACATACATTGCTATCCTCAAGTGTGGCAGGACTGACGTCAAGGGATTTTATGGGGCAGATCACCTTCCGAAGCATTTCTTCTTTAGCTCCTCGGACTACAGTAGTGTAGTACAACAGTATGACTACAATAATTCTGCTGTTATCAGTAGGAAACAGTAAACTGTTTTTTCCATTTTTTTCCCCTAAGCATTATTTATTGCAAATATGGAAAGAAATGAAGGAGAACAATGGACCCAATGACTCCCAGCTTGTTCTGGGGATGTTGTTACATCTCATGGGGAAGAGTAGTGAAGAATGAAAGGCAACTGTTTCAGGCTTTGGGTGTCATATAAGCACCTATGAAACTGCAGAAAGACCATTTCTGACAGGAACGTGTTCTTCCTCTGGCGAGGTCTGTTGATAGTTTCTCCCTGTTCTGCTCTCAATTGCTAGGGACTCCTCTACATCCCTTAGGAAATGTCTAGGCTGCAAACTGAGCTCTGCATCCTGGAGAAGCAGTTTTCCAAAGTAGCACCTACTATATGGCAGGTACTCTTGTAGATGCTGGGAAAACACTGTATGGCTGAGGTTAACACAGACAAGTGTTCTGGTTCTTAGAAAGCCTCATTTTACTTGTGGGTAATGAACTATAAAGAATTTAAATTCAGTGCAATAGTTTCAGGTAATGTTAAGTATAATAAAGCAAAGAGAACAGGGTAATGAAATAAAGAGTTACTTGAGTGAGCCATGAGGTGGTCAGAGAAGGCCTTTTGAAAGAAGCGTAGACCTGAAAAATCAGAAGGAATGAAGCATAGTCAAGTCTGGGGGGAGGGTGTCCCAGGCAACAGAAAAGCCAGCACAAAGACTCTGTGTCAGAAACACAATTGGAGACTTTGAGGACTAAAATGGCTAATGTATGATGAGCATAGCAAACAAAGGGGTGACAAGTATAAGATGAGATCAGAGTTAGACAAGGACCACATAATAAGGTCTTAAAAGCAGGAGTAAGAAATCTGTATTTTATTCTAATGTCAATGGGTAGCATTGGCAGGCTTTAAGCAGGGAAATGACATGAGTTGGTTTAGACATGACCTGAATTTTATAAACCATCATTCTCTTGGCTACATGAAAAAGATTGTAAAAGTCATAGTGGAAGCAGGGAAACCAAACATAAAGCTATTGCAGGTATCCAGGGATAGAGGGTGGCAGCTGAGATGGTATGAACTGATCAGATCAGAATTTTGGAGGCAGAGCCAACAGAATGTATGTAGACTGGTTATTGGTGGAGAAGCAGAGAGAGAAATCTAAAAGATACCCCTGCTAAACTACAATATATAAAATAGATAAACAGCAAGGTCCTAGAGTATGGCTCAGGGAAATATATTCAATAGCTTGTAATAACCTGTAATGAAAAATAATATGAAAAATAATATATATGCATGTATGTATAACTAAATCACTATGCTGTACACCAGAAACACATGGCCATAGGTTATTTATTTTTAAGGCAGGCCTTACTTCTTTGTCCTAAGATATTAGTTTGGTGATTTAAGCATCTTTGTTCCATGAGGTAGATGATGGAGCAGGCATGGAGAAACAGCAGTTAGGAATCTGGTCCCTTAATACTCTGGCCACCTCTCTCCATTGTTCCCACAAACACACACACGGTACAAACTTCAACCCAAGGTTTTCACTTTCATTGAAGACTTCCCATCATGACTTTCTTTGTCTGAATAGTCATAAGATTTAAAAAAACTTGGCATCCCCTACCCCTAAACTCATGTTTTTGCCTAGAATGCTTTCTTTTACATCTCAGCATGTGCAGTGCTTGGCCATAAGTTGATTTTATTTATGCCTTTTTTTTTTTTTTTTGGTGTTTTTAGCCAATTCTGTGTCTTGTACCAAGATGCCTGCACAGATTCTAAGAACTGAAATAACCCTGGCTTTAGAGGCCTCATGTCAGCCTACAGCTGAAGAGAGTTAATGAAGCAAATCTGTCATTGGCTGGAAATGCTGTGGCAACCAGATCTCTTTTTCCAACATGGAGGCCACAAGGACAAGCTTCTGTGTCATGTGTTTCATGGTATAGGGCTGAAAACCACACTGAGAGTCCTAGAATGGTGATGGCATCAGAAACAGCATAAAAGCACCCTAAGCAGTGTTCCCAGAGGCATGTCCTAAAACTAGCTCTTCAGTTATAAATATCTTGAGGAAATCCTTGATTTCATCTGTGTGTACATTGTGTGGAACAGGGGTTTTATTACTCTCCAAGGAAACTAAAATGTAATACATACTGGGCTGACAAACAATAAGAAGTGACCAATGGATTAATATGAGGCAGAAATGTTTAGATCACCCCCAAAAAAACTCATGCTATTCCTTCCTTACTATGAAGTTGTACTAGGAAGTGGCAGGCTAGCGTGGACGACATTTCCCAGCTTCCCTTGCAAGTAGGTGGAGCTATGTGACTGTGTTCTAGCCAACAGTGGGATGCTGGCAGAAATGCAGGGCACTGAACCATAAAAAAAAATTGTATTTGTGCTTCTCCCTGATCTTTTCCTCTTCTGACTGGCTGGAACAGGAATATTTCTTAGGAAAATCCTGGAAGCCATTATGTGTTGAAGATGACACAGCATCCTTTAACCTAGATCCCTGAATTGCCACAAAGATGAGAGTCACCTGGTACTCTGCCTGTCCAGTAATCCTGCCTGAGCAATAAAGAAGGGTCTATCGTCACATTTTACGTTACTTACTAGAGCCTATTCTAATTAATATAGAATGGCAATTGTGAAAGTCACTGAAGACCACCCCTAGTGTCTCCAAAATTAATCAGAAAAGTTTTGTCTTTCTTACCACTTTTAATGGCGTTACATTTTTGAGAATATACACTGTTTGAAAAAATCCTATGCAGGATTATGACTGTTCTACACAGAGTTGGATAAACTCTGATGTTGTGGGTCACTTGGCAATTTCAAGAACAATTAGGCTATTAGTAGTTGATACCTCTTTCTTTACCTGATCAGCACCCATAAGTTCATTCTTGGTAATAACACTCTGATTTTTCTTTGGGGAACTACAAATCTGTTGCATGCATTCTTAGTGGGAATGACAACCGTGGCACTCCATTCTTTCTTGATCAAGAATTGAGCAAAAAACATATCTAAGGTGACTAGACCATCTGTACCTGGAATCTCCAATAGAAAATCAGGCAGAATGTAAGAGGAACTAAAAATGGTCTTTACCAATTCATTTCGATAGCTGAACTGTGAAAATCATTATTTCCTGCTTCCTAGAGCCCCAGGATTATCCTCAGTCCTTGAGTCTTTTCTGGTGTTTCCTTCAGTTCTCTGAACTTCTGAATTTCCTTTGAATACATTTCTTTTATTTATAGTTTTATGTTATTGTTGCATTTTTGTTATTTATTGCTGTAAAACAAGTGACCCTCAAACTTAGTGGCTTCAAAAAACAATAAATATTTATCATCTCACACAATTTCTGTGGGTGAGGGATTCAGGAGTCACTTAACTGGGTGATTCTGGCTCAGATCTCTCTCATGAGGTTGCAGTCACATGACAGCCAAACCAGCAATAATCTGAGAGTTTGACCAGAGAAGGAGGGTCTATTTCCAAAGTGGCTCACTCAAGTGCTTGACAAGTTGATACTGGCTGTTGGCAGGAGGCCTCAGTTTTGCTCCTCATGGGCTCTCTGTAGTGTTCTCATGGCATGACAGAGGCTTCTCTCAGAGGAAGTATCCAAGAGACCAAGACGGGTGCTGAAATGCCTTTTTTATGATCTAACCTCAGAAGTTGCGCATTGTCATCTATGTCATATTCTGTTGGTTACACAATGTGTCAGCTCTGATTCACCGTAGGAGGGGTCTCTACAAGGATGTGAATATCAGGAGGCAAAGATGACTGGGGGTCATCTTGAAGCCTGCCAACCCATGAGGTTAATTTCTGTCTCCTGCAACCACAAAAACTCAGCTGATGTATTTGATTAAGTTGAAAAAGTACAGGCTATTTTCACATATCTTTAGATTATAAGATGTAGAAAAGTTCAACTTCTGAGGGAAAAGTTCCCAAGAATTTGGCAGCATTCTGGACAATGCATATTTTTATCAGGTTCTATATTCGCAACTTATATTCAACTTTGACTATGGTGACTACAAAATTTTCCATTGTGATGATATCCCCAAATCCTGGAAACCTTTAATAACAGCATTCTACAAACTTTAGCAATGGAGAGACTAGCCCCCAAGCCACAATTGTTTTTTCAATCCATGGCATGTGTCCACAGTAACTTCCTAATCTCTCACATTTCCAAAAGATTATCTTCTTAGATGAGTATTTGCAGTAATCCTTAGAAAGATAGCAACATACTGATACAAGTTGTTTGTTTTTCTTCTGTTAGTCATAATATCAGATTAAAATTATTCCATTGAGTAAATTAGAATCAAAGAGAGCTGGATCCTGTAATCCAACTTCCTTGTTGTACATATGAAAAAACTGAAGCCCATTGAGATTATGCAATGTTCCCACGGCCACACATTCATGCAAGAGCCAGAAGTTGAACCCACACCAGTATTTTTCTATTATATGAGATTAAGCTGCATTGTTTGTGCTGTTTGAATAGTAGCTCAAAGTCAGTCTAATCACTCCTTTTGATATTTGATTGACAAATAAGAGTATGTTGAACTTCCTTCTGGATTTTATCAGAAGTAACAACAATAAATATATGAGAAATTGTACCATGTAACTACTTAATCCCACTTCAAACAGAAAATGGAGATCTGAGGAGACAGATTTTTTTTTCAATTAAAAGCAAAGGGGGAAAAAAAAGCATAATGAGATGTTTTAAGGATGATTTATATGGTGTATAGACTAATTGTACACTTCCCTAAGTGAATTATAAAACCAGTTAACTTCTACTTGGCATGTCATCTTAATCTCACCCAAGGGGCTCTCAGTAGTTTTCAGCTTCTGCAAGCTATGTACTTGGACAATGTAGTGGGGAGGGAGCTGAGGTCTGGCAGGAGGGGAGAGTCTTAAAAGGCAAATTACCACGATAATGAGACAGAAAAATAAGTTTTAGCTCTCCCTGCTGAGTTCAGTAAATGGCCTTTATGTTCAATGTTTCCTCTAGGGGGGTCCTAGGTAAGCCAAGTTATGCCTGCGTTCCCGAAGAACTCTTGAAATAGTCATATTTCAGAGCACAGGAAAGAGTCTTTGCCATATAGCCTCTCCTGTGAAATTCTAGATCCTGGGATTTCAAGTCCAGCTTGAGTTGAAAGCAAACTAGAGCAGGATTTCTCAACTCAAGGGCAATTGGCTTGAGGCCATATCATCCTTTGGTGTGTGTGTTGGGGGGAGGATGTTAGCAGCATCCCTGGCTTCTACCCACTACATGCCAGCAGCCTCCTTCCTCCAATTAGGAGAAACAAAAATGACTCCAGACACTACCAGATGTCCCCTGAGAGACAAAATCCACCAAGATTGAGGATTGCTGCCTTGGGGGAATGCTCTGGATCACAGAAAGAGCCTTTGGATAAAAACTAAAAGCATAGACTTATTTTCTTGGATATGGAGAGCATTTCAGGGGCACTTAATTCTTTTTCATCAAATAGTTACTTGGTACCTGTTATGCTCTGGGCACCATGATAGCCACAATGCCCCAAATCTATAGTCCCTAACCGTGTGGAGGTTTCACCTAGTTAATGGCTGTGCTATCATTCAGGCTACAGTTGAATTCGTTGGATTTATTTACTCTTAGAATTTTTTCAGCAATGTTCTAATCAAATTCCCATGTCTCCAAGTTTGGGGCCAAATGCAGAAAACTGAGGTATGTCAAGATAATGGCAACCAATGAATTAATTTAGTGACACCCCCACCAGAAGACAGCCCTCAAAATCACAAACAAAAGAAGCATCACCTGCATCTTAATATTAATTCTGATTCTCACCTAGATTTCTTGAGCATGTTGTGAAAAATAAGGGAGACTTTCCTAAAGCTGGAGTGAAATTTTTGCTCTGATAAATTACAGTGTATGCCTTGCCAGCCTGAGAACACAGCTTAGTGAGTGGAGGTGGTGACATGTGAAGCTCCATCAGAACAGCTTACAGGGATAACAGAACCATCATGAAAATAGTGATGGGGCCTCTCAGCTCCTGGATTTGCTTGAGCTTGGAGTCACGAACTTGCTAACAAGTGAAACGAGGGGATTTCTGAAGGCTCATCTTCCAGAAAGCCCCATGGTACTTTTAGGGCAGATTTCCCATCCAGACCTTATGATGTCAGTTTATGAAAACTGAATTGGAGTCGTGAATCACTCCATAAATTTTAACTAAAACAATATACTCCCATTTTAAATATTTATGGCCTCTGCCCCTCTGGGCTTCAGAACTTCAGAAGTGAATTTTTGGAGGCATTCAGAAACTTAAAAAAAAAAAAAAAAAGCAAAAGCATACACTTAAAATCTCTTTTTAAATCACTGACTCACCCTCTAGCTAGAGGAAAGAAACCCCAACAAATCAAATTGAAACTCAGCAAGAAAAATGTACTTAAGGAGCATTACAGAAGAGCAGGGAAATCAAAGTGAAAATAGCTTCTAAGAAAAATCAAAGTCAGAATAGACTCTTCTGCATGAAGCAAATTTAGGCGCAACATATACCCCCAAAGCTTTGGAATGAAATGTGTTCATGGGAAAGGTGATTTAATACCAAGTATGGATTTTGCAGTCACAGTAGTGTCCAAATTTCAGTTCTGCCATTAGTGAGCTTTGTGACCTTGGGAAAACCACTCAATCTTTTAAGTCTTGGTGCTCCCAATTATAAAGTGAAGTTCTAATTCACTCCTTACAGGTGTTGTAAGGACTCAATGTGATCATATATTTAAGGTGTCTTTCTATTATCTATGCTTTTCACTTCATAGTCACAAATTTATTTTCTATTTCATTATTTTTCCCCATCTGAATTAAGTATGGAGATAAATTATAGTAGATAGGAGTGGAACTGAAACATAAATACACTGACTTAATTATATATTTTATATATATATGTATGTATGTATATATATATATATATATATATATATATATATATATATGGCTATGAATACAGATTTGTCAGGCAACAGTGCTACATAAATCACAAGAACATGAGCACTGAAATGAGACAATTTCCATTTGAACCTTGAGTTTACTACTAACTTTGTAATTTATATCATAGCACTGTGCCCCAGTTTCCTCATGTGTAAAATAAGAAATTACATTTTCTACCATATAGATGGTGGTGTAGGCTCCAAAAGATGATTAAAATCAAATTATTAGGGGGCCAAGATGGCGGATATAAGGACACTTAGTTCTACTCTCTCCCATGAGTATACCAAGAGAGACATCCACAGACCCATCCATACACTCAGAACACCTGCTGAACTTTGACACAACATCGCCTTCTTCAAAAGACAAAATTCATCACAAATCTGATAGGAGGAAAAAAAAGATGGAGAAGAGAAAGGAAATCCATGCAGGACATGTCCCCCTCTCCAGTGGAAAGGTCAGCAGGGACAGAGGGAAACCTCTGGGGCTCAGATCTGTGCACAGCAGCCCTTGACTGACAGCACTAAGTGAAATGGGCACAAAGGGTCCTTGCAATCCCAAGCTCTAGACATAAGCCAGCAGGAGTGGGCCAGTTCTGGCTGCCCAAGCCGGGCTGAAGACTGGGGCTGACTGCACAGAGGCAGCCTCAGGTGCCATGGCTGGGAGTGCATACGGAACAGAACAGCCTGGGTCCCCCATAAAAACCAAAAAGAAAAAGAAAAAGAAAGCAACACTGCTGGTGTGCATTGAGGGGTGGGGCTCAATGCAGCTGGGCTGTAGCCTTTTTCTCCACAGACTCATTGCACCATCTTCTTCTGGGGAGAAGAGAGGTAGCGCTTGGTGAAAGCCACATTATTTGCTGGTTCTTAGGTCCCAGGTGAGGTGGGATTGAAACCTGAATCCATACTGAGAGGCTCCACAGCTTCATAGGCAGGACTGAGATTTGTTTACAGTCCCAGGCACAGGGGACAGTTTTGCTCCATGGGACCTGTTGTGGACAAGTGCCTCTAAGACAAACGAGCAAGGAGTTCTGGTACAGCAGGAGTGAGGGCTGGTGCAATTAGTTTCTGTGAGCCCACCTACTGTGTGCAGACTCGGTTCTGGAAATGGTGCTGGGAACAGCACTGACCCAGTGGCATGACCCACGGGCCTCTGGGACTGGTTAGCGGAGGTTGTGTAGCTGTGCTAGTGCAGGGGCAGCCTGTGGTGCTAGGGATGGTGCTGACTGGTAGCATGAACTTGCAGATACTGAGGGTTGGGTGCCCTACAGGCCTCTAAGATAAGCAAGTGGAGTTCATGCAGCAGGGCTAGTGCAGGAGTGGTGTTTGGCCCTGGGGAGGGCACTGACCCGACAGTGAACCACGATCCAAGTGTGCGACCCAGAAGTCAGCAGAACTGCACTGGTAGCTCTGAGGGCAGAGAACCTGGGGAACACCAGAGCAGCGCACTGACATTCCCACAGCTAAAGCAGAGACAAGGACAGAATCAACAAAGAGTACTTAAGGCTCTTCAACCCAGCCTATTATGCACCACAGCTCAAAAATGGGTCTGGAAGCCTCCATTCCAATAAAAGGGAAACAGATCTGGCCCCTGTAAGGGCTGTGACAACCACATAACAAAAAGGAGGCCCCACTCAACAACCAGGGCAGGTTCTGGTCACCACAAAACCAGCCACACCCCCAGTCAAAGGGATAACAGCCAACACACATGAAAGAAAGACATGGCAATCATCAATGCTAAAAACAGACCTCGTGACAATTTTATTAGCAGTGCACAGTCTACACAGGAACACATCCTGTTTAAAAAACAAATCTCTTCAAGATAACAGTACATAACTGATACTCCATAATCCATAGTGCCAGAGAGCTGTTAAATAAAATGAAGAGGCAGAGGAACTATTCCCAATTAAAAGAAAAAGAGAAATTCTCTGAAAGAACAAGCAATGAGAAAGACTTCAATAGTCTACTAGATCATGACTTCAAAAAATCTGTAATCAAAACACTGAAGGAACTAAAACAGACAGAGAATACTTTAAAAAGGAAATTGAAACTATAAAGAAGTGCCAATTAAAAACAGAAAACTCAATGGCTGAGATAAGAGCTGAGCTAAAGGCAGTTAAAAGCAGACTAGAAAATGGACAGGAACGAATAAGTGACTTAGAAGATAGGATAATAGGAGTCACCCAATCAGAACAGCAGAGAGAAAAACAAGTAAAAACCAATGAAAGCAAATAAGGGACCTATGAGATAATATAAAGCATTCCAAACTATGCATAATAGAGGTCCCAGGAAAAGAGCAAAGGGGATTGAAAAGGTATTTGAGGAAATCATGACTGAAAACTTTCCAAGCCTAAAGAAGGAATCAGTTATCCAACTACAGGAAGCACAGAGAGCCCCAAAAAGAATAATCCAAATAGATCTACACCAAGACATATTATAATTCAGATGGCCAAGGTTAAAGATAAAGAAATGATTCTAAAGGCAACAAGAGAAAAGCAGAGTTAGTTACACGGGAACCCCCATAAGGCTTTTAGCTGATTTCTCTACACAAACACTGCAGGCCAGAAGGGAGTGGCAAGATATACTCAAAGTCCTGAATGAGAAAAATCTGCAACCTAGGATACTTTATCCAGCAAGGCTATCCTTTAGAATAGGAGGAGAGATAAAGAATTTCACAGACAAGCAAAAACTAAAAGAATTCAGCAGTACTAAACTTACGCTAAAAGAAATATTGAAAAGTCTACTCTAAATAGAAAAGAAGCAGGATGCCATATAAAGAAGAAAACCATAATTGGAAAGGTGATAACTACAATGTGTTGCAAAAGAATAATCATGAAGATGTACAAGAGGATATCAAAATCATTAAAGTTGGGAGAAGGGAACAAGAAAATATATGTGTTTTCTTATTTTTGTTCTTTTTAGGATGTGTCTGAGCTTATATGACTATCAGTTTAAAGCAAACAGATATACTAATGGGTTAATATACTTGAAAATAGGGTAACTACAAGTCAAAAGCACACAATAGAGTCAAAAGGCCAAAAAGAAACCAGACAATACAAAAGAAAATTATCAAACTACAAAAAGAAAAAGAAAGGAACAAAGAGGAAATACCAAACCACCTGGAAAATTAAGTTCAAAATGGCAATAAACACACATCTATCAAAATTACCATAAATGTGAATGGACTAAATGCTCCAATCAAAAGAGAAAGAGTGGCAGACTGGATAATAAAACAAGAACCCACAATATGCTGCACACAAGAGACCCACTTTAGGGAGGACACACAGAGATTAAAAGTGAGAGGATAGAAAAAGATATTTCATGTAAATGGAAAGTACAGGAAAGCAGTAATAATGATACTGATTTCAGACAAAATAGATTTTAAAATAAAAGCCATAAAGAAAGATAAAGAACACTATATAATGATTGAAGGAACAATACAAAATGAGGATATTACACTCATTAACATTTATGTGCCCAACATAGGAGCACCTAAATACATAAAGCAAATACTAACAGACGTAAAGGGACAAACTGATGGGAGCACAATCATAGTAAGAGACGTTAACACACCATTAACATCACTGGAGAGGTCTTCCAGACTGAAAATCAATAAGGTGATGGAGAAACTAAATGACACAATAGAACAGTTGGACTTGGTTGATATTTTTCGGGCATTTCATCCCCCCAAAACAGAACATACATTCTTTTCAGGTGTCCATGGCACATTCTCTAGGATAGATCATGTACTCGGCACAAAAGAAGTGCCAACAAATTTAAGAGGATAGAAATTACTTCAAGCATCTTTTCTAACCACAACATCATGGAACTAGAAATCAAAGACAGAAAAACAAAGGAGAAAAAAAAATGACAGCATGGAGATTAAACAACATACTACTACAAAAACCAATAGGTCGATGATGAAATCAAAGAAGAAATTAAAAAATACTTTGAGACAAACGACAATGAAAATGCAACCACACAAAATCTATGGGATGCAGCAAAAACAGTCCTAAGAGGGAAGTTCATACTGATAAAGGCCTTCTTCAAAAAAGAACAATCTCAAGTAAACAACCTAACCTACCACCTAAAAGAATTAGAAAAAGAAGAGCAAACAAAACCAAAAGTCAGCAGAAGGAAGGAAATCATAAAGATCAAAGGGGAAACAATTAAAATAGAGATAAAACAATAGAAAAAGTCAATCAAACCAAGAGCTGGTTTTTTTGAAAGAGTAAACAAAATTGACAAACCTCTGGCCAGGCTCACCAAGAAGAAAAGAGAGAGAAAAGAAAGAGACAAAATAAGAAAGGAAAATGTAGAAATTACAACCACTACCACAGAAATACAAAACAGCATAAGAGAATACTATGAACTATACGGAAACAAATTGGACAACCTAGGAGAAATGGATAAATTGCTGAAAACATACAGTCCACCAAGACTGAATCAAGAAGAAATAGACCACTTTAACAGACCGATCACTAGAAATAAAATGAACAACAAAAAACCTCCCTGCAAACAAAAGTCCAGGACCAGATGGCTTCCCTGGGGAATTCAATCAAACATACAAAGAAGAGTTCATACCAATCCTTCTCAAGCTCTCTCAAAAGACTGAAAAGGAGAGGTTACTCCCAAACTCATTCTATGAAGCCACCATCACCCTGATACCAAAACCAAAGACACTACCAAAAAAGAAAATTATAGGCCAATATCACTGATGAACATAGATGCAAAAATTCTCAACAAAATATTAACAAACAGAATCTAACAGCACATAAAAAAGATCATACACCAAGATCAAATTGGATTCATCCCAGAGACACCAAGATAGTTCAACATATGCAAATCAATCAATATGATACACCACATCCACAGAAGAAAATACAAAAACCACATAATCATCTCAATAGATGATGAAAAAGCATTTCATAAAATTTTACACCCATTTATGATAAAAACTCTAACCAAAATGTGTATAGAGGGAACATATATCAACATAATAAATGCTATTCATGACAAACCTGACAGTCAGCATAATACTCAATGGTTTAAAACTGAAAGTCTTCCCACTAAAATCTGGAACAACACAAGGATGCCCAGTCTTGCCACTTCTATTCAACATAGTCTTGGAAGTCCTAGCCACAGCAATTAGTCAAGAAAAAGAAACAAAAGGGATCCAAATTGGAAGAGAAGAGGTAAAACTGTCACTACATGGGGATGACTGATATGATATATTAAAAACCCTAAAAGTTCCACACAAAAACTACTAGAGCTGATAAAAGAATTCAGCAAGGTAGAAGGATACAAGATTAACATACAAAAATCAGTTGCATTTTTTTATACTAACAATGAATTGGCAGGAAAAGAAAGTAAAGAAACAATCCCTTTTAAAATTGCATCCAATACAATAAAATACTTAGGAATAAATCTGACCAAGTACATGAAAGACTTATACGTGGAGAATTACAAAACATTGATTAAGGAAATTAAAGATGACTTAAAGAAACAGAAAGATATCCCATGCTTTTGGATTGGAAGAATCAATATCATTAAAATGGTCATACTGCCCAAGGCAATCTACAGATTTAATGTGGTCCCTATCAAATTACCCAGCACATTTTCACAGAACTAGAACAAATGATCCTAAAATTTATATGGAATCACAAAAGACCCAGAATTGCCAAAGCAATATTGAAGAAAAAGAATGAAGCTGGAGGAATTACCCTTCAGACAATACTACAGAGCTACAGTAATCAAAACAGCACAGTATTAGCATAAAAACAGACATATGGATCAATGGAACTGAACAGAGAGCCCAGAAATAAACCTAGAGACCTATGGTCAATTAATTGTTGATAAAGGAGGCAAGAATATACAATGGAAAAAAGACAGTCTCTTCAGCAAGTGGTGTTGGGAAAACTGGATAGCAGCATGTAAATCAATGAAGTTAGAACACTCCCTCACACCATACTTAAAAATAAACTCAAAGTGGCTTAAAGACTTAAATATAAGATACAATAAATATTCTAGAAGAAAATATAAACAAAACATTCTCTGTTATAAATCTTAGCAATGTTCTCCTAAGGCAGTCTACCCAGGCAATAGAAATAAAAACAAAAATAAACAAATGGTACCTAATTAAACTAAACTTTTACACAGGAAAAGAAACCATAAGCAAAACAACATGACAACCTATGGAATGGGAGAAAATTTTTGCAAATAACGTGACTGACAATGGCTTAATTTCCAGAATATATAAACAGCTCATACAACTTAATAACAATAAAACAAACAACCCAACCCAAAAATGGGCAGAGGACCTAAACAAGCAATTCTCTAATGAAGACATACAAATGGCCAATAGGCACATGAAAAAATGCTCAGTATCACTAATTATCAGAGAAATGCAAATCAAAACTACAATGAGGTATCACCTCTCACCAGTTAGAATGGCCATAATTCAAAAGTCCACAAACTATAAATGCTGGAGAGGGTGTGGAGAAAAGGGAACCCTCCTACACTGCTGGTGGAATGTAGATTGGTGTGGCCATTATGGAAATCAGTATGGAAACTCCCCAAAAAACTAAAAATAGACCTACCATATGATCCAGCAAACACATTTCTGGGTATATATCCAGAAGCAACTTTAATTTGAAAAGATACATGCACTCCAATGTTCACAGCAGCACTATATACAATAGTCAAGAAATGGAAGCAATCTAAATGTTCATCGACAGATGACTAGACTAAAAACCTGTGTTATATTATATAATGGAATACTACTCAGTCATGAAAAAGAATAAAATAATGCCATTTGCAGCAAATGGATGGATCTGGAAATCTCATTCTAAGTGAACTAAGCCAGGAAGAGAAAGAAAAATATCATATGTCATCACTCATATGTGGAATCTAAAGAAAAAGAAAAAAGAAAAAAAAAAGTACAGTATGAACTCATCTACAAAACATAAACAGGCTTGCAGACATAGTAAACAATCTCATGGTTACAGGGGAAAGGGGGTGGGAAGGGATAAATTTGGGAGTTTGAGATTTACAAATGTTAGCTACTATATATATAAATAGATTAAACAAAAAGTTTCTGCTATATAGCACAGGGAACCATGTTCAATATCTTATAATAACCTTCAATGAAAAAGAATATGAAAATTAATATATGTATGTATATGTATGACTGGGACATTGTGCTGTACACCAGAAATTGACACATTGTAACTGAAGGTATGTACTTCAATAATAAAATAACACATTAAGAAAAATATCAAATGATTAGTAATAACTTTTAATAGTGTATAATCTGTAAAAATACTGAATCACTATGCTGTACACCTGGAACTAATGTAATACTGTAAGTCAACTATATACTTGAATTTAAAAATAATAAAATAAATTTATAAAAGACAAAAAACCCAAATGATTATCATATAAAAGGCTCTCAGTAAACAATACATAGTATAATAGAAACAATGATGCTCAGAGTTCATACTAATGGTATATGCATAACATTTTAGTATCTACATGTGTATACATGTACAGTCTAATTATACATAACCTAAAAGGTGTTTCTAGTTTTAAAAGAGGTTATATTTATTAGGATAGAATTGAATATATTTCCTCATGTCTGCTACCAAAGTCAAAATTGTCTTTATGAGGCACTGTTCATATTTTATCTTTGATAAAAGCTAAGAAATTGAGTCCAAAGGTATTTTAGCTCCATTTAGTTGCTCTTCTTTTAATGTACCATTTCTTCCCCTGGAAGCTATTTTGTGCCAATCATTATTGAGCAAGTGAGAGTATAGATTAATTAATACCTATGGTTCTATTCAAGGATTTTGTCTTGCAAACACATCTAGAAATGATTTCTGTCTTTTGACTGGTTATGTAGAAAAGCTCACATTTATTGTGCACCCCTCTCCCACAAAACACACCCCAAAACTTGAACCAGAAACAAGAAAGACAAGGTCAAAGACAACTACTACAAATGTTCTGTGCAGGCAGATCTGGTTTTGTGCCTAATGTAGATCAAAACTAGTAACAGAGACAGTGTAATTCAAGGTGTGTTTTGGGATGGGGTGGAGAGTGGCCAAGAGGACTTACATAGTCCAGGACTCAAAGAAGAAACACACTATTGCAAGGAATAAAATGAAGGGTACTATTTATCAGACCAGACATTGAGGTTTTATATGCTTTCTCTCATTTAATGTCAAATCAGTGTTGTGAGATAGCAATTATTACTATGACTAATTGATAGCTGAGGAAACTAAATCCTGAAAGACTGAAAAATTTGGCCAAGATCATACAGCCGGTCTACTGCAGAATCAAGACTGAAATTCACATTCCTTTCCTAAGGTTAAATTCAGCTATTCTTTTGTTTTTTACAATTGCCTTGCAAAAATGATATTGCCATCATCTCCATTTTCTAGAGAAGAAAACAAGTTGCAGAGAGCAAAATTGACTTCCCCCAAACAGACAACTTGAAGAGGCTAAAATTTGGATCCAAATGTGAATCTGGGTCATTAAAATTGGATCACAGAAAACATTTCTGTGTGCTATTTCTCTAGCTTTGGTGTATTAATATGATAAATTGGATTTCCCCTTGAAAGAGTAAAATCATCTACCTTGTAGAAGAAAGAGAACAGCCAGCCTTAAAAAGAAATTAAAAAAATTAATAAAAAATAAAAAGGAAGAAGAAGAAGAAGAGTGACATGAGGGGAGTTTGTAATGGACTACTTTTCCTAAAGAGTGCATGCCCTCCCATCTGTCTGTATCAGTTACCTACTTCTATGTAACAAAACATCCCAAAGCCAATGACTTAAACAATACACTCTTAATGTTGCTCAGGAGTCTGGGGTCATCTGGTCCTGGCTGAGCTGACTTACCTATCTGTGATCAGCTGTGGGTTGGATACAGCTCTGCTGATCTAGACTGATCTCCCCGATGTTTGGGTCAGTCAGCTGTTGGCTGAGACACTTTTTGCTTCCTCCATTTGGTCCCTTATCCTCCAGCTAGCCTGGGCTTGCTAACACAATGGTGGCAGAGTTCCGAGAGACCAATAAGGATTCTTGAGTCCAAAGCCTGGAACTAGCACACTAACCCTTCTCTGCATTCCATTGACCAAAACAAGTCACATGGACATTCTCAATTCAAAAGGGTGACAAATGGAATCCACTTCTTAATATAAGGAGCTATAATGTCACATTGCAAAGGAGTAAAGAACTTTTCTTTTTTTTTTCCTAATAAAATAATCTACCACACTGCTCTCATAAAAATGATGAGGCAAAATTGTTCTCACTAAGTATAAATAAATGATGGTACTTGATGTGTTACCACTTTTTTTTTTTTTTTTTTTACATTTTACAAAGTAAAAATATCTTAGGAGACTTATGCCATTATTTGACCACTTACAGGAGCCCCAAGGGGCATTTTAGAGATTAACTGATAACTGTTTTTTTTTTAAATATATGCCTTAAAAATCTGTAGATACATTGCAAAATCTAAGAATGAGACACAGTTCTTTCTCTCCCAAGGCCTATAAGTGAATGGGGAAAAAAAACACTTATGAAAGGGTAAAATCAGCTCATGCGGTTTTCCATGAATAAGATAAATTTCTTTTGCCTTTTCCATCATTTTCACTGTACCACCTTCCTGTGAGCAGAACAGAATAACTAATTTAAGGAAATGTCAAAATAAGGCTTGAAAAGGAGGTAAGAGAAGTTAAAGTAAAAAAAAAAAAAAAAAAAAAAAGCTTTTCTTTCCACCTAATTCCTTACTTGTGTCTTGAAGAATATCGATCATCTGTAGAACTGTTCTTGTGGGAAGGAGGCACCTGTGGATTCAGAGGAAGGCAACTGAACCTGGAGGAGGGTGTCGTGTTGGTGGTTGAGAAAACATGGTAGACTGAGTAGGTCCAGATAGAACTGAATGACTTTGTTGAGAGTTCCTACCTCTCCTTTATTTTAGGAAAAAAAAAAATCAATGAGAGATTTTTTTTCTTTTTATTTAAAAAATAGCCATGCTGCAAGGAAAAAAAGACAATACTAAAAGTCAGCAAGGCTGTAGGGACGTTACAGATGCAATTTACACTGGTGCAACCACTTTGGAAAAAATGCTTAATATTACGTACTAAAAATGAAGACATGCCTTTCTTATGATCCCAGAACTCCACTTCAGGGACTATCTCCAATAGACATAAGCACATATGTTTACTAAAGACAGGTACTAATATGTGTATAGCAGCACTATTGACAATAGCCCCAAACAGGAAGCAAACCACACCTCTGCAGGTAGAAGTCAGGATAACAGTTATCTCTGGTGGGGAATGACTGGATGGGGACACAGAGGCGGGGGTCTTGAGTATTGAGTTGCTCTGTTTCTTGATTTTGGAGAAAGTGTGCTCAGTTAATGAAAATTCAGCCATCTGTTCAGTTATGGTATGTGTGCTTTTCTCTCTATATATATAATAAATTATATATATAAATATATATATAATACTTTAGTATGTTTTTCTAAAAAGTATTCATGTTCTAAAATAGGTTAAAAATCTGGTTGAATCAAAATGAAACTAAAATCCACAGTGCTAAGTAAAGCAGGGTCCAGCACAATGCCAGTTTCCAAAACCAGAAGCATCTGGAGGCACTGAAGAGGTGAACTTCTGTGGGTCCAGTGAGACCAAAATCACTCAAGAAGTGACCAAACCAAAATGATGCTCACTCATGGGAGTTCACAAAACTAGAGGGGCCTGAGTGGCCTCACCGCTCACGGCAAAAATTAAAAGGAAGCTGAGGTCCCTGCTTGAAACGATGAAGGTCAGGTTGACCGCTTGAAGGGGTGACACGAAGCAGCCATGGAGAGAATCCAGGGAAACCTAAGGCTGGCTCAGTGATGGAATCATTACTTGTCCCACCACCATGGATGACACAGGAGCTCCAAGACCCAATGTAAGTCCTGCTTCTGACAGAGAATCTGTGGGAACCCAGATGGAGGCAACTGTACAACCACCAGAAAGAAATAAACCAGAGAGAGAGAGAGAGAGAGAGAGAAAGAGGGAGTCATTGAAAGACTTTTAAGATAAATCTACGTAATAAAATTTCAAAGCAAATTGTTAACAACAAACAAGTAGGAGGTGAAATAATCCCTGACAAAGTGAAAGAAGATTTTCTCAAGTGATTTTTCAAGTACATTTATGTCCCCTGAGAGGTAGCGTAGAAAGAAAAGTTTATAAATGTATAAAAATATTAATAGTGAATATGAAAGGAGATAAGAATCAAGAGCAGATGGATATAAAGCATGATGGACAAAGGACGAACAGATGGTCTGCAAAACATACTACCCCAAACCAGAAACAAACCACATAAATATCCGTCAACTGGTGGATGTGAACTATGTCCATAAAATGGAATATTATTCAACAATTAAAAGGCACAGAGTGCTGACACATGTCAAAACGCGGATGAACCTCAAAGACATTGTGCTAAGTGAAAGAAACCAGATGTAAAAGACTGCCTTCTGTGTGATCCCACTTTTATAAAATGTCTAGAAAACAAGCAAATTTAGATAGAAACCCTTAATTTTCCTTCACCAGGACATCTGATTCACTTATGATCTTTTTGCAAGTACTTCTGAAAGTCTTCTGAGGTGCCTACTTGGAATATGGTGACATATAAATAAAGAAGGACAGCATGAGAGTGTATATATGGTTTTTGAGTGACAGAGAGACAGAGAGGCAAATATAGGGTAGGAGAGAGAGGAGAAAAGAGAGGGAGTTTTTGTTATTTATCTCTGAAGGTCCAGCAGGAAAAGGCATTTTCTGTCTGTGTTCCAAAACCCTACCCTTTTATAGGTGTGTGGGAGAGGATGTTCTGTTAGTCTAACCTTCATTAGACCTGTGTAACAACCCGCCTGACTCCTTCCCCTAATGCTAACAGCTTGTGTTGAGAAGGGGATGTTTACCTGAAGGATGCCAGCACCTTGCCTACTGAATTTTTCCTTTTTTTCTATTTTGTGTAGTGACTGCCTCAGAATGCTGGATTTGCTCCACTTGGAATGGTTTCATTTGGAGCAAACATATATAGTCCCTTGGCTCAAAACCTGGGACATTCAAGGCTGGCTACATCTTTTAATTCAGTCAGAATAGCCACATTTCATGTGCGCAGGATTCAAGATGACGTGCGCCTTCTTCCCTTCTCCGTCCATCAAGGACTGGCCTTAAGGCATTAAACCTAGTCGTTTCTTCCAATAATTCTAGTCTTGTAATTTAGGAATTAAACCAAATTGATTTCCATGCAATGGCTCTAGATGGAGAATTCACTTTCTGTCCAATAGAGTCCAGGGTTTTGATATCTGGCACTGGGACCAGGACCTTACGTGCACCCCATAGTTAAGAACAGAACTCCTTATCCTAAAAAAATAAGGCAAAAAAAAAAAGTATTTTCTTTGAAGTACTGTGTAAAATCCCCATGGGGTGGTTGTAAGGATTTGTGAAATATTCAAGATCTTTGAGTTCGGAGACTTGGCATTGTAACAGTACAAAATTCTGCTCTTTTTTTCTTCCTTTCTCAATAACCCTGTTACACGACCTTCTAAAGGCTTTGTTCCCTTAAAAAATATTAGATGATTTGCAATCGTCTGTAATAAAACTTGGAAAAGATACTTACAGCACTGGTTCAGTAATCATGAGAATTGTTTTTAGGTGCAATTTTCCAACAAAGTGTTCATATAATTAATTGTAAACCCTGGAATAATGCTTTTGGCCAAAAGTACAAATGTCCCTTCATTTGTCTGTGGTGTGGGCTCAGCATTCCTGCTCCCTGGGTCTCCTTAAGCCTTGTCATTTGGCACATACATGACTTTCATCTCTAACTGGCCTCATGGATATAAACATAAGTGTTATGGCCTTATTCCTGAAAGTACAGATCCCTCCCTGGCTGGGACTTCACATGCAGCTCCAAGAATTATGATCCCACCTTCTCCCAACCGACAGGAGATCAACATATTTGTACATGGAAGGCGCATTCTTCTGGAGATGCTGTGATTGAAGGGGTCCATCCGTGCGGTCAACGTTCCGGTGATCTGTGTGACTGGAAGCCAGCATCCGCCAGCTGATGACAACTCCTCTGTGCGTTTCTCACAGCTTCTCCATCCTCGGTCACCTACTCATCTCAGATAAATTCCCCCTTCACCAGAGCTCCAAAAGATGTTATTCATCAAAGTGACCTCTGCTTTTACTTGTCACAGACACAGATTACTTTCTTGGTTAAGAGGTGGCCAACTGGTTGGGTCCTCAGATCTCAGAAAGAATATTTTGCCCTTTCTTTTATGAGCCAAATGACTTCTAAATAAGAGGTTTTTTTTTTCTTCTTTGGGTTTCCACTGTCCCAGAGCATTGCCTGCCCACTGGGTACCTTTACAGAGAATAAATAAAAGCTGGGGACATTTTACGGATATCTTAGAAAAAAAAAAAAAAAGCTGAGTTGCTTCAGGGATTTCTAAAGCAAGAAAGCTTTTATGAGTCAGGAACAAAACTCAGATGTTAGTTTGTAATGAAACCAGAAACTAGAGGGTCATTCAGCCTAAGGCTGCAGATCCCCATCACAGAGCTTATTTTAGAGATGGCACATTTCATTTCAATCCTAGAGACACAGGAAAAGAAAAAAACAAGAAAAAGAAAGCAAGAGAGAGAAAGAAAGAA
The DNA here is from genome assembly GCF_048773025.1 of Camelus bactrianus. NCBI lineage: Eukaryota > Metazoa > Chordata > Mammalia > Artiodactyla > Camelidae > Camelus > Camelus bactrianus. The sequence continues at coordinate 1,866,598 of NC_133557.1, read as the reverse complement.
GGATGAAGAACAAAGGAAGAAGAAAGAAGAATGCAAAGAAGGAATGAGGTTAGAGGAAGACAGGGGTTTCTCTTCCCCAATCTGCTTACGATAAGTGTTGAAAAATAGTCCCAGTAACCTAAAGAGTTTTAACAAAAATGTATTAAGATGAGTTTTGGTGAACACTTCATGCATAGAGTGTTCCTGTGTGTTAATATATGCCAAACACACACACACATACTCAGGAGAGTCTGCACACTGATTAAATAGAACCTATGTCACCTAGGTCTTCTACTACATTTGACCAGGTTGAAGACTCTAACGTCACCTTATCTGGTCTTAGTCTTGACCCTGGGGGAAAGCCACAAGGACCCTCTTTCTGATGATGTCAAAACACAATTTCCAAATATTTTTCCAACCTAACTCTGACATCTTTGCCCATCTTTTTGATAAGCTTTTTGGGTCAAGAAAATGAAGAAGCTTTTAATGAGTCCATTCTCCTTGAACTGATCTGGGCTGCCACTGTTGTCCCTCAACATTTGGTGACAGCTCTGAGGAACAAAAGCAATAGGCTTTCTACATCAGCCCTCTTCAAAATGCCTTAATAGGAAACACATTCTGCATTCCCCATGTGCATGTTTTCAGTGCAGATCTTTGTTCAATCTTAGATAATTTAGTCCAAGGGTTCTTCCATGTACAAAGGGTGTTACTGATGAGAACACATCCTTGGAGGACCTTATGCATGAAGATTCCCCAGGGGATATTTGGAAGAAGAGTAGTGCCCAGGTCCCCTAAATCAAGTTGGCATTTCTGAAAAGGGGTCTGCATGCTGTGTATCTTGAATGTTTTTTTCTAACCAGAAATAGAGAAAGAAGATGGGGGGGAGGGGAGAGAGAGAAAGAAAAAGAAAAAGAAAGAAAGAAAGAAAAGAGAGAAAGAAAGAAAAGAGAGAGAGAGAGAAAGAAAGAAAGAAAGAAAGAAAGAAAGAAAGAAAGAAAGAAAGAAAGAAAGAAAGAAAGAAAGAAAGAAAGAAAGAAAGAAAGAAAGAAAGAAAGAAAGAAAGGAAGGAAGGGGGAGGGGGGATTCCTTAAGCCAATCATTACTCTTGAGGAATTTATTTATGTTCTTACTTTCATTGCCCAGGTTATGTTCCATTCTGTTCAATAGATAATCTGAAGGGCAGACTCTGCCAACTGGGTATAAAGGGGGAGAGACACAAATTATTTGTTGCAGCCAGAACTTGTACCTTGTCTGGATACCATGGCCATTCAGCATTATTTTAACTCCTGTTCATTTATGAGAAATAAAACTCCTCTAGATTCTTCTCACTGGCTCCACCAGATCCTCCTCATCTGCTTTCAGCAGTGAGGAATCAAGACCTTCTCTCTTCATGTTGCCCCATCACTGCTTCAGCCAATCCCTCTGCAGCAAAGAATCTGGGCACCTCACCCTGCAGCTTGCGAGCCCTGCACTCTGATGCTGTTAGTCTTGGAGGCTTTACCCCACAGAGCCATCCACAGTGAGCTCTGACAACCTCTTGGGTGGCTTTATCCCACATTAACACCGGGACTAGAGTCAGCTTTCCATGCTGCCATCTGTTCATGTCCATTACACAGCCTGACATGCATGTGGGGAGCCTGGAGCCACTTAGGAGTCTGGGAGCAGAGGACATATCTTGGCCAAGGAGACCGCTTGAAAGGGCGGGGAATAACTTAGATTGAAATTGACAGAATGCAACAAAGGAGAAGCCCATTCCCTACTGTCTAAGGAAAATGCAGAAGCTGTGAAGCTTGTTAAGTTTTCCTGTCATGGCCTAGAAAGGACACACCTTTCACCCACATCCCATGGCAACCTGGATGGAGTGTTGTTTGTGTAATCCAGGTATCCTTTTAGGAGATCCCAAGATGTTGTACTCAAGATGCAGCTGGCTGTGAGCAAAACACGAAGTGACTGATATCCTCTGGCTTCCACACGTTTTCTCTCCAGCTTTGGCCTCCACCTTTACATCTGATCAAAACTGCGTTTACAAAGAGTCCATGTTTGATTAGGATTAGGTCAGGAGAATAAGAAGCTGAGTCATCACAGAAAGGCACTGAAGCTGGCTTAGAGGCTTAATTACCTCCACCCAGACCTGAATTTAAGAAGAGAAAGCTTTTAAGCCAGGTGAATCTTTAACCATGGCCTGACAGGCTGTGCCAGATGCAGAATCCTAAGTCCTCAAATGAACCAAATCATAAAGAAGATTCCTGCCTTGGTTCCTCTAGAAGACCAGTCTTGGTCAGTATCTCAAGCGTCCATTTTTAGAGCTTCCCACGTGGTGATGTGTTTAATAATTACTACCAACTTTGAAGGCTTATTGCTTCTTCTTTGGAAACACAGCACCCCATACCTCCAGACCTGTGGGACTTGAACTGTCGTTGGAGACCTGGAGATGAAGGTGACACCTTCTTCCTGCCAGCACCAGCCCAGTCTTTAGGAGTTGACTTCCTATGGCTTAAATCATTCCTTAACCATCCTTCTCTCTCATGTTCTTTCCCCACTTCATCTTGAAATCAGAGTATGAGAAACCTTTAAGAAAACCTCTTATAGTTTCTAAGAGCCAAAAAATTTTCAAAGGTTCTACCCATCAGCAAGCAGATACCCCAATGGAATTTCAAAATTGAAATGAATAGTCTTAAAAATAGGAGTGCTGTAGCCTCACCTCTCCCATGGTCAAAATGCTAATCAAAATCATTTTCTGTTAGTCTTTGGATATGAGGGTATGAGCTAATGTTTATTTCAGAGCATCCTAATGTTAGGGGAGGGGAGGGAGTACCTCCCCCCACCTTTTTTTTTAAGTCATCCTCTCCTATGGGTCTACTTCAGAAAGTAAGCTTATAATTGAACTTCCCACGCTACACTGCAGTAATCTAGGGTGAAATTTGCTGTTTGGTGTATTAGAAAAGCATGCAACTATAAGAAGGGAATGTGGAGGTTGCTGGAAGCCATGTAAGACAACTTCTTAGACACTGCTGGTAACCATCCATCAGCAGGCCACACTGTTGGGTTTAAGCAAAGAATGCTTGAATTATATCTTTTATATCAAGACCAGCCTCAGTTTGTGTTTTATGTAAAAGGAAAACAGCCCAGTGTTCCAGTTGGTTTTCCAAATGGAAGTGAAGAAACCATGGAGACATCTCTACATTCAGGCCCTTAGCCTAGACCATTTGAACTGGATTATAGAAAGTCAATGAGGCTGAGTTTCCCAGTGAAAGGATGGTGCAAAGTCTGAAGTGCATGCCCTTTTGTTAGTTGTAGCAGGAATACCTTCCATCAGTGGGAAACCATCATGGTATGTACATGGTTAAAATCCAGTCCTGACTCTGCCTTGTCCCTTTTTTTTTAATGGGTCAATGTGTCAATTATTTCCTCCTAATGCCTTCTGGGTTTGGGGAATGTTCAAACTATCTTTCCTTCCTGCTGCAATTATATTTTGCAATAAACACGTGTAAGGGCCTGCCTGGCAATTCTAAGATTTTCTATTTTCTCTTGGCCTCTCCTGACCCACAAGTCCTAATGATACCTCTGGTGTCTCTTGAGCCATCACGTCCCATATGTCTCCTTTTCTGGAGGTGGAGGGAAGCCTGATCATTCTGCTTCTAATCCTTGGGGTTCAAGGAAATCCCCCCACGTTAAACTCCTAAGAAAGAATAGCCACCTTAAAAAATCAACCCACTTTCCCTCCAGATCTTCCAAGGGTCTCCTTTCAAAAAAAAAAAAAAAATCCCCTATGACTATGACTGTCAGGTAAAGGACAAAATTAAAAGAAACACTTCCTGCTCTAACCCAACATAACTAAACCTTTTGGCATTAAGAGGATAAAGTAAAACATTTTATTCTGTTCCTTGCCTCTGGAATGCATATCTGCTTTAGCAGTAGAACGTTGCCTTCTTATTCCCTGTACCAGCTTTCCTGTTTTCTCCTTATATATCGTTGCTATCAAACATACTATACATTTCACTTATCTTGTTTCTGTCTCCCCTACTAAGGTGAATCCTGGTGATAGTGAGGATTTTTACCTGCTTTGTCTACAGCTGCATACTTAGTACCTAGAACAAAGATGTGACATATAACGTGCTCTTGATAAACAATTGTTGAGTGAATGAAGTGTATGGTGTTGACAATTAGATGTGATGCCAAGGAACTGGCGATCACCTGCTGCATTTCCAGCACCAAAGCTGTGTGAGACCTCCAACGTCAGTGGGGGACATTCATTTTTAGACCCAAATAGAGCAGGTCCAACTCCCACTTCTTGCTTAGAAGAGGTCCCATCATTACTTCTCCTGAGGAGAAAGGACATAGTCTCATGGTGCCCCTCACTCTGAACTCCTGCTGCTACTTTGGCCTCTAGTCACTGGCATGTCCCCATTCTGAGCCACAAGGATTCAGGTCTGATATAATTTTATAGAAACCCATGGAAGTTTAAGGACATAATTCATGAAGCAAATGACCTTAGGTTAAATTTTAGAAATGCCGGCTCTGGAGAAATCCTTTGGTAAATATCTACCCTTTTATTGGACAATCTTATTTTCTCCCTGCTCCTCTGTTCTCTGACCCCACATACAATTCATTTTCATCCTCTTATTTTACTTATGTATCCCATGTCCTTGACTGTCAATCTATGACCTCTATGAAATTATCTTCTCCATCAAGCAATTTATTAAGACATTTTTATAAAAGGATATTGCTTTCCTAATAGGAATTATATCAATGGTTAAGATAATAGTTTTGTTCAGCTGGCTACTTGCTAATGGTGGGAAAAGCAGAGGACAGAGCTCTTGTGCCCAGCATTTAGCTAGCACATGTATGGGGAAGAGAAGTTAGGGCGTACAGCTCAAGAGTTTAGTGGACAAGACATGAGTGGAAGTTGTAGTTTCTCTTTATCTGATGCCCGAGGCAGTGGAGTCACTCAGGAAACTACATTGTCTTATCCCAACCAATCCTGAGCTTCCTTTTGTTGTTCTGGGACATTTTTTCAATTATATTTTCTCAGTTTCCAACCTAACATCTGATAAAACAACAGTAAATAGTCATCCTAACAATAAGACATTTCAGACACAGTAGGAGACACATATTAGAGATTTTTCGCCTGAGGATGATTTCTCAAAGCACACTTTTGGTGTCAAATAAAACAAATTGCACAGAAGTTTATGGAACCCTTTTAAAGGAGTCTGCTTCCTGCTTCATGTAAGGTTATGTTGATAAGTAATCCTGGAGAACAGAAGTAGAGGGTTGGGAGAGTGAGACAGGGAAAGGTGAGAGCCAGTTGGCCACTGGTTTGGCATCACCGGAACCATCGAGGACCCAGGAAGAGTGTACCTCAGAACTGTCCATCTCCAGAACAGAAGAGGGGGACATATAACCACTGGCTTCCATCTCTCCATTGGTCAAGTATTACCCCATGGGCTGTTAACTCCCTTCCATCCCAAGGCAAGAAAGCAAGGGACCGACAGTGTAAAGTCAAGTTCTGCCATTTACACCTGTGTGAATCCTAGAACCACGGCAGTGACTGGAATAAAATATGGGCTAGGGAGATGTGAGGCAAGGCACAAAAGGTGTCCCCCACAAAGGGAAAACCTAATCCAACCCACCCCAGGAAAACTGAGCAAATAAAACATAAAGCAATTTTATTTCAACTGTTACTCCCTCATTCATTTGAAGAAAAGGAATGCATTCATTTTTTTAAAAAAATGTTGAACTTCTAATCCCAGTAATGCTAGATCAGATGCACATAAACCCTCCAGTGAGGACCATTAAAAAAGAAAGTTCAATTACCAAAAGCAAACAAAAATGTCTCAAAAGTATCAAAGACCTCAGAAGACAGGAAAACACTGCCTGTCCAATTTTTAGAGAAGATAAATTCAGTGATATAAAGCACAGTTAATCAAAGCTCCTTTTCTCCTGAGCACAAATATTCTGATCCCAAGAAAGCAGCCACATATCTGAGCTGAACTTTCACAGACAGAAATCAAAGCTTAGATTCCATCAAGAGTGGGAAACTTAAAAAAAACTACCCGACCTTGAGAAAAGAACTATGAGTTCCATTCCCACAAATAGGCATAACACAGTGATAACAGTCCTCCTTGGAGTATGTCCTGTCACCCGCTGATACAGGGGACCTCAGGCCTTAAATGAATTAAGGTTGTCTGGGACTGGTGGACCTCCCATCCTCCATCCCTCCTTTCTTTCCAGAAGTAATCAGTATTCTAGGCCTCAAAATATTTCCACAAATAATTTTTTAAATAAACGTCCATCATTCAAAAATAAACTACCAGAAAAAGGAGACAAAGCTCCTGAGCAAGCAGATATAACCTGTAGCAGAAACAGACCCACAGGGACTCTGATCATGAAGAATATCATGTACAAGAACAAACTAGTGACTGATGACTGATCAACATTTACAGAGGTCGAGAAAGTTAATGCTGCCCTTGAAAGCTTTAGTAACAAACTGGAAACTATAAAGAGGGATCAATAGATTCTAAGCATTTTAAATTTCTGTTGGGATTCCTTCCTTATCACAGGAAATCCTTAAAAGTACATTTTTAATTTTTTCAAATATATGAGAATTTTTGTTTTTTAAATAATTTTCATTGTTGATTTCTATTTTAATTGCATCATGATCAAATATGGAGATCTCTGTGATGCCAACCCTTTGACATTTGTTGATTTTATGACCTAATAGCGAAAAATGGTCAATGAGTTCTTGAGAAAAATGGGCATTTCCTAATTTTTACATTTTAATAAATGTAAGTTCCTAATTATACATATAGTCCCCAGCTTTCTTTTATTATTAAAATTATTTTTACGTTCTTTAATTTAACTTAGTGATTTAGCTTGCTTGATATGCGTAGATCTATTTGTGGTAAATTTAATCTCTCTCTTTTAATCTAGAAGAGTATTTTATGCTTGTTCTTGAAAGATCTTCTTTGCAGATTGAAGTTTTGTTCTCTGACTATGCTGCAGGTATCACTATAATATCTTCTGGTTTCCAGAGATGCTAATGATCAGCAATTATAAGCTTAATTTTCGTTTCCTTGTTGGTGATGAGTATTTTCTCTCTGACTGCCTTTTAAGGTCTTCTGAATAGTCCTTTCTTTCTGCAGCTTCAATATTTGTGTGAATTTACTTTTGTTAAAACTGTTTGTCAGTTCTGATGCCTCTGTTTGTGTATGTATGTCTTACATTGACTCTGAAAATGTTCAGCAATATCCTTTCAAATTGCATCCTCTCCCCTAATGGTTAGACTTAACCATTAGATAACTTTATTTTATCACCCACACCCTTAACATCCTTTTACTATTTGGCTCTTTTCTTTTCTGTGTGGTAGTCCATGCAATTTCACCACATCTTGTCTTCCTCACACTAATTCTCTGCTCAGCACCGTCTAAACTAGTGTTTAAACCATACATTCAAGTTTTTAGTTCAGCAATTATATTTTTTTCATTTCTAAATATTTTGTGTAGTTTTTTTTTTCAGCCTCTCTGGTTACTACTGATGGTGTGTTGTTGCATACTCTTTTTTAAATGATTCTTTTATAGCTTTAAGTATTACGTAATTCAGGTTTTCTCCCCTGTATTTTCCAAGCAATAGTTTCAATATCTCAACTCTTTCAGCATCTACGTTTCTAGTTTGCTGTTTCCGCTGACTCTTTCACATGGTAGTTTGGTTCCTTGTTTAATCTTATTAATCTTGATCTGTGGAAAACTAAGGGTTCAGTTAAGGGTGTCTTCCTTCAAAAGAGCACGTGCCTCTGTTGGTAGCCATTCCCATCCCCCAAGTCCCCACAGCTTCATTCCTGGCTCTAAGTTTTTGTTGTTCCAAGTCCAAGGTCTAGCCTCCTGACGACAGCATGATATGGGCATTCACCTTCAGGGGAATTCTAATCTTTCCCTTTGCTTAAGCAGCATAAAATCACAGCCGGGTCAAAGAGTAGAGAAGTACTTTAAGGGTCTCTATTTGGGAAACTGTCACTTAGTGAGTTCAGAGACAGTTCCCTGAGGAATTAAGTCTTGCATTTGATCTCTGATGGAAAATTAGGAGTTAATTGGTTAAAAAAAAAAAAGTGAAGAGGCAGAGTTTTGGGTAGTAAAAAACCACATATACAAGAGCCCTGTGGCTAAAAGGAGAATGACAAGCATGAAGAATTCATTTATTTTTCAACTATGGTTGGGCTGTTGTGCAAACACTGTGGGAGACACTTAGTAGCTGTTACCTGCTGTGGGGCTGCCAGAAATCTAAAGGGCAACATTAGCTGAAATTATTTCAGAAAAGTTCCCAGATCAGGGTGGCGGGGTGGGGTGGTAAGCTACTCTTGGAAGAAAAAAAAAGAGGTTATTTAGGACAAGAACAGCAAACAATTAAAAGTCAAGATTAGGAGTGGGCACAATGGACGCAGAAAGAATCCAAGCAGCTTTGTTTTAAGGCAGTGCCCCTCAGACTTCATTGTACAGGTCAGCTGGGATCTTTTTAAAATACAGATTCCAACTCAGTAGGTCTGGGATGTGACCTGGAATTCTGCATTTTTCACCATCTTCCAGCTGATGTACATACTGCTTGTCTGGGACAAACTTTGAGAAGCCAAGGGGTAAAAAAAAAATTATTAAATGGTTGTCAGAAGTAAGAACATACTGGGAAAAAACAAAATCACCTCCTGGGGAGCTGTCATACTGGGATAGAAAATTTGGAACTAAGCCCTTTGGCTGAGTTCTAAAACTCTAAAACTTTAAATCACCAAGGAAGCTTATTAGTAACACAGAAGCCCAGCCTCATCTACCAATTCAGAGTTTCCAGGAGGTGGGGCTCTGGCTACTAGAGCATAAACAACTCTCCAAGTGATTCCAAAGCACAACAAAGTTTGAGAACCATTGCAACTAGGCAACTAAGAACCAAGATAAGATTGCACTTTGTGTAGTAAAAGGATAAAACACATTTTAGGAAAGTCTGGTAGATAGGACAGGGTGCAGAGACAGAGAAAATCATTTAAGAATGCTAAAAACCACAGGCTCCTTTTCTGATGCCTTTACAAACCCAGAGCCAGCACTCCTCCACTTAATTCTTACATAGTTCCCCCATTTAAGACCCAGCTTGGCCACATGGTCTTAGCTCTAACCTTTCACCTGACTACGAATTTACGCAGAAATTGATTTGGGAAAAGAGCATGCATGTGCTCTAAGGTATGCTTGATATTTAATATATGTTTACAGTTACATTTTCAAGCTGTAGATTGTTGTGGGACATGGTGGTGGTAGTTGACAAGGTGAGCCGGTGATGCGGGTTGGTAAAGGAATTTATTAGAGATTACGGGTGAGAATAGACAAGAAGTTTATTAGGGTATGCTGCCATAGACAACAGAGGGCCACACAGACAAGAGGTGCCTGCATGAGCACCAAGGGCCGTTTGTTGGGGTCTTTTATAAGGTTGGGTCACAAGGTGCCTGACCAGCTTGTGCACAAGTCTCTGATGGGTTGTAGGTGAGGCAAGAAGTTTAGGGTCTGTGAAGGGCGGTGGGGTTTATGACTGATAAGGTGAGCTGCAACAAGCCAGCCTGAGCTATTGTGAGATTAGGCATTACTGAGGGCTATTAGTGTGTTAGGGGAAACACACCCAGTAAAGAATGTACTTTATCTGTTGAGGGATCACAGGCAGACATCTTAGAGCCCAGGCTTTGAAGGACGTCAGTTGGCCCTACACAGGGTTACATAAAATACATGCACGACTCAGATAAAATTCAGGAAGCTGAAACCACAAAATGATCCAGAAAAATTCTGTTCCTTTTCAGGTACTATTGGCCTAAAACTTTAAGGGATTCAGAAAATGAAAGAAAATTTTTTCTCATACAAGTTGTTTCTTTGATTTTTGTGATTCATCAGCTAAGTGATTTTCTTCCAATTCAGCTAAGTAGATAGTCATTTAAGACACCCTCACCTCTTAATTCTAACTCAGCACAGCCACTTCTGCTATATTTAGCTTTGTTTTTCTTTAAGTAGTTTGCCCTGCTGTTGTATAAATTTGTTTCACCAGAGATGTTGTCAGGGCAACTCAAGAGGAGATTAAGAAATCAGAGATGCCTGTCATCAGTTCCTGACATCTTATGCCTTGGTGATCCTTTCCAGCGCAGAGAAAAGCAGAGAGCAGAGGAAGGAATCACACAGAAACTTATAAGTATAGTTGTCCTATTAGTAAAACAATCATCTGGAAACAGAATTTACTACTCTGTCAGCGCACAATTCTATTGGAAATCGATATGCTAAAAAGAATACATCATTTGGGCAACACTGATATTGAAATGGAAAAACTCCTCCAAAACTGAATTCAACATGCTGGAGAAAGACTTCCAGGAGATTCTCTGTGTGTGGTCCTCTCGAGACTGGGAAGGGTCAGGCCAGGCTCACAATGAATTGGCACGTGACAGCCCTTTAGACCTGTCTTGTCTTGCAGGTATAGGGCCACCTGACTACCATGAAAGATCGGCCTGGCCTGGCCTGGCCTGAGTTCATCCTGTTTGCAATGAATGGACTGTGCTTTTACCATGTGGGAATCACCTCTGTGACCATTCCCCATATGCCCCATTCTCAAGCACTAGTGCATGTAGATCTTATGACACTCAGAGGAATTGTCACGTTTTCTGATTGCTGCCCCAGGTCTAAGATATTTGTGCAGTCTGTTTGGCAAACTGTTACTAAATCTGAATAATGAAATAGAATACATTACACACCTTAATGTCATAAGCTCTGGATTGATATTTTGTTAGACTTTATTTTTATCTGTATTAATTCTTTTTAGGCTTACAAAACATTGGTTTGTTGTTATCATTTGTATGTCAGTCACCCCAAAATACACAGCCGGCTTGGATGTCAGATCATCCTGGTTAAATTCTTAGCAATGGCAGTAATTGATCAAACTGCCATTAAACCATTGATGTCTCTGTCACTGACTCCAGGCTCTTTCTTGGGTCTCGAAGCTGGGCGAGTACAGGCAATGTAGGCCTGTGGGGTGCAGCTCAAAGACAGGTGTATTGGAAACCCACAGAAAAGGCTCTCAATGTGTTTTCAAGGGGCCCTAAAAGGCATCCTTGGGAACAATACTTCCAAGAAGGGATAGGAGGCCTGAGAGAGACAGGACAAGTGGAGTGCAGGGTGAGAGGAATGGGGGCCCCAGCTGAGGGCACTTCTTAGGCAAAGGGTAAGAGCCCAGAGTGTGGAGCTTGGAGTGCCCTGCATGGAAAGCCCTGAAGGGTGTGAAGAGACCAGAGGAGCCACTCACCCTGCTCCCAGCCCTCCACCCATGGCATGGTAACTGATCAAGGACAAGGAGCTGCAAGAGAGAAGTAACAGAGCAGTTAGAGATGTGAAGTTGGATGAAGAGCTAAGACTTGTGAACAAAAAATGTTGTAAATCACATCAGTAAACAATGCTGAAACCATCAAGTCATCAGCAGCTGCCTCCACCCCCCAGTGAAGACAAGCCTGCAGCCCAGCCTCTGCACTCCGAGGGGACTCAGAATAAGAAAGGACAGGATACTGGCCCTAGATAGCTAAGTGCTTGTGAAAGGAATGAATTCAATGAGCCTAAATGTTTGCTTCCTCCCATACATAGAAAAGCACTAAATGCTTTAACTTGAGATACCTGGTTTTCTTTAGATAACAAGTAATCTTTTATTGCTCCAACTACCTGGTCTTTGTTGTAAAGCTCCTATATATCCTAGCCCCTCCCCTGCCTCTTCGGAGCAGGCCCTCAGAGCAATCTGAGAGGCTGTCATCCCGGCTCAAGTCCTCCCACCAAATAAAACACAACTCTCAACTTTTAGGCTGTGGACTTATTTCAGTCAACAAACTTAACTGCGGGCAAACACATGGAGGGCACAGAAAGGCCACTGAGCAGTGGATGCAGGTGGGCACACAGTCGGGTGAGGCAGGAGGTCAGGTCTGACTGGAGCAGGCCAGTGCCCCCACAGAGCAACAGCTCCACACCCAGTTCCAGCGTGTGCATTTTCTCCCCACACCAAGCACTTCCCTGACACCAGCTGGGTGTCCAACAATTCAGTTCTGACACCATCCACCTGGAGACAGTGTCAGATCTGTTACCAAACAAAAGTTCATTTGCCCAACACACAGTGAAGCCAAACAAACCAAAATATCAGAGTCTGTAGCAGAGGTAGGATTATTGCAGGGCCAAGCAAGGAGAACGGGAAGCTCATGCTGGAAAAACTCGCACTCCCTAACAATTCGGGGGCAAAAGTATTTATAGGGAAAATCTGGGATGAGGGCTGCAGGGGGTGCAACATTCTTCTGATTGTTTGGTGATGAGGTAACAGGGCGGGGCTCCAGGAAACTTGTTCTCAGCCTGAAGTTGCCATCCTTCACCTGGGTGGGGGCCTCAGTTCTCACAGAAGAACTCAAATATACTGTTTTGTGTATTCCTTGAGGAGGAACCAGGACCCTGCCCCAAGACGGTATTATTTCTTGACTATCCCTCCCTCATTTCTGCACTTCCTCCCTTTCCTGAGGGAACTATTTGAATCTGCCGTTTCGAACTCAGGGAAGATCGAGGAGGCTGAATGAAGCCTATTTCTTACAAACAAGAAATGGGTGACGAGTGGGTGGAGCACAGAAAGGATTTGTACCAGGGAGGACCCCACAGGGTCCTGCTGTTTCAGATCCCTCAGATTAAAGTCTCAGTCCCTCAAAACCATCCCCTCCCCCAACTTTAGACACCAATTGCAAGTCTAGGTTGGCTATGACAGGATCTTCCAATGACCCCCCTCCTCAGCTTCAATTAACTTGCCAGAGTGGCTCACAAAACCCAGAGAAACATTTTACTTACCATGCTACTGGTTTATGAGAAAAGGAACTCAAGAACAGTCAGAGGGAAGAGAAGCAGAGGTAAAGGTGTGATGGAACAGGCCCTGAGCACCCATGCTCCCTGACAGCATCTCTCTCCCCGAATCTCCACGTGTTCACCAACCCTGAAGGTCTCTGAAGCCAGTCCTTCAGGGTTTTTACACAGGCATCATTACATTAGCATGACTGATCAAATCATTGGCTGTTGGCAACTGAACTCAACCTCTAGACTTCACCCCCACAGAAGGTCTAGGAAGTGGGGTGGGACTGAAAGATCCAACCCTCTAATCACGTGATTGGTTCTGGCAACCAATTCTGGCTCCCTCTCCAAAAGTCACCTCATTAACAAAAGACACCTTTACACGCTCTTATCAAAGGAAATTCCAAGGATTTTTGTACCTCTGTGACAGAAAAGGGGACAAATATCAAATAGATATTTCTTATTATGAATCACAATACTTCAGGAATTCTGCAAACAAACCACAGGTCCCAGGTCAAATTAACTTGACAGCATCTCTATGAGATCTGTTAGATACAAGCATATATAAAGATGATTTTGCATATGCATTGAGATTCATTACACAGAAAACTCATGGTAATCTTAAAGTAAAATTTTTCCTCAGATCCCTCAGGGGTTAAATGTGTACACATTATTAGAGGTAGGTATTTTATGTTGATCAATTATAAATAAGTTTAGTATATAAAATGCCTTGTTATTTTTTCAGCCCTTGTCTACAAATAATATTTTTTTATCAGGGACCCAAGAATTAAAAGCTACCATTGGCCTTCAGCTTTTGTTTTAATTAACAAGAAACTAGACTCATTCCCTCATTCATTAGGGAATAAAAAGAAAGAATATCCACTTGAAGTTCTCAAAGGGTCATTTGTTTATTCTTGGTCAGACAGAGTTGTATCTCTTTCTTTATGGAGCCTGGTGCTAGTAAGGAGGGTTCCAACTTTCCAACAGTAAGGGAGGAGAACTGTAATTCCTGGCTAGCAATCCAACTGATTAGTTCAAGAAGATGACTGTAATCCCAAGAGCTGGAGATATGTAGGGTTTCTGACCACAAAATTATTTGCCAACACCAGTCCAATGCACTGTTATGGGCATCCTTCCATGACTAAATAGACTGACTGAGCACCGGAGGCTACGAGGCACAAAAATCTCCCACCTATGTTGGAATGGAACAAGTGAACCACATATATTCGGCTTGCTCACGAGCTGAAAGATATGTAAATAAACCTCTTCATTATTCATACTGTAAAAAAAAATCCAAAAAGGGAGTCTTGGCCAATCTGAAATATTATGAGTATATGACACAATGGGTCGTAAGAAACGTAAGTGTGTTAAGTGCAAAATGGCCCTAATGCCATTTATTCCAAGGACAACTTGGAGAAATGTTGCTGTGGGGGACCCATGACGATAAAGAGCACGCGGAAGAGACAAAGGGAAAGGGCCTCCCCTCTACAGCCCGAGAGATGGAGCGAGCCAGCCAACATTCTGGAAAGCACAAGGTGATCTTTCTGGATTAGGCTTATATATTTAATGTACAACTAAATATGACATAGTTTTTGTTTGTTTGTTTGTTTGTTTGTTTATCTTCTCAGAAGATTATACGTGGGGCTGGACAAATGAGCAGCCCTCTATAGGCTCATCTGAAGACCTTCCTTGCCAATAATACATCCTTCAACTTCCTCTCAGAGAGCCTAAATTTCTTCCCCAGGATGCGCCTTCATATCAACACATGGCCCATGACAGTCCTCCTTTAAGGGGCTAACATGTTTCTAAACCAGAAAGTCTTGTGTACATTATGTTTTCTCTGCAGGAAAAACAAAACCCCAAAACAAAAAACCACATGTAGGATATCTGACATGTGCCAGTCTTTCTAAGAACCTCCCCTAGGGAGTCAGAAGTTAGTTTGGAGCATTATCAGCAGGTGTTCTTATGTATTTTGGACCAGTGTTCACAGCAGTCTGCACCCTACAGTGCTGGGTGCATTCATTGTGTTCCTCAGCCAGCTCTCCAGTGGAGCACCTGTGCGTGGATTCTTCTTGGTGCTGTCTAATCCAGAAGTGAAGACAAAAAGAGGAGCTGCAGGGTCCAGAGGCTAAGGTTTCTCCCTGGGAATTTTCTTGGCTGTGGACCAGTGTAGGAGGATGGAGGAGGTGAGGCACAGCAGCAGAAATGGCAACAGAAACAAAAAGAGGAAGAAGGACAGCACTGAGGAGTTGATCAGAGGGCACACGAGAGCAGAAGCTAATAGAAACAATACAATGATGACACACACCAAAGTTGTCAGAGGCTCCTATTAATAGAAAGCCATCGTGAGAACTGAGAATAAGCCTTGAATTTTTAATTTTAAATCAGAAAACATCCATTTCATGTTTTAAGAGAATTCTGCCTTGAGACATTAATTATATAAGAGTTATTTGTATTGTGGTCCAAGAATTACAACTTCCCAGGTGAATAAAAACCACCCTTGGCTGAGCAGTGACTAAAAGGAGAAAAGAAAAAAAAAAAAAAAAAAAAAAAGCACATCACTTTTAGAGTATACAGGAAGGAAGAAAAAAAAAAGGAAATTTCCTTTGCCTTTGAATTTCCTACTGGCAAGAATTACTTGTGTACCTCAGTCTTGTAGAAATCACAGCTAGTCGAGATGCAGAACAGGGAGCATCTCTCTTTGGTATGATCATCCATCAAACAAACTACCTTGGAGTCGTGGACGATGGCAGCCTAAAACCTCTAAGCCTGATTACTCTATAAAATTCCAAAAGAAGTAGTTTTTTTTTTTTCATCTATTTCTGGTACTATATAGAGCAGTTTACGGCAATTTGCTTAAGTTTCTCTAATATATTTGACAGAGAAAGCAAAAGGCAGCTATCTCCTCAAATAGTCATCTTGAGTCTGAAGCTAATTCCTTAGTCACGCGGATGTTAGAAAAGGAAGGTCTACAGTTGTTGCTCTTGTAGGTCACGTGGAAGGCAATGGTTAGCATAATAAATGTGGTGAAGGTAATTAGTGCCATTTTAAACACAAGTGGCAATTTTATGGAATTGTTTGAGGTGGCTGGGAAATCATTATTTTTTTTAGAAGCACATAAAGCGTTCTTCTAGTTTTCTATCCAAATAATTATATACAAATTTCTAAAGAAAATAAATGCTTAAAATCCCTACTTAAAAGAACCCCACAGATATTTCTCAAATCTTAATATTTTGACTAGCAGAATATGTTTAAATCCCAAAGAATGGAAAATGGCATGCCTTGGGTTGAGGAATGTGAGTGCTTTTTCCACGCCAGCCTTACTTGGGCCAAGAGGGTGTAATTACTTCAGTGGAGCCAGTCTTATTTCAAAGGCTTGATACTTCTTCTCCACTGCCTCCTGGAATTGCTGAAAACTATAATGATTCACTTGGGTACAATTACAAGCATTGCTTTTCAGAGTGTGTTACATAAATACAGCTTGGAAGAAAGGAGAAGTTAAAAGGCTAAGTCAGTCATTGAGAAAACTATCAGAGATTTTATTTTCACCATTTGTGACTACTTGGTTATGGAATTATGTAGGCAAAAAAAAAAAGTACATGTTTCTGTTGCTACTGTCTATAGCAAAAGTCAAACAAAACTACAAGGCTCCTAAGGAAATACATGCATGTGTATGCACATGTTACCACACAGACAGATGTGCGTACCGCTAATATCTGTAAGGAAAACATAAGTGAGGTGAACAAGGTTATGCCCTTGGCCAGATCTAATCCTGTGGGAGCAGATATGTTTGGTCACAAGCAAGGTTTGGGGAAGGAGGCTTGGGGGTTCCCTTCTCTCCCCAGAGCAAGGCTGCCTCCCACCTGGTCTGCCCTGTTTCAATGTGTGCACCAGTGAAAATCACACTGACTCATGAAAAACCACTCCAGTAAGGATACCAGGACCACACAAGTCAGGCTCAGGGTCCAGACGTCAGTGATTGGCTGGGCAGAGTCAGATTTTGAGGGAAAAAAAAAAAAAGAAAGAAAGTAGTTCTGGATTTTCCTACTTTTCTCTGTGGCCAAAACCTACCGTTGGAGGAAACAGTTGTGTGGATACTTCAGCGTACTCTCTGGAGTTCTTAATACAGATCCCCGCCCTTTTCTCTTTTATTCTAACATGCTTTGCGGCAGGGCAAAATTCCAGGGGTGCCATTGAAACATAAAAAAACAAGGCCACAAAAATGCTGTGCCTCAATTTGAATTCCAGAACATAAAAGCTATTCTCAGTTTACCTTCAGACCTGTGCCCGTATGCGGATCAAATGTGCCTCTTTGATTCCTCGTTGGGGTCAGGCACTGCAGCTCTCCGGTCCGTGACAGGGGCATCTCCTGCCACGCCCCTTTCTCTAGTCACTGTTTCTGGTTGGTTGCAGTGGAAGCTCAGCTGAGTTGGAAGCATTCTCCTGGATTCTCTAAAAATAAACCCCAGGAGCATTCTAGAACAGCAGCTCTCAAACTGGGGTGCATCAGAATCATGCGGGGGCTTACCTAAATTTTTACTGAACCATAGTTGCTGTATAATATTATATGAGTTACAGGTGTATAATACAGTGATTCACAATTTTTAAGGATATACTCCATTTATAGTCATTGTAAAATGTTAGCTATATTCCTGTGTTGCACAATACGTCCTTGTAGCTTATCTTATACATAACAGCTTCTACCTCTTAGTCCCTTACCCCTATATCACCCTTCCCCACTTCCCTTTTCTCACTGGTTTTTTCTCTCTATATTTGTGAATCTGCTTTTTGGTTATATTCACTAGTTTGTTGCATTTTTTAGATTCCACATATAAGCGATACCATAGTAATTGGAGGGCTTATTTACGCACAGATTTTCCGGTCCCACTCTCAGAGATCTGGTGGGTGAAGGGTGTGGGGTGGGGTGGAAGGAGGAATAAGAATTTTCATTTCTCCAGGTGCTGCTTTTGCGGCTGTTCTGAGATGCACGTGTCTAGAACTGTTCACTGACACAAAACCAGGCAATAAGAGAATTCATTGGTCCATGTATTCATTCCTCTAGCATTAGTCACAAAAGCTATAACCCAGACCCTCTGCCAGGCTCTGGGATGCACACTTGAATAAAGCCCAGGGCAGTAAGACAGGCCCATACATTTCATAATATTTAAAAGGTAGTGTGAATAGCGAGGAGGAAAGAATGGGGTGCAAAGGAAACAAGGCTCAAGGCTACCTGGATGTGTGGGTGGGGCTGGGAGCTGGCATGAAAAGTTTGAGAAGACGGACTGCATTTGGACTGCCTCTCAAATGGGGGCATCCAGCATCAGCAGCAGGGCAGCACCAGGAACAGTGACCTGCAGCTGTAGCAGAGAAGAGTGCGTGCAGGCCTGCAGGGATGTAGAGCCTGAGCAAGTGGGAGAGGAGGATGGAGACCAGACACAAGACTTGAATAGTCTTAGACAGCCAAGGCTTGGTTAGAACATGACTCCTAAAAGAAGCAATGAGCCAGAGGCTAGGAAGGTGATGAGAGTGCTAATGAGAGAGAATCACAGGAATTATACTGAATGGGGAAAGTGAAGGAAGGGAGAGAATCAATGATGGAAAATCAGAATAGATGGGGTCATAAAAGGAGTTCATTTCTGGACATGTCAGATTTGAAGTGTCTATGGGACACAGAGGTAGTGATCTCTGTTAGACAGTTGAACATACAAGGCCAGGAGGTGAGGAGACAGATTTAGGCTAGAATACTCAACTTTGACCTTTCAGCAGTTGAATTCTTAGAACCAAGTGAGACTGCCCAGTTCATTCAGTATTTACTGAGCACTTAGAACATGTCAGGCACACTTGAGTAGTACATTAGTTTTCCGTGCTAACAAACCGCCACAGACTGAGTGGCTTAAAACAACACACACACCATCTCCCAGTTTTCTTAGTCAGGAGTCTGGGTTGGTTGGGCAGGTTTCTCTGCTCCACATCTCACCAGGCTGCAATCAAGGTGGCAGCAGAGCTGTGTTCCCTTCTGGAACCTCTGGGGATGGAGGAAACTGCTTCCAGTCTCGTTTGAGATTATTGGCAGAATCTACTTTCTTGTGGTTGTAGGACTGAAGGCTCCAACTTCCTTGCTGGCTGTCAGGGGCAGTCTGCTTCTTTGTCACACTTTCCACAGGGCACCTTGCTGCAGCTGAAGGTGGTGTTCCCCTCCCACTTCAGACCTGACTTCCTTCCTGCCACACTTCTCTGCTGTCATCCTCTTCTGAGGTGTCTCTCAGAGAAATTTCTCTGCTTCTAAGGAGTGATGTGAGTAGACTGGGTCATAACCTGAATTAAATCTGCAAAGTTTTTTTTGCTGTGTAAGGTAACATCTTCACAAGATCCAGGGATCAAGGTGTGGGCATCTTTGAAGGACTTTCTACCTATCACAGGGAACTGGAAATTTGGTATTTAGCAAAACAGACACAATCCTTACCTTCATGGAGTTTATAGAGTAGGAGGATGTTTAGATATAAATCAGATGATTACCCAGAGAATCATATGATTATAAAATACATTGAAATCTCTGAAGAAATGTCAGAGTGCCAAAGGTATGGTGAAGAAAAATGCAGGTTGACCTGGTCTGTAGAGAGAAGGGAAGTTCTGCCAAGGGCATGAAACTGAGTTGCGAGCTGAAAGATGGATGGTTGCTACCTACACAAAGAGGGTGAAGGGAAGAGCATTTCAGAAGGAAGGAACAGCATAGGCAAATGCCTTGAGGTGAATGTGGTATTAAGACCTGAAAAGACAGCAGGAGGGGCTAGAGCAGAGGGAATGAGGAACGTGGTATAGGGGGTGGGGGAGGCCGGACATGCAAGAGGACGTGGGAAAGTCTTTGCTTTTATCCTAAGGGCAGTAGAAATACATTGAAAGGTTTTCTGCAGGGGAATGCCATGTTCAGATTTTATTTTCTATATGATTATCTTGAAGGCAGTTTGAGAAAAGCACTGCAAGTGCCAAGAGAGCTAGAGTGTTAGGGGTAGAGTTATGTGGTCTCCTGAGATGGGAGGAGCTCTAGACTGTGGCAGGATAACGACAAGAGAAAAGTGAATGGGTTTAGAAGGTATTTAGGAAGTCTACCAGCCAGGACTCCTTAGGTACATGTAACTTGAACACTCATACGGGTGAAAAAAAGAGAGGTGGGGAGAGTGTTATTAGCTTACAGTTCCCCAAATTCAGGAAACCCAGGGATGGCAGCGACGGAAGCCAGGGACACGAGTGTCAGGGCATGGTCTCTCAGAGCAGTGGTTCCTTGCCTGCCAAGAATGAGGGCTGAGGCCGAGGTGGGGGAACATCCTGCCAGTAGCCCAAGATTCCCATCTTTACAGCCAGAGAAGAAAGAATCTTATTTGAAATTTAATTCCATTTGAAAAAAATTCCCTGATTAGTCAAACTTCAATCACTTGTCCATCCTTAGAAAAAAACATTATGGTTAAGGGTAAGGTCCTATTGGGAGGCACTGCTGTTTTCTAGGCATATTTCTCAGCAAGGAGGACATGCTGTTCTGAGAAAATAGAACAGGAGGTGCTTAGTCCAAAAAGCAAAGTCCATAACATGCTGGCATATATATAGGATGTTACACGACAAAGAAAGGGCTGTCCAAAGCAATTCCTATGTTAATGGCTGGACCATCTAGGTCAGTGATGGTCAAACTATGGTAAGAAATCCTAACTCCTGGGCTAGTGCCTGCTTTTGTAAATAAAATTTTATTGGACGACAACCATGCCCATTTGTTTACGTATTGCCTACGGCTGCTTTCATATTTGAATGGCAGAGCTGAGTAGTCATGACAGAGACTCTGTGGTTCACAACTTTAAAACACTTATTATCTTTCCCTCTACAGAAAAAAATCGCCAACTCCTAATCTAGATGGATAGATGGGTCTTTCAAGAGAAGGGTCAAGTTTGGAAGGAAGAACACACACTTAATTTTTGGACATGTTGCATTTAAGTGCTATTGAAATATCCAAGTTGGAAAAACAAATACATGTTTGGACAGTTGAAGTTCAGTTTTTGTTTTTTATTTGTTTTGTTTTTTAATGGCTCAATGAAGAATTTAATAATTTCCCATAGTCCTTGAAATAGACTTATTGTTTTGTAGGCATGGCAACCAGTTGCCATTACAACCAGCTTGAAATTGGCTTAATCAATCATATGCTCAGAGAACAGGTTTTTGAAAGCAGACCAGTGAGCAACAGTGCCCCTCTTTTGAAATATAATCAGTTGGCAAGTGCCTCACTCCGTGAACATACTGAAAAGTCCACCAACTCACAGCAGCCTTACCCAAGCATCCATGCTTCCCCAGCTGTCGTCAGCCCATTCTCTGAACTGGATAATTCCTGAAAATCCAATGTAAAATCAGTAGTCTGCTTTGTTTGGAAGAGGCTTTGCCTAAAAAGCAATCATAACTCTCCCTTATGAATAAGTAACAAATTCAGATTTGTGTTTCAGTTAATAAATGGTGAGTTCTTCCTTCAACTTAGCCTGAGATTTTTTAAAAAGTAAATGTCTTAAGTGCATAGGTAGCTGTGGCCATGGGAGAAGTGACTGGGGAAAGCATACTAAGAGAGAAGTCACAAGTGGCTCCAATGAAGCTATATGAACTCCAGTATTTAATGAGTCTGCAGAGAAGAAGCCTGCAAAAGAGAAAATGAAGGCAGGGCCATGGAGAGAGGAGGGCAATCAAGAAGCTATGTTGCCACAGAAGCTGAAGCCAAAACTGTTTAAAGACTGAAGAAACAGTCAAGAGAGTAAAATGTCACTGAGAACCTAAGACAGGAACTGAAATTTGTCTGCTGGGTTTAGTAACAGGGAGAAGAGATGTGCTCATCTGCGCCAATGAGACTGAAATTAAGGTTGGATGTTGAGATGTGAGTGGAGATGAGGAAAGGGAACAAAATGTATAAACAGTTCATTGGTAGATAGAGAAAAAGTGGTTTGGTGTCATATTTGTTTTTGTTTCTGAAATGGGAGAGTCTTGACCAAGTTAACGAACTGCTATCAAAAATTCAGTAAAGATGTTGAAGATAGATGAGAGAAACAGACATAATCAATAGTAGGGTAAGTCTTGAAACAGTGAGAGGGGAAGAGACCAGGTGGGGGTGAAAGAACTGCATTGAGATAAGAACACGAGTACCTGTAACAAAACAAAACATAACAAGAAGACAGACGCGAGACTGGGTGGAGATGCAGACGGGGCAATGAAGGCACAGCACCGAGTTGCAGGAGTGCTCATTTGATCATTTCTTTTGTCTCTTTGGAGGAAGAAAGCAAAATAAATTTTTAAATGTGAAAAACAAAATGAAAAAAGTTGGTTAGAGCCTGAGAAAAGTCAGGACGTTTTTAGAAAGGAGACAAGGAGAGCCAAGAATAGGTCATTGATAAAATCGTATTTTAAGAGGTGGGCAAAAGGAGAGGAACCAGCAAGTTGGACTATGAATGACTGAAAGAAAGGAAAGAGGAAAAACCAAGATGGCAGTTTAATAGAAACCAAGAGAGAGGAAAGTTTTATGAAAATATTAGACATTAGTTGCAGGAGACAAGTAGGATAAAAAACTGAAAATGGTCAACTATATTTAGGAATAAGGATGTCATTGGTTTTTAAACAGGGCATGGGGCCAAAAGTCTGATTAAAATAGGGTTAAAAGATGAGCTGGGAGATTTCCAATTAAACATGGTAGATTGAACATTATATATTTAATTCTGCTTCTTTAATAACTGAGGGTAAAGAATTTAATCTCTACATTATAGTTAGCATAGTGAGAGTCAAGAAGTTAAAAACTGTGTACTGTAAGAGTAAAAACACGAGAGGACCCAACAGATGACAGCTGCCAACAAATTTTGAGAAGATGAAAAATCAGCAGAGGTGATAACAGTAAATAACAACTGTCTGTGAGTACCAAAGAGAAAAAAAAAATCATTTCAATACAGATACGGGCTGAATGTTTGTGGCCCCCTAGTATTCATCTGTTGAAATCCTAATGCCCAATGCAGTGGTACTGGGAGGTGGGGCCTTTGGGAGGCAATTAGGTTCTGAGAGCGGAACCCTCATGAATGGGATGAGTGCTCTTATAAAAGAGGCCTGAGAGAGCTCCTGAGCCCCCTCCACCTCGTGTAATACAGGAACTCTGTGGTCTGGGAGAGGGCCCCCACCTAACCACAGTGGCACCATGATCTTGGACTTCCAGCCTCCAGAACTGTGAGCAACAAATTTCTGTTGTTTATAAGCCACCCAGTCTCTTATAATCCATTTTATTATAGTAGCTCCAATGGACTAAGACAAATAACAGTGAAAAGGCTCAGAAATTGGAATCGACAGGTCAAGATATGGGCCAAAAGCTCCACATACGTGAAACAGCTAGATCAAACAAAAGTCATTGTACTAACCAGTGAGACCTCTGAGCCCCCTGTCTATTACAGGCCCTAGAATGCTGGGGCCTAGACAGATGCATAATTTAGAGTTTGAAGGATTCTGTTCCAACAAAATGTCAGATACTAACACCTGAACTTCCTCATCACCCCATGTGGGCAGGCTTCTGCCCAATCAATGACCGGCTGACACGAGTCTGTCCATGCCACAAAGTTCCCAAGGAACTGATGGCGACTCATTCCTAAATGCAAATGAGTAAGAAAGGACCACAAGTCACGTGAGAAGAGCCCCTAACACAGTAGAGGGAGACGGGCACCATGAGGAAAGGTCAGAGACTAGAAGGAGCCATCCTCCCTGCCTCTGTAAACAACAACACTAGAATTAATATTTTCAGAGGAATAAAAACATATATATGTAGTTAGACATAGATATAGATTGTGGCCAATAAATAAGAACAGGGATAAGAAAGGAGGTTTAATGGGAGCACAGCTTTGGAGAGAAGTACCTGTAGAAACATGAAAGTGTTTGAGAATGGGAAATCAAGGGTAAGGGGTTGAACGCATTCAAGAGAACAGTATTTTCATTGTTATCCATGTATATGACTCAGCTTCTAAGTTTTTCTTCATGCATTTGATAAGAATGGTGAATACTAAAAATAAGCAAATTGGACATAGGGCATGTGGGCAAAGAATATAAACAATCTTTTTAAGAATCTTTGCTCTAAAAAATAGAAAAGACAGGACAATGGTAATAGGAAAGGTTCAGGATTATGGAAGGCTTTCTCTTTCATTATTCTAAATAGGATAAATTTGAGTTTACTCATAGGTTAGGGGGGAGATTAAGAAGGAGAAAGAGGATCAGAACACAGATAACAGAGCAAATTGAGGGAGGCAATGAGGAAGGTAACAGGATCCACAATGCAGGTTAAAGGCTGAGTTTGGGGACAAGCTGTTCTCTCCCCTGAACTGCAGGAGTGGAACACTGATGGAGTTCATGCCTGATGGCTCTTATTGTCTTGGTAAAGGAGAAGCAAGGTCACCATCATTGATACAGTGAAGGGGAAGTGGGCAGGTGAGGATGAAAAGAGTTCTAAAGACTTGGAATATCCTTGTGGGTAACTGAGGAAGCAAGTAAGTGAAAATTGTGTAAAAGGAACTTTCAAACCAAGTGAAGGCTCATTAGAGATTGGAGACCATGATCGATGATCCACAGGAATAGAATGTACACAGCTGAATGACTGGTGGCAGGGGGAACTGATCGGCTAATTTTCAGGGAGATTAAATGGATGGCTGGATTAACACTGATTTGCAAGGCCTTGAGAATAGTGAGGAAACCTAAAAATTATCATGAAAATTAATGTTTCATTGTGCAGAGGTTGGGCTACCGATGGAAGGAAGCAGTGGACTGAAGGAGATTAAAGGAGTTGATAATTAGAGGTCTTAGACAACCTGCATATAGGAAACGGGGAAGGAGAAAAACGTAGGGATAATTATGGTCAGAAGTTGGAATATTGGAGTTTAAGATTTCCCAACTTGTGCCAATCTTCTGAGTGTGATCCCAGCAGACAGTGGCTCAAGGGGCGGGACAGGCATTGTTGCAGTGTAAGAAGACAAGAGTCCCTCCACATGGATGATGAAGACAACCAGGATGGTGGCTGATCACAGAGGAACAGACAGGAAGATCGTATACCAGGTACCAAAGTTGAGGGATGATGGGGTAGTTTAGCTACATGGGGGACCACAGAGGAGGGAGTTTATCTAAAAGTAGAAGTATAGGGACCTATAGGTAATAAAAGGCAACAATGCCTTTCTAAATAGTTCTAAATCCCCCCCTGTCTCTCTGCTCTGATGAATATGGGTGCCTGGTCAGACCAGCCAAAGAATCCAGTGTCAGTAAGAAAGTAAATTGGATGTGATTAAGAATTGCTGCAAAAGGAAAACTAGCTGGAGGCGGTGCAACAGAAGGGAAACCAAGTCAGCTATAAAAATGTACCTGCCCAGATGCTTAGGGCCAAGACCACATCAGGGTGGGCCCAACAGAAGGCAATCAGGATACCAAGGCCAAATCAAAGAGAATAGCTCCTTTTAGTTCCAGTTTTGATATGCATGTATACTTGGGACATGTGAAAGCTCCCTATTAAAATGTCAGCATACAGTGATCTTAAGGACATCTAGAAGGATGCAGAGGGATGAGAGTGGACAGTCAGGCGCTGATGCTAGGCAGTGTGGGAGGGACCAATACAAAGCCTGCTCTGGAATGACCGATGTCAGTGAGAAGATCGTTTGGGGCGTAGGACACCAGCCGCTGAGGGCTCTGTTTTGCGTTCACCTATAAGCCCAGCGTGGAAGCCTTGGCAAGCGGCGGTAAGGTTATTCTCAGAATGTGCTTCCCACCTTCTTCTGTTCTCTAATATCAAATGCTGAATGTTTTCCAGCCCCTGTTGTGTGTCACACCAGGGCACTGTGATAACTCCTCTTGTTTGTTATTTCCCTCATCTCTCTCTCCCCAACTTGTTTCTACATTTATAAGGGCAGGATCTATCTTGGGAATTTTTATCTCTGAGCTTGGAGCCCCTCCCCATTTCCTCTGCCTTTTTACTCCCCATATGTGCTTTGATTTATTAACAGACCTACAGGGAGCCTTGGAACTCAAAGAACTGAAAAATGATTGCTGCATTCCTCCAATCTTCCTGAGCCCACAAGCTCTGGGCATCAACTGCCCAAGTATTCACAGCAAGTTATTTTAGGGAATGAATCTGGGGCCATTGTAAAATTCCAGTGGCTTTAGTTTCCTCATAATCTTCTGACATTCAAGCTTTTTAGACAGGATTGTCTGAAGCTGAGTAGCTTAAGGGTCTCTGAGTTACAATTATAATCATGGGTCTACCTCTAATGCCCTGTATTAGAGAAAGACTCCAAACCTCTCTGTTCTATAAAATAGGGAACACAAAAATAACCATCCTTGAAGAGCTGTGGTCAATAAAAACTAATAAACACTGTCACGAAATAGCCAGGATTTGAATGCTGGAAGGGGACAGGAGGTGCCTGAGAAACACTAAATGAAATGATGTAGTGAACAGTCTAAGGATTGAGAACTCAGAGCAGTCTGCCAGCTGAAAATATTAATGTCCACCATTAACAGAGTCAGGGATGGTCAGAGGCGAAATTCTGCAATGGAAACACAGAACAACCATCTGCCTCTGCCTTCCCTCTCTTTGGGATCTCTTTCCAGACCTTTAGGGCAGCAATACCCTTTTGATTCCTGCTAATCGCCTGGACCTTCCCATTTCTACATTACCTGCTCCAGCAGCAACCTGCACAGGATTCTACCACTTTCCCCTAATTCCTTCTCTCCAAATTTGATCTGGCCCCTGTGCAACCTCCCAGGACTTAGTTGTCCACTAGATGACAGCAGCTAGCCATGGGATTAATAAGAGCTATCACCCTAGGAAAGTGTTTTATTAGGTTTAAGGAGCAATGCCTCAACTCAATACAAATACATAGACCTGCATAAATTACCCTTAACGTGTTCACTAATCCTGGAAATTTCAAGCAAAATATCTCACTGTGGAGAGGAGAGATTTTAAGTTATTTGGGGTTTTCTGCATACTTAAATTGGCATTATGAAAGCAGTTGCTAATTCTTTCTACACCCTTGAAGGAAGGCCATCCATTAACAAGAGAAATCAATATCTCAGGGCAAAGTTTCTACTTCACTTCAAGAGAACATACCGATTACTAAGACAACTTTATCCTCCGTATCCAACCAAGCAAAAGGAACCTCTTTGATCCTGACCCAACTCCTTGATATTTTAGGTAATGCAGATAAAGTTGACTTTCAACAACCCACAGGTGGATTATCTGCAAATCTGGTTTTTACCTTCTTATGTTGACATTGTCATATATTTTGTCTGTTTAAGTCCTCTAAAAGCTTGACTGTTGCTTCTGTTTACTCTTATCCCCTGCGTGCAATAATGATAATTCCTAACATTTGTTTGGCATTTTATGGTTTTGAAACATTTTCACGTGCATTATCTTATTTGATGTAGCTTCTAACTAATCCAAAGTTGGAAGGAAAGCCTTTGAAATAACATTTTGTCATCAAATTTTTTCCCTTGGGAAGATATATGCTAACATGTTGGAAGTTGATACATGAGGTTGTGCTGATCTTTTGCACAGGTCTGAATAGATGGCACTGTGTGTGCAAGTGACTATCCAACGAATGGGGAAGAGGGAGGAAATAAGCAGACAGATGCTCAGAAATCTCCTGTTCCTCACAGCACTGTCTTATTGTTAGGCTCAGATCCTGGACTATCTCACATGTTCAAAAGCAAGATCAAAGTCATGCTGGAAAGTGGGTTTAAGGCCTTGTACCTAAGATCAGTTGATTTTCAACAAAAGTAACAAAGCACATCAATGCGGACAGGATAACTTTTCAACAAATGGTGCTGGGACAACTGGATATCCACACACCAAGAGGTGAACTTAGACCCTTACCTCACACCATACACAAAAATTATCCCAAAATGGATCAGAGACCTGAATGTATGAGCTAAAACTGTAAAACTTTTAGAAAACAGAGGAGAAAATATTCAAGACCTTAAGTTAGATAAAGTTTTCTTAGATATGACAATAAAAGCAGGATACATTTTAAAAAATAATAAATTGACCTCACAAAATTTAAAACTTGGGTGCGTCAAAAGATATCATCTGGAAAATGAAAAGACAACCTGTAAACTGGAAGAAAATATTTGTAAATCATATATCTGATAAAAAAAAAACTTATACTAGGAATATAAATGAAGTCTTACAGATCAACATATAGATCTTCCTTGAATTATGATTCACTTACAGCTCAAAAAGTCCATTGTAAGTTGAAAATATTATACATTGAAAATACATCTAACCTACCAAACATCACAGGGTAGCCTAACCTACCTTAAATGTACTCAGAATATTTACATTAGCCTATAGCTGGGCAAAATCATTTAACACAAATCCTATTTTATAATAAAGTATTGAATATCTCATGCAATTTATTGAATACTGTAGTGAAAGTGAAAAACAAAATGATGGTATGGATACGGAATGATTGTAAGTGTACTGACTGTTCATCATGCCTGTGTCGGGGACTAGGAGCTGTGGTTCACTGCCCCTGCCCAGCATCATGATAGTCTGTCATACTGCCTATCACTAGTCTAGGGGAAAAAAATCAAAATTCAAACTACAGCTTCTACTGAATGTATATTGCTTTTGCAGCATAGTAAAGTCAAAAAAGTCAGAAGTCTAACAATCGTAAGCTGGGGACCATCTGTATAAGACAAACAACCCAATCATAAATTAGGCAAAAGACCTGAATAGACATTTCACCAAAGAAAATACACAAATAGCGAACAGCACATGAAAAGATGCTCGACACCGTTAGTCATTAGAGAAGTGCAAATTAAAACCATAATGAGGTGCCATTTCACATCCACTAGAATGGCTATGATTTCTTTTTTAAAAAACATAAATAACAAATATCATTGATGATACAGAGGAACAGAAGCCTTAAGTATTACTGATGGGATAAAATCAAATGGAATAGCCACTTTGGAAAACAGTTGGACAGTTTCTTAAAAGTGAAACTTTAATTTACTACATGACCCAAAAATTCCATTCCTAGGTATCTGTCCAAGAGAATGAAAAACATATATTCACACAAAGACTTACACTCCCATGTTCATAATAGGATTATCATAATAGACAAAGTGGAATCAAACCTCTTGTCCACCAGTCCATGAATGGATTAAACAGCCTGTGGTATACAGATGACCCTTGAACAACATGGCTCTTACATGCAAAAATTTTTCAATAAATATAGTACTGGGTTTATCATCCAAGATTGGTTGAACCTGTGGATGCAGAATTTGCAGATAAGGAGGGACAACTGTGTGACCTGAGCATCCACAAACTCTGGTATTCATGGTGGTTCCTGAAGCCAGTCCCTTAGAGATACTGAGAGACAACTAGATCCATACAACAGAATGCTAATCAGCAATAAAAACAAATATGGTTCTGGTCGATTCTGCAACATAAACTTCAAAAACCTCATACCAAGTCAAAGAAAAAAGAAGCAAAAGACCAAATATTGTGATTCTTTTTGTATGAAATGTTGAGAAGGGGCAAATCTGTGGAAACAGAAAGTGTATTAGTAATTGCTGGGGGCTAGGACAAAAGATGAGATCTAGGAATGGGATGGGATTAACTGTAAATGGATATGAGGTGTCTTCTTGAGGTGATAAAAATGTTCTAAAAGTGATTATGATCGTTGCAAAACTCAGCACATGTACTAAAAATCATAATACAGGTAAATTTTATGTTGTAAATTATATCTCAATAAAGTTGTTTAAAATTCATTTAGGAGTTATAATCAAATCTCTATTTTCCACCTTGATTTAAGAGAACAGCTGCATGCAGTATCCCAAACTCTAGATTATCCAAGGAGATTTGTCACTGCATTTTGCTTTAAAGCAGGCTTTCTGACTTATAATTGAATTTGCATTTGCTTGAGATTCAGTTAATTCACTTCCAACAAAATTGTGATGGAAAGAAAACCTCATTCAAGAGGAACTTGGAATTAACCTTGTTTCCTTTATCTTTCTCTACCTTGCCTGCTCAGTCGTTTTCTGCTCCCAACTACAGGCAGATCTCATTTTATTGCACTCTGCTCTATTGCACTTCACAGATACTGTGTTTTTCACAAAATGAAAATGTGTGGTAACCCTCTGCTGAGCAAGTTTATCAGCGCCATTTTTCCAACATTTGCTCACCTTGTATTTCTGTGTCACACTTTGGTAATTCTCAAAATATTTCAAATATTTTCATTATTATTACATTTATGATAGTGATTGTTGATTTACTATTATAATTATTTTGGGGTTCCATGACCAGTGCCCATATAAGACAGCAGATATAATTGATAATTGCTGTGTGTGTTCTGCCTGCCCCATGGACCAGCTGGTCTCCCATCTCTCTCCTCCTGGGGCCTCCCTATTCCCTGAGACACAGCAGGGATATTGAATTTAGGCCAATCAATAACCCGACAATGGCTTCTAAGTGTTCAAGTGACATGAAGAGTTGCACACATCTCACTTTAAACCAAAAGCTAGGAATTACTAAGATTAGTGAGGAAGGCATGTCAAAAGCCAAGACAGGCTGAAAGTTAGGCTTCTTGCAACAAATAGCTAAGTTTTGAATGCAAAGGAAGAGTTCTTGAAGGAAATTAGAAGTGCTACTCCATTAAACACACAAATGATAAGAAAGCAAAATTATTGCTGATACGAAGAAAGCTTTGGTGGTCTGGATAGATCAAACCAGCTACAACATTCCCTTAAACCAAAGCCAAATCCAAAGCAAGGACCTAATTCTCTTCAATTCTATGAAGGCTGAGAGAGGTGAGGAAGC
Source organism: Camelus bactrianus (assembly GCF_048773025.1). NCBI lineage: Eukaryota > Metazoa > Chordata > Mammalia > Artiodactyla > Camelidae > Camelus > Camelus bactrianus. The sequence continues at coordinate 1,835,923 of NC_133557.1, read as the reverse complement.
TGCAGAAGAAAAGTCTGAAGCTACTGGAGGCTGGTTCATGAGGTTTCAGGAAAGACGTCATCTCCATAACATAAAAGTGAAAGGTGAAACAGCAGTGCTGATATAAAAGCTGCAGCAAATTATCCAAAAGATCTAGCTCAGATGATTAACAACGGTGGCTACACTGAACAACAGATTTTCAATGTCGACAAAATAGCCTTACACTGGGAGAAGATGCCATTTGGGACTTTAATAGCTGGAGAGGAGAACTCAATGCTTGGCTTCAAAGCTTTAAAGTATAGGCCGACTTTCTTGTTAGGAGCTAATGCAGCTGGTGGCTTTAAGTTGAAGCCAGTGCTCATTGACCATTCTGAAAATCCTACGGCCCTTAGGATTTATGCTAAATCTACTCTGCCTGTGCTCTATAAATGGAAGAACAAAGCCTGGGTGACAGCACATCTATTTACAACATGGCTTACTGAATATTTTAGTCCACTGTCAAGACCTCAGACAAAGATTCCTTTGAAAATGTTACTGCTCATTGACAATGCACCTGGTCACCCCAAAGCTCTGATGAAGACGCAAAATGAGATTCATGTTGTTTTCATGCCTGCTAATGCAATATTCATTCTGCAGTCTATGGATTGAGGAGTAATTTTGACTTTCAAGTCTTATTATTTAAGAAATCTTTTCTGTAAAGCTATAGCTACCATAGACAGTCATTCCTCTGAGCAAAGTCAATTGAAGGCCCTCTTAAAATTATTCATCATTCTAGATGCCATTAAATATGTTCAGGATTCATGAGTCAAAATATCAACATAAGCATGTGTTTGGAAGAAGTTGAGTCCAACCATCATGGATGATTTCAAGGGGTTAAAGGCTTCAGTGGAGGAAGTAACTGCAGATGAGGTGGAAATAGCAAGAGAATAGGATTTGAAGTGGAGCCTGAACATGTGAGTGACTGAATTGCTGTTGTCTCATGATAAAACTATAATGGGATGAAGAGTTGTTTCTTAAGGATGAGCAAAGAAAGCAGTTTCCTGAGACTGAATCCACTGTCGGTGAAGATGCATGAAGATTGTTGAAATGACAACAAAAGATTTAGAATATTACATAAACTTAGGTGATAAAGCTGTGGCAGGGTTGAGAGGATGGGCTCCAATTTTGAAAGAAGTTCCACTGTGTGTAAAATGCCATCAAATCATTGCATGGTACAGAGAAATCATTCGTGAAAGAGTCAATCGATGTGGCCCACTCCACTGTTGTCTCATTTTTAGAAATTGCCATAGCCACCCCAACCTTCAAGAACCACCACCCTGATCAGTCAGCAGCCATCAGCATAAAGGCAAGACCCTCCACCACCACCACCAACAACAACAACAAAAACGACAAATTGCTGAAGGCTTAGAAGATGGTTAGGATTTTTCAGCAATGAAGTATTTTCAATTAAGGTATGTACATTGGTTTTTTAGACATAATGCTACTGCACACTTAATAGATTACAGTATAGTGTAAACATAACTTTTATATGCCCTGGGAAACCAAACACTTTGTGTGACTGGCTTTGTTGCAGTGGTCTGCAATGAACCTGCAATATCTCCAAGGTCTGCCTATAATGTGTAGGAGAGTGGCTTCTCGAACTCGCCAGGCAAAAAGGATCTGTTAACTTGCAGATTTTCTTTGAGCAGAGACACTTAGACGTTTGTGGTTCAAAGTTTAAGCAGCGTGACATGTTCAGAAGCTTCACAGGGCTGGGAGATCTTTATTCTAGTTTCAGTTTTCTCATGAACCTTGGGGCACTACACCAGTCTCATTTTCCTTAGACTTTTATTTAATGATACACCCCTCATCTGAAAACTAGAATAGATCAATTATTTTCTAGACAGGTATTGATGTATTGCCCGAGGTATAAAAATCTGTGTGTTTCAAGAATTGTCCATAGATAGAATAAATTAGGTTACATGTAATTTTATACATAGAACTATATATTGTAATATATCAGGCTTTATATACATACACACACACACGTACACATCACACACACTACTTCTTAAAAGGCTGGGCATATTTTTGTGATTAATAAAATACAAGATTAGAAAGTTATTATAGAATTTATTATAGATTTATGTTTTTTTCAATTAATAGTTTTATATTTGTGTGAAAATAATCATATACACATATTCTTTTCTGATACCCCCAAATTTGGAACCACTAAATATTTCTAAAGTCACCTTCATCTCTACTTCATGCCTTTAGGCTTCTCTGATATACACAAGTTAGACTGAATAACAGTGATGTGATATTAACAAAACTTACAATTAAGTGTAGAGCTGTAAGTATTCTCAATGACTGTGACATTATGTCCACTAAAGAGTTTCTAGTTTGAATTTCTTTCATTACTGGACAAATAATGAAATGTTTATAATACCTAGGATATCCAAACCACAGTAGCAACTGGCTGATTAGAACATTAAAACTTTAATTTGGAAATAAAAGGAATGTTCTAATCAGTGTGGCAGGCGGAGTTCTTCCAAGATCCACCCCCATCCCCCGGGCACATGCTCTGTATAATCCCCTCCCTCTCGAGAGCGCACAGGACCTGTGGTGATGACAGGATATCACTCTGTGATTATATAGTCTGGCAAAAGTGAAGGGATTTTATAGATACAATTAAAGTTCCTGACTATCTGACTCTGGTGAATCACAAGGGAGATTATTCTGGACCAGCCATAATCAGGTCAGGTGCCTTAAAAGAGGTTGTGCAGGTCAGGAAGGGAGAACATCATCAGAGACACACTGCTGCTGGCTTTGAAGATGCCAATGGCCACGCTCTGAAGGTGGTCACCTGGCAGGGAAAGTGCGAGTCCTCTCAGAGCTGAGGGCTTTGTTTCTACAAGTATAAGAAGTGAATCTGGCCTCGGCCGTGAACTTGAAAGAGCTTAGGTGGGACTGCAGCCCTGACTGACACCTTGACTTTGGCCGGGTGACAGCCTGAGCAGACGACCCAGTTAACCCAAGTCTGGACGCCTGAGCCACCAACTGAGATAACACATCCATGTTGTTTTAAGCCACTAAATTTGGGGCAACTTGTCAGAAAGTGACAGAAAATGATGACAGTCAGATGTGGGATAACAGACCAGAGCAGGGCTCCAGAAGGAAGCCTGGCCCGATGCCACTCCCCGCCAATCCCCTGCCCACTGCCAGGTCAGAGGTGCTGGATAACCAAGGCCCACGCTCAGTGGCCAGCTGCTGGCTGGACTGAACAAGGCCTCAGCTCTCAATGTTGTGGCTCTTAGACAGGGACACATGGTGGGTGGGGGTGGGAGGGGCGCTGAAACTGGAGCTAGAAGTATTCCCGCCTCCTGGTGACAGAGGCAATCAGAGAGGGGTGGCAGGACTCATCTGCCTTGCTCACCTGAAACCTCACCTCACCAACAAGAACCTCCCTTTATATGACTGTCCAGAGCAATAAATACCTGTTTGCCACCTTACAGTAGCATAACTTAAAGGAGCACATTTGGCCTTATTCCTGAAAGACTTGAATTCTCTATGTTGACTTGATTGCTTTACTCTAGAAACAGCAGCAAACAGCAACTTGAAATAACTCAAAACAAAAGAAAATAAAACTGCTTGACCAGACATCCTGATTCGATGATAGCATCTCCACCGCTTAGCCTCACTCCATGCTTTTGTTCCCTAAAGGTCATGGGTCAGGCTTACTCTAGCGGCTAAAAAGAGGCCCAGCCCAATTACAAGCTTCTGACCTGTCGCCGGATCCAGACAGCCATCCCTCCCCTGGGTCTCTCGGGGGCCCGCGGCCACACTGGCTGGGGCAGCCTTGCAGGGGTGACAGCGTTCGTCCTGAAGGATGGACGCAGCGTCCTGGCTGCTGGCCCACTTCAGCATAATTATCCCGCCTGGGGTTTTGTCCATCCTATTATAACGAGCTGCTCTGGAGGAAAAGATCAAACAGCGGGGAAAGCCGCAAGAGGACGAATACATCTGTTGAGAACTCCCACCGAAAATGTTATAAAGCGTTTTTGTTTACTAAATCTTTCAAGTCTGAAACTGGTTCAAGGGCAACTTAGCTGCCTTGTTTTAAGGAGAGACAGAGATTGGGAAAGAGAAACGGGTGAGGGGAGGGAGAGATTGGAAAACAGACTTAATAAGCCACCAAAACTAATTGAAAAGCAATCCACCCCCCAACCCCCAGAAAGCCATGGGAAATCAAAGGTGCTTTTGTGCAGCATAAATATCTAAAACATGTTTTTAAATATTATAAATACATAGTCTTAAGATCGTCTTTGTGTACACATTTAAGACAAAGAGCTTCCAGTAACGCATAGACATGCTTGATACACAAGCACATGTGATCCCAATTTACGACTGTTTCTAAAGATTTTAATTCTTGGCTCTGTACCTGATTGCAAGCGGTTCAAATCAACAAGATTAAAAATTTGTTTTTGTTGTATGTCCTCGGAATTGTCTCTGCCCTCTAGCAAATACTCTGTAAGTTTCAGCAATTACTAGACCTTTGTGTCATCCGTTATGATCCTATAAAATACCCATTAGAATAAGGAGGGGGGAAAGGGCCTGTAATTTCACAAGGTTTGGGGGTCACAGATTGGCACCTGTTTTATTATACATCACCATATGTTACTGCTGACTTTTATTCCTTGAAATGATAGTGATGTCGCCGATGTGCACTACAGTTGCCTCTTCTGTGACCATTCTGCAGCACAAATAATGCCACCGAATGCGTATTTGCTTGAACTGTGAAATAAGAGCTCACTCAAATCTGTGGGAAGTCTAGCAACGACTCCACAAACCCCTAACCAAAATGACTGGGCCCTAAGCGCGCTCTGGAGAAGCCACAGCCGTGCTTTCCTTTCTTCTCCTCTCCCTCACCCTGCTCCTCCTCCCGCCCCCTTCTACTCTATGCAAAAAGACAAATAGTTGTACAGACCCCCACAAAAGCCCGGGAAACTGGACAAAGAGTGACAGGCGTGGGGCAGGAAGGGGGGCTCCGCCACCACAGAGTTGTAAATGGGTCTCTTTTTCTTGGGTTTGCATAGAAAGTCCTCTGAGTGAGCTTGCTGTGCCCTGTCCTTTACCTTCTCATGGACTGTTAATACAGGCAGGAAAAGTACACACCGATGATTTCAGAAGGAGAAGGAGGAACTCTGGGAAATCTGCTAAAAACTAGTGGCTCTCCATCTGGTGGAATACAGTCCATTCCTGACTGTCCTCACCAACACTGGAGGCAGTGAGGGGATGGATGGTCCAAGGCCCAGATGAGGTCTCCTTGTGTCCACTGTGCAGAGCTCAGCTGCCCTCATCAAAGCCATGCCCTCCCTCTTCACTGATAACCCAGCGCCCGCAGGGCGTGGCTGCCCTGCACACAGTGGAGAGGATGGGGCACGGGAGGAGACCCCCGATGCCTGGCATTTCTGAAGGCCACGGTGCTGGGTCTCAGCAGGCCGCCCTGTCTCCTCCGAGGCCCAGGCCACGGGGACCTGGGCTTATGTGTGTTTCTGTTTGTGAGCAGGGTTGAGTGATCAGTGTCACCTGGAAACCACCTGGGGCAGAACTACGGGGAGAGGCCCCCTTCCCCGAACCCCAGCCTCCTCCCCAGCCCCACCTTGTCAGACTTGAAACTGCTCCTTAGGATTCAAAAAAAACTCAGGAAAGCTGGCTCTCTAAAAGGTTTCCACTTTTACTTCCAAGGAGGATTCTAGAGTTCAGAATTTTAACCAAAAGGAATAACTCTCTAAGGGTCCCAAGTCAGACACTGTGCCATCTCATAGGAACGGAAACCTTTACAAAAAGGGAAGAAAGAGGGGCCCCTCATTTTTTCTTTGACATCGCCAAGGACACGTTTCTCCCTAAATAAGAATCTCATTTTAAAAACAAGCATCATTACTCAGCCACCTCCCAAATTCAGACTCTCCCTATTCATTGTATTTACTTAAGTAGCCTTTTCTTTTTCAACACTCAGGCAGTTGTTGTGCTACAGACCCAGGGGATACCAGAATGCCTTCATTTTGAGAAAGAATAAACTGAGGCTGGAAACACAACCACACACAACATAAACTGGGTGTCTCTACATGTCTGTATGCATCTTCCCAACAAAAAGTAAAGCATCACTAAAATTGGGGCGGAAATAATAGAGGAAAATTTTTTAGAACTAACCAAAACATCACTCGTAAGTATTTCTACTATGAATATACTAGAGAATTTTCTTCCAGTTTCATTTCCTACGACATTATTTTAAAATTGATGGCATTTTAGCATTCATATGGTTTATACAATTTTGTAACTTTACGTTTTTAAAAAGTATTAGGAACATACATTTTCATGTCCTTAATTTTTTTATTTTAACAATAAACATCTTCATGAATAAACCTGCCTTCCTTTGCTAAACGATTTTCTTGATTTTTAACCTTTAAATGGTTTCTAGTGCCACATTAATACAAGTACTATGTTCAAATCTTTGCACTTAAAAAAAAACGGGTAAAATTCAATCAATGGTCTAAAGAATATTTTTAGATTCAGTTTTTTTAAATAGTTGGAAATTAGTTTCAAATGAGTTGCTTTGAAATTATCTAAGTTTTACATTGACTTTCTTCATTTTTTTCCCCTAATGTAGTCACATTTATAGTTTTCACACTTCTACAAATAAGCAGATGTTAGAGATATATTGTTTTATTGCTGACTGTCCAAAAATGTATTCAGGATATTCAATGAAGACATGAACTGGGATAAAATTACAAGGTAAACATTAATCCTGAAACTTTTCATTAAAAATTGTTTTTGGTGCGAAGTATTATATATACTGTTTATAGACCACAGGGATTGACACTAACTTCATTATTTGATTGCTTCTGACTTGGGGGGGGGTGGGAAGGGAACTGAGGATGTGAGGAAAGGAGGACCTTATTATGCTTAATTTTTAAATTAAAAACACAAAATAAAAATAAAAAATGTGTTTTTGTGTGTGTGTTGTCTATGTTGCTTTGTTTTTCAATACCCTCGCTAACTGGATGAGCATAACTAGCTAGACACCCAGGAGGATTTTGTGTGGGGACGCAAAGACCCTCTGTTAGTTTAGATCTCGAAATAACAGCAAGCTTTACAGTAGAGCCAAAACTCAGAGAAGAGCCAGGCCTAGGATCTGTGGCACATAGTGGAGATAAGAATATTCTTCACACACACACGCCCTCTCCTCCCCGTCTCTGGCCTTCCAGCTTGGCCTTGCCTGCTTGGATGGACATCCTTCCTCTCATGTGTCACAACGCTTTAAAATAGGACTACTTCGAGAACGGCTACAGATCTTCCATTTTAATGTCATCTTTAAAAGCGAGGAAATATTTAGTCAGCATGTGGACAATCTTCACTTGCTGTCACTGACATATTTTGTAAATGTCCCCAATCCCAGCACTGACCTTCACAATAACTATATACTTGGCTTTTTTCTTTTTTCCTGTATTCTTTTCAGCCCTTCTTTTTGCTCCATGGACAACTATGTGTCCCAGCATTACAATATATTTTGGCACAAGACGTTTATGTCCAGAGAGAAACTTAACATTCCAATAGCTTTTCTTCCCACATCCAGACACAGAGTGTTCCCCCCCCCTCAGCCCCCCGCCCTGGCATTCCACCTGCAGGCACACCGTTGAAGATGGTGGACGGATAAACTGAAGCAAAAATTCAGCCCTGGAATTCACGTGGCTTTGTGAAGCTCTGAAAAGAATCAAACATTCAGAACATTTATGACCTGTAAAATGTATCCTCTAAGGGCTGGGCCAATAATTATATGTGAGAGCAAAAATATAAAGAACACATCTTGGACGCAGTACCTCTGAGCACTCCAAAAATGAGCAGTGATTTTAATCAAGCTACCTACATTGGGCGATCGTCCAAAGAATTTGGCTCTTTACTCCTCCGCCTTCCAAAACTTGTCCTTAAAAAGTGCTTGAAAGTAAATATAACTATGTTTTTGAAAGCTTTAAGCCCTAGTTTGAGTTGGTACGCTTCCTTACAATTTTTTTCATGATTGCTTGTAATTCTGATCTGAGTTGCAATCTTGACTTTATTGAAAAGAAAACAAACAACAAACAAAAAGTAATTGAGGAGAGCAGTGCTTCCAAAAACTTCTTAAAACCTGGTTTACCTGTAGTTTAACTGTGATCAACTGTCTCCATCTGCTGGCGATAGGTTGGATTTTTTTTTTTTTTTTTCCAAACGACACGGCACACATGCTGTCACTGAAATGTTTCCATGAGCTGTGTGCTGTGTGTGTGTATGTGGAAGGCAGGTGATAATTTCCTAGCATTCGAATTTAGTATGTTTTTAAGCACCTAGAGTTAGTTGAGCACCCCTCCTCCGCAAGTCTCTAATTTGGTAGAGGATTTTTTTACTTATGAAGTCATCATCATAGACAAAATGAACTGGAGACTGGGACAAATAAAAGATGAAGAACTTGTGTTAAAGCTCAGGGCACAGGCAATAGCTTATAGGGAGTGACCGTCTCTGAGGCCTCGGTGCCTTTCTCCACCTTGATGGGACCAGAGATGACTCAGCTCCACGAATGTAACCACCTGCCTCTAGAAGCTACTTTTCTGAGTGTCCAGGGCTCCCTTGTGGCTTCTGGTTAACACAGGAGATTTTAACCAACATAATCCTCCTCATGGGGTCATGCCTCAGTTAACTGACCAAGGATTCCCCAGACACAACACTAACCAACCTATCTGGAGGGCTTCCCCCAATAAGTGCATTTAACCCTCACCACAGCCTTAAGAGATGGCTGTTAAGACCTGCTGTATAGATGGAGACATTGAGACGCAGGGAAGTTGATGGCAGAGCTGCTAAGTGACAGAGTCTGGACCCACACCCAGATCCAGAGCCCCGGCTGAACTGTGGAACCACGCTGCCGGACAGGTAAACCTCAGCATGCAGCTAGCAGGGTTCCCCTTCTCAGCCTGCAGCCGGGAGTAACTTCACCATTTCCCGCTCCCAACTCATCTCCACCAAAACGCCTCTGGAATTTGTCTCCAGAATCACTTATTCAAAAGGCTCTCCTGAAGTCCTCTTTCTCTCTGACCACTCGGAATATGCTTGTCCTAGAAAATTTCCCTTGACAGCTTATCTGCTTTGGGTCTCCCTACTGCTCACTAAAATATGTATTTGACTTTCCTCTGCTGCCCAACTATACTTTCCAGGGACGGAAAGTGATGATTTTTCTCGTGATGCTTTCACAGAAATGAAGCTCCTCATACATAAGGCAGGTCGAGGTCTTAGGAAAGATCGCATGTGTGTGTCTGTGTTGTTGGACCCTGTGGGCCAGTGATAGTTCTTTTCCTGTTCTATACACTGAATACACTAATAATTCAAAGTAGTTTCCCAGGGTTATCAAATGTCTTCTAAGAAACCAGCACAACCATATTTACTTTTATTTCCCTACATGCTGCAAATTCCTTTTCTGTGAATCCATTTATTTATTTTTATTGAAGTATAGTCAGTTTACAATGCTGTGTCAATTTTTGGTGTAGAGCATAATGCTTCAGTCTTACGTATACATACATATATTCCTTTTCATGTTTTTTCAGTAAAGATTACTACAAAATATTAGTGTGTATATATATATATACACACAGAAGAAAATTGTTGTTTATCATCCTACATACAGCAGTAAGCATCTGTAAATCTCGAACCCCCAGTTTATCCCTTCCCACCCCCTTCTCCTGCTGGTAACCATAAGTTTGTTTTCTATGTCTGAGAGTCTGTTTCTGTTTTGTAAATAAGTTCATTTTTGTCTTTTTCTTTTTTAGAGTCCATATGAGTGATACTATATGATACTTTTCTTTCTCTGTCTGACTTACTTCACTTAGAATGACAATCTCCAGGTCCATCCATGTTGCTGCCAATGGCATTATTTTATTCTTTTTTATGGCTGAGTACTATTCCATTGTATAAATACACCACAACTTCTTGATCCAGTCATCTGTCGTTGGACATTTAGGTTGCTTCCATGTCTTGGCTATTGTAAATAGTGCTGCTGTGAACCATTGATGCTTCTTTTCTTCGTTCCTTTCACACTTAGGCTTATGCTTGATGCAGGTTGTATTCTTGAGAATCAAATGCCAAAACACGGTTTAGGGTTCCAGGTGCTTCTTCAGGACTGACACATGTGGGAGGCAAAGGGGAAGCTGAACTTTCAAGGAAGATTCAAGCACCAACCCATTGGGGAGCGCTGGAGTGAGTATTGTCCATCAGAGTTATGCCTCGTTGGGCAAACGTGGCCAGGTGCGGGGTCTGGGTGCTGCCCGTCCCCACCAACCACAGTGGCGTCGACCTTGTCTATACTTTACACACCTGGCTGTTTCTCTCTTACAACCCACGTCATACAAGCTGCACTTTCACACGGAAACAGCACCTCGCCTTTCTGTGGATGCTGAGGCGCTCCTGTTTCAGCAAGTTTACTAAAATACAGAGCAGCTGCCCCATGTCTGAGATCTATGCCTGAATCTGATCCTCTGAGGAGCTGACCAGGAAAGGAGGCATGCGCATTAAGAGCCCCACTTCTTCATTTCTCCAGGAAATTCTCAAGAAGGCTTCCCAACGTTCCTTAAGTTCCTTGTAAGCAATAAGAGGAGAAGGGCCCCTCGACACATTTCCATTTTTTTTGGAAAGAAAAGGGCTAACACCTGCTCCCTTCTCACCACCATAAACTAATTCCTTAGCTCTATCCACACACCAGGTCAGGAGTTCTGAGAAACTCCTATAGAGAAACAGATTGTGACAGATTTGTTGGGGGAAATTCCTGGGAAGGAGAAAGTGGAAGAGAAAGCCTTTGGCCCTCTGAGAGGAGAGAGAAGGCAGGGGGCTGGGTGGGGTGGGCCTCTGACCACAGCACAGCCCTGAGAAAGTCTTGGATGGGTCAGTGGGCAGCCCCCGGCCAAAGACTGCCCCTTAGAGGGAGTCTTGCTTGGGGCTGGGACAGCGTGCCTCTGTCCCTCACTGTCCTCAGTGACAGGCCAGGGGTGGCCCAGGGACAGCGTGAATGATGCTGTGGACTCCAAAGGGCAGCAGCTGGAGGCCAGCAGCTAACAGACTCCTCACAGAAGTTTCTCCAGGGAAGGAAGACCTGGAGGGGACATTACCTTACCCGCCACATACACTTACCTGGCACCACTGAATCCTCAAAGAGCTCAGAGTGAACTTCAAACAGGTGAACTCCCGTCTCTCTTCCATACCCACTTGATTCCTGATCCCAAAGGAGGGTCTCCAAACACACTCCCAAAATTGGCAGCTGACTCAACTGAAATTTAAAGAAACAGCATCTTAACCACTGGAAATAAATATTTTTAACTGCTGTGAGATTCCAGTGTAGGATCAATGCCACCAATGTTTCATGAATTTGAATACCTACTCTGGTCCAGGTATCAAGTTAATTGATATTAACCTTCTGATGGATGACAGTCAGAGCGCTTGGGTCAGCAGAATCAAGTTAATTTGGGCAAAATCTTGAAAGGCCCATAGGCTGTCACATTCTGGAATAATTAAGGATAATATTTTAGTGCTGATTTTTGTACTTCCGATCATTTCTATCTTCTCATTTAGTGTAACATTTTTGTTTTTGGTCAAGCAAAATCCCTATGTTGAATTGAAATAATGCAGAAAATGTTGGATGAAAAACAACCCTCTTCTCCTTCATCCCATCCTTGAGATGACTGTTTCTAAGTTTCACTATACATTTCTCTTGTACTTTTACTGGTGCTTCATTCAAATCTCCAGATATCACATCTCTACCAATGTCTGCTGAACTATCAGCTAGACCTTATCTTCTGACTTTTTGCTTTGTTAAATTCCTCCAGAACACTACCAAACCATAAACAAAGCAAAGCTAAGGATGAGGCAGTCAGAGAGGACACCAGCTTGGTAGAGCTCAGTAGTGTCTCAGCTGGGAAGGTCAGCGCCTACATTTGCAGGTCCTTGAAGTCTATGCCTGTGTAGTTGGGACTGGAAATGGATTGTTACATAGAGAAATGAAGGTCTCAAAAATGCGTCTGCATAAGAAAATGTTGGACAAGCGAGATGTTTTCCCAAGTGAGCTGTTGTCTCAGAAAAAAAAAAAAAAAAAAAGATCTGGTAGCATTTCCTGAAGGTGGTGGTAACATTATATTTACTGATGAATAATCTTTCTTTCTCAGGCCGAGTTTTTCTGGTACAAACAAGTCAGTCACGTTGACGTCGGTTGTCTCTGCTTTTTGTCCCACCTGCCAGGTAATATGAATGCAAGTGGTCATTCTTCTTGCTCCATGAAGATTTAGTCCGTTGTTTTCTTCCTTCCCCGCGTCTTCTCAACAGCAGCATCACTGCTTCTAAAGTCCCTGGTGGTCACGTTGGTAACTGTAAGTAGCTTTCTTAACTCTCCTTTCTTCTGCTATCAATTTTAGCTGTGGACTCTTGCTTTGTGAGATGAATAATTAAGATGGCTACTTTCCCTGCATTTCTCCCCCTCCTTTTCCACATATTTCTGTCAGCTGGGCTGTGCTCCAAGGTTTAAAACATTTGCATTATGCTTTTAAATGTAATTAAATGTTCTTGAGCTGTCACTAATGATTGAGTCAACAACTTAAAAATAACAAGTTGTGTTTATATGAATATACTAAGAATAATACATTTGTACAACAATTCACATGTGCAGGGCAAACTTTTAAGTTCTTTCTGTGTATTAACTGATGTCAACCTAAGAGCAGACATTATTATTAGCTCAATTTTATGGACAAGAAGAGGGGACATAGAGAGATTTATTATCTTGCCCCAAATGATTTGCTGATTATTCTTCTAAACTGTGGTACCCTAGCTCTCTAGTCTAAAATCCACTCCGAGATTCTACCACATCTCTCCACTGATCCACTGCGCACAACTTTTCCTAACTGAGGGCCCTTCCAGAGGTTGTTCTGTTGAGAGCTTCCTTGCCCAGACCTTCACCTGGTCGATTCCTGCTTACTACGCAGATCTCAGCTTATCAGTTCCTCGGAGAGGCACTCTGACTGCCATCTACCAGAGGGTCTTTCTAAGTCTCTATCTCACGACATCCATTCTGTTCTTTCCTGGAAGTTGGCACAATTTCTAAGTACATAATCCTTCTTGTGTGTATCAGTATAATGTCTATCTTTGCTTCTCTACAATGAGATGCATGATGTTTCATATCTTAGGAGAGCCTAGGGTAGTGCTTGGCACCTAGGTGGTAATTAATTTCTCTGTGTGTAATGGACACTAAAGGTTAACAAATATAATTTTACTTTCAAGTTAAATACAAGGATATTAACATGGTAGTTTTATCAGTTACTCAGTGTAGAAGAGTGGGATGCATTTGTATTAAATCTAAGATGTGTTCTTAATACATCTACAATAGTCACCAGCCTTCTTAAAATTTGATTCCTGCAAGTATAATGAATAAAGGACAGATGAACAATCCTCTGAGCCATGGAACACAGCAATAATAATAAACACTTTCACAACCCACAAGCTTTATGCTTTTTTTCTCCTCATGACATCGTGATGTCGTCAAGTAACCTACTCAAGGTTACATGAATCACACACAGCAGGAAGGGAATGTGGTTCTTCTCCCCCAGGTCCAGGGCTCTCAGACCTCCCCACCTCCCCTTTCTCAATTCACATTCTGAAGTGCTGTTTTCCTTAAAGACTGTTTTGCCTTTAACAATGGGATTGTTTTCAGGTTATTATCAGTCATTTTGACTTGTCTGCAACATTCAAAACCCTCTTATTCAGCAGCAGTAACTTTGATCTCTTAGACAGGTGTTTGATAAAAGCCAAATAAATTATTCAGACAACACAGTGTTTAGTGGAGAGCAAAAAATCCCTTCCGGGGATTGAGCCAACTTCTAGAAGAAGCTTCATGGAAGAGGAACCGGAGTTCAGCCTTGGTGGAGGTGGCCTCGGCAGACTGGAGGGTGGTGTGGGCTCTCAGTGGGGGATGTTTTTGGGCAAGGGAGAGGCTGACTTTCAAACTCTTTGCATAAGAATGAGTTTCACCAAAGAGCAGCAGCATTTGCATGTACTTTTGGGAAACTACCACAGCAGGTTGTCACAAGCTGTTTATATTTTTACAACATCCATTCATGCATTTCTGCACTCACTGATGCATTCCATAAATAGCTGTGGAGAAAGAGAATTTCTTTAGAGATTCAAACTCTCTGATGCTACCTTCGCATTTATTATCATACTGCATGTGAAAGGGTGTTAGAGAATGGAGGTTTTCCTGCAGTTCTTGGCTGATCTTGGACTTGGGCTGTGAGGACTGGTAGCAGTAAAGTCTGGAATTCTGCCTGTCTTAAGTCACATTCCCTTGAGGCAGAGTCTGAGGGAGGAATTTGAGTATGAGTGATTTCTTGGGGCAGTGCTCTCAGGAGAAATGGAGTGAGGGGACCTGATGGGGCAGGGGAAGGGGCGTGGCTTCAGGTCCCAGAGGAAGCCCTGGACCACACTGCACCACGGAGTTGTCCCACCTGAAGCAAAGGGGCTGGTTTTTGTACCTCCCTGTCAGTCAGTCTTTGGTGGCAGGCTGCTGGGGAAGAGAGGACAGCTGTGAACAGTAGAGCCAATAATGTATTTTTAAATTTTTGTGGAACCTGCATACTGTTTTCCATGGTGGCTGTGCCAATTTATATTCCCACCAACAGTACACGGCGTTTCCCTGTTCTTCACATCCTCAATACCTGTTATCTTCTGTCTTTTTGATAACAGCCTGACTAACAGTCATGGGTGTTATCTCTTTGTGGTTTTGATTTGCATTTCCCTGATGACTTGTGATGCTGAATGCCACTTCATCTATGTTTCAGCCATTTGGATGTCTTATTTAGAAAAATGTATATTCAGGTCCTTTGCTCATTTTTTATTTGGAAAGGCAATGACAATAGGATACTGAAGAGATATCTGTACTCTCATGTTTACTGCAGTATTATTCACAATAGTTAAGATAACAGAAACAGCCAAAGTGTCCATCAGCAGGAGAATGGATAAAAAGATGTGGAGTATATATATATATATATATATATATACACACACACACACACACACATACACATATACATACACACACACACACATATACACATATATATACATACATACATATATATATACACACATACATACAATAGAATATTATTCAGACATGAGAAGGAATGAAATCCTGCCATTGTGGCAACATGGGTGAACCTTGAGGACATTGTGCGAAGTGAGATAAGTCAGACAGATAAATACAAATACTGTATGATTTCACTTATATGTGGAATCATAAAAAGTTGAACTTGTAGATACAGAGAACAGAATGGTGGTCACCAGGGGCTTGGAGGGTGGGAGAAGTGAGGAAGATGTTGGACAAAGAGCACAGACTTCCAGTTAGAAAACGGGTAAATTCTCAGTATCTGACACACAGCATTGTGATTATAGGTAACAATACTGTGTTATAGACTTGAAAGTTGATAGGAAAGTAGGTCTTAAATATTCTCACCACAAAAAAGAAAGGATGGAAGTGTTAGTTGAGATGATTCAGTTAATCACATTGCAATGCATAACTATATTAAATCAACATGGTGCGTACACCTTAAAGCTACACAATGTTGTATGTCAGTTATAGCTCAGTAAAGTTGGGAAAAGAAGAAAATACCCAAAACTCTCAGCAGCTAGGGCCTGGTTACACGGCCCAGTAATTGAGAGAATGGGATCTGGATTAGACATCGATGTGATCTATCACACTGGCCATGTATGTTCAGGGATTAATCCTGGAAAGTGTTAAAAATCTCCTTTCTCAAACTTCAACCATCACCCTTGGAATGACTTAGCACAATAGTTATAAATCCGAACAGTATAAGCTTTATAAGGATACATTTTCATGCATGCTTAAGTGACAGTAAGTCACACGTGTCAATGCATTTTTTACACAAATTTCCCTGTCTAATTAGTTTCAGTTTTAGAAGTTCAGACTCTTACCTCCACATCCCCCTCCCATCTCCCACTCAGGAGAAAGGTCACGTTCCACACACAGATTTTCTAGTAACTTAAGCTGATTGTTATACCTCAAGAGGAGTTCGATAGTTCCAGAGAAATGTGAGGGCATACGTAATCGCAGGAAGTTGAGGAAGGAAATGGCACAATTCAAGACCTTCCAATCCTCCCAGTCACTAGAGCACAGAGTTCGTTTGGGGAAATGATGAGAGATTAGGCTAGAAAATGAAGGCAGAGCCCAGATCACAAAAGGCCTTGAACAGTGCAAAAATAGTTCGACCATTTTCTTAAGGACAATGGGCCTATTAGCTTCCTGAGGCTGCTGTAACAAATTACCACAAACTGGGGAGCTGCAAGCAATACTTCATACTCTCACAGTCGTGGGAGGCTAGAAGTCTGAAGTCAAGGTGTCAGCAGGGCCACACTCCTTCTGCAGGCTCAAGGGGACAACCCCTTCCTTGACCCTTCCAGCTCCCAGGAGCCGTTCACAACGCTTGGCTGGGGGCCCTGTCTCCCTCTGCTCCGTCCTCACATTGTCTTCTCTTCTCCAAGTCTCCCTTTCTCTCATAAAGACTGATGATGGCATCTGGGGCCCACTGGGATAATCTGAAACAATTTCCTCATCCTCACAATTCTGAACTTAATTATATCTGCGAGGATCCTTTCCCTAAACAAGGTAACATTCACAGGTTCCAGACATTAGATTGTGGACACTTCTCTGGGAGCCATGGTCAGTCATTCACAATGGGATGTGTGGACTCATTTAAATCAGAGGATCAGCAGGATCAGATTTATGTCAGAGAAAATAAGAACTTACAAACACATGCATTTGAAAGTGTTATAAACATGGATTGAGTAGAGTTAATACTAGAGGTGGGAGACGTTACAGGAGGCATGGTCAGGGGCTCAGGTGTTAACAGTGAGGAATTGTGTAAAGGCGTTGGTGCTGAGGCAGAGAGAACAGGCCGAGTTTAAGGACAAGACTAGATGTATGGATGAGAGAGACCTAGGAGCCTGGAATGATTCCAAGAGTTTCCGAACTGAGCAAACACATGGATGGTCCACCTTTCATTGGAGCAGGTCCTGCCTGGAGGAGCAGGCTTGACAAAAAAGACTGTGGGTTCAGTGTCCACAGACGTGCAGGGGGAGGAATACAGTAGAAGGGGTGCACAGTCCAGGAGGGTTGTTAACAGATCTCTCCAGAAGATGGCTCCCACACCTTTTCTTTGCTTCCTATTTCAACAGGAATTAGAGTTATAAAATAGTTGGAAAAACAATTGCAAGTTTAAGAGGACACAACATGTTGACACATGATTTAAATGTCTCTTTATAGATTGATAAACTCATGTCCTCTAAAGTAGAAATTATTTCTTCTCCTGCCTTCTTGGGGTATCAGGACATTATATCTGGATGCCAGAATTCGACATTACACAGTCAGGGAGCAAGGCAAACTGCAGGGCGTGGTGCACAGCTGTACTGACCCTTGACAATCTGCTGGTGATTCCCGAATGCGTTAAACTGTGGTCTGACTGTAAGATAAGCAAGTGGAGTTGTCTAGGTGACACCCAAGTGCTGTGTACCTGCCAGTGTCATCATCTAAAGACATTTTGTAAGGAGGCATGTTCCACTGTAGCAATTAGAGATACATATTTAGAAGCATTTAAGGGGACTTTTTAAATGACCAAAAAAGAAAAAAAAATCCTCAAGGAAAAGATGTCAAGATCCATCAGATGGATCAACTGATATCAAAATATCAGTTCTATTACCAGTAAGGCTATATTTGAAAATATTACTTACTTGGGAGCTAACAGACCTCCTAAGAATTCTCCTGAAGCTTGTTCCTCTGGAAAACCCTAACATTACGGGAGAGTTTGGGTCTCGAGGTGGACAGGCCGAGTTCCCTTAGGGACACTTGTAGCATGT
Source organism: Camelus bactrianus (assembly GCF_048773025.1). Lineage (NCBI taxonomy): Eukaryota > Metazoa > Chordata > Mammalia > Artiodactyla > Camelidae > Camelus > Camelus bactrianus. The sequence continues at coordinate 1,817,983 of NC_133557.1, read as the reverse complement.
TTGGTGTGTCCCTCTCCCAGCTTTTATGTGCTCTCCCAGAACCTGTGAGCACTCGTGTGGGCTTCTGGGGCACTTTGCATGTACGCAGGGAGGCAGACGTGGTGGCGGGGGCAGCCTTTGGCCAATGACAGACAGGTGGAGGAACAGAAGCCCAGCTTCCTGGGATTCAGAACAACTTTGAGGCATAATTTAACACGCCTTAGTTCCCCTGTGGGGTCAGATGAATCTTCTCTTCCAGAGACTTTACTCTTGCTTGACTTCCTTCTGCCTCTGCAATGCTTCCCGTCCCCACTTCCTGGCTTCCCGCTGGGAACATCACCTATTTAAAATGCCCTGCATGCATCCCTGCCTCCAGGGTTTACTTCCGAGGAACCCAGTCTAACCCCAAGGTCTAGGACAGATGCAGTGACTCAGAGATCCGCTTCAACGTTTGGCGTCAGTGAGCAGCTCTACTTTTTCTTGCTAAGCCTCCCCATTCCAAACCCTTCCAGATGTAATTTCTAAGTTGGCAAGTTCCCCTCCCTTTCAAATGGAGTGCATTCTCTTTTGGAAATCATGAAAGCATCGCAGATGGCCTATGATATAAATAATGAGTTCTGAAGACAATCACTGCTCATCTGTGATGAGTCAAACATCTTTTCCTTTCGTCAACCGCAAGCTGGACACTGACGTTATACCACCCTTGGGTCTGTGCAGCCACACGTTCTAGAAAGTTGTCTCATATTTTTGCGTCCTGAGGTCATGAGCTGAATGTTTATCTGAACTGTCACTGTCCATGGACTCTCAGACTATCTGTTTTCTCTGTTAATATTTTCCTTGGCAGCTAGTCGCAAGCTCTGCAACCAACACTACAGCCTTTATTTACAACGGCTTCAGATTTCAGCGCTTTTCTCAATATCCTCCATAAAAAAAAACTGCTCTTCTGACGATTTAACTAAGACAACCAAAAAGGCAAAAGAAGTCCTTCAACATGCTCTTTAACTAGGAGTCTGATGACCTCTTGTTTTCTGTTCAGTCTTATGAAAACCTCTAATTTCATCATCCTCTCTGACCTTTAATAATTTCAGCTGGGAAGATTATCTTTTATGGGTCAATGATAATTTGGCCCCAGAAGCACATAAAGACACATGTCCCTAAGCAGAATGGTCAGTGGGGAGCACACTCGACAGAGAGGCCGGAAAGCCCAGCCGTCTGCTCTGAGCTGCCTAGTGACCAAGGCGGAGTCACTGAACCTTCAACTCAAGTGCCGAAGGAAGGAGTTTGGCATCATTATCTCCAAAGTCTACCTCCGCCCCGAAGTCCTACGACTTTGGGAATTTTACTTGGACTTGATTAGACCAAACGCACATCTACCTCTGAAAAGTATTACAAATTAGTATTCATATTGCTGGTTCTCAAAATGTGATCCTTGAATCAGTAATCCAGTATCAGCTGAGGACTTGGTAGAATTACAAATTATTGGCCCCACCCCACACCTCCTTAATCTGAAATTCCAGAGGCGGGGCCCAGCAATCCCATGTCTGCCAAAGTTAGAGGCCCACTGATTCATCAAATACTAGCCAAAACCATCGTCGTGGTAAAACAGGATCAGACTTTCCCAACAGGACCCAGTGGTCCTCAAAATTCCCAAGGCCACCCAGGAGATTTAATTCAACAGATCTGGAATAGCTTCCACTAATCTACCTTTTAAATAAATAACTCAGAAGATTTCAGGGACCAAGCTTCAGACAGGATTCATTAAATGCCAGCATTCTGTTAACATCCAGAAGCAAGCTTGTTGTTGGAATCTGGACACACACACACACACAAACACACATTATGTTTTGGGATTAATCGTGTTTTGTTATTACTCATGCCCTTGAGTTTTGTGAAATACTCACACATCCTTATTTGAATCTGCTATCTGTGCTTCAGCTACTGTGACGGTCATCTGCCTCTTTGCTCTCAGTTCCCATATCAACCCATCTCTCCTCTGTTCTGTGCTGAAGGTGGCTGAAAGTCCTCCCACTATATTTTTTTTGACCTCCTTGCCAGTGATATCTGGCATTTCTGCAGCTAGGAGACCCTGGTGAGACATCCAAAGCTGAGAGGAAAGGAGGGGTGGATGTCCTCGGGCTTCTGAATTCTGCATGTGTCTCCAAAGCAGCAGAGAAGAGCCCATGGCCTCCAACAACACATCAGCTGTGGAAGCTCCAGGGGCCTTCATGGCTTCTCATTCTGACCATCACTTCTCCCTCCTTTTGGCTCATCCAGCTCCTTCTTGTTTTGCAATTTTTTCCCTTCCAGAATCTGTGCAACTGATTATCTTTATTTAATTTCCTTTATTGGAAATACTTAGAAAAGGTTCTGTTTTCCCAACTAGAGATTATTAACTCATTTAGGGGGAGTGTGAATTGCACGGCACTGCCTGCAAAAGGCGGTGGGGGGGGTGTGGATTTTTAAGAAAAGAAGTTCTAAAGCTGGCATGACATTTCTCAAAGGGGATCATATCCTTCAAGAAATTATAAGTGACTTTATTCCAGGGCCCACATTCTGGAAAGTCATTCCTTTTCAGCTGTCACTGTTTCATGCAGTTTTTGAACTCTGGACTATGGGAGCTCTGCTCCTACCTCTACCTTCCTGAAATCGTGTTATCAGCAGTGAGCGATTCCTTCGCTGGGCACATTTCCCTGAGCATGCTCAACAGCATTTTTCCAATTCACACATAAAGCTTAACCATTTCTTCAAAGGGCGCAGTCTGCCAAAGCCTCCATTCTACATAGGTGGTAGTAAAAGACAGCACATTAGGCACATTTAGATTATGTGACACTTCAAAAGTTTAGACGCTCCCTCAGAAGGAAGTTCCATGGTGCAGCAAGTCACAACATTAGGACAGGGGACAAGGAGTCCAGTCTCATCCCCACATCGAATAAGCTGTATGAACTTGAGGAAGTCACCTAGCTTCTCTGAGCCAGAGATTACACCTGTAACATGGAGAGTTTGGACTAGTTAGTCTCTAACAGATGACTTTCATTTATCACATTCTTTGGTGCATAATGTGAATTTATAAGTCACTTAAAAGCCTCCAGTTGTGCTTCTAGACATGGGTCAAAGTACCACTGGGCTTTTTTTTTTTTTTTTTTTTTTTTAAAACTAGAGGCAGCTGTGAACAGAAAGGTAGTGGGGTAGTCCCTTGAATAAAATGATATTTTTCCTCATAGTATTCATACGTTTGTGATGTGGGTGTGTGGGTGTATGCCTGTGTGTATGTGCATGACTGTAGTGTGTGTGTGTTCACACAGATCAACTGCTTTAATGGCCTCCATTAGTGGCCCCTCTGCTTCCATGCCCTCCCAAACTGACTCTGGCCTTGGCCATGTGAATTGCCAACAGGAAATGAACAAACTTGACATGAGCAGAGACTTGAGTAAGTGCTTAAGCCTTTGTCCTTCCTCTCTTGGACTCCTCCAACGCCAGATGAGCATACCTATGCTAGCCTACTGCAGGAAGAGACAAGTGGAGTTGAGCCAGTCATCCCAGCCAAGGTCATTCCAGATCAGCTAACAGCCTGTTGAATGTTAGACTTGTAAAAGGAGAAAAAAAAGGTCTTAACCAAGACCCAAAGGCTTCCTAAGCCAAACTGACCCAGCATGAGCAAAATAATCCAGCTGACCTTTTATCCCATGAGTAGTAATAAATTATTTTTTGAAGTCAGTGAGTTTTAAAGCAGTATTAATGTAGCAGTAGACAGTCGATATATCCAACTAGACCCTTGAAATGGCATAAAAACCTCTCTGCATATGTACATTTTTCAGAAGAGACAGTTTATAGCATGTAAGTCCACCTGGCTATCTTTCCATTTTCCTCCTCTTCTTGACCCAAACCAAAGTAACCCACTAAAGCAATAAGCCAAGAATGAAAGTAAGAATCAAGCCTTTAATCACTCAAAGGCATCAAGTGCATTGTTCTCAGCAGCTTCTTTTGCAAGGAGACACCGTGTTTATGGTTCAGCAGTGGTGGGATGGAGGGTCTTACACAGCATCAGCTCTCTAAATATGAAAAACCCACAGATAGGACAGACATCTACTAGTGCATACAGCAGCAGTTAGGAATTCTCCAGGGGTCATTGAGAGTGACACATTTTATGGACAATAGCTACTCAACTGTCATTTGGAATCTGACAACAACAGGGGTCTTCAACACAGCAATTCATATGGAAAAACTAATGATCAATTAAAGAGCCTCTCACCTGTTGTGCTGCCCTTAGCCCTCAGGATGGCTGAGTATGTCCTGGGGAGCATGTAGTCAAAGGAAACACTGGGACCAGATGGCTATAGTGGTGAATTCCACCAAACATTTTAAAAAGAATTAACATCAATCCTTTTCAAACTCTTCTAAAAAATTAAAGAGGAGGGAATACTTTCAAACTCATTTTAAAAGGCCAGAATTACCCTGATACTGAAGCTAGATAAGGACACTGCAAGAAAATAAAACACTATAGACCAGTATCTCTGATAAATATAGATGCAAAAATTCTCAACAAAATGCTAGCAAACCAAATTTAATAGTAGAGTAAAAGGCTCATAAACCATGGAGATTTATCCCCTTGTATCCTGAGATGCAAGGATGGTTCAATATATGCAAATCTATAATTATGAAATACCATATTAATAGAATGAGAGAAGTCATATGATCATCTCAATATATGAAGAGAAAGAATTTGACAAAATTAAAAAGCCTGTCATGATAAGAGTCAACAAATTTGGTAAGAAGGAATGTACCTCAACATAATAAAGGCCATATATGAAAAACTCACAGCTAACACCATATTCAATGGTGAAAGGTTTAAAGATTTTCTGATAGGATCAGAAAAGAGACAACCATGCCCACTGTCACCATTCATGTGTAACATAGTATCGGAAGTCTTAGCCAGAGCAATTAGGTAAGAAAAAGAAATAAAAGGCATCCAAATCAGAAAGGAAGAAGTAAAATTATCTCTGTTTGCAGATAATATGATCTTATATATAGAAAATCCTGAAGACTCCACCAAAAATACAGGTTAGATTTAATAAACTAAAGTTGCAAGATACAAAAATGAACATGCAAAAATCAATTGTGTTTTTATACACTAACAATAAATATCTGAAAAATAAATAATGAACAGAATCCCATTGACAACAGCATAAAAATAATAAAATACTTAAGGAAAAGATTAACTAAGAAGATGAAAGATCTGTACACTGAAAATTATAAGACACTGATGAAAGAAATTGATGAAGATATAAATAAATTAAGATATCTCATGTTCATGGATTGGAAGAATCAATGGTATGCAAATGTCCATACTACCCAAAGCAATCTACAGATTCAATGAAATCCCTATCAGAATTCCAATGGCATTTTTTACATAAATAGAAAAATAAAATAAAATTCATATGGAACCAAAAAAGACACAAAATCACCAAAGAAATCCTGAGAAAGAAGAACAAAGTTAGAGACATAATAATTTCTGATTTCAAACTTACTATAAAACTATAATAATGAAAGCAATATGATACTGGCATAAAATAAGACACAGAGACCAATGGAACATAATTGAGAGACCAGACATAAACCCACACACACAGTCAACTCACATTTGAATGGGGAAAGGACAGTCTCTTCTAAATATGGTGTTAAGAAAATTGGATATTCACATGCAAAAGAACGAAACTGTACCCTCATCTTACACCACTCACAACAATGAACCAAAAATGGATTAAAGACTTTTTAAGACCCAGAACTATAAAACAAAAAGAACAACACATAGGGGAAAAGCTCCTTGGCATTGGACTTAGCAATTAATTTTTTTTGGATATGACACCAAAAGCACAGGCAACAAAAGCTAAAATCATCAAGTGAGACTATATCAAACTAAAAAAGTTTCTACACAGCAGAAAAAGCAAACAAACAAACAAACAAACAAACAAACAAAACCAAAGAAAAAGCCCAAAACAAAAAAACCCAAGACAACAAAAAACAAAAACAAAACAAAAAAATAATTGATACAATGACATAGTAATCTACAGAATGGGAGAGAATATTTGCTGGACATCTTCTGTCTGACAAGGGGTTAAGCTCCAAAATATATAAGGAGCTCATACAACTCAAAAGCAACAAAACAAACTAACAATCCAATTTAAAAATAGGCAGAGGACCTGAATACACATTTTCCAAAGAGACAGAAATGACCAACAGGTACATGAAAAAATACTCAACATCACTAATCATCAAGGAAATGCAAATCATAGCTACAAAAAGATATCACATCACATCTGTTAGAATGGCTCTCATCAAAAAGACAAGATAATAAATGTTGGAGGAGCTGCTGAGAAAAGGGAACCCATGTGCATGGTTGGTGGGGATGTAAAGTAATACAAGTGCTATGGAAAACAGTATGGAGCTTCCTCAAAAAATTAAAAGTAGAACTATCATATGATCCTGAAATTTTGCTCTGGGTTTATATCCAAAGGAAATGAAATCCCTACCTTAAAGAGATACCTGCATCTCCATGTGCACTGCAGCATTATTCATAATAGCCAAGTTAGCAACATAAGTGTCCATTGACAGTGAATGGATAAAGAAAATATGGTATATAGATAAAATGAAATATTATTCAGCCACAAAAAAGAAGGAATTCTATTCTTTGCAACAACCTGGATGGACCCTGACAGCATGATGCTAAGTGAATTAAGTAGGACAGAAAAAAACAAACATGGTATGTTCTCACTTATATGTGGAACCTAAAAAAGCCAAACTCATAGAAATGGAAAGTAGAATGGTGGTTGCCAGGGGCTGGAGGGTAGTAGAAATGGTGAGAGGTTAGTCAAAGGGTACAGACTTCTAGCTACAGATGAATAAGTTCCAGGGGTCTAATGTACAACATGGTGACTATAATTAACAATACTATATTATATACTTGAAACTGTTCGGACTAGATTTAAATGTCATCATCACACCAAAAAATGGTAATTGCATAAAGGATGGAGGTGCTAACTAACCTTATTGTAGTAATCATTTTTCAATATATATATATGTATCAAAACATAACACCATATATCTTAAACTCACGTATGTTATATGTCAATAATATCTCAGTAAAGAGATGGCTCCCTCCTCCACATACCCCTCCCCAAGAACTAGTGGTCTGGGATGTCTCTTCTTGTGACAAAGCTGCCGTTTCAACAATCAATATGAAAATATTTCATTCTTCATTTCCTATAACTGACACCATTTATTCTATAATTTCAATTTTTAATGGTGGCAAAAATCCAAACAGAGACTTGTTGTTTCATGGTAATCTATTTCCTTGTTTAAAGATTCTTTAGTCTTTGATCAGTGAATTTAAAGTCTACACTCCTTATAATAATTGTTTCACCACCCTCTTCTTCTCTAAGAGAGCTCAGGATAGGGGAAGATTCTGGGTGTAGTTCAGTCGCAATGCTGTGGGTTGTTCTATGATCCATATTCTCTCCTATGTGTCATCAACAGCTTCTGAGTTGCTGTTTTCCCACCTGGTACAGGCTGGTTTTTGGGAATGGCTTCAAGGTGCCAGCTACTGCTGACCATAAATCCTACCATTTGCCCTCCAGTCTGGACTGTGCCTTCACCATCCATTTCCTTTCCATGCCACATCCTTCTTCGGGTTTGGGGGATGATAACTCAGCCAAGTCGGCATGGAGGAACCTCGAGATCTCACTGTAACTGTGACATGGAATTCATAAGGCCTAGGATATATTTTCTATGGAGTTTCTCAGGACTGCAGGTCTTCCAGAAATCCCTGTGCTTTCTCTTTTCCCAAAACATTTTCTTTTTCAATTTCATACTCATTGTAAATTCATTCAGACAATACTAAAGTGTGGCAATTAAAACTCAACTTTTTTCATCATGCAAATCAATTTTCAGAGATCATCACTATACTTTCAGATACCTGTTGGTGGCTCATTACTAATTCAAGTGATGGTATTTATTGCCTGAAAAGGACAGCAAAGACAGACTTGAGTTTTAAAAAAAAAAAATCAAGAGAGTTTCTGACTAGAATTTTTTTTTTTAATGGATTGTGGAGATTAGAGCATTGGAAATGGAGACATTTGATTGCAAGAGCCTTGGTAATGAGAGGAAGACAGGTCTTTTGAGTTGAAAGCTGGTTTTGAATATTAAGAGCTAAGGAGGCTGCAGAACTCAGAACATCACATTTATACCATAAGCTGTGACATAGGGAGGAATGCACAAGAATGTCATTTCCTGGGCTAGATTTAATGGAAATTGTTGTGGGAGGAATGAGAATTAAGAAAAGGAAGTAAGAAAGTTGGAATTTGTGAGAGCCCTGAGCTTTTCCCTGCCCACAGGGAGATTCTTCGGGGTGGGAGAAGCACTCAAATGATTTCTTAGATCCTATGGGGTGCTGCTGGTGTGCCACTCAGACACCCTTCACCAGCAGGTACCCCCATCCAACAGCTGCAGGGTTGTTTGCTAAACTCACAGCTGCTCCCTTCTCAGAGAAGTGCCTTCAACTGATGGGAGCTGCCTCTCCTAGTCTATTACACTCTTCTACTCCTGCCTCCAAGATGCAGCCTACAGCCAATGACTGACTGATGCAGCGGACCACCCAGCCCTCTTGCCTCAAGATGAAGGAAGTCTGTGGCACTGTTTACTTTCCACAGCAACTCATGGCATCACAACGAGGCTGGACTTGGAGCTGAAACTACACCATTTTTGTTAACTTACTTTTCTCTGGCTACTTCCTTCAGTCCCTTACAGCCCTCATCCTCCATCTTCTGAAGTCCCAGGAATGCGAGAGGCATTCCTCATTTCATGACTAACAGCCAAGTTACCTGAATCACTGAGTTAGCAGCTGCCCATCAAATGCATCCCTACCCCTCTCTCCAACTCTCTGTCACTTTAAGAATACTTGCTTAAAATCAGAGAGTTGCTCTAATTTATGAAAAATCTATTTCTTTGACTCTGGTTGCAAATGCACGAGAGAGAATCTCATGTATTTACATCAAATGTTCCATCTTCTTTCTTTTTGAAATATCTTGCTCATCTTCAGGTAAAAAAATGTGATTGCTTTTTTCATTGGTGTGGAAAAGAGGAGAGAGACACTTTCAACACTGTCAGCTTTCAAAGCTCTTAGTTACATCTGTCAGTCATGGAAATAAACATCTTTAAACTGTTTTCCTACATGTTTACATCCACACAGCAACAGCAGATTCTCAGGAAATTCAGGCAAATCTTAGTTTTTGACATGCGTTGTTTGTTAGTTTTTCTGTATTTTTAATTATAAAATAACTCAGGGAGACAGAACTTAGAATAAGTCAATGGACATTTGTGTGGCCACCAACCAACTTAAGTTATTTATGTATTAAATATTCATCCTTTATCCCATGTCCTTTAAGCAAACCTTCCCTCCAAGCCAACTACAGGCTTGTGATATTTATCATTCCTACTAATTTTTAAATAATTTTCTATGTTTTTTCCTTCTATCAATTATTCAATAAAAACAGAATTCTATTTTATGCTTTTAAAGTGGCATCTATATATATGCTATTTTCCTTCAACATTTTGGCTTTGTGATTTTTTGTTCGCATCACTAGATGTAGCACTTGGTCACTCGTTTCCATTTCTGCATAGTGCTTTACGGTAAGATTCCTTCACTTGACGGACACACTGATGTTCATTCTTACATCTATTGCCTTGTGCTCATTGTCAGTTTTACACTATTGCCAAAATTTTCCAAAGTGATGGTACCCATTTATCCTACCACAATTAGCATAAGAGACTGTCATTACTATATCTTCTTAGCAAAATCTGAGATACTCTTTTTATTGAACTGGTTGGTATGAAATTGCTTTTTGTATATGTTTTAGTTTTAATTTCCCAGAGTACATATTAGATTGGGCACCTTTTTATATACTTATCAAACATTAATTTTGCCTTGTCTATGAATTTCCAGTTCCTATCCTTTCTTAATGCTTAATTTGTTTAATCTGTTTCTGACTGAGTTGTCAACATTTTTACATTTTTTGTAATAAGTCTTTGACAATTTATATTCATTCAAAAATTTTCTTAGTCTGTGGCTTATTTTTTACTTTGTGTAGAGTGCCTCATGAAGCACAGAAGTTTTTATTTATTATTATCAGTTATGTACAAACCACCCCAAAATTCAGTGGCATGAAACTACAGTCAATTGTTTGCTAAGATTTCATGGATTGGCCATTTGGGCTTGGCTCATCTCTGCTCTCTGTGGTTTTGGCTGGTCTCATTCATGTGTTTGTGGCCATTTGGGAGGTCTGATGGGAATAACTGGTCACAAATGGTCTCACTCCTGTGTCTAGCTGGGACTTTTGGATGGGGCCCTTAGTTCTCCTCTGCATTGTTTCTCCCAAAGGCAAGCTCAGGCTTCTTCACAGGGCAGCTCAGTTCTAAGAGACTGGAGGTACAAGCTTCACGTCTCTTCAGGACTCAGCTTGAAAGTCATCCCCATCAGTCCCACTGCTTTTTATTGTTCAAAGCGACCCTCAAGACCAGCCCAGAGTCAAGACAGGAAAGCCACAGACGCCTAACGGGCTTTGACACCACACTGCAAAGAGTAGACAGCCAGGATAGGAGGAATTTGCAACCTACCTGTAAGTTACATTATATTGCATTTGTCAATATTTAATGCAAATTCCATATCGTTTTATGTCTTAAATAAGAAACCCTCCCACTCTGATTTCATAAAGATATTTACTCATATCTTCTTTCACATTTATTAGGGTTTTGATTTTTATATTTTAAGGCATATAATCTGGCTAAAATTGATTTTTATGTGTGGTGTGACTAATTTCATGTATTTTCATACCTATAAAACCAATTTTTTAAATAGCATTCATTGACTATTCCATCACTTCAGTGCTGATTTTTGATGGTGCTTGTCATATTCAGCAGTAACACTATTTAAGTGGAACTCATGAATCAACAGGAGACAATAGCTTTATTACTTCCTCTACTGCACATTCAAACACATTCTCTTCCCAACTTGAGAGACAGCAAGAGCTGAAGCAGATGGGTCTCAAAATGCCAACTCTCTTGCTGGATAAAAGCTGGATTAAAGGACATGACCTTGATGTTTATTTAACAGCAATGGGCTCCTTAACTTTGAGCCTCAAAACTAGACCTGCCAACCCATCCAAGGCAGCTTGGATCTACAGCATTCACTTTGGAGGAAGTTTGGAGTTTATACTCATGCTGCACTGGACATGCTGACTGCTGAACAGAGGCAGTGCAAGGAACCAACATGACTGTGGAAAAGTTAATTGCTGGAATGTAAGCAAGTAAACTATTAGCCTTTCCAAGATTTTGTCCAAGGAATAGGTTAACTGCATTTTGCCCTATATTCCTGGTGCTATGGCAACTAATAATCTTACAGTTCTGAACACTGAAACCATGCAGCAGGCCCCTTACATGCCTATAACCATCAAATTAAGTTTATGAGGTGAATTAGTCTGGGTCCTCTAGGGCACAGACACCAAAATGGAATTACTTGTACAAGAGAATTATTAGGGGAAACTCCCGTGAAGGAAAATTAGGAGTCAGAGGGAGCAGACAGCCCCAAGTAAAGGAGAGAAGAAAGGAAGATTTAGTGGAAGGGTCTCTGTCTGCAATGAAAATTCCAAGGCATTATCTCAAGGCCAGTGCAGGAGTCTGTACTGGATTTCTGCTGCTGCTGTAACAAATCACCACAAATTTTGTGACTTAAATAACACAAATGTATTATCTTACAGTTCTGAAGGTCAGAAGTCCTAAAATCGAGGTGTTGGTAAGGCTGCCTTCCTTCTGGAGGATCTAGAAAAGAATTTGTTCCCTTGCCTTTTCTGAGGTCTAGACACTACCTCTGTTCCTTGGCATGTGGCTCTCCATGTTCAAGGCCAGCAGTGCACTATCTTCAAAGTCTTTCTCTCCACCATCATCTCTGACCTCTGTTCTGTCATCACGTCTCTTTTATCTGACTTTGACCCTAGTGCCTCCATCTCATAAGAACACTTGCTGGTGACATCGGGACCATGAGGGTGATCCAGGATAATGTTTTTATCTCAATATCCTTAGCCACATCTGCAAAAATTCCTTCTGCCAAATATGGTAACATATTCACAGGAGCTGAAGATGAGAATGCGGACATCTTGATGGGGCAGTTACTCTGTCCGCCACAGAGCCTCCAAACTAAGTCACCCACCAGACAATCCCCGCATCTTCCTCGAATGGGCTTCCCTTAACATCCCTGTTGTTGTTGCTCACTGACTGGGAGCAGCCCAAGGGAGGTCTCCCTGAACACTCAGTCAGAAATCTGAGAGGCTTATTTTCATTCCTGCCACATGATCAAGTACAGGAAATGAAGACAGAGAGGTTGTGTAACTCAGATAAGGATACAAAGCCAGTGAGAAAAAAAATTTTTCTATCTCCCTCTCAATAGCTGAATTGTTTTTCCCCTGAATGCTCCACTTTGGGGCCTGAACATATTGCTTGCTTTAGGATCCTGCAAAACTTGGTGAAAAATTCTCCTGTTCTACCTGATAATTACTCCAAATGGCAAATTACAAAAAAAATAATCTAAAATCATAGGGAAATAGGATAAAGGGTCCACCCCATGGACCCAATTCTGGCCCCTCCTACCAATGGCAATCCCTAAAGACACTGAAAACTAACAGCTAAAATCTTGGTTTCCATGTAACTCTGGCTTGTCCTCGGTGGCTCCCTGGATACACCACAAAGAAATTTGAGATGATCTTTCTCCAGACACTAGACAACTTAGGTCTTAGAGGATAGTTTCAGGGATCTCTTTGAGGTCAACATGTACGGGAATGCAAAAATATATTGATTCTAAAAGAAATTGGCTTTGAGATAGGCTGTGTATACAAATCTACTTAAATGCCGTATCACAATAAATACACTCACTCTTTCAAACTCAAAAGGTTATATACTAATGTGACAGTAATAATAGCTATTATTTACCATAATTCTAAGGGAGAAATCACTAGAATTCTAAATGATAGCACTATAAGAAACCATTTCCCTTTCAAGAATCCAGGGAGTTTCTGAAATAAAGCATCAGACAGACAAATTCAAGTCAATACACCTTCCCTCCCTCATCGTTAGAAAAAGATCAAAAGGATAGTTTGTCAAGAAAAAAAACTCTACAGAGAAATAAAATGCTGAATGTTCTGAACATATGGTACCCAGGAGCTGATCATGCTGAAAAACAGCCTCCCTGTAAAGAAAGCTGGCAGGAGACATCGGGAGGTTATTAGAGCTACTTTATATTACTTCCTTCTTCTATATTAAACTGTAATAGGTAATACAGGAATAAAGGGGTTTACTTTATATCCACTCTACAGTAAAATGTAAAGATGCCAGCTTTGTGCCCAACTCATTAACCCCACTGCCATATCAGTTAAAAATGGTGTTTTTCAGTGCTTTTACTTCATTTCAGAAAGACAGAAATCACTAAATCTGAATGAGCCCGTTTTGGAATTTGGGGGGAAGTTCCAACACAATGAATGAGGGCACATGTTTATAACTAGATGCTCAGAGGTTTATTTCCCACATAATGTGAACACCTCAGCAATAAAAAGATACGCGTTCTCAGATAATACAAATTAGGAGAAAAGCAGTCAACCTCATTTCTGGGCAAATCTACAGTCGGCTTCTTATGAGGAAACAACAGAACATGGACTTTGGCTTCCTCTTTATTCTTTATTCTTCACAGGGACGCAAGCTCCTTCTTTACCCCAAAGACCTTTCTCCACTTTGATGTTCTTTGTGCCTGACCTCGACCTTTCCCGACAGAAGGACTGCCTGGGGCCTGAAAGGATTCTGTTTCCCAGTTGAGGCCGCAGCATCTGCTTCTTTCTTAAACCATTAGTGAGACCAGGGTGGGGCGATGGAGAGGGGACACAGGGGTCGGGTTCACCTCTACCCTCCTCGGCTCAGGCCTGTTCTCCCATTGTGCACGCAAATTGCCCCTTTCGAACCTGGGAGCTGAAAGAAAATACTTTAAAGGAGTTCGCTGAGTTTTACAAAAGCCGCTGCTTTCCTCCATGTGCTGTTTCTTCTCAGGGATGAACAACATTAACGAATGTGCCTGTATCACTTTTCATGCAGCGAGTTTTTTTTTTTTTTTTCCAGTCATTACTGTTTGATCTCTGGTGTCATGTAGGAGGTCTATCAGAAAGAAATTTCTGCCCACAAATGTTGCTGAACTCAAAGCGGGAATCAAGAGGCCTATATTCAAAACACAGTGAGAGAAAAAAATTGATGCACAGAATGAAAGGGTATGTGATTTTTATATTTTAGTCACCAATATCTGTAATCCTATTTTCTGTTTTTTCTAAATATGTGCATTTATAGTGCCACAAATTCATAATGACCCATTCGATAACTGAGAAACATCTTGGGGCATTATTATGTTATGTATATTTAAATTTATTTTATGTATTTATTATAATTAAATTAAACATATTAATATTTATCATAGTTACAATAGTAATAATCACAGCAGACATTTATTGAGCACTTAGCATAGAAGGAACATGGTACTATGCATATTACATGAATTCCCTTTTTTAATCCTTTCAATACTCCTACGACATAAGCACTGCTTATTTCATAGGTTAATTAACTGACAAAAGAGATGAACTTGCCCAAAGTCCCCTGGTTAGTAAACAGAGGAGTGGAAGTTGACACCAGACCTTTTGGGGCCCCAAATCTATGTTGTAAATCATTATTTTATACAACCCAGGTGAATGTTACTGGATTTCCTCACAGCAATTCAAAGAAAGTTTATACAAGGAGAGGGACCATTCCAGCAGAGACAGAAGAACACATTCACAGTCTGCTCAGATATGTGACAACTTCCCTTTGTCCTTCGGTCAAAAATCAATGATGTTTGTTGTGCCAGGGACGGCCGGTTTCAGGCTATGTGATGCAGCAAGCGCAGAGGAAATTCATAAGCGCCTGACACACGACTAACAACAGCAAGGAGACCTCTTCAGACCTCCTCAAACATTCGCACCCCTAAGAACTACCTCCAGGGCCTCACCCGCCAAGACTCTGATTCCGGAGGTCTGGGGTGGGGCCTGAGAATTTGAATGTTTCCTGTGGAACAGGTGATGCTGAAGCTGCTAGTCTGCAACCCGACCTTAAGTGGCACTGGTCTAGTTGACAGCAATCGTAACCTCCCATCTCCAAGTTCGGTTCTGGCAAAGACGGAAGGTCAAAATCTCCAGTGCACATCCCTGGAGAGTGTGCTTGAAGTGGAAGTTGCAGGAAGCCACCACCGCAAATCCTTATCCATCCTGTGTAGATGGAGGCCACCCTTGGAGAATCAGCACTGGGCTCTGACTCAGTGAGTGAGAAATTTTGATATCTAGATGGAGCTTTCTTCCTTCTTTACCAACGAGGGTCTGGAAAAATAGCTGAAGTTTTTTTTTTTTCATTTACTATCCCATGAACTGATAATAATTTAGTCCTCTGAGTGCCCCTTGCATTGAGTTATATCTTCTTCATGACTCAACAAATATTGACTTTTACTTCAAGTCCGCATGTACCAGACACTATTCAAGGTGTTGATAGCAGAGCAAAGAACAGAACAGAAAATACCTGTGGCTGCATCAACTTACAATTCTCTTTCCCGACTCCCATTCCAGAACTCTGGTGAGCTGAAGAGCTGCAAACCTCCAGCCTCATGCCTGCAACTCCCTTCCCTGTGGTAGATCCCATTTTCAGCATCCTTACAGACATCCCATTAGAGGCAAGGATTGCCCTGTCTAACGGTCACATTGTCCCCTCCCATTCTCTTATAAATATGGAACCAGCACTCGTTAAGCTTCTTTTCAAAGATGATCACCATTCATCAACTCACTTACAAATGTATCCTGTGTCACTTTTCATGCATTGATTTTCTTATTAGTCACTTCTGTTTAATCTCTTGTGTCATGCTGGAGGTATATCAGAAAGAAATTTTTATCCACAAATGTGTCTGAACCCTTTCCAATTCCTTTAATTATTTTGTTCAATGTTATTTATCAAAAGTCAACACTAAAAACGTCTTTGTCCATGTTAACTACCTCTTCTCTGCACACTCCAACACAAGGCTACATGGTCACCAATCCAAAATGCCCCACTGGACATGGACGAAGACAAAGATGCCCTGTGGATCTCCTTGAAAATCTTCTTCCCTGGAGATGAAGGCTCTTCCCTAAATCTTTTTCCAAGGGATCTGGAGACATGAAGAGTCCTCCTACTACCAGCTTATGTCCGGCCTGACTTCTGGGTTGGATGACTGTCCAGAACACTTTCTGGGTCAGATCACACCAGAGCAATGGTTTCCTGATTCTCCCCAGAGCTGCAAAGGCCTCTGGACATAATGCTGTCCACTGCTCAGCTCCTCGGTCTTGAACTGGACCCTGCCTCACACAGAGGAGCTGACCTCTGTCCTACCCCAGCCTGTTTCTTCCTCCTGCCACGCCCAGTAACCAGATGCCAAGACTGTGTCCTTTACCACTATATGTCACTAATACCTGGTTCATCGAAAGTGCTTTTTAAACATGTATTCGGTGAGAAAATAAATAAAAACTGGATAAATTAATGCTCTTCCCACTGAAACATCTTTCTCACCTTTTCTATTAATTTTTGTACTCTTGTAAGGACCAGCTTAAAGTGACAATCAGAACATATTTTTTGTACCTCCCCAGAAGCATATTACCTTTCTGCATTTTTTTATAGTTAATTGTCTATCTGTCTGACCTTTGGAACAATCTCTAATTAACATTCAAATCCTACTCCCTCCTACAGTGTCATAAAATCTTTCTGGAAATAAACTGGATTTGAATGCTGAATCACAGTCTCAAATAAATCACAGTCTCAAATAAAGCTTGTTCTGTTCTGAATGGAGCCACTGCATATAAATTTCCCTTGATCCTAAATAAGGATGAATAAACAGAAAAAACTCACTAATCTAAATAGTCAAGGTGCCACAAGCAGCTTGGAGGTCTACTGAAAAGAGTGGAAAGACATCAGTCTGCTACATACAGTATAATGCTGTGTAACAACCTATCCCAATCTCAGTGGCTAACAACACACATTGATTTCTTTTCCATGTGTCTTCAGGTGAGCTGGGATTTGGCTGAACTAGGCTGTGCTCAATCAGGCTGGGATCCAGGCAGCAGTGTGGGTCCAGATCTGATCTCCATGTCTCTAATTCTTCTTAGACCAGTAGCTACTAGATGCAGGTTCATCACATGATAAAGGGTAGAAGCACAAGAAATCGAGCACAGTCACAGGGGACATTTAAACCTCGTCAATGCAGCAGATCCACCAGCACACCATTGGCCAAAGTCCTTCTTAAGACCAAGCTACGTGGGGAAAATAAACTCCACCTACTCTCACAAGAGGAGCTATAATAAATGCAGAGTGTGTGATTCCAGAAAGGGATCAATAACACGGGACAGTAATGTAACACCTGTGGTTGGTAAAGTACTGAACGGCAAACAGAAGTATTTGGAGTTCACTAGAACTAAGACAAGTATTTCAGTTCCAAGATGCTGCTTCATCACTGAATATATATATAAGTTCATCATTTTATATCTGTACATTCTAGGCTATAGGTCACTTGAAGAGAAATGTGGCATTATAATTAAATCCCTCAGCAGTATGCATTTTAGGTGGCATACAGAAAATACATTCCTTCCCCTTTTTCTTCTGTTCAGCTCAATTATAATCACCAGAAAAGCTGTTTAATTTGGAAATGGCACCAGTGACTGGCAACAGCTTTGATATCAATTTATTATTGAAAGAAAATTTCTGTGCATGCATGCATTTTCTGCTTTAAGAATTGCTTTTGAGATCAAAACAGTCTTTATTTAAAGTAAAATACATTATTCTCTAATATACCATAGAGTATAGATAATCTTAAATATGTGTAGGAGGTATGAATTTGCTATCCCTACAATTCAAAATCAAAGAAATGTCACATTTCTTTATGTTCTCGCAATCACATTAAATCCAACTTGAAGTCTGAAGGGAAATGAAATCGTGTTAATTATTAGAAGCCATCCCACAACTCTCCCTTCACCTGCCACATTCCCTCCACCCTCACTCGGCAATTCCTTCAAGGGTAACAGAGTTCTCGGGCAGAACAGAACACTTACGGAGAAGATGCTGACTGTCAGCGTGTACTAGTCATCTTTAAATTCATCTTCCGGCTAATTCGGTCCCTGAAGCCTAGGAGCTCTGGGCATTTCCAGGCACCCTGGCCAAGAATCTTCATGAGCTCTGAAACCTCATCCACTCTGTTCAGCCTCCTAGAGGCACTGCACAGCCATTTCCTCTGTGGCTCTGATGATTTTTAGAGCATCTGGAGACAGGGGAGAGGAATCTTGGGTGACTGCTTCTTGCTGAACACACAGATGCAAGTTTCCTTCCCATTCTTAGGGAAAACATCTTTTACCTCAACTAACTCTTCTCTTTGACCAACTCATCTCTCTCTCTCTCCCAGTTAAAGTTCCTGTCTACCTTCTTGCAAGTGACTTGTCCAATCTTACTGAGGTTTCGGTTTTGAAACATAAAACAGGAAAATATATTTCTTCTTCAAGGGATTTACCTGCCTTTTGTTCTAAAACAACACTTTAAACTGAGGCAAGGGAACAAAGGGAAACAACGTCTACTTGCTGGGCATGGAAGCGGGTGGAACGGGGTGGAGAGGGCTGGAAAGACAGAGTACAAGACACGGATAGCCCTCATTCTGTTTGCTTATGACACAGCAGTGGGTTCAAAACACAGGTTAGTATACCCCAAAATATCCTGACACAAAGCTATTTATTTTACTATTATTCTGTGTCAGTTTCAGGATGGAACTACTTCAGGTACTTCCATTTCGTCCATGTCATATTTTATTCAGTAGTGTTGTTCCTTAGAGGACTTTATTAACTTGAAGATATTCTTAGTTCATTTGTTATAAGGCATATTTCTATTGCGGTGTCCCTTTAGTTTTCCTCTTGGCAGCTGCAAACTAAAGGGTAGAGTTTAGAAATTAATTTTAGCAGCTTCTGGGAAACCCTGCACACAGCAAAAACTAGAATGTCAATATCTCACAAGAGGACACCTCACGCCTTTTAATTTCTTTTAGAGTAAACTATTGGGCACGAACAAGTGAACGCACATAAGAATCTTCTTGCAGTAACTGGATTTATAGGAAATTTTTATTCTAATTCATTCTCAGAACTACGTGCCATTTTTGAAATCCTTATTCCTTTAATTACTTTAATCCAATATAGACAATGCTGGAAAGTTTTCTCCATCAGTCAAAATAAGAGTTGAGCTTTTCTTCCGTGCTCTCCTGTCAGTCACTAACTACATTTTATCTAGGACCTGTAATGTGCCCTTGTAGGATACGCATTGATGGTCTCCACTGCATACAATTGTAATTTTAGTTATCATCAGTGACCTCAAGCAGCAAGATGTAGTTAGTCCTCGTTTACATCCACCCCTGATCTAACAAAGACAGCTGAATAGCATTTGTAACATTCACTCATTCCACAAGTATTTACTTAACACTGACTATGTGCCAGGCAGAAAATTTAAAACTAAAATACATAGTGTGGGACAAAGAGGACTGTGCAGGCTTGTTCTTAGTAATTCAAACAGAGGAGATACCAAATGTATTTTAGCTACAGAAAGAACCAACTCACCATTGTGTTTGTCTCAACTTATGTAACAAAAAACCCTCTCATTATTCTGTCTGAATCAATCCGTCAGTCATTCAGTTATTTCCACATTTTCTTGATTCAATTAACTTTTCCTGAACGCATGTGTTAAATTCTGGGAATACAGCCAAGAACAAGACAGGCATGGTCTCTTGCCTTCAAGATGCTTATAGTCTTTGAATCATATATGAACATAAACTATTAGAACACAAATGCCAGAAAGTATACATAAAATAAGTTCTCTCATTTCAAAATGTCCACCCTGGACTTTTATATTAGGGATGCTTACCTCTTGTGGGATTTTTTTTTTCAGAGCCCAATTATGCTTAACCCAAAACAATACTGCCCAGTGAATTCCACGGCATGCTGCCCAGACTTTTGCATCAGTTAGGTAACTAGTTTCAGTAATTCAACCCCCCCCCCCCAAAAAAAAGCTTCTCATTTCCTCAAAGCTCAAATTGAATTTCAGATTGGATGGCAGGCTTGTATGCTCACTCGGGGCTTGGCTTCCTTCTGTCTTGTTCTCTCTCCTTTCCCAAGGACATTAGGTGGGGAAGGGAGAACAGACAATGGTGGGAGGTTTCCATAGCCCAGGCCTGAAAGAATTGATCGCTGCTGATGACATTCCTCCTACCAGACACGGTCAGAAGACCACAACCACTGCAAGAGAGGCCAGGACATGTAGTCTAAGGTTGAGCCCAGAGCAAAGAGGAAATTGGTTTTGGTGAACACATAGCACTTCTCTACCATAACCTGTTTCTGGATGCATTTTAGCTACTTCTAGAAAAAAAAAAAAAAAAAAACCTATTTTCACCGAATAAATGTGTGTCCCATACAAGGCTATTAAAAACTAAGCCACAGCCTCTGGCTCCTTCTTCATTAATTCAATACTTAAAACAAAAAAAAAAAAAACAAACAAACAAAAAAAACAAAAACACCTCTTTATTTTGAGATAATTTAGATTAACAGAACAGTTGCAAAGACAGTACAGAGTGTTATTGTATGCCCTGTTCCCAGCTCCTCTGAAGTTGAGATGTTACTTAAACATGGCACACTTACAAAAATTGAGAAATTAACATGGGCACAATGTTACAAAGAGGTTACCATATTTTCCACTTCACCAAATCTTCCACCAGTGTCTTTTTTTCTGTTCCAGACAATTCCAAATGCAGTACTTTTGACTCACACATACACACACAGGCCCCACTCCTTAAATTCCCTAATCCCTGAAGGGAAGGATGGTTTCGTATCCTCATAGGTGATCATTGTTCAAATATCACCAGTTTTCCCAAAGTGAAATCCCAGATAAACCATAAACATTATCAGGAGTTTGGCAAACATCTCTGGAAAGTTACTAGCTCTTGGTTAACAGTGGTAAGAATGATGGTGTAATGGAGTTTTATTGAATCTTCACTATGTCTTTTCATGCAATAGTTCTCTTAAGCCTCACAGAAGCTGTATGAGCAAGATGCTATTTTTTTCCTAGTAAGGAAACCAAGGCTCCAATAGGTTATGTAATTTGCCAGTCCCACAGCAAGCGAAGAAAGAAACCTGTACTCAACTTCATTTATTCTAAAATCACCAAACTTCATTGCCTGTGGTGTAACAGAGCCCAGTAACTTGTGTGCTTTTCTTTCTGCTCCAAATAGGAATGACTGTGGAAGACTGTTTGTTACAGTTACAAGAAAGGAAAGATACAACTTCCTGACTCAGGGTCCCGACATGGGCTGTCCCCTCCTCCTTTCCCACCAGATAAAGATTACTGCTTAGAGAGGCGTTCCATGACCACCACATAGGAAATCACCTCCTGCTGATCTTTCCTCATAGTACTTATCACAGCCATAAAAGTAGGTGTATTTACTTTTCATAATTTGTCTCCCAAACAGAGGGCAAATCCTATGTGTGGTGAGTCGACTATTTTTCTGGCACTGAGAAATGGAACCGGCACATAGTAAGTATTCAGTTCGTTGAGGACATAATTAACAAATGAACAATTTATTTTACAGGAGTAGGAGAAAGACAATAAAACAGAGATAAAACACAATCTCACATTTAGCAAAGACCTCCATCATCTCAGTCCTCACAACAATACACTTCTGAGCTAAACTTCATTATTCCCATTTGACTTAGATAATGTTTTAGACTGAACTGTCTCCCCCCAAAGTTTATAGCCCCCAGTGTGACCGTATTTGGAGACAGGGCCTTTGAGGAGGTAATTAAAGTTAAATGAGGTCACAGGAGTAGAGCTCTAATCTGTTTGGACTGGATGGAGCCTTATAAGAGGAAGAGATGCAAGAGCTTTCTCTCTCTCCTCCTCCACCCATGAGGAGAGGAAAGGACACGCAAGGACGCAGCAACAGGAAGGCCACTGTGAGCCAAGAACAGAGCCCTCACCAGAAACCCAATTTGCCAGCACCTTGTTCATAGATTTCAAGCCTTCATAACTGCAAAAAATTAAATTTCTGTCATTTAAGCCATCCAGTCCATAATACTCCAATCTCAAGGAGTTTTCATAACTTGATCAAGATTCAAAAGCCATTAAATTCCAGGGATAAGATTTGAAAGTCAATTATATAAAATTCTGAAGCCCAAGCTACTTGCATTAAATTCAATCCTCACCTATTATTAGTGAATAGAGGTATTATATTTAAATAAAATAGATGGGAAAAAAGCTTCTTTTCATAAACTAAGTTAATCAACAGAGGTCTGGAGCAGAAAACAAGAGGATACAAGGGAGGCAGAAAATGATGGGGAGAAGAAGAAGATCGTGGCCAAAGGCGTTTCTGAAGTGCAGTTGACAACCATGCATCCATCAGAATCCATTACAGAGAGCATCCAGATAGAGGCGTTAGAGGAAAAAAGAAATATACTAATTTTGCACCTTTATTCCTCAGAGTTCAGCATTTACCTGGGATGACAAACTCTCCTCCCTCTGTTGTCATAAGCCAAGTAGAAATCAAACTGGTTGGAAGAGCATGAGTTATGCTTCTGAACCTTGGTACATTCTCGGTTCAGCATTTATGAACTTCGTTATTATTTCTACTATATGTCTTACTGATCTTTGCAAATCTAAGTTCCTCTTGGAGCCTCATTTGGAGACCTAATTCCTTGACACTGTATATCTTACCTTCTCTGCCTGGGCCTGAAGGCTAAGCTTTTGCTTCCAGCAATAGCATGCCCAGCGTCTGCCAGTGGGATGGCCGGGCTCATTGCACGAGTACCACCTGAGACCCATTTCAGAATAAGTAGATCCCACTAGTGCAGTCATCCTCAAAACGTGGCCCCTGGACCAACAACATCAGCATCACCTGGGACTTGTGAGAAATGCAAATTGTCAGGGTCCCCATCCCAGCCCTACTGACTCAGAAATCCTGGGTGATGGAGCACAGCAATCCCTGCATCAACAAGGCCCCTGGGTGATTCAGATGCACCCTGAAGTCTGAGATAACTGACTTAGCCCTCACATCTCCTCACTCCTTGAGATACCTGTTGGCACAACGGATTAGGACTGAGAGGATTCAGTGTTTGGTGGCTCAGCACCTTAGCGGGTTGCATGATTTTGGACCCTTGCTCAGCCTCTGGGCTTTTCTATTTACTCGTTTAAAAAAATACAGCAAAGAGCTATAACCCAGCTCTTGGGGCTTTTTTGTGTTTACTGATGAGTAACTAAAGGAGGGCTGTGCCATCCCACGTTGGTCTTAACGGCCTGACTAATGCTCAGCGATGGCTTCTGTCCTAAGGTTGTCCTCGTGATTGCTAGGCCTCCTTCTCCTGCTTTGGATTCAAACAGCAATATTCCAGCACACTTGTATTCCGTAAATCCTTGGGGCATGGGTTGGAATGCTATATGCTCATCCACTTGTAATTAAACTTAATATGGATTTAACCATTAGTTAAATGCTCATACTTCAGGACTTGCTGCTATCTGAAGAAAGCATGACCTTTAATCTAACATGGAAGGGTTTTCTCTTGGAGTGGTTGAGCTCAAGGTACAAGAGAGAATGTTCCCATAAAATTTAAATATTCCTCGTAGGAAGGTCAAGGAAGAAAACTAAACCTTTCCAAGCCAGAGTTCTTCAAGCAATTCATCTGGATCAAACCATGAGATGAAGATGGTGGCCACAGAAAACATCAATCCTGCAGAAAGAACTGGTCATGGATATGCTGACTTTTTAGGAACAATGGAGGAGTCTTGACAGTATCACCAAGAAACCACTCTTTGGGAATTGATTTTTGGACCAGAACTGAAATTAAGAAGATAGATGAAAGGAGAAAAAAATAGTGCAGATGAGTGTCTTAGTTTGGATCTTGAGCAAGAATTTAATGCAGGTACTTTATCTGGGATGTGATGCCAGAAAACATTGATAGGGAAGTGGTGAATTGAGACAGGGAAGGGAAGGAACACAACACAGCGTGTATCACCAAGGATGTTACCACTATCAGCAACTGAAGTATAGGGTCAGAGGTTCTAGCTCAAGTCCAGGCTCTGTGACTTATCAACTTGATCCCTTAAAAAAATCACATGTCTTTGTGCATCACATCATTCTACTAAGAAATGGAGATAAAAATGTCCAGTGCATGGGATGATGCAGTTCTGTTAATAATACGTAACAACCATCTATCGAACACAGATCCTGTAGCAGACCCGATGCCTCTCTCTCCCCTACATCCTAGAATATAGGTAAATATTTTTTGCATTTTACTGAGAGATCTTAGAGACAACAGAATTTTAAAATCATAAAAGGATAAGATAATGTTAAGGAGAATTTGCACAACTTTCTATGACTCATCAGGAAGCCTGTACTTTAGCAATAACCTTGTAATTCATTAAGCTGTGAGGCCTCAGCCAGACCACTTTTCCACTTATTAAAAAAAAAAAAACAGATTATGCAAGATGTTAACATTAGAGGAGGCTGAATGAAGGGTGCTCAGGACACCCCTGTACATGTCTTTACAACGTCCTAGAAATCTTTCAAATAATCATTTGAAAGTAACAGTTAAGAGAAACAGGAGTCCCTAATGGTATGGACTGAATTGCCCCTCCAAAGTTTATAACCTTTAAGGTGACTGTAATTACTACAACCACTTTGGAAAACTGTTTGGCAAAATTTACTAAGCCAAATACATACGACCTAGGAATTCTACTCATAGGCAGACACACAAAGAAATAAGAGCTTGTGTGCACTGAAAAATGTACACTAAACTGCTCAGAACTGGGTAACTTGTGACAGCCAAAAACTGCGAACAACCCAAGTGACCATAAACCTCAGAAATGAATGACAATGTTATTTGTTCATGTATCAGAATATAACACAGTGATGAAGATGAATGAGCTAAGAGAATACATAACAACATGAATGACAGGATATTGAGTGGGCAAGCCAAATGCAAGAAAACAGTGTAATTCCACTTATTAACAAGTTCCCAAATAGGCAAAACTTCATTATGCTGTTAGACGTCAGGGTAAAGGGAGAGATGTAATAGCCAGAGGGGAGCCTGAGGCAGGCTTCTGGGGTGCTGGTAATCTGTGCTGCTTGTTCTGGGTGTAGGTTACGTGGTGAACTCACTTGAGCACTCACTGGGATAATTATCTGTGCACTTCTCTGTATGTATGTTGTAATTAAAAGGAAAAAAAAAAGTTAACCTAACAAAAAGCTCTGAAATTTGAGTTAGATTAATTCAAAGGTTTCTTCTGGCCCTAAAATCCTGAACCTGAGATAAGGCTCAAGCGTCTCCCATCACCAGTGAGATGAGGCCGATGGCAGGGTTAGAAATGTGACAGAACCAGGTGGATGTGCTGGCTCTGTTCAATTCTGCCACACGGAGATGTCTCTTTGCCTGGCACCCCTCGCTGGTGCACAGCACAGAAATTTACACAAAGGAGTGCAAGTAGCCATATTTTCAGTGCTTTGAGATAATGCAATTTCAGAAACTTCCACAGGGTGGCAAGGATGCTGTTTCTTGACTGCCTTTATACACTTCCTGCCTCTCTCCTTTTTTTCTCCCAACCTCTTTTATGTGCAGGTTTCCCTATCGCTAGTTATTATAAAAATTGGAGAATACAACCTTCTCTGCTGTAACATTTCTAATGGCTGCTCCATAGTTCAATTAACTCAGGGATCTAATCCGCAGCCTGAGAACACTAAATAAAACAGAAAAAAAAAATCAGTGGATTGGACACTAGAATTTCAGAAACATGAGAAAACTATCACAGGAAGTGGCCAGGGGGAGGAATAACAGAAAAATGGATTTCGGGGTGACTGAATAAAATTGTGTTGTGGTAACTGTGGCAACCCTCCCCCCACTGTATAAAATGTCCTAGGCGTTTGATCAGCACAGAATGCATTTAGATCAACACTAGCCAGAGGCTGATTGGTTGTTTGAAGCAAAAATGGCTGCAATTATTTCTCTCCAGGTATCCACCTCCTTTCACAATGTGATTTGGCAAAAACTCCCATCAAAGGGTGGAGCTATTTCTCCACCTGTTGAATTTAAGTTGGTCTTAGGCCTGCTAGACACAGAAATAGAAAGATTATAGGTGATTCTTGTTCTGAACTTAGGACTCAAAGTCCTTGCACGTTGCCAGTTTCCTTCTTGGGTCCCTGCCTATATCAACGTGAACAAGTCTGAGCTTGTAACCTACTGGAAGAGGAGAGGCTACTCCCACTGTCCCAGCCAGCCAACTGCTAGCATTTAGTCTACCCACCAGCTGACCAAAGATACATAAGCCAAACTTGCCAAGATCAGCTGAACCTCACCCAGGTCAGCAGAACCACCCACATGACTCATAGACTTGTTGGCAATAATAAATGGTAATTGTCTTAAGCCACTAAGTTTCAAGGTGACTTGTTATGCAACAATGGCTACAGCCACGTCAGAAATCTCAATTGCACCTGCTTATTATTATTATCAGTAGTAACCTTCCTTCTGATTCAGCTTCACTATGCGGTGAGAGGCTTAGGTGGGAAATTAAGAGCTCTGGATTCAAGCAATAGTAGAAAAGTGAAAGATTTGGTAAAATCACCTTTCAAGTACTATCTATCTATCTATCTATCCATGATTCTAGGTACTGTAGTCTTATAATTTGGTCTGGTACTATTAGATGGATGAACTGACTGGGAGGTCCCATTCGACTGCAAACTCCTTCAAGACAGAAATTATAGTCTATGAGGAATGGACAGTGTCTTAAGTTGGGTTTTCCCAGAGGCAGACCCTGGGGCAAAGACTCAAGTGTAGGCAGCTTATTTGGGAAGTGATCCAGGATCCCTTAGGGAATGGGGAGGTGACACAGAGAAGGGAAGGCAGCCACAGGGGTGTAGTGTCAAACAGTTACCACTATGGACAATTAGATTCTTATCCTGCTGGGGAACTCTGGACAAAGTTTAGAATTTATCCTGCCACGAGGGTGGTAAGAGAACCGGGGTACTTAATCCACAAACCTCCATCTATCATTGGTTGAGAGCTGATCCTGAGGGGGGTGTATCTCCCAGAACTTGAGGTCACGTGCATGGATGGAGTAGGCTGGGAAACAGAGAAAACACTCAGGCAAAGAAGGGGCAGAACAGTGGGAAGTGGGGCCAGAAATGGTAAAGACAGAGGGGAAAGAGCAAGGACCAGCAAGAGCATCTGCCACCGAGGTTGTGTCTCACACCCGGTACACTCTAGACATGTAATCAGTCTTTGCATGTATAGTCTTTTCTTGACCTAAACGTTTTTCTTTTCCAGAAATTAATTGTTTTTCTTCCCAAGCTTTAATATATTAAAATGGGTCCCATTTTCACACTCTATATACAATTCAAGGGTTACCTACTTGTAACTGTGGAATCCTCCTTGTGCGATTCTGTGTTCCTTTCCCATCGATGACTAGACAGGTAAGTAGGTAGAGGTGGGTAGATAGATACATAGACTACACACATACACACATACACAGACACACACATAATAGGCAAGGACACGCTTTATTGTCTTCAATAACTCTCTACATTTTACATAGTACAAATCCTGAATTTATCATGTGGAAGTATAATTACATTTAAGAGGTCTCTTTCCTGCTGCTTTTTTAGTTCCTTACGTATTTATATAATTTCAGCTTGATGCTTGGCACATTTCAGGCAGTGAATGTTGAATGACCAATGAAACCCACCAATGGATACTCACCAAATGCTCATACAAAATCATGACCATAACTTACACATACCCTACCAGTGCTAAATACCTCTGTAGGAAGGTTACCTGCCCCAGGAAGGCAAAGATCCTTGATGCTTCTGTATCTTATTACCAAGCAAACGTCTGCAACAAATTAGAAACTAGTAGATACTTAAGAGAAAGAAAACAACTTTGGAAATGTAGAAACTCTACTGAGAACTTCAAAATAACAGAAAAAACTTTTAATTACTTAGATTTTTTTTTTCTGTACATTCTGTTCCATTGGACATAGCAGTTAATTTGCCCTTTGGATGGGTTCTACAATTCACAAATTATCTGTGCCCAATTATGAACTGAATTTGAGAAAAAATCTGCTAAATATCATGTTGGTATCACTGTTATCAAAAATCACAGTGGGCTTCTCAATACAATAAAGTGAGATGGTTGAACAAGTATATGTGGTCATAGAAAAAAATGCTATAGCTGACAGTTTATTAGAAAGCTACAGCTTATGCTGAATGGTATGGTGTTTCAAGGCTATTGCATAATGAGTACGTTTTGCAAAGCAGTAATTTCAGAATGTGATTTTCTACGACTGCACTCTTCAGAGTTTAGCTTCGTACACAAGCCTCTTTCAAAAGGGGTTATACTGGCTGAGCTGGGAAATGTAGAGCTTATTCTCAACTACCAGCTGTTGTTGAGTTGCTTTTGAAGGGATTCGGAGAATTTTGAGAGTATTATCAAAGATACGGGACTGAAAAAAAAAAAAAACAGAAAAATTGTATAGGACCAGGGACAGGTGTATTCATACCAGTGTCAAAGTTCGTTGTATAGATGTTTTAATTTGTCATTGTAAGATGGATCTGGAAATATGGAACACATCAAAAGAAAGATCTGTTGTGATGTGATTTTTTTTTTTTTTGAGAGCTGCATACCGTGAGAGAGCTTCTGTCATCCAAGTTATTCCAAGACAGTTTTGTGTTCCTGCTGTGGCTGTGAATGACAGCTTAATATAATGTGTGTGGAGGAGAAAAAAAGGGAGAAATTCTTGTTCAGAATCAGGGCTTCCATGTGCCTAACAACAGCTACAAAGAACAATGGCGTCTTCAAATAACCCTGAAACGCTAACATAACGTGATTAAGCACCCATATTCACTCAAGTATTAGTGAATGAGATGAGTGAGATTATCTCAAATTGTGGCATCCTATGAAAAAATCAAAGGCATGCTGAGCTGTTATCCTTTAGAAATTGATTTCTCACAAGAATCCTTTACCCCTTTGGCTGCCATCATGACTATCCCTTGCCTGACCTGATAAACTTTAACCCTCTGGATAAGGAAAACACTAAAAATAAAAGATAAAAAAGTTTTGAGCATGAATTGCTATTATCTCTAAAAGAAAGAGACATTTCAGAATGGATGCCGAGTATAAAAATCTTTCCTGTTAATTGTTTTTTTTTTTGTTTGCTTTACTGAAAACCTTCTACTAAAGTAAAGTTCAAGGTGGAAATCAACCATAATTCTATCCTGAGGTCAAAGTTAGCATTTTTATTTTTCTAGCATAGCTTCCAATCTTAAACCATGCGCATATTCAAGAGGTTACATTTTTATACTTTCCTCATATAGTGGACTTTGTGGTCTATATGTTCACTTAATTTTATACTGTGGCTCCCCCACCCCCAATGTCCCATAGTTATTTTTACTGCTGTTGTTGTTTTTGTTGTTTACATCTCCCTCCCGTTCCTATTGATTACACCCACCCCACCACACTTAAAATGCAACAAATATTACCACCTCAGTGTGTATTATTTCAGATTATTTTTCTGGCCATACAATGTGTGGTAGGCAGGGCTCTGAAATGACTCCAGATGGCCCATGATATATAATTCCCACTCCTTGAGTATGCATGGGACCTATAAGCATGAGGTGATATCACTCTATGGTCATCTGAAGGGATTTTGCTGATGTCAGTAAGGCCCCTAACCAGCTGACTTTGATTTAATCAAAAGGGAGCTTAGCCAGGGTGGGGCAGACTTAGTGATATAAGGCTTCAACAGAGGTCCTGAGTCCCTTCTGAAAGGAGGGAAGTTCTCTTGCCGGCTTTGAAGAAATAACTTGCCATGGTGTGAGAGGACCACCTGGTTAAAATCTGAGGGTGGCCTGTAGTAGCTGAGAGCAACCCCTTGCTGATATCCAGGAGAAAAAAAATAGGGACCACAGTCCGACAGTTGCAAGGAACTAAATTCCACTAACAACCTGAGCAAGCTTGGCAGAGGACCTCAGCTGAGCCCAGCTGACACTCTGATTCTACTTTGTAAGATGCTGAGCAGAGAGCCAAGTAGTGCCATGCCCAGATTTGTGACCTACAGAAACTGTGAGATAATAAAAGGGTGTTGTTTTAACTGCTAAGTTTGTGATAATTTGTTTTGGCATCAGTGGAAAATGAATGCACAATCATTTACATACACATAGAGATAACACTGCCCTTGTTTGTAACAGGATGTTAAAATGGAATTCTGTAGCAGACAAATCCACAGTTACAGTCAGACTTCAATACCCTTCAATCAAAAATGATAGAACAAGTTGATACAATCAGGAAACAGTATATTTGAGCAGCACAATCAACAATCCTAACCCAGTTAAACACTCTACCCGACACCAACAATAGCGTTTTCAAGGGCACATGGAACAAACCAAAATAGATCATATTACGGGACACAGAACAAGTCTAAATGCATTTAAAATTAATCATAAGTCACACAAAGTATTTTACCTTACCAACATGGAATTAAATTAGAAATTAATAACAGAAAGACTCTAGAAAACCTCGCAAATATTTGGCAAACTAAGTAACAGACGTCTACGTAATCCCACAGCTTAGAGGAGATTTTAAAAAGGAAATTATAAAGTATTTTGAACTAAACAAAATTGAAAACCAAAATATCAAATCTGTTTAATGCTACTAACACAATAATTAGGGGTAAATTTATAGAAATAAATTCCAATATTAGGAAAAAATGAAAGATCACAAATAAATGACTACAGCTTTTACATAAATTAGAAAAAAGAAGTACAAAATAGAGCCAAATTAAGCAGGGGAAAGTAGAATTACAAAGAGTAAAAGATAAATAAGTGAAATGAAAACAAAAAAAAACAGAGACAAATCAATGAAACTAAAAACTAGTTCTTTGAAAACACCAGTTAAGAGTAATTCACCTAGTCACACTGATGAGGAAAGACTGAAGACACAATTAACGACACCAAGAGTGAGAAAAATAATATCACGGTTTCTATATATAACAGAAAGGCATAGAGAATATTAGGAAAAACATCATGCCAATGAGTTAAACTTAAACAGAAAAATCATTGAAAGATACGAACTACCAATATTCAAGAAAAAAGAAAACAGATGACCTGAATAGGCTCGTATCTATTAATAAAATAAAAATGTTTTAATTGAAGTATAGCTGATTTACAATGTTAGTTTCTGGTGTACATGAAATGAAATTTAAAGCTAAACACTTTCCCAACTAGAAAACTGAACCCAGATAATTGTACGTCCATTTCACAGCAGCATTATTCACAATAGCCAAAAAACAGAAAGAACTCAAATGTCCATTGGCAGATGAATGGGTAAACAAATGTGGTACATACATACAATGGATTATTATTCAGTCTTTAAAAGGCATACAATTCTCACACCTACAACATGGGTGATCTTGAAGACATCACGCTGGGGGAAATAATCCAGACAAAAGGCTAAATAAATGTATGATTCCACTTATATGCAATACTAAGGGTACTCAAATTCAGAGACAGAGAGTAGAATGGTGGTTGCCAGGGGCTGGGAAAGAGGGAAAATGGGGAGTTATTGTTTAATGGGTACAGTGTGTCACTATGGGATGATGAAAAAGTTCTGAAGATGGATCGTAGTGATGGTGCACAACAATGTAAATGTACTTAATGTTACAGAAACTGTACACTTAAAAATGGTTATAATGGTAAATACTATATAATGTACATTGTATTACAATAAAAAAATTAACAATAACAACACAAAACAAGGTAGTTTCTCTCCAAAAGCTGTGCTCATCACCATTTTGTTGTAAGTAATAGTAAGGGAATGTTTTAACCAACGTATACATGTATGAATAATATACCTAGATATATAGGTATATGAAGTACCATTAACGCAAAGTCAGGGTAAGAGCACTTGACTATGATTGTGATATGATATTTCATAATGCAGTCTATTTTGTTTTCATTTTTTTTATTGACGTATAGTTGATTTACAATGTTTCAGGCCCCAACAAGGGCCTACTGAATAGCACGGGGAACTATATTCAATATCTCATAATAACCTATAATGGAAAAGAGGCTGAAAAAGAACAGATTTTTATATGTATGAATAACTGAATCACCTTCCTGTACACCTAAAGCAGCCTTTAACAAGAACCAAGCCAAGAGAAAATATAGTACATACATATTTTGGGAAAAAAAAGCTATAATCCATCATTCAATCTTTTCTTAGTTAAAATAGAAACTTCATTCCCTATCCTACTTTTCTAATCTTCTTCTTCTTTCTCTTCCATTTTCCACATAATCTATAGTTCAGCCTCTGCTGTGAGCACATCAAGCAGCAAAAGGGAGATATTGACATTTCCATGGACCAAAAGGTTTGAAAATCTCCAGTAACTACACTAGCTGTTTCAGTTGCAAAGACACCCACAGAGAAAAATAGAGGAGCAGAGCATGGCAGTACCCTTCCATAGAGAAGTCATGACTTCTGGAATTGACTGACCTAAAAGCAAAGGAACATGGCCTGAAAAAAGCCAGCCTGTAAACAGAACACAGAAATCTCTGCATTGTCATTGTGACCAAGGACCACAGTCTTATAAGAAAAAGGTGATTTTTCTCCCTATGAAGATTAACTTTACTATTGGTCAGATGCTTTCATTAAAGTAAATAAAATCCATTTGTCTAGATTAATTAGAAAGGTATTTATTAAAGATATTAGTGGCTATCAGAATTAGTTGTTACCTGGAGGAAGAGACAAGATGGAGCTTCCAAAAACAAAGTACAAGTCATGCTGCAGAATAGGCTGGACTCAAAAAGAATTAAAAAAAAAAAAAAATCAATGCCAGTGTCACATCACACTGAAAGGAAGGAATTTGGTTTTTCTACAACTTCTGCCACATGTACTAATGCCACTTGTGAGGGATTTTTAAAATATGTCTATTGGGTTATGGTACAGTCCTGAGTTACTTAAACACTAATCAGGGTGTTGCTATGAAGGGGTGTGGGGGATATAATTAGAGTCCCTAATCAGTTGACTTTAAGTAAGGGAGACTGTTATGAGTAACCTGAGTAGGCCTAACTAAATCAGAAGACCTAAAAACTGGGAATGAGGCTTTCCTGAAAAAGTGAGAAGAAATTCTGCCTGTTGGCCTGGGCCCATAAAGTTCCATTTTGCTCATCATCTCCCTTCTTGACTGACTGTCCCACAGATTTCAAACTTGCTCATTCAATTCACACAACTGCATAAGTAATTTCCTTAAAACAAATCTCTCTGGTTGGCTGGATAGCTATATCGATGGGCAGAGATACAGAAATAGAATCCCATGGCTGCACCACTTTATGGCAAGAATCTGACTCTGAAACCATGACCATCCCCCAAATCCTGAGGCAGTCTGTGAGCAAAACAGAATTCTACTCAAATTAATCCCCTTCTGTTTCCCTCTTCCAAGCCAGTATCTCCCACAGATGCAGATAAGTCACTCACCTATATCCTAGTTACAAGAGAAACTCAAGTTGTGATTTCTTCTTTGGAAAGACAGAATTCCTCACAAGGGAATTTTCCCAAACACAGAAAAGCTAATCAAAAGAGAGAAGGCAGTCATCAATACAGCTACTGCTCCCAAAATTTCTGAAAGGAAGAATTCACTCGTTCACTTATTAATCCTAATTAGTAACACACTCAGCTTTACATAATTGAGATCGTATTGGCTTTTGTTACACAAACACACAAAACATGATGACTATTTTTATACGGTAATACCTAAAGGTCTGTGCATCAGTCAGGATGGTCTAGATTATACAGCTGCTTAACAACCCCCAGATCTCAGTGGCTTAATACAACATATATTTTTTGTTGTTGCTGTTCATGGTACAAGCCCTGTGTAGTTAGGCAGGGGACTTTTTCATTGTAGTCATTCAGGAACTCAAGATTCTGATACTTTCCCTTGAAACATACTTCCATAATTGCCAAGGAAGGAAAAAGAAACACGGCATATTGTGCATTCTACCTTAGAACGTCTGCAAGAGGTGACGCAGGTTACTTCTGCTCACATGTGATCAACCAAAAGTCGGCCATACTAAATTCTGGAGGTTTGGGCAAGTGTAATCCTCTGATATTTTTTAAAGAAGCAGAACATTTCTTAATCTTCTTGACTACTCAAGTTTTCAACACCTGTAAAAGAATGCCCATGCTTCATATTTAAAGACGTAGTGGTGGTGATTAAAAAGAAATGTATCAATTCTAAAGCTCTCATTATATAACAGCTAGATCCAGTAGGGAGTCACAGCATGACAACTTCATGATAAAACCTAGAAGAGAGAGGGGATGTAAGGATATGAAGTACAGTCTCCCCATCTGGGTATAAATAGAGAGGTTTCTGGGTACTGAGAGTATTTCTAGGACAAGAAAGAAGAAGGAAGATGAAGAGGTTAAAAGCATCTGTCTATGTTGCCTTTTGGACAGAACACTGGTCCCCATGGTGGGAAGTATGGTAAGGAATGTGCTAAATATATTGACTTCTATAGAATTATAGGGCAATCTGATAACAACAGGAGAAGGATGAATGGATCCATTTCATAGATGCAGCCTTAAGGGTAGGGCATTCTCTAAAAGAAGCCCCATGCCCTCCATGGTGTCTTTCAAATGTGCACTGGAAAAACAGCATTTGCACTAGGCACAAAGATCTTCTGTTTCTTCATGGTCTTTGGGAAGAATCTGGAGAATGCCAAAATTACCTTGTGCCTCAGAGATGGGTATAAGATGTGTGGCAATGATCTAAACATGTGATAAAGAAGCCAGAGTGTGCTTTACAGCAGGGGGCAAAGGGTTACACCAGTCAGTGGCGGATGCCTGAGAACCAACTCAGAAGGCAAGACAGGACCAGTCACACCTCAGCAGGTACCAGTCCAGGAACCAGAGAAGACAAGTCACCCATGGCTAAGGCCACTGATGATTCCAGGTTAGGGCCTCTAAGGATTCGGCCAATACACCACAGGACTTCTTCCTTGATGCAGCATTTGAGGAAAATCAAAGGGAGACGGGAAAAGAAAGGAGCCTTGATCGTGCAAAACTGAGAGTTTAAATCAGAAGCTAAGAGATGACAGCTAGCAGATTGACCCCCACCTCCAGGGGAGGAGGGGAACATTAGGACTGTTAGAGAAATGAGTAAGGTTTATTTTATGTGTACCACTCAGGATCAGCATGCATGAATGTGTGCTCCAACAACAAATACCTCCAAAAGCTAGTGAATTTGAGTCTGTATTTCCATGGAAAGGATGACCATATATGATGGCTGAAAAGAAATATTCAAGAAATAAAATACCCTTAAGATATTCTTTAGAATTTGTACTCTATGGCAGCTCTACAGATAAAACTACTCTAGAAATGCCTCACATTAAAAGTCATTTATTTCTCCTTAACATGGAAAGAACACTGCATACAGTGAAGTCCCATATGTCCACCATCCACATTCAGTAATTATCAACGTCTTACCAGTCCTGTTCATTTTGTTCTTTTTTCCCTTCATGCTCTCATTCTTTCTCATTTTTTTCTTTCTCTCTCTCCCTTCCATCCTTTTATCCCCTCACTCTTTTCCTCTTTATTTTAAGGTTGACACAACCTTGATGTGTAAATTTAAAGACAGTACAAAGAAATAAACTCCACAGGATTATCATTTATGGCCATAGGTACAAAAAATCCAGATAAAATATAAGCAAAGTGAATTCTGCTTTTTTGTACACAGACATTTACACGTTTGTGTGAAAACATGATTAAGAAAAGTTGGGTTTATTATAGAAATGAAAAGATCTATTAATGTAATTTGATATAAACTGATTAAGAGATGAAAAAACTATTTTCAACAAATGCAGAAAAATCATTTAATAAACCAACATATGTACTAAAAAGAAATATACTTGCAAACTAAGAATAGAGAAAACTTGTTAAAACCTCATTGAGTAAATATATCCATATAGGTAAACGATGGAATCATTTCCTTTAAAATTTGCAACAAGACACTCACTGTGAATGTTCCATTTAATACTGTATGAGAGATCCTAAAAGGAGCCTATTAAAATGAGGAAGGGGGATTTAAAATATAAATACTGTAAATAAGCAAAATATTCATTGTTCATAGATATTAACAATTGTTATAACTGTCAACATAAGTAACTCAATACTAGTTAGTAGAGTTAATAGAAGAGTTCAGGAAAATTAGTAGGTACAAAATCCTTATTAAAAATTGCATCTCAAAGAAGAGGTAAAAGTGTCATTATATGCTGATGACATGTTACTATATATAGAAAACCCTAAAAGGTCCACACAAAAGCTACTAGAGCTGATTGAAGAATTCAGCAAAGTAGTAGTTTACAAAATTAATGTTCAAAAATCACTTGCATTTCTTTACACTAATGATAAATCAACAGAAGAAGAAAGTAAGGAAACAATCCCCTTTAAAATAGCACCCAAAGTAATAAAATATCTGGGAATAAATCTAACCAAGGACGTGAAACAATTATACACAGAAAACTATAAACCATTGATGAAGGAATTTAAAGAAGACTTTAAAAAATGGAAAGATATCCCATGCTCTTGGATTGGAAGAATCAATATTGTTAAAATGGTCACACTGCCCAAGGCAATCTACAGATTTAATGCAATCCCTATCCAATTACCCAGGACATATTTCACAGAACTAGAACAAATCATAATAAAATTTATATGGAACCATCAAAGACCTAGAATTGCCAAAGCATTACTGAAGAGAAAGAAAGAGGCTGGAGGAATAACTCTCCCAGACTTCAGACAATACTATAGAGCTACAGTCATCAAGACAGCATGGTATTGGTACCAAAACAGACATATAGACCAATGGAACAGAATAGAGAGCCCAGAAATGAACCCACAAACTTTTGGTCAACTCATCTTCGACAAAGGAGGCAAGAATATACAATGAAATAAAGACAGTCTCTTCAGCAAATGGTTTTGGGAAAACTGGACAGCAGCATGTAAAACAATGAAGCTAGAACACTCCCTTACACCATATACAAAAATCAACTCAAAATGGATTAAAGACTTAAACATAAGACAAGATACAATAAACCTCCTAGAGGAAAACATAGGCAAAACATTATCTGACATACATCTCAAAAATTTTCTCCTAGAAGAAATAAAAGCAAGAATAAACAAATGGGACCTAATGAAACTTACAAGCTTACAAACTGCACAGCAAAGGAAACCAGAAATAAAACAAGAAGAAAACCTACGGAATGGGAGAAAATTTTTGCAAGTGAAACCGACAAAGGCTTGATCTCCAGAATATATAAGCAGCTCATACGACTCAATAAGAAAAAAATAAACAACCCAATCCAAAAATGGGCAGAAGACCTAAACAAGCAATTCTCCAAGGAAGACATACAAATGATCAAAAAGCACATGAAAAAATGCTCCATATCACTAATTATCAGAGAAATGCAAATCAAAACTACAATGAGGTATCACCTCACACCAGTCAGAATGGCCGTCATTCAAAAATCCACAAATGACAAATGCTGGAGAGGCTGTGGAGAAAGGGGAACCCTCCTACACTGCTGGTGGGAATGCAGTTTGGTGCAGCCACTATGGAAAACAGTGTGGAGATTCCCCAAAAGACTAGGAATAGACTTACCATATGACCCAGGAATCCCACTCCTGGGCTTGTATCCAGAAGGAAATCTACTTCAGGATGACACCTGCACCCCAATGTTCATAGCAGCACTATTTACAATAGCCAAAACATGGAAACAGCCTAAATGTCCATCAACAGGTGACTGGATAAAGAAGAGGTGGTATATTTATTCAATGGAATACTACTCAGCCATAAAAACTGACAACATAATGCCATTTGCAGCAACATGGATGCCCCTGGAGAATGTCATTCTAAGTGAAGTAAGCCAGAAAGAGAAAGAAAAATACCATATGAGATCGCTCATATGTGGAATCTAAAAAACAAAAACAAAAACAAACAAACAAAAACAAAGCGTAAATACAGGACAGAAATAGACTCACAGACAGAGAATACAGACTTGTGGTTACCGGGGGGTGGAGGGTGGGAAGGGATAGACTGGGATTTCAAAATTGTAGAATAGATAAACAAGATTACACTGTATAGCACAGGGAAATATACACAAAATGTTATGATAACTCACAGAGGAAAAAATGTGACAATGAGTGTGTATATGTCCATGAATGACTGAAAAATTGTGCTGAACACTGGAATTTGACACATTGTAAAATGATTATAAATCAATAAAAAATGTTAAAAAAATTGCATCTCTAGATACCAGGAATTAACAATTGAGAACACACTTTTTTTCAAAGCATTATATAAAAATGCTCATAAATCTTATGCAAGATAGATAAAATTATAATTTGTTATTCAAAGACGTAAAAGAAGTCTTCAGCAATTGAGAGATAAACCAGGTTCATGGATGGTAAAACTCAATATTATAAAAATGTCAGCTCTCCCAAAATTAATCTATAAATTTAAGGCAATTCAACCAAAACGCCAACAGGGTCCTTAGAAATCTAATTTTAGAACTTGAAAACTAATTTTAAAATTCATAAGGAAGAGTAAAAGGCCAGGAGTAGTTAAGATAATTGAACAACATGGTAGGGGGTCTCAGCCTAGGAAATAACAATTCTTGAAGCACAAGTATTATAATTAAGATACTATATTACTTGTTTAGGAATAAGCAAAGAGATAAAGAAACCAAACAGTGAGCTCAGAGACAGAACCACACACATGTCAACTTGATCTCTGGCTGAGGCACAGGTTTGTGAAGAAAGAATGGGCTAGACAGTAAATGATCCTGGGGCAATTATTATCCATTGGAAATAAATTGCTTTCCTAACACAAAACATACAAAAAAAAAAATTCCAGCTGGATTAAATGTCTCAATGCTGGGTGCTTGTACCAGCCCCTTTCACTCCAGCTCTCATTCCCTCTGGGGCGAGGGAGCAAGTGCCCGGAGAGGAAAGAGTGCACACTTAAAAGGAACAAAGCCAGCTTGGACCAGACCCTCAGGGACTCTGCTCCAGCAACTTGCAACCTGACCCTGCACCTAACAGGGTGGTGCAGCCACCCAGCAAAGGAGAAACTCCAGCTCACACCTAGCTCTGCCCCTAGCCACTCCATCTCCATCCCTAGCCCCCATCAAGGTGACAGTGGCTAGCACACGTTGAGAAAATATGTGACTTGTGTTCATATCAGATCCAGCTCTCCCACCAAGGCCCACACACTATATAGGAATGTTGCCACACAAGGACACCCCCTCGAGACCACAAAACCACTGTTTCACTTAATTTCATAGAAACAGAGAAAGTTAATTTGTTTTTGCTTTTTGAGGGGGAGAGGTAATTAGGCTTATTTATTTATTTTTGGATGAGGTTGGAGATTGAACCCAGGACCTCATGTATGCTAAGCATGCACTCTACCACTTGAGCTATACCCTCCCCAAAACAGAGTTAAGCAAAATGAGAAGATAGAGGAATTCATTTCAATGGAAAGAACAAGTAAACTCCTGACCAAAACAACTAATAAAACAGAAATAAATAATTTACCAAATAAAGAGTTCAAAGCATTAGTAATAAAAATACTAACTCACCCCTAAATAAAATTTTCTGTAAATGTTAATGGCAGAAAATGTCTTTATGACCATAGTATACAGAAAAATTTTATTTTATAATGCACAAATAGAGAAAAAAGGATGAATCTAACTTGACATTGTATTTTAAAACTTCTGTGTATTAAAAGACACCATTTAAAAAGTGCAATGATACTCCACCATTGCAAAAATATATGCAAGCTACGTACACCACAAAGAGGTAGTACCCTCTTTATGCATGTACAG
Organism: Camelus bactrianus; assembly: GCF_048773025.1. NCBI lineage: Eukaryota > Metazoa > Chordata > Mammalia > Artiodactyla > Camelidae > Camelus > Camelus bactrianus. The sequence continues at coordinate 1,777,896 of NC_133557.1, read as the reverse complement.
CTGTCCCTCCTTATCTGCTGATGTGAAACCCTGAGACAGGGAGGCTGGCTGAACTACACTAATTTAAAAAAGGGACTTGAGCATCTGTGGATTTTGGTATCTGTAAGGGTCCTGGAAACAATACCCCAAGGATACCAAGGCATGACTGTGTTAGTTTTCTATTGCTGCCATCACAAAGTACTGCAAACTTGGTGGCTTAAACAATATGAATTAACTGGCTTATAGTTCTGTAGTCTCACCAGGCTAAAATCAAGGAGGCTCTCAAGGAGACCCATGTCTTTGCTCCTTAAGGTTACTGACAGAATTCAGTTCCTGTATTTATAGGACTGAGGTCATCGTTTCCTTGCAGGATGTCAGCTCAGGGCAGCCAGCTTATAGATACCACCCATGTTACTTCTTCCATCTTCAAAGGCGACTGTGGCAGGTTGAGTCCCCTTCATGCTTTGAATCTCTCCTTCATTCATCTCACCTCTCTGACCTCCTCCTGCCTATGCCTCTAAAGTCTTGTGTGATTACATTGCTTCTAACCAGATAATCCAGGATAATCTACTCCCCTCATTCAAGGTTTTTAATTCAGTCACATCAGCAGAGTCACTTTTTCCATGTAAGGTAACATAGTCACAGGCTCTGGGTGTTAAGACAGAGACATCTTTGGGGGGTCATTACTTTGTCTGTGGTGTGTCTATCTCTAGTGCTAACTACCTACATATCTTACAAATCAATAATAGAAATGCAAATTAGCTAATCTGAAAATGAATAAAAGATTTGAGCAAGAAATTTAAAGAAGCACAAATGGACAATACCAAATGATTTTTTGCGTCACTAGTAAATGATGAAAATTGTATATTATTTTATCTGATAATACCTAGTGCTGGTAAAGAGGTCAAACAGTGGAAACACTCATATTCTACTGAGAGAACATGAATGTGGGAAACCACTTAGGAGAGAAATTCAGCAAAACTCGTCAAGTTAAAGATCCTTATCGCTCAGTCCAGCAACTTCACTTCTATGTAAGCATCCATGAGAAAATTTCACCCACAGACAAAAAGAGACACGTACTATCATTGCAGTTACAACAGGAAAACAAGAGGAATAAATGTCCACCAAGAAGAGTATGGATAAATATTCTGTTTCATTCATTCAATAAAATATTATACAGCAGTGAAAACATAAGAACTATAAATATACTTACCAATATAAAAGAATCTCAAAAGCTATTATTATGTGGGGAAAAAAATCAAGCTATAGAAGAAACTCAGACCAACATAAAGTCTGTAAGTTTTTCAAACATACAAAAAAAATCTACCTACTGTTTATTGATACAATTACATGTAGTAAAATTATAAAGAAATAAATGCACGGGTGGGCTTAACACCAAAGTCAGGGCAACAGTTTCAAGCAGGGAAACAAGAAGGAATCTAGATTATACAGAGGGACTCAGCCCCAGGAGGATGTATATATTTTTAGTAGATGATGAGTAAGTACAAGATACAGTTGACCCTTGAACAACACAGGTTTGAACTGCATGGGTCCACTTACACAGGGTTTTTTGTTTTTGTTTTTTCCTGTCGTAAATACTACAGTTCTGCTCCATCTGTGGTTGGTTGAATCTGCAAATGCGGAACCACGGATATGGAGGAACCTGATGTGTAGGAAGGCTGAACATGAGTTATGCACTGATTTCCGACTCTGTGAAAAGTCAGTGCCCCAACCTTGTGTTCAAGGGTCATTGTACTTGTTATTTTTATACACTTTGCATATACGAGGAATTCTAGCTTTACAAAAAAAAAATCACTGGGAGAAATACAGAGGAAAACTCAGAAGGGGCACGTGTACCTGCTGTCCAAGAACACGGCTATTGCAATGACCAGAGGAAAGATGCTGAGGACCACAGACAAACTGGTCGGGGGGGGGCAGAAATAAAGGAGTGGATTCCAAAGACACCTGGTGGAATTAATCTGCATAACCAGTTTAACAGAGGTTGTGATATTATCACATAATAAGAGATACATATTTGGCCTTTGTCCCTGGTCCCTGGCACAGAGCTCCTATATCCCTCGTAATTTCCTGAGTGGTAAGAGGTGAGAGTAACATCTTTGTTATTCATAGTAAGCCACTTTCAACCACACCTGAGTTAATCCTTCAGAGGGAGATTCTAGGATGAATTTATTTTTCTGGCTTGGGTGATTTTTTCATGAGCCTGCTCCACCCACACAAAAAGGAAGCCCAAACTGCGTGAGAAGCAACCATTGGCCATGGGGCACAGGAAGCAGAAGGTGACCCACCCCAGTGCCTTCTCCCCATGCGGGTCAGCCCAGGGCTTCTACCTCTCCACCTCCTAGAGTTTCTGCAAGGACCTGCAGCTGCCCCCAGGGCTCACCTGCTTGGCAACGCAGCCTCTACCCTATACTGACTTTCTTCCTGGCCCTATCTCAGGCCTGGTTATTTCCTGTATCTCCCCATGAAACAATTTGCACTCAAGCCCCTAAGACCTTCTCCTAGGGAAATTCAGATGAAGAGATGATAAAATGATGGTAGGCAGTGGAGTGGAGAGGGGTGGGATTCCAGCAGCAGCCTCACCCAGGTACATCTGGCTAAACCACAGGAACCTGGATGAAGGCTCCCAAGGTCACTGCCACCAGCATGGACGCCTCCTGTCTCATCATCAGAACCACACCCCAACATGGCCCAAGTCTTCCCAAGGGTGTTCTTGTTCGTGTTGTGCGGTGACAACACCATAAGTGGGTGGTGAGATTTGCTTAATAAAACAGAATGACGCATTCCATTTCTAGTGTTGTGACTCTGATTAAAAGAATTACTACCATGCGGGGAGAATTTCTCCTTGTGGGAACACCGTTAACTGACAGCTGGGAAAAACTGAAGTGACAAAGCTAATTAACGTTTACCAGGTTTCTCTGGATTTTACAATATCTGTCTTTTCAAAAGGCCACTGCCAGCTATCTTGGTGCAAGAAAGAGCTTGCAACAGTGACCCCATCTTCCTACTTCGTGGCAGAGTCTGAAGTGAGCACATGGCACTAGAAAGACCAACATTCACACAGCTCCAACAGCTCTCTGGGGAAAACGGCCACCACTGGCCATCACTGGCTTTCTTTCAGATAACTGGAGCTTCTAGACCAGTATTTTGCAAAGTATGATGCATGTACAACTTGTATCGGAATCTCCAGTAGTGCTTTTGAAAATATATGATATCGGGACCCACCCTAGACTCACTAAATCTGAATCAATGAGCATGGGGCCCAGGACTCTGCATTTTTAGCCAGCTCACTGGGTAATGTTTCTTAGACTCAGTTATCCTTCCTGCAGTGCTACCAGTTTGAGCTTTATTTGGGTTAGCAAGCATCCTTTTTTAAAGTAAGCACATTAATGTATTTCGGGCCATCCCTCAATATTGAATTTCAGTACAGGGAGCTAAGCTGCATGAAAGCAGCAGTTATCAAACTACATTCAGAACAGGCTGTAGGACCCAGCAAAATGTGTGATTCAAAGTCTGTTCTTAAAATATTTTGAAGCTTTAATTTAATCATTTACATGCTCAAATGTGTTCCAGTCCAAATTTGTAACACACTGGAAACCACCAACTTAAAGCCACGTTGCCAGTTCAACTAGAATTTGTGCTCACTTCTACTATACCCCGCATCTACTCTCTACATGCAAGATGAGGTTTAAATTCTGCACTCATAGTTTTCTGCAGGAGTAGGCAAGTCTGCACATATAAAATTATGCGTGTGAGCCCCAAACAGCAGCTCGTGCTCACCATGTTCCATCCCACGCCAGAGGGGCCCACGCAGGGCGCAGTCTCTGCTCCCAGCACAGGAAATTATGCAGTTAAGTGAACACGGAATACAGTTTCCCATGATGATGTCAGAGCTTTAGCCTTTACGGATTTTAAGTGTTTGGGTCTATCACTTGTACTCATAAACGTTATCATAATCTTTCAAGTGACGGTGAAAAATCAGCCTTAAAACCAGAAATGGATCACAGCTGAAACGATGAAAAAATAAGAAGTAATGTGTTGATAGAATGGAAATCTGAGCAGGCACAAGAGGAAATGATACACTATCCTATATGATCAGCCAAAGGGTTTTTTAGCCATAGGCGATCACAATGATGACAATAGGAAAATCCTATAATGAAAACTGTCACAAGTCTGCAGGGCACAACAGAGCACAGGGATGGTGATTAGGAATTTGGCTTCATCTTTGTAAGGCAGTAAAAACTGCCCAAGTCACTGTGTTTTATGTGTGAAATTTTCCTATTTTTCTCCTGTAGCCCTTCCCAAGTTACAATGCCATATTTAAAGCAAACAGGATCTAAAAATAAGGATTTCAGCCTCTTTCAGCATAAAAATTGCACAGCTTTCTATAAAAAAGGATGCAAGCAACATTTAGACGCAAAGATTAAAATATACTACAATACACTATACATTTTTAGAAATAAAATACAAAATACACTATAGTATCATTCAAAGGAGTTACTGCAATGTGAGCGAGGGCAGGATATGGACACTCAGCGACAGCACACCATCAGTACCTTTGCCTGATGATAACAGGGAGCACCCAGGCTTTGCCCAACGCATCCCATCAACGAAGTGGCGATCACTGTCAATTTAACTCAACTGGACACAAAGAGGACCAATCCTGTGGCCTTCTTTATATTTTGAGAAGCATGTCTTTGCAGATGAACACCAGGAAGACTGATGCTGGAAAACACTGGCAGGGAATATACTGTTAAAGGGTTACAACTGTTGTCAACGTGCCATCATCTGGTTCGGCACTTGTATGTCAGACCACCTGTGCTGATGGTGCACAGGCAGTGGCGCAAACAGCGGGAAAGGAAGCTCTCATCCAAACACTGCTGAAAAGTTAGGCGAGCACTGACTTGTGATGCCAACATCTGTCACAAGTGTTGGATGCTAGCACCAATGTTGTCATGTTTATGACAGGTGGCCTTCCAGCTAGATTTCTGTGAGTTCTCTAAAATAACACCAATGATAATATCCAAACATTATCATTACCTAAAGATGTTTATAGGCAGCCCTAAGATGAGGGGTTCTTAAGATTATGTCTGTTGAAATACACACCCTGTATATCTTCATAGGTAAAGTATGAGTAGAGGGTGAGAAGGCACATTGCCTTGTGTGTGCACACAGGTGCTCTGTTCTCGGAATAGTAAGTTTATCTGGATGACCTTTCATACACAGTAACAGGGTGAAGTCTTGGCCACACATGGTCAAGACATAACAGCACCGGGTTTGAAGAGGAAAGTTGTCAGAGGAAAGGGTGGAGGTAACGAAGTCCTGGAAAAGAGGAAGAGACAGTCTCAGGGTGCATGTAACCTAGGTTCTCCCACCCAGATCTTGATTCATCCTCAACTGAGGGAGCCAGGCACTGGCTGCCCCAGGTGGAGGGACGCTTAAGAAGGAGCAAAATGAACACAATTCCTTTGAACACAGTTCCTTTGAAGGTAACCCCTGTGCTTGACCCCATGTTAACAGTCAGAAGTCAACAGGGCAGGGTCAATAATTCCTGAAGTACAGAGAGGCTCCGTGAGCTAACTGCACCTCAGAGGTAACGTGCATGCCCAACCTTGCACACCTCGCTGGATTTTTCTTTTCCTTGAGCTGAATGAGCTTGATCTGGCCTTACGGAGAAGCATCCAGCATATGAAACATTTCAGAGAATATCAGCAAAAGGAAAAAAAATGGCTCTTCTGAAATTTTGTGTACATTGCTAAGAGATAAGCACTGAGAATTTTTTAAACGAGATTTCTGAATATTTTACATTACTAAATATATCCAAAACATTTTCCATTACCCAAAAATGAATGTTTATCAAAATTTGATATTTAAAATAACTAGATAGGTATTTTAAATAATTTTATTTTGAAACAAAATGTTATTTTAATCCATTTTCAAATTTGTGGACATGTTTAAGTGTATACTGATATGACAAGATGAACTGTTACAAACTTGTTACCATTTCCCACACCTTATTTGTTTAAATCAGGGCTTCTTTTGAACTTTATATGCAAAAAAATATTTTTGAAAATGAGAAAAATTATACGATAAGGTTGGCATAAGATTCCAAATGCCACCAGTAAGCCCTGCTTTTGTATCTGTGTTCAGGCAACATCCTTCACAATCTCCTGGTTGAATTTATAGTAAGTAAATCTAATGAACTGAAAATTGCAAATAAATATATTTTAAAATACATTGTTTTTATCTCTCTGTCTATTGGGGGAGCGTATAAGACTTTGTTACAGTCTCACTATAAAAAGCATTTGCAAAACACAACGCTAAGGCAGGAGGAATGTAATCTGAAGATGAGGTCAGGAAGCACGGAGACGGGGTCCAGATGAGACCTGGGCAGGGACTGAGGGGTGACGTGGAAGAAGGGGACCCAGAAGAGGGAAGGAGGGAGCAAGAGAGGACTAGAGAGGGACATAGGAAGAAGATGGCAAGACAGATTTTCTTGCCAACTTTTGCCACACAGAACCTCTGCCCAGGAGAGAGAGACTGTTATTAAAGTTATAAACAAGTGCCAATTTGGTATTGTCATGGTAAGAGCTTTTTTTATTATTATTATTCAGGAATCACACATGATTGGAGACTTGTTTTTATGGCTACAATCATCCATGAAAATCGCATCCTAACCCATGTTACTCCACAGAGTGGAGACGAGCTGACTCCCCTAGAAGCAAATAGATAAGCTTTCCAAACAGGACAGGAAATTTTAAATGGTTCAGATTTTCCATGCATTAAATACTGCTTTAAAGAAACCTCAGTGTCATTCTCTCCCAGTACAGTTTTTTTTTTTAAATGGGGAAAAAAAGATGCAAATTTAAAGTTCCAATTAACGAAAAGTCAAATTAAGGTGGTAAAAATGTACAGAACCTGATAAAAAGACATAAAAAAGAGCTGTAACTTCATGAGGAACTTAGCAAAGGTGGAAAATTAATTGTGTGCTCAATCATCCGGGTGGAAGCCCAGACACACTGGGCTTTGAACACACCTTGTGGTCTCCCAAGGAAAACAGAGCAATTTACCTGGGTCAGATTTGAATAGGTGGCCTTAGGGGGCAAAAAGAGCTTGTGGTAGCATTACCTCCAACTCTTGGAGGATTTAGCTCATAAATGTCTTTTGTGGCTCCAGTGCCAGGAAGAGCATTTCAGATGATTCAGCTGCAAAATGATGTATCACAATTAAATACAATCAGTTAGAATCAGGATCATTAAGCGAAATTGCTCTCTGACCTGGAGTAGCAGGTTGGCACGTTAGTATGTGCCATTTGGCAGTGAGGCAGTTACTCATATCGGAGGAGTCACAGGTTAATATGACCTGTCCTTGGCTTCTGAGGCAAAAATACTTTTTGCTATGCAGCATACCGGAGTAAAAATAATTTGTCTCCCGGTGACTGTTGGGATGTACTAGCTTTTAAACATAGATGATAATTTCAAACTTTGATTGAGCATGAACCCCCACTGAAGGGCATAACCATTATATGTTAGTTTTCCATTGCTGCATAACACATTATCCCCCAAACTTAGCAGCCTAACAGAATCACGTGTATTTGTTATCCCACATGGTTCTACGGTTCAGGGATTTGACAGCAATGTTGCTGGGTGGGGCTGCCATCCTCTGAAGGCTTGACTGTGGTGGAGGATCCACTTCTAAGGTGCTGTCATGGGTGAGGACTTGCTTCCTCTCCTTGCCCTTGAGGCCTTCTTCAGTGGCCTGCTTGAATGTCCTCACAACACAGTAACTGGCTTCCCTCAGAATGAAGGAACTGAGGGCACAAAGTATGACTTATCCTGAGAAGTCACTTCTGCCCTCTCTCCCTGGGCATCTCTGTTCATGTGGGAGGGGATTACACAGGACATAAGTAACAGAGAGTGGGGACTACTGGATAACCTCACTCGCATCACCAGGGGACCTAGGTTTTCTTATAGGCTGCTTACCACATTCCCCAAAAGAAATTTTTCTGGAGAATCTATTCTTCTCCTATCCCTCTTCTATTTTAGGAGAATAAAAATTCCCCAACACCCTCACTTAAAGCATCAACCATGTAGAGCCCATGAACCACTCCTACTAGTAAAGCCTAGGAAGAGATTGCTCTGGGGTCACAAAATTTTAGTCTTGTCTAGATTCTGGAAGTGCCAAGAACAATGGGATGCCCAAGAGAATCTGTCAGGAAAACTGTGGGTACCTAGGTTGACCACAAGGAGACCATGGAGCAACTTGCTAGAGCAAGCTGAGGGAGGGCCCCATCTCACAGTAAATTTAGTAAATAGCACAGACCAATATAAACATTTAAATGTGGGAAAGAACATGAAGATAGACCTCAGCAATTATGTGTGGCCACAAGAGAAATATTTTCTATTAAAACAAATTAAACCATTGTTTTAAGAAGGCCTTTGCATGTACTTGGGGGATTTCAATCTGTTTTCCTCTCGCCTTCCATTTAAGTCTTGATACTTTGTACCATACTACAGGGTGTAGGACACCTGGCTTAGAACCAGCGGTGTGCTGGTAAACACAACACCTGGCTCTCCAGGGGGGGAAATATATATATATATATATTCTTTGTAGAATTTTCCAGTTTCCATAGTGGAAATATTCCCCTCATGGCTGATTGCAAGCTACCAACATGATGTCACAGTGCAGAGCTGGAAAGAGACACACACCATTGGCCCCAGCATACCACTGCTTGTGACACATGCTTAGTACACAGGAGAGTCTTTGTTCCCTTCTAGCTGTTGTCCAGCTGACTCTGGCTATGTCTTAGGGAGACATCAACGGCTCTACAGTAAATATTCCCGGCTTTGTGAACTGTACGCCTCTGTTGCAACTGTTTAGGTCTGCTGCGGTGTTGTAAAAGTGGCCGTAGTTAATACAGAAATAGCAGGCATAGCTATTTCCCAAGAAAACTTTATTTGCACAAATGGGTGGCTGGCCTTCAAGGCCACAGTTTGCTGACCTGTGATTGTAGGTGATCAGATTCACTGGGAGCAAAGCCTGAGACAAGGGTTCGGTGCAGGTGCTTTATTGAGGAGGACTCTCCATAAGGGAGTACGGGAGCAGGACAGGGACGGGTAAGGAGATGAGCAAGGATGTGGGGCCAGGTAAAGTCTAACTTCGGCCTGATCCCACAGAGGAGCTATGGAGGATAAACCATGCCACGGAGTCATCCTGCCTAGAAGTAAAGGGGGCTGGGCTTTTGTATCCCCACCTCAGCTGCTGGTTGGCCAGGCTCCAGAGTAGATGTTGTGGCTCCCCTCTGAAGTCTCCCTGTGTCTGGGCAAGGTGTTTCAACCAAGGACAACTGTTTGCTGAAGGCTGCAGCTATAGGCCGTCAGCTGCCCACAGATACTCACAGGTGACCGCACAAGCAGGTAAAGGGAACCTGGTCCAGTATCAGCAGCGCTGACTACAGCCCAGGTTCTCCCACCCTAACATGTGTGAGAATATCCTGGAGGGCTTGTTAAAACATCAAATCCTGGGCTTCACCTCCAGAGCGCTTGCTTCAATGTCTGGGGTGAGACCTAAGAATTCACATTTCTAGGTCCCCTGGTGATGCGAGTGAGGTTATCCAGAGACCACACTTTGAGCACCACTGCATTCCAATATTAACCCCTTTGGTGCAGAAAGCTTGGACGATAAACTGTGTTGTTATGGCTTCGTATTAGGATCTGAAGGATGGGAAAGGAAACGTAGGGGGAAAGTTTTTCAAATGTTTTTTACTCTTTGGCTCTGACCGACTCGTTATTTGACAAATTTATCTTTTGTCTGAGATACATTTGTTGCATACTGCATGAATTTAGCGAAACAATTTACAACATTATTTAAGAAAATCTAAGAATTATTTTTTGAGTTATTATCCTAGTCTGACTCCTGACACCTTCTACATCATAAATCACCCCACAACACCTTTGAGATGGTAAATTATCCAGATGTATAACTTCTAACCTGAAGCTGATCTTTATCATTCAACTTGCTGAGGCAGAGGCAAAAGCAAACTGCAAGATTATCCCCGGGGCTTGCTGGGACAGCTGCGTGAGGTGTCTCGCCTTCAGCAAGCCCTGGCAGTGGAAACTGGGAGCCCAGCTGCTCCAGCCACACCTCGGTGCAGGTGTGCACAGAGCTGTTCGTGAAGCGAGCAAACCCAGGGGCAGAACTACAAAACCATGAAAGGAACGCCAGGTCTGTGCTCCTGGTGGGGCATTCAATCCCATCCCCTTGACTTTGCTTTCCTCCACTGGGTCCTCTGTTGGCAGCTTCCCAAGATTATTCATTAGCTCCTCTTTAAAAGGAAAAAGAAGGCAGTACTCCTGACATCCTCCCAACTATAAAGCTGTTGTGTGTTCCGCCCTATATTTTTATTCCTCCATTTTCATCTTAAAGTCCAGACTGAGTTTCTGTAAGAATAAAACTGCAGAATCTCAGAACTGGAAGGGTTATTAGAACTATCTAGGACACTTGTGATATCCTGACATGCCAGAATGACGCCTCAGTTTGATGCGTGACCAATTTTGTTCCTAATAACAAACAGCAATATTTTCAAATAATTAACTTTTTTTAAAATGAATTGGCGTGGACTTGAGTTATTTTTATATTGTCAATGTCACGCACTTGCAGTCTAAAATGTCTTGAGCAAGTGAGAAAATCCTGATATTAAAGCTGATGTTTCTAGAATTGTGCATATCTCTGCCTGTGCCTATAGGGGGTGTCTCACATGGAAATATCGGGGCATGTGGGTGAAGAACTGTTGCTACAATCCGACAGAAATAATAATGTGAGCCACAATGTAAGTATGCATGAAATTTTAATATTTCTAGTAGTCACGTTAGAAGTTGTATAAAGTGAAATTAATTATATAAATATATTTTACTTCACCCAGTAGATGCAAAATATATTATCATTTCAACACAGAACCAATATAAAAAACACTAGACATTTTAAATTCTTTTTTTTTTTTCATACTAAGGCTTTGAAGACTGGTGTGGGTTTTATACTAAGGGAACTTCAATTTGACCGCATTTCATATGCTTAGTAGTCACACAAGGCTAGAGGATACCGTAACAGACAGCTCAGGTCTAAACTCACTCCTCTAAGTCATGGCAAAGAACAGAATCCCAAGCCCCAAAGTGACTTTCCCAAGGTCATGAAGCTGATTGGAGAAAAAAAGGGGGATTTACTCTATGCCCACACCAGCAAGCCACAGCACCTCAATCATCCAGAAGTTGTTTCCCTCCTACAAGAAAAAGCTGAATAAGAACTTGACCTCAGGGCAGTACAATGTGGTGGTTAAGAGGTCAGGCTCTGGGCCAGAGTGCTGAGATCCCCACCGTGGTTCTCTCATCCCAGTTTTGGCAGGTTACTTATTTTCTCAGTGCCTCCGTTTCCTTATCTATAAAGTGGAAATGTTACTCATAGTACCTGCTTTCCAGGGTGGTGTAAGGATTAAACGTATTAATGTGTATGTATGTATACGTATACACACATAGATACCCAAACAAAACTCAGAAAAGCAACTGGGACATAGAAAGGACTATTAAGTGTAGATTATATGTATTACTAAAATTTTTCAAAATCTTCCGAGGGACAATTTTAGGTAAACGTAAACTAAGCCCAAATCCATATGATTTCACCTGACAATCCTGCATGACCCTAAAAGGAGAGGGTCTAGTGTGTTATCACAAAATACTTATTAAATTAATAGACTTTAGAGCATTCTTTAATTCAAAAAAAATTGGGGGGGGGAACTGAGTTCTGATTTTTGTTTAGCCCCAAATCTAAATATAAATCTCTCCAAGCCTCCAATAATTAAATTCATTAGGGTGTTACTCTGTTGTTTTTGTAGTTTGTTTCCTGATTTCTAACAGGAATACAGATGCAAATGGCTATCCTTTGCATTAAAAAGAGGTACACATAATTATCTGAAATCTACCTGAATGCACAAAAATCATGACTGCCCAGATTCAACACAGATCCAAACAATCTGTTTGCTGCCAAGTCAGTCCAAATAAGAACCACAGCCAAAAGTTCCTTCAAAGTCTGATTTGTAGCTAGAAATAGGAGGGTTGTGTTTCTTTAAAACAAACTTAGGTGCACAAAGGTCAAAATAATTTTCTTTATTGCAAAAACACAGAAAATTGTTCTGTGAGGCATATCCTAAAAATACTAGCATCTGATTACCAAAGAAGGTCACTTTATTGTTTGGGTGAATTTACAAGGTGAATTTACTGTGGGTAGGTTGTGAAATGGGGGTCACAGCCCCACAGTTTATTCTAAAAACGTTCCTACACTGAACCGAGCAATGGAAATAGGTAATTTCCTTGGCTGGTGACATCTGTTCTTGGAATCCAGAAAGTTTTTATGTGGGAAAAGTTGTATTAATTCTCAGAGACTACGTTTTTTTAGATTTATATATAGTGCCTGTTCCCTGAATAGGCCGAAGACCTTTTACATTAGTAATGTTATCCCTTGAACTCAAAGATAACCCCTTGACTGGTGGCGCTGTCAAGAATGGGGATATTTGGGGTGATTTATGGGAGCCCAAAAGTCTTTTTTCCAAAGCACATAACTGTCAAACTATGCCTCTGGGTTATAATTGGACCTGCTGGTCTGATTCCCATTGCTCACTGGGACTATTTCTTTGTCTTAAATTGTCCGTGGTTTCCCGTACAATAATAATAATAAAGTGAACTATGACTGGTCTCTGCATGCCAGATTTTTCTTCCTCTGGGTTGGAATTTAAACACATTTTATCGTAACACTGTATTATCTTTCTTTGCCCCCAAAAGCAGCTCTTTTTTTCCTTCTTGATTCCAGTCCAGTCAGCTTGCCTTGACACAGACTGTAGCAACCTTCTAATGTCCTTCTCTGTGCTCAAAGGGAGTGTTCGTTGGTTATAATCATTTTAGAGCCCAACTGGAAATCTTAATACTTCTCACCAATAACTCGCAGAAGATTTGGAAAATCAATTGCTTATTTACTCTACAACACATTTGAAGCAAAACAGCACAAATGAAACAATTTCACTAATGCCAGCAATTCAAGCATAGGTACATTAAGTACATTTTCAGGCTCCTATGTGCAGTTAGTGCCAAATCATGGTCATGCTCTGTTTTTCCACCAACACTGCAGAAGAAAGATCTAGAATCAATGTCTCCTCTACCAGCTGTTGGCTGTGTGACTTTGGCAAATTCCAGAATCTTTCTAGGCCTCCATTTCTTTGCACAAAGAACAGAGCTTAGAACTCCAGGGGGCAGTGTCTTCCCCGCTGACCCTTCCTTAGTGACACTAATCTGTTCCTACTCCGTGCCATCCTCACAGGACTATCACTCACTGGCCATCATCCTGGCCAGAGTGGGGCAAGTGACACCCTCCAATCCAATCACATTCTCTTCCCCAAATCTGAATCTTGAATGGAGACTCACAGAAAGGAAAGCTTTAGTGATTTCCATGAATTCCACATATTTCACTGACTGCTGGCTACATCCCAGACATTGTTCATGTGTTTTACATAAATTATCTCATTTAGTTCTCAAAACTACTTGACCTATAACGGCTACCTATGAAATGGGATATTACTGGATTTAACAAATTGGATTTCTCCAAAAGCAGAACCCGTGACAGAAAATGGGACCAAGTAGTTTCTTTAGGAGATGATCCAGGAGACATGGGGTGTCTGCAGTGAGACAGGGAAAGGGGCAAAGGCAATAAAGTTTATGCTAATGACCCATAGCTTTCAAACATACAGTGTGAATTATAACCTCTCCAAGGATCCCAGATCATGAGTAAAACCATTTACATGATCTGTGAGAGTGGATTTTTGTATGGTTTCCTTTTTATTGGAGTGTCTTCTGGAAATCAAGAGAAGACTTTTATTTTGGGGTCAACATGGCATGGGGCATAAATTCTGTAGATGAAAACAGAAGCTCAGAAACAGAAGACACTGTAAGCTTTCTAGGACTCACAGAAATCATGGGGTGGAATTTGAGATTTCACAGGATGTGGAATGGCTGAGAATGTGGAATTGGGAGCTGCACTGTATATTGTCCTACATTTTAAAGGTCTGGTGAACCCCAGATAATATCTAATAAGCAAAATAAGCACACAGTCACATCTGTCCAATTCTCTTGAATTTTCATTATTGCCATTTAATCAAATTCGGGGCCATAGTAAAGTATAGCTTCTGAATTGGGATTGATTCTCAATAAAATATGCTCTCCTCTCAAGGCCAACACTGGACATAAGTTCACCCTAAATATTAAAAAGCAACTGGTGACTCTATAATTTGTATTTTCTTCCTTATGATGGCACCTAGTAATCCATAGCCCTGCCAAGTATTTGAGATTCTTCAAGGAGGAAATCTGAAACATGAAATTCAAATTCTATTTTATTTGATATTTCAGTGCACAAGATGGATCCCAGGAAGGAGAAAAACTGACTTCATGCCACAGGAAAAAAAAAAAAAAAAAGAAAAGAAAAGGTTTTACTCAGCAAACAGGCTGAATACATCCTGACTACATCATAACTTTTTCCAACAGCATCTTAAATCCAAGTTATAACTCTAAGTTGTTTATCTAGTACTTTATATTGCTTAACACTTGCTGCTGACAGATTTAGGACACAGTATAAGTCTTGCTTTGTGCTCGAATCCTGGAGTAACCTGAAGATGGATAACAGTAGAGATAGAGTTGGTTCTGAGGTGGTTGCAAGAAACACAGCCTCAGTAACCTGAGATGAGGCATATATTTTAAGGGCATGATCATATTCTCAACTTGGCTATCCACAGAAAGTGAGAAGCATTCTCACTGCTGTCAGGGAATTCACATGCCTAGACCTAAAATTTCATATCCTGTTAAGAAATGGAGATCAAGGCATGGTAAAAGCAAGCTGACAAGCAAGTATGGCACCAGTACTGGCACAGGAACCAGATGTGGAGCCAGATATCATGTGAGGTGTCCCTAACTCTCCAGAGCTGGGTAGGTGTGTTCACGTTCCCAGTCTGTCCTCAGTAGAATAGCAAATTCTTCCCCCCACAACGTCTGAGGAGTCCTGGGATGCTTGCATTCTTAATATAGACCCTCTGAGCTCCCACACCTGCCAAAGAAGATAGGCTTCTCATTCTATATCGTCAGCACCTACTTGCTCCTCCCTCACCCCCCACCATAAGTCTCCACGTGGAACTCACTCTCATCAACATTCAAGAAACAAATATGAAAACAAAAAGCAACCACAATGCATGTATGGGTGCAGCCGATTTCATTTGGGATTTACAGCCATCAGTTTGGGGGAATACTGTAGCCGTGGCAGCAACTCACACGGAATATCAGGTATCACTGTTCGTAAGACTCTTTTATAGCTAATTGTCCATGGGCCACTTCCCTTCCCACATGCCCTCTGCCCCACACTTCACAGCTGCCTTTTCTCTTCATTTTCCTTTTCTCATGTCACACTAATCCCCAGACTCCTATTCAGCTTAGGAATTCAAAGATTTTCTACTTCACTTGAGGGTAACAGAGGCTCTTACACTTCGGGGCACATAGGAAACATTTAAAATGACAAATAGTAGGGTCAACCAAAGACTGATAATCAGACATAGGGTAAGGCCCTGGAATCTGCACTTTTGATAAATAAAGTAGATGGTTGTTCTGCAGAACACAATGTGACCACTTGTGTATTCAGCTACCATCATCCTTCCGGGGTTCTCTATTCATGTCTTAACATTCCTTTTGCAGAAAACACATAGCTGGAGCAGTGGTTCTCAAAGGGCTTGTTAAAGCACCCGCCATCAGAGATTCCGATGGTCTGAGGTGGGTTTAAAAATCTGCATTTCTAACAATTTCCCAAGTGACTCTAAGATTGCCAGTCCCACTCAGCAAGATGTCTCCCTTTTTTCTCATGTCAGACAATCTCTGTCTGAAATATTTAATCAATTTTTATTCATTATAATCTATTACATTTACATTAATTTCTACTATTACCTTTGGGTTTATTTATTTCTATTGTGTATGTATTTTTTAATGTCGGCCACCTTTTCTATGCTACTTCCTCTTTCCTTTCTTTCTTTGGATTGATTTTTTTTCATTTTGTTTCCACTAGCTTCAAAGTTATACATTCTGCTTCTCTCCTTCTGTTGGTTTCCTTAAACAATGAAAACAAGAACTTATCAAATTCAAAAGTTTCCCAGTATCTCTGTTACACATGAAAGAAATTGATGATCTATAAAATGGCTGAATGGATAACATGCATTGATCAGTATACAACATTTATTAAATTCAAACTATTTACTGTTGTAGACATTTAAGAAGAGCACTGAGATCTAAATACAGTCTTTGACAATTACAACAAAATAAGTGGTATGTTTAAAAAATAAAGCTGATAAGCAGTAAAACATTTTAAAAATATCAGGGACAATAAATGGACATTAAACATGGTAAATCCAATATCACCACGCCTATTTTTGTTACTATCAAGTATTACATCTCTTTTTAAAAAAACAGACGTTTTTCTACTAATTATTCCTCCTTGCCTCATTAAATTTCTATCTAGAATCATTTTCCCTTCATCTGAAATACATTGTCCAGAATTTCCTTTACATAGACTATTGCATATAGATCTCATGTTTATAAACATGTATGTAACTATGTTTTTATACTTTTGAAAAACCTTTATTATCTTTATAAAAAATAGCTGTTTTTTTTTTATTTGTTGGTTTGTTCGGATAGGAAATTCTAGATCAACTATTTTCTCCCAAATTATTGAAAATATGGTTTTACTATCATCTGGCTTCCATTGTTATTTGGCAATTAGTTAATTATCATTCTTTTAGGGGAAGGTTAATTGTCTTATTCACTAAATGACTTTGAATATCTTCTCTTTGGCATGGATTTATTATATATTATCTGTTATAAATTTGTTGGGCATCCTGAACCTCAAGCTTCTTCATCTTACTTTAGTTCTAGAGCATCATCTAGTAATATTTCTCCAAATACTTCCTCTTCTCCATTGTCTGTTTAAGTTTCAGGCTAAATACACTCTTTAAATCTATATTGCAGTTAAGAAATAATTTTCCCATCAGCTGCATTTAATCTGCTACTGAACCCATCCATTAACTTATAAAACTTTATCATTACAGATCTACATTTTTTCACGTCTGGAAGTTCTTTTCCATTTCGTTACACCTTATCAGATATTCATATAAGTTTTTTTTCTCCTTGCTCTCATTTTCAATCTCATAAATTATGAAAATGCATGGAGTATCCATTTTATATTCTGAGTTGGATAATTTCTAACATCTGAAGTCTTTCCTCGTCTAATTCTCTCTCTTCTTCCTGCTGGATTTTGCTTTCTTTTGTCTTTTAAAGTTATGAGTTATAATGTCATATCCTTGGGATGTTTTCTGTGGAGCTTCTTTGAGACCTGAGTTGAATGTGGGTTTCATAGCTCAATCAAAGTATGACCCATGGCCCAGAAGCATGTGCTTCACCCAAGAGATGATGAATGTGCAGAATCTCCAGCCCTAGACTCACCGAATCAGAATTTGCATTTACTTATAACCCCATGCACAGTAGAATTTAAGAAGGGCTGGTCTAGAGAGGATTTTGATTTGCGGCATTTTTTTCTGCCAGGTACCTGGAGGAATCACTGCATTTTATATGAAATTCCCAGCTGGAGGCTCTTTTGGAGCACACAAATCAAATTAACTCAAGATTCAAACTCACGTGTGGGCTGACTATGCAATCTCAAAGAAGACTTTTTTCTCCTCCCACCCAGAGCTGAGGTTCAAGAGAGCAAACTTCCTTGTGTCAGGAAGCAGGAGGTGAGGCAGATTTACTGCCAGTTCACCCTCATAGCCAGAGACAGTCCTCTGTGGTCAATATGAAGGGCAGAGGGGAGCATCCTAATATGCTGACCACTGGAGTGGTGTGGGCTGAAGGCTTTATCACCTAACTTGTGCACGCCCGGGAGGCTAAGAAAACCCAGGCTCCACATCACATCGGTTCAATACATGCTTTCTGGAAACCATTTCTTCACTTCCTCTGACCTGCTGGATTCCTGCATTCACTAAGTTTTTAGCTTTCAAAGACTCTTTGCTTTCTTGTCAGCTCTGTAATAAATCAGAACAGGTTCTGTTTTTAAAGGCTCTTGGGTATTTCTTTTGCTCGAATAGTATGGCCATTTAGAGTCCTCTGACATACCCAAGAAAACAGAAATGCAAGCCTTAAGTCTGATGTTCACCCTGAAGGAGAATGCACACCTAGGACAGAGATGGAAAAACGCTTCATTTGTTCATCAAAAGGACAAAATGATCCCTACCTACCTCCCACTCAGTCCTCAGCTAATGCCTCATCTATCCAACCTCCAGGTATCCTGCTTATGACTCTCAGCCTAAAACAGAGCTTCTCTCTCTCTACTCCTGCTCAGGAACTTGTAGTGGCTCCCTTAATATTTCAGTGTGGTTTAAAACCCACCAATCCACCTAATTATGCCAACTCCACATCCAACTCTTCCTTGAAGCCCCACCCAGCTACACAAGGATTTCTTTTTTTTTTTTTTCCTACTGCATTGTGGACCCAAAACCTAGTAGTTGTTTATCATTTTTACATGTTAGCTTGATTTCATGACTAAATAGAAGGCTACCCTAAGGCAGAAAACAATGGGTTGTTATTTTATTTGACTGGTTTTCTCTCTTCCCCTTGGAACTAAGTAATGTGACACTTAGTAGGTATTAAATAAATGCTTATTGACTGACTGCAGGGCAAATTATATTTTTATTCTGTTCATCTTTTGTTTTTGTTTTTGTTTTGCAAACAGCAGTAAGAAGCAAAGAAGGCAGGATGATCAAAATCTTAGGACTGCAGTTAACGTAAAAAAAGAGAGAAAAGACGACCAGATGATGAACTATTTTTGTCTTCAGATGTTTATTCCAAGCGCTGCTTTGGTCGATGTAGTTTAGGCAACAGGTAATTCTTAGAGATGATTAATTCCAGGTGGATCAAACCTTAATATCCTTTTGAGAATGATTCACTTCAATTTGCTGCATCATTACTTTTAGGAGGCAGTAAATGATAGCAAACACTATACACTCTTCCACATTCTCTGCAACTTCCCTCCCAAGTTGAAAACCATTTAAAAATAATTTGAGATAAAGTTCAGTCAGTTAGCTAGCTATAGCATTCTCAGAGGGTAGCATTAGCATTAATTAATGTTTGTGGACTGCTTTGAAAATCACGAATGCTATGGAAGCACTGACTGTTAATTTAGTAAAAGCACAAGCCATGAAAGCTGAAATTTAAAGGCAGTTGCACACTGCTGAAATATTTTAATATTTAAATGAACCAGCCTGCAGAAAGTCTCTGACATCCCATGATTATAAATCAGGGAGGAAAGAAGTCTGAAGTGGAGAGATTTTAAATGATTTAGAAGAGAATACTGAGGTGGGAGTGAATAAGGATGATTGTTGACTACTGGAGGAGAGCAGCTACACTCAGGGATGATCAAATCATGACTGGGGTTTACACATCCATCATTTTAGAGATCATTCTTGTGCTGGGGACTGGTGGTGACTCGAGAGAGGAGATGTGGGAGAGGGAGATGGTGAGAAGAAGAAAAGGAAAGATAAGAGGAAGAAAAAAAGAGGAGAAAAAGAAGAGGAAGGAAAAGAAGATTTCTTGACTGAGATTAAAAATGATTTAAAAAAATGATAAAACTGGTGTTTCTCGATTCTAAGTCAGCCCAGAGAGCAATTATGCACAATAATGACCCCAAACTGAAACCACCTTCTAATTCCTTCCTAAGCCTCGTCTCCCAACACCCTCTCTGTCACTGGTTGATGTGTGAGCCTGAGTCAGCGGATTCTGCCTCCCCGCCCTCCCCCACTAGATCATCTGCATCCTTTCCCTTTCATCACATGGCTTCCTGAAATAAGGCTGGCATCCTGTGTCCCCTCTCAGCCTCAACCTCCACTTCCACCAAGACACTCAATTTCCTCTTCAAGACTGTCCCTGACATTCAACTTTTCTAGGAAAGTCACAAAATTAGCTCTCTGTGCCCATATATCTGCTGTTCTCGAGAATGAACCTTCTATGCTCTTCCCAGTGAAAACTTCCAGGAGAGTGGATTTCCATAACTGTGAAGGTTGTTGAACCACTGAACTTGTTCCTTGGGACTTTCTGGGTCACTCTGCTGCGGTACTACTAGAAGTTAGGGGCCTGAATTAAATGACTAAAGAACAACCTGTGATGTTACAGAAAGAGTCCTTACAGAAGATAAGGAATTATCTTTCTTCCCTCTCCCCTTCTTCCTTCCTTTGGTCTTTCTTTCTGTTAATTTTTTAAGCATAACAAGTATTTACATTACAAGATATTTGAAAACTAGAGAAAAGCAAAATCATAGTAACTATAGCTCATCTGCCCAGATATATCCACACTTTATATTTAATCATGTTTATTATTTATATTTATTCATGTTTACATTATATAACACTGCATTAATGTTATATATCACTTTATAAATATGTATATATTATGTAAATATAAATAATATTTATAAATATACATTTATTATATTTAAGCATTTTAATATAAAATATAAATACAATAAACATAAATATATTCATATGAATATTCATATATTATATTCATTATAATTATAGTATAAAACATTTTCCACTGATGTCTTTATAAGATGTTTAATATCCTGTCACGTGGATATATTGGAACCATCCTTTATATTTAGATTTATACTTTTATTGTTCTCACAATGTTTATCTTTATAAATAAATAAAATCTTTGGGAAAACTTTTTTCTCAGAATTTTTAAGTGAGGCAAGGCCTATTTTCAATAAGGTCATTCAGATTTCATGTTTTCTAATTTCCTTATCATGACTTTTCCTATACATTGTTAAATAAGCAATTTTAAAAAGGTTTCTCCTAGTCAGGGTAATCAGGTAATCTTTGTGAGTATGGTAATCATCACATTTTAACAGAATTTTGATTCCGATCAGAGATTTCAAAGCCTATTTAAAGAGCAAATCAAAATGAACTAAACTCTTTCTATCCACTTGCTAAATGCCCAAACATGTTAGATGCTGAGCGCACCAAGATGGCAGCAGAGAAACCCAGGTGAATGCAGCACGTTCCCTGTCTGTGAGTCTTCTGGCTCTTCAACTGATCTGTGCGGTGGACTGACTGCAAAAAATGGGCACAGTTCTCCCCTTTCCTGTATTGACAGCAGTGGCAGTGTGATGTCAAAGCATTTTCTGTCTATTCCCTACCCCTAGGGTCTGGCTGGCCATATGACTTTGGCCAACGGAATGCACTTACGTGACTGCATGCTGGTTCCAGTCTGGGACTCAGGGACTTCACAGACCTTGCTTGCTCTCTTGGAAACCTACTACTGACATTGGAACAAGCCTGGGCTAGCCTCCTGGAGGATGAGAAACCACACAGAGCTTAGGTGAAGTGGCCACAGAGGTCACTTTGAACAGATAGCCCCTAGCCAAGCCAGCAGTTGACCACAAGCACATGCCAACTAAGTCCAGAAGAACTGCCCAAATGAGTCCAGAATCCTGAGCTAAATAAATATGGGTTAGCATGGTGTATAACAGAGGAGATGCTAATTCATACTGCCTGTAAACCAATCCCAGCAGCATGCTTAGTCTCATAACAGAGGAAGAGGCAAGGAGCAGTAAGCAGCTGGCTTCTTTCTTCCTCAGCTGCTTTTGACCTTGACACTACAGTTTAAAGTAATGAGTGTCATGTCCTCAAGTGTCCTTAAGAGGTAGCTTTCTACACGAGTGAAAGCATTCCAATAAAGGAGAAAGTTGTGTGCTATTTTTTTTTTAACTTAAACATATGTTTCGGTCGCCGTAAGTACCTTCCCTAGGCTGGGAAGCAAGGTTACTCAAGTGATGGAGGTGACTGCAGCTGGACTGAGCTACAAATCCTCTAGTTTTGGATCAGGTAATGGGTGGTCACTGATGCTGCCAGGAAAGTAACTGCATAGGCATTCTGGCTCTGAGAGGCAGGCAATACTCTGAATTGCCTGATGTGTTCAAGTTAATAGTGTTATCCAAAGACCTCTTTTCTGCTCCAAGCGGTAGCTTTAGATTTGCAGCTCTGGTTTAGTGAAGCATCCTTGCATCCTCTGGGCTTCTTCTCTTTGGTAAGCGCATAAATAAAAGTCAGTTTTTTCTTCCCACATCCTCTGTGTTGCCATCCAAATCTGGCAGCCATTTGAACCTTTCTCCTAGGCTCCTGCTTTTTGCTATATCAGTGCATTTCAGACTTTAATGTACATAGGAATCACCTGGGGATCTTGCTAATATGCAGATTCTGATTCAGCAGTTCTGGGACAGGGACAAAGAGTTTGCATTTTTAACAAGTTCCCAGGTGACGTTGCTGCTACCAGTATTAACATCTTGAATAGTAAGCTACTACATGACAAATGAACTAATCCTCACTAACCAAAGTCTGGTTGACAAATAACCAGAGTGAGAGAGTGCCTGATCTCAGTTAAAATCTTCCTGCTCCTGTTCATAGTCAGCTGAGCAAATCATAGCATCTGCCCTCCAGGAGGAGACAAAGGATCAGACTGGCCTTGACAGTTCTGTGTGATGAGTGCTCCAATTAAGGTGTATTCTCAGGTACATGATCTTTTATTTTTAAGAACTGATTCGCCAGAGGTCACTCATAACAGGGTATGAAGGTGGTTCCCCATGAACTCCACAAATTCTACTTGTCTCTTCCTTATTTCATCCCTGACTGTCCTATTTCTGACTGTCTCATGTTCCTTCATTCCTGCCTTGTATGACCCCTCCAAACTGAAACACCGTCGGTCAATTTCCCCACATCTTCCAACTCCTGCTCACTTTAGTGAGCTCTAGGAGCCCCTACACCTACAGTACTACATTTGCTGGCAGCTCTGTAGGGTATCGTTGTTTTCTGACACCTGCTTCTCCTCAAAGCAGTTATCCCATTTCAAAGTGCAGGCATTAAGTCTCTACCTGGCCATGCATTCAGTCATGCAGACCTTCTACACTCCAGGCAGGATCCATAGATCATCAGCATCACCTGGGAGCCTGTAAGACATGCAGACCCTCCAGCTCCCTCCCAAACTACTGATGGAGGGTCAGCAGTTTAGTAAGATTCCCAGGTGACCTTTATCAAAATCTGAGACATACTAGTGTAGAAATTTCATAACATCTAGCTATTCCTGCAGTGTGCATTTCAGGGCAATTCTTACACTATGATAGAGAAAAGGTCTGGCACCAGTCACTAGGTGTATGATCTTTTACATCTGAGGATAGGCAAAAGAGATTACAGCTACTTATAGGGCTGCAAGTGACAATGAGATGGGTTAAGATACACAAAAACATTTTGTTCAGGGTCCAGCACACTGGTGGTATGGGGCAAACAACTTGTTTTGTTTATGAAAGATAGATATGAAAAAACTCTAAAGGATGCTAATTTGATATTAATGCATTTAAGAAGAAGATGTGACAATAAAGTTGGACCACAGTAATTAAATACATATTTTATATAATTTATATACATGTATGCTTTATAAGCATAGAGCAATATATGTATAATTCTTAAGAGTTTGCTTACTAGATTGGAATGAAATGACTTGTTGTTACTGAAAAAGTATATAAATATATACGTTTTGGAAAGGAATACTACCAAATCTTGACTAGCACTAGGGATGTGAAATCAGAGACACATTTGCTTTTATCATTGTCCAAATATTCACATAACAACTTTCTCCTCAGAACCATGGCATATCATTCCAACACATAATATAGATGTTTAAAGATCCAAATTACTGCTGAAAATGGCAAGAGTTAGAGTGGAAGTTACTTTCTAAACATCCAAATTCAATGGGAAGTTATACCAAATAAAATCACCTGGAATTCGGTCCTTCCTCGTATCCTCCATGTATGTGGCTTACAGAAAGGTCGGTCTCTTTTCAAACTGGGATTGTACTTGAGCAATGTCAGCTGCCCACAGAACCAGGTGTTGTTTACCTTGAAATCAACAATAAACTGAAAAAGGCAACATGATTAGCCACTTTAGTGCAAAAAAAAAATCAGCACAAAGATGTACACAAAGCTTTGTATATCTTTAAATGAATACACAGATTTATACACAGATACTTTTATATCATGAAATCAACACTGTAGGGAAACATTCCTCAAATGACCACCCACTTTAATGCATCTCTCTCAAATGTCATTTTGAGTATCAAGAAAAGGAATCACAAGGCTTTCAAAAGCCACACCTAGAGCTCATTAAACCGCTTTGTTGACTGTCCCTAGATGTCCTCCTCTGTACTACCAGGATGTGACAGCTAAATCTGTTTTTTGTTTGTTTGTTTGTTTCTTCTTTTTTATAAGCAGATCCATTTTAATTTAAAATTGCTCTTATGAAGGCAAGACTCTCTGGCAAATCGCAGGCCACCCACCAAAAGTATCCAAGTTGCTCTTTTTAGAATCACTTTAGACTCAAACCTTAAAAATAATCTAAAAACACATGTCGCATCATCTGTTAGGGTACACCACATGAAATTGCCAATACTTGACAATTCTTAACCCACAGTAACGGCAATTTCATGTGGCTCAATGAAACAGATTCCTCTCCACACTTGAAAGGGACATTTTCTATTTAGGGAATGTCTAGTTCTAGTTGGGAAAATATATTTCTTAAATGACCAAGAACCTAAGTTGTTTTCTGGCAATTCCCTGGGTCACATCAATTAGAAGTCCTTAATTTGCATATACAAACCACCTAGTGAGTGGTCCAGCACTGCTCTGATTAATTCTCGGTAGTTGTATCAACAGCCATTAGGTTGAGTGCTCCCTTATAATTAGAGGAGGAGAAAACAAGAAATTAGGGAGGTTCTTCTAAAAGCTCCATTTGGAAAACATTAACAATAAAATGGCTTAAAAAATTGCTCTCTTCAGGCAAATGCTTTGACCAAAAAGTCTTATACATGGAACAATTATAAGAAAAGCTTGAATAACCACTCACACCCCTAACTCTACAACTGTACTTTTAATGGCTGAATGATGAACAAAGTTATCAGACTTTTTGCTCAATAAACAGCTAGAGTGTGTCACAGAATAAAGGAGAATCAGACCATGAATCCATCCTTTTATGTATGCTGTCCAGCACTGTGAGAAGTGTTGTTTTTAATGATTATACAGAGAAATGGGAAAATCCTGAACTGCCTTCAAAGCCATTAAGGAGGATTTAGTCAAGTTCAGCAGAGCATCAGACGTTTACGTATTTCATTGCTTCTCAATTTCCTGAAAACTTGTAAATTGCTGATCCTCACAGAATGATGGTGTACAGTCAACTTTGATGTGCACTAACCAGGAGTCTATAAAGGCTATCATTCTGAACATGAAAAACTGTTATGAAAAGAGACTTGTCATATCCACCATTTTCAGATGATAAATTAAATCCTGGGCCTTCAGAGCATGTGTCTACGATCCAATGCCTCACAAACTAGGATGTACCATTAGGAAGTATGGTCACTCACCTGCCAGAGCCCACTCTGATGAATAAGATGGCATCTTAACCCGACCCACAGTGGGAGGGAGTTTCCTTATATTCAGTGACCATTGTTATCACATAAGAAAAGCCTTTCCACTAAATGTCCCAGATAGAGGCTCACTTTCCAGGAGAACACAGAACCAGGCGAGGTCCAGCCAGGTAGAGGAAACTGGTCCCAAGCTCAGTACTTCATTATCCATAATGCCACTGCATTATCTGTTGGGGGGGTTGGAGTGGGGAGGGATGGAATTTATCAAAGGTCCATCTTCCCCAAGTCCAAAATATTCAAACCGAGCATAAAAGCAAAGCAATGTGCCTGTTAGCACCTATTCTTTTTAGTGAGCAGTAAATTGTAACTCTGAAGCAATAAAGTATTCTTGGAAGAATATCTGACTATGTCAGAAGGGTAAGTGGCTCTGACCTGAAAAAAGGCGTTATGCATGTATGGACATTTCACGTCTCCATAATGAAGAGGGAAAATATATTAGAAAACAACTATTAAGCAACAAGCATCTGGAGAAAGAGCAAATGATGTGAAGTTGGCTCAAAACTTGCAAGAAGGAAATACTTCAACACGTTACCTGGTTCAGTTGTATTCTTAGTGGGGTTCCTGGAGTAGCGCCTTTTTTTTTTTTTTTTCTTCTTCTAAACAGGGCGCAGTTGGAGCCCACTGGGTTTGCCCTGTGATTTCCCGTGTGTGTGGCTCCCGTTGGACGCCGGGCAGAGGATGGGCTGGGCATCGCAGGAGGCTCCGAGAACGGCAGAATCAGGCCCAAGCGCTGCAGCCCTGACCACTCTTCCCAGAAGCAGCCTGATCTCCCCGGATCTCAGGAGCTCTACCGACGCTGCAAGGCAGTCCCGGGATGAGAATCCCCTGGGTGCCTGGGGTGCTGGAGGCCCTTCCTCCCAGGCTCCTCGTAAGGAGTCTGGCTCAAACCACCCACCATGTAACCCCAGCGCTCACGGTCTTTTGCCTCCCCTGCCCCTTCCGAGTCCTTTAGAGTCACACTGCACCGGAGTCTCGCCCAGAAGCCTGGCGGGCTCAGAGGAAGGGCTCCGGTGGAGAGGCTGTGACAGACAGACCTCCGACGGCCAGAAGCGCGGGAGTGGACTGCGCATGCTCCAGCGGCAAATCTGGCCCCTGATGGGCGGGGCATCCACGCGGCGTCTGGTGCAGAGAACCCTGGGCCCTGAGCCCAGCTACTTTTTACGGCTCTGCACGAGGGTTAGGGCAGAAATTGAAAAGAAACACCTACAAGCTTTTATAACAACTGGAAATAAATAACTGAATCATTTTATATCTACTGGATCTGTTATTAATATATTTGGACTTTATGTCTTTTAAAAAAATTTTAGTAGTTCTTTTATATTGTATTTTACTAAAATATTGGTCCACAATGGATTGGAAATTAAAAAATAAGTGCACAACAAACAGAAGAACAAAATACAGGTTCTTCCATACAGAAGTCGTAGTGAATCTCTAGCTTCCAATTGAAATTATTTTATTTTATTTTATTTTGAGCAGAGCATTTTATTAATGTCGGTGTGGTGCCCGTAATTTCTTTCTTTGAGCTCTTGAATCTTTCAGATAAACCAATAATTTTATTTTACTAAATTCTTTTGCGTGACATAAAAATCTGTAGCCAGTGATTTCTTTTTGAGATTGAAATTCAGGTGAGAGAAAGATCTTTTTTCTCACGTGTTCTCTCATTTTCATTTACTAAGTTGTTTACCAAATAAGTTCTTAATAAAGCCAGCCATTTCTAGGTGCTTTCATCTTGTTTTTTAAAATACCAGGGAAAAATATTCTTATAATCTTTCTTTGAGTTCATTTTGGCGTTTGGTTCCCTCACTAACAGGAAGCCCAGGCTTGTAAGTAACGTAAGTCTGGGGGCTGCACTGTGGTGCCCTGGTAGATGTGGAGAACAGGTTGCCCATTCTCCAGTACTGAGAACAATTTTTCCTTTTTTCTCCATGCCCATCTTCCCATCCACCCCACTTCTCCCTTTATGCAAAGGAAAAGATAAGGGCGGAGAGAAAGTGGAGTTGATTGCCTTTTACCTAAGTTGTAACATTGTTTAGAATAGGCAGCCACCAATACATTTATTTTTCTTTGTTTTTTTCTAACTTCCATGAGGCTGGAATCAGATTTCCTTTATCCAGAGCTCACAAGCGGTTCTCAACCATTTGGATGAGACATGCTCTTCTAAACAGGTCAGAGCAGGGGTATGGCCTGTGCACTGGAGACAGAGTGCGTCTTGAAATTTGGCTTATTGTGATTGCTTTGTCCTTCAGTCTAGACACTGAGGGTTCTCATCACTTCAGCACCAGTGGAATCTTTTAAGTCAGCAGCGGCTCTAATTATGCACCAATTAACCTTAATTAAGATAGTTCTTGTGTAACAGCACACCCAGAGAGTTCACTAAACAAACAGCTTGACAAACACTGTCATTTAAAATCCTTTCCAAACTTGTCACTTTCTTAATTAGAAAGCCAGGTTGTGAAGACTTTATATTCACAGACATTATTTGGGAAATTAGAGAAGATGGGGGCCAGTTCCCCTTCACGCTCCTTAAATGCATCAGTTACAGGGAACGTGCCACCCTAGATGGACCCTTATGGCAACACCGTGAAGATCGCCCCTCTCTGTATAATTTGCTCCAGGTAGGCAATAAAATGACATCAAGTTACTGAAGTTTCATTTTTCAAGGAAAGATTAGAAAATTAAAGGAGGCATTTCATGGAAATAATGATTTAAGATTGATCCTTCTGATGTTTGTATTAAGCTGGAAGTCACACAAACCACTGTAAATTCAATTTTAAAAAAGGCTGACAAATTTGGTGTTTTAAACTATATCTTTGACATCTTTATAATATTGGGTCCTATTTTTTAAAAGACATAGTTCTATTCAAGTCATGTTTTATACTATTCAGTGGACTTTGTATATTGAACTTGCACATTTCTTATTATGTATTTCATACTTTTTTGCTTTTATAAATCTACCACACAAAAATGTACCAATTATGTACATGTAGTATTTTAAGAAAACTTACAATCCTTACCAGCTTAAGAAATAGAACATTAATAGTACATCACTAATTGTTAGAGAAATGCAAATCAAAACTATGACAGCCATAAAAACGAATTAAATAATGCTATTTGCAGCAACATAGATTGACCTAGAGATCGTCATTCTAAGTAAAGTAAGCCAGAAAGAGAAAGAAAAATACCATATGATATCACTTATAAGTGGAATTGGAAAAAAAAAGAAAAGGACACTATGAACTTATCTACAAAACAGAAATAGACTTGCAGACATAGTAAACAGTGTTATGGTTACTGGGGAAAGAGAGTAGGAAGGGATAAATTTGGGAATATGAAATTTACAAATGTTAGCTGCTATATATAAAAACAGACTTAAAAAAAAGCTTTTACTGTGTAGCACAGCAAACTATGTTAAATATTTTGTAATAACCTTTAATGAAAAAGAATATGAAAATGAATTTATGTATGTATATGCATGACTGGGACATTGTGCTGTATACCAGAAATTGACACGTTGTAACTGATGATATTTCAATTTAAAAAAAAAAAACAATGAGCTATCACCTTGCACTAGTCAGAATGGCCATCATTCAAAAGTATACAAACAATAATGCTGGAGAGGGTGTGGAGAAAAAGGAACCCTCATCCACTATTGGTGGGAATGTAAATTGGTGCAGCCACTATGGAGTATGGAGGTTCCATAAAAAACTAAAAATAGACTTACCATATGATCCAGTAATCCCACTCCTGGGCATATATCTGGAGAAAAATATAATTCAAAAAGACACATGCACCCCAATATTCATAGCAGCACTATTTACAATAGCTAAGACATGGAAACAACTCAAATGTCCATTGACAGATAACTGAAAAAAGAAGTGGAATATTACTCAGCCATGAAAAAGAATAGAATAATGCCATTAGCAGCAACATGGATGGACCTGGAGATTCTAAGTGAAGTAAGCCACAAAGAGAAAGAAAAATGCCATATGGTATTGCTTATATGTGGAATCTCAAAAAAAAAAAAGGCACAAATGAATTTATCTACAAAACAGAAACAGACTCACAGACTTAGAGAACAAACTTATGGCTACTAGAGGGTAAAGAGGGTGTGAGGGGATAAATTGGGAATTTGAAAATTGCACCTCTTGGGGAGTGATGGAAATGTTAGCTATCTTGATTGTGGTAGTGATTTCATTGGTGTATGTATCTATTAAAATTCATCAAATTGTTCATTTGAAATACATGTAGTTTACTGTGTAGGAACCATACCACAATAAAGAGGTTTAAAAATCTTATAATCTTTACCAGCTTAAGAAATAGAACATTAATAGTAATTTTAAATCCCACTGTGTTCCCCTCCTTAATTACACTCCCTTCCTTCCCCAACTCCAGAAATATCTTCTCCTTAATTTGTGCTAATAATTTCCTTCATTATGTTTAGAGTTCCCACACCTGTAGTATAAACCTAAGTTGTGTATAATTTCGCACATTTTTAGCATTTATATAAGTGGAATCATACTGTAATATTCTATGATTTAATTTTCGTATAACATTTTTGACATGAATTCAGGTATAAGTGTGTAACTCAAATTCATTTGTTTTCACTGCTATACATTATATGTCACTGTCATATGACTCTACTATAAAACAATAAAATGACTTACTACAATGATGCTGAACATTTGGATTGTGTAGCAGGCAGAATTCTAAATGGCCCCCAAGAATCCTACCCTCTGGCATACACGTACTTTCTACTATTTATTCAATTAAACACGAACCTAGGTGCTACTGTGAAGAGACTTTGCAGATGAAATTAAAATCCCTAATCAGGTGACTTAGGGAGGTATCCCTGAGTTGGCCTGATCTATGTAGGCGAGCCCTTAAAAGAAGTCAGATTTGAAACATGAGAGGGCCATGTAGCAACCAACTATTAGCGACCATTAGTGCTGAGAGTAACCACCAACCAACAGCCAACAAGAGAATAGGGACCCCAGTCTTACAACTGCAGAGAGTTAAATCCTGCCAACAACCACCCAAGCTTGAAAAAGAACCCTGAACTCCAGAAGGGAAGAAATTTAGCTCAGCCAGCACCTTGACTCCAGCAGCATGAGACCCTGAACAGAGAATTCACTAGGATAAGCATAGACTTCTGATCTATAGAAACCGTGAGATAATAAATGTGTGTTGTTTTAAGCCATGTAATCTGTGTCATTTGTTAGCCAGCAATAGAAAACTAATGCAGGTTATTTGCAGAATTGTGCTGTTAGACAATGCTGCTCTGAACACTTTAGTACATCTTCCGTGGTACACATGTGCAGGAGTTTAAGGCACAAACTGAGGAATAGAATAGAATGGAACAATTAAATGATATGCATATTACTGGATAACATCAAATTATTTTCCAACATAATTTCAATTTATACTTTCATGAGCAATCAAGAGTTTCCTTTGCTTCACATCCTTCCCCAAACACGGTATTGGCAGGATTTAAACTGTTTTTTCCAATTTCACGAAATTTTCCAATATGATGGTGCACATTTCTCCATGATTACCTCTGTTACCATTGCATTATCTACATCTTTACTTGTGCCCTTTAGTCTTCATATATCCTGTTAGAGGGTTATAGGTTGTCAGAGGATTATAAGGGCTGGCACTACTGGTGTTATCTACATAACATTTGTTTTCTTTATACAAGTTCCTGTGCTTTGTTACTTACATCCTTTTACTTCTTAGATTTATAATGCTTTCTTTTGGCTTGATTAGTCTGATTATTTTTGTTGGTGTTGCTTTTTCTTATTTTGAAATCTTAGCTCCCTAATTGTCTGTCTTCCTTCTTTGCTGGCATAAGCCTTTAAGGCCGCTGCTTGTCCATTAAGAACCATTACTTGTGTCACACATATTTTAGTGAGTAGTAGTTTTATTGTTATTTAATGCTATTAATAAATTGTTAAATAAAAATAAACTCCTTTGCTTCTTCTTTTGGTCTATGTAAACGTGTGAACTCACAAAATTGGGATCATCTTGTGTTCTGCTCTTTTTAATGCTGTACTTCTGTTTCAAGACTTTGCCTTCCACATGAGACTAATGATGGCTCTCAAGGCTCCCAGTTCACTAAAGACATCTCGGATTTGTCTTTTGGCTGTGCAAACAATGATTTATCCTCTTTCACACCCCTTGCTAAGCTGAGTGGCCACTTGATCTTCGGTAGATACTCTTCTCAGCTACCACTTACTGGACTGAGAAGGTGCTAATCTCACCTTGACCATGCTATCTCAGTTTATTCTATTATCGATCTGCTTTGATCTGGAAGTTTGGATTCTGCCTCCACACAATAAGAAAAACGCTTATTTTACTTCTGAACTTTTCATTAAAAAATAGTGTCTCCTGGATCAGTTAGAAATGGCCATTGCTGTGGGAAATGACAGACCCTCTCCTGCTTTGCTCTGTCTGTCTGATGGGGATTTGGCAGGCTTCGTGAACATCAAAGGCAGTATAGAGCTGAAGTGGGGGGTGGCTCCTAATGCTCTTTATATCCTTTTTCTTTCTTTTTTTTTCAAATCTTCAATGTGTAAGTATTCACTATATACAACTTACATTCAAATTTCTGCTGTTCAAGCAGAAAAATGTATTTCATCAATTTTAAGTTCTTTAAATATTTCCAAATCCTCTATGTGTAGGTTAAAGTGAGCAGCCATTTAGAAGACTGAAATAATTCTTCCTGATACCTGGACTTAGGCAAACACTTTTGACTGCAAGTAACAAAAACACAATTGTACAAACATAAACATAATAAGAGAACTTAATAGTAAGATACAAGGTTTATTGTGGACCCTGTAACCTGGTAGGTCTGAGAAGGGTCTAGAATCAAAAGTTGGGAACTAACTGTAGGCTGTTAAAGCCCAAATATCACTCTAAATCCCAGTTATAAATTCTTGAGAACTCCGTGAGAATCTGGAGGAAAAGAAGTAAAAACAATTGGAGAGACTATAATGTCATTTTATAGCAGTGAATGGAGAGTAAAGATATGAATAATCAGGGTTTCTTTAAAAGAGAAAAAAAGATGCACACTACAAACACTTGATATCAAATCAAATTAACCAAGCACAATGAAAAAATATCTTGAAGTAAATAAAGATCTGACCTGGGAAAAATAATTATTGAAGATACGCTTCTAACACACAGTGAAAGTCTTAAATGTAAGAAAATAATGTATGGATACCACAAACACTCAACAGAAACAATACAAACGAGAAAAAATGTACACAAACAAGAAAAATGTGGGTGACCTTTGATTTATTTTATGAAATTTAGATGCCAGAACCACTCTAAGGATTATGAGTAGAAAATGTGAGACTGCCATAATTTAAAATAAACCAAGCTTTCTTTCATGTGTATAAACCAAAGAAAGATACTCTCCTCCCTTCCTACTGGGGAAAGAGTGTTCTGCCAGCTGAGAGAGCCTGTTTCCTTAGCCTGTAAAGCTCTCACATCTCTCCCTAACTGGCCACTCTTTTTGCTCATCATTCCTTAGAATCAGTTCAATGGCTGTTTCTTCCCTGGGCCCTCAAACCAAAGCCCGTTGCCATGCTATTCTCTCTTTTGCAGAACAAAAATCATTTTCTTTTATGGCACATTTCAGAAGTTGCATTTACATACTCAGTTGTGTTCTTTGTTAAATGCCAATCTTCCACGTTAGGTTATAAGACTCATGAGAGAGCAGGCCCAGTTTCCATGTTGTTCACCACTGTATACACAGTGCACAGCAGTGTCAAGTAGAACACCTCAATAAATGTGGTGGAAAAGGCAGGGAAGGAAGAGAAGGGGACAGGCAAGGGGCAACTAAAAGAGAGGGAAAAATGTAGGAGAGTCTTAGCTCAGGCTACTCTAATAACACACTCAGAAACTAGGTGGCTTATAAACAACAGGCATTCATTTCTCACGGTTCTGGAGGCTGGAAGTTCAAGATGAGGATGCCAGCAGGGTCGAGTTCTGGCAAGAATCCTCTTCTGGGTTGCAGACTGCAGGCTTCTCATTGTTATCTTCAAGTGATGGAGAATAGAGCAGGGGAGGAAAGTTCCCTAGTGACTCTTAAAAGGTACTAATCCCATTCATGAGAGCCCCACCCACATGATCTCATCTAATCCTAATTAGCTCCCAAAGGCTCTTCCTCCTAATACCATCACACTGTGGGTAGACTTTCAACATATGAATTTTGCAGGGACACAAACATTCAGTCCATAACAGGTAGACTGCTGGACACAGGATCTTAAGAGTGGTCTCACAAAAATCTGCAAAAGAAGGCCTCATTCATATCTGAGCAAGCCATGTCAATAGTTGTATATGAATGTGCAGAGTGGGGCAAGAGATAGACGAAGGAGTCTGTGAAAACCTGGAGAAAGAATGAATGAAAGAGGATCCAAAAATATCTTTTCCTAATTCCCAGTGAAAATCCTTCTCTTTTAGATTAACTTTTATTAAATAAATAGAAATCAGTTGTGTATTCCAAAGAGACAGGTTTCAGATGATAACATCTCTCTAGATAGGATGTTCTTTTCAAATACTGACCATTGTTGATGGAAGTTGTAATATCCATGGTGAAAGATGAGCACCTATTGTAGCTCTTCTACCTGGGAGACACACAGTGTTAACACAAGGTGATGTCTTGGGTTAGTTCTCAGGGCTAGACACTAACCGGGCATGGCTCTCTTTCAATTCTGATTCCAAGTACTCCCTGTGGTTCCCTTGGGTCAGTACTCTTTGTGTGTGTGTGTGTGTGTGCATGCACACATGTATGTGTGTATGTGTTTTCTTTTATTTTTAATAAAGTATAATTGATTTACAATGTTGTGTTAGTTTCTCATGTACAGCATAGTGATTTAGCTATATATATATATATATATATATATATATATATTTATAGCCTTTTTCATATTCTTTTCCATTATAGGTTATTACAAGCTTTGAATATAGTTCCCTGTGATATAGAGTTGAACCTTGTTGTTTATCTCTTTTATACACAGTAGTTTGTACCTGTTAATCCCAAACTCCTAATTTATCCCTGCCCCCTTTTTTCCTCTTTGGTAACTATGTTTGTGTTCTCTGTCTGTGAGTCTGGAAGCAATCTAAATGTCCATTGACAGATAATTGGATAAATAAGTTGTGATATATATACATACATATGTACATATATACATACACAATGGACTAATGGTCAGCCATAAAAAGAATGAAATCAATGCCATTTGCAGCAACATAGATGGACATAGAGATTACTATACTAAGTGAAGTAAGTCAGACAGAGAAAGATAAATATTACATGATACCACTTGCATGCAGTATCTAAAAAATGACACAAGTGAACCTTATTTACAAAACAGAAACAGACTCACAGACGTAAGTGGGTACTTACACCACACCTCCCATCCCAGGCAATGTTCCTCTAGCTTAGCTTTTCCTAAGTGGTGTTTCTTCAGACCTTAAAAACCATCTCTCCCTTGCAAATTCCAGCAGATCATGATCATCAATACAGTGTTTATAATTCTCACTAAGGTTTTTAATATTTCAGTACATATTTGTTTTTTAATCCATAAACATTCTGTATAGAATGTGAAACAAACAAAAAAGAACAAGAAAAACAAGCATATGTCAGAAGTCACATTACCAATCAGTAATTTTGTTTGTAAAAAATTCTATATAACAGATCAATGTTATAAATTTTGTTGTTTAAATGCTTTATATGCATTCTTCTTAATTTATCCACTTTTGATAGTTTCATTAAAATCTCCAGTATTTCTGTGTTCATTTCTCCTCATAATTCTGCAAATTTTACTTTCATTAAGTTGAAGTGCCTACAAATTCATGATCCACATAGATTCCCATTGGCTTGTTTTTCTCTCATAATTCTGTGTTGTCATTTTTTTTACCCTAATAATGTCTTAAATTTTATTTTTCCAGGTATTACCTTTCTTACACTGATTTTTAAACTTAGTGGTTATTTTGTTTTTCATGGCTTTATTTTGAATCTTTCTGCATGGTATTGTTTTAGGTGTATCCTTTGTGTTACTGAAGCAGCCTATTTCAAATTCCATTTTACGAACTGTGATTTTTAATAAGAATGTGATTTATATTTTTTGTGAGTCTAGTGAGGTTTATTTCTATCACCTTAGTTTTGGTTTGAGACAACCATGCTTTTTCTTTATTGAGGTCATTCTCTTTTTCTACCTTCTGTTGGTTTGGCGAAATGTTCTATTACCCCCTTTTTATTTGCTTTATGATGAATTGTTTTGTGTGTCTGTTTGTTTTGGGACCCATCTGGGCCATAATCTGACTGCTGGGAACATGGCAGAGCCAGGAGATCAGTGGCTCAGTTGCCACAGCTCCTGATCACACAGATTAGGCCTCTGTCCCCAGCTTTCTCAGGCTTCATCTCACTGGGGCCTCTATTCCTGAGAAAAGACTGGCATGGGGCTTTCATCTTCCTGTCACAAGTGGAGGTGTCCCTCCAAGCATGGTCATCCCAAGTGGAGGCCTTTTGATCCTCCTGACTTGGAAGGAACCAAAACAAAACCCCTTGTGACTACCGCCTACTTCACATTCAAAGTACAACAAAGTCTTACCTTCTGCTCTGCTCACCATTTTTTTTCCTATTCTGTTCCTTGTTCTGGGGAATGCTTGTCTCTTATTTGAGTCCATCCATGTCTCCTCATGAGCAGATCTCTTTCCTCTTGCTGTATGACTGCAGCAAAGATGCCATCTTGACCTGAAGACTCGCTCTTCTCCTAATTCTATGACTACAGCCTAAACAGCACCCTGTCTCTCTCATGCCATCCCTTTTGATTCTCAAAAGACTGTTTTGGAAGTCAGAAATCTGAACAAGGACTGCTTCTTCTTTTCATTTTCTCTCTAATGATCTACTCATCCTCAAGGCAATGTAGACGCCTCTTACCGAGAAGGGGAAAAGTCATGATAAAAAGGAAACAATAAAAAGTGAAAGCTCAAAAATTACTATTTTGAGATGTTTTCTCTATATGTCCTTGGTAAGTTAAGTGCTTCAAAGCCTAGCTCAAGTCATTCATGTGTGCATGGAATGAAGCATAGACCATTCTAGAAACAACTGCTGAGACTGAATTAATGCAGTTTATTGACTTCCTCCAGCACTTTTTATTCCCTCGGGTGAGTCGGCTACGGATGGGAACCTGAGAAAAATGAGGAGGAGAAGGCAGCATTCTTCAGAGCCTACTGCCTCTGGGGGTGAGGGGCAAGGAGGAAGAAGAGATTCTGGGAGTGGATTTATCCCATAGAAACTGTGAACACAGGGCCAATTCCTTGCTTTTGTGGGTTTGGATAAAGAGATGACTCCTGAGTAGCAAGACAGGGAACCCTCAGATAGGTGAGAGGGTTAAGAGAGAGTGAGAAAAAAATGTCCTAACATTTTAAAATACACACCTGCTGGGCTGGTCACTGTGCTCACATCCAAAATCCGTTTACTTTCCATTCTTTCCTGGCTGACCTTTTGTGAAACAGGGCATGCTGAATGCCCTGGTGAGCCAGATTCCACGTGGACTTTGATGCCTGTGAAACAAGACACACACGATGTGGTACTCAGGGCTGATCTAAACACGTCAAAAACAAGCAGTGACTGTGGATTCAACTTAAAAATTCTATATATATATTTTAATGTGAACACACTGGAAATAGGGGTGTATATATATATATATATTTTAATGTGAACACACTGGAAATAGGGGTATATATATATATATATATATATATATATATATATATATATATTTAATGTGAACACACTGGAAATAGGGGTATATATATATATATATTTTAATGTGAACACACTGGAAATAGGGGTAACAAAAACTGAAGCAAAGCATGAACAGAATTTTACTTTTAAGATTCATCTTGGGTGGATAGTGTGATGGTCAGTTTCATGTGACAGCCTGGTAGGCTATACTCATGGACTGAACAGTCCTTGTCCAGTCTTTTAATCAACCACTAAAGATGTTGCTATGATGGTATATTATAGATGTACTACCCTCTACAACCAGAAGCTTTTAAGTAAAGGAGATTATCTTCGATAATCTGAATGAGGCACCCTCAATCAGTTGAAAAGCCTTAAAAGTAGGATTGACATTTCCCTGAGGAAGAAAAGATTCTACATGTGTACAGAAGCTTCAGCTTGTGCCCAAGAACCTCCAGCCTTCTCTTCCTGATGGCCCACTCCTGCAGATTTCAGAGTTGCCTAGCCAGCCCTCACAATTGCAAAGGCCAATTCCTTATAATAAATCTCTTGATATATATATAAGTATGTGCATGTGCGTGTACGTGTACGTGTGTGTGTGTGTGTGCATGCGCTATGGCCTGTTTCTCTTGTGGAACCCTGGCTGATACAGATTTTTATACTAGAAATGTTTTAAGAATGAGGTTTCTGAACTGATTCTGAGTTTCCTGGAGTGGATTCTCTAGTTTGATTAGATTTAAAGGCACTGATGACTATTTCCAGTGGTAAAGTGGGCACTGATACTTCACAGTATCGGCGGTAGAGACAGGCAAAATATCACCATTGGATACCATCAAATACCCACGGAAGGTAAGGTTCTGGGTGCCCATGTATTTGATACTGTAGAACATTTGAGTCCATGTAAGGAAAATAATGGTATTGGCTGGTTGCTTCTACTTGCACAGGAGACATTAGAGAAAGGGTACCTGACTTGAAAGGTTCTATGTCTGCTTTGAAAGAAATATTCATCTCTTGTAGCTGCAATGCTGAGATTTCTAAAAACCAAACCCAGAGTCTCATCCTGAGAGTGGCTGAATTATAATGCAAATCGAATTTTCAAACTTAATGGATATCCTCTGTGAAGGTGAGGTCATTGATTAAGGAGGAAAGGAATCCTGAAAATTGGAATCGAGACTTACGGAAGATCCCAGTGAACCTGAGTGCACTGAACCCCTAAATCCTGCTGATTCTTCCTTTGCAGAAGAAGAGGCTATTCTGCTTCCACTTGAGGGGGTTAAACCTTCTTTGCCTGAAGGAGCCATAATGGCCTCTCCCGAGGTAGTCTCCTTGAAAAACACTCTTGATTCCCCTCAGAAACTACCCCCATCATTCTTCTTTGTTTCTAGATCTTCAGTTAGACTGTTTCCACCTGGTTCCAGAGAATGAGCTGCAAAGTGTGACCTTCAATGAAGTAAACCACACCGTAGAAGCAGCATGATTTTCCAGTTTATACAGACAGATACCTGGGTACTATGTGTGAGAATAGATATAAAGGATGTGGGATAATGGTGTAAGGAATAAAAAGTTTTATCAGACCACGTTTACTGATATGGGCACACTCAGCAGAGTTTCTGTATTTTTTTTTAATTATAAATTTCTTTATTGCCCCAAGATTTTGTATCCCTTGTTCTTTTAAAAAAATTACTGAAGTGTAGTTGATTTACAATGTTAGTTTCAAGTGTACAACAAAGTGATTCAGTTATACGTATACATACATATGTAGTTTTTCTTTTCAGATTCTTTTCCATTATATGTTACTACAAGAAATTGAATATAGTTCCCTGTGCTATACAGTAGGTCCTTATTATTTATCTCTTTATATATAGTAATGTGTGTCTGTTAATCCCCTACCCCTAATTTACCCTCCCTGCCCTTTCCCCTGTGGTAACCATAGCTAGTTTTCTATGTCCATGGGTCTGTTTTTGGTTTGTAAATAGAATTTGATTCTTTTTTCTTTTTTTTTTTTTTTTAGCTTCCACATATAAGTAAAATCATGTGATATTTTTCTTTCTCTGTCTGATTTATTTCATTCCATATGATAATCTCTAGGTCCATCCATGTTGCTGCAAATGGCATTATTTCATTCTTTCTATGGCTGAGTAGTATCCTATTGTTTGTGTGTGTGTGTGTATGTATGTAGGTATGTGTGTGTGTGTGTGTGTATACTACGTCTTATTTATCCAATCATCTGTGGATGGACATTTAGATTGTTTCCGTGTCTTGGCTATTGTAAATAGTGCTGCTATGAATACTGGGGAGCATGCATCTTTTAGAATTATATTTTTCTCCAGATATATGCTCAGGAGTGGGGTCACTGGATTATATGATGTCTATTTCTAGTTTTTTAAGGAAGTTCTATGCTGTCCTCCAAATTGGCTGCACCAGTTTACACTCCCTCCGACAGCGTAGGAGAGTGCCTTGCTCTTCACAGTTTCTGCAGCATATTCATTACTTGTAGGCTTTTTAACGATGGCCATTCTGACTGATGTAAGGTGATACCTCATTGTAGTTTTGATTTTCTGCATTTAATGTTGCAGCTCAAGGAGTTAGAAAAGCTCTGTCAGGTTGGTTGGTTTGCTAAAACATGGACCAAAAGTGAGTGAAGTTGAAATGCCAGGACTGTTTTTGTTTACTCTGGGGAGAGGGAGCCAAAGTCTTAGAGAGACTGAAATGTTAGAATGAATGTATCATTTAAGCCCTGCACACTCACCCTGGCATAGTCCTTTCACCATATGTGAGAAGTAAGTTTCTGAGGGGAGCCCCGCATCCTTGAAGAACTCTGTGCTTGCTCTTCTCTGGAAGTCAGAATGACAGTGGGAGCTGTGCCTGCCACCAAACTCTGATCCCAGAGTGGCAGGGTCCAATGGCATAACTTAATTATCAAATCAAAGTGGGTGTAGTTACCACGATGGACAGGGGCATCAAAGCAGTAATCAGAATAATCTGACTGACAGAAACCTGTGATGTTGGCTAATTGATCATGGTATTCCTATAAAACAAATAGAGAGGCAGTCTGTTAACTTCTCACTTGATTTGTATAAGGGGAAGGGTTCTAGGTCAAGTGAACCGAGCTCTAGCTCAAGTCACCAAAACAGAGGCACGTCTCTTCAATTAATGCCAGATTTGAATCAGTTGAAAGATTCAGAATCCTTTGAATGAAGAGAAGGCCCTGTCTCCTTGAAGAATGACCTCACCTCACTGCCAAGAATTTGTACATTTTTACTGCAATAGACATTTATGCCAAATATGGATTAGCTTTTTCTGCACAAATACTCCTGCCAAAATTGTGGACATGTAGAATGCCTTATTCACTGTCACTGGGTTCCACACAGCATTGCTTCCGGTCAAGGAACTCACTTCACAGCAAATGAAGTGTAGCACAAGGCCCAGGATCATGAAACCCACCAGGTTTCCCATTATACTGAAGCAGCTATTTGAAAGAACAGGTGGATAGCCTTTTGAAGATTCAGTCACAGTCCCAGCGGGGTGGAAATACCTTGCAGAATTGGCAGTAATGTCTAAATGAGCATCCAATATATGGTGGTGATTCTCTCATAGCCAAGGTTGACAGGTCCAGGAATCAGAGATGGAAATGGGAGAGGCATCACTCACTATTACTGCCAGTGACCCAGGAGCAAACTCTCTGCCTTCTGTCTCCATGACCTTATGCTATGGTGGTCTAGAAGTCTTGGTCTCAAAGGGAGAAACTCTTCTACTGGGAAACATAACAGTGATTCCACTGAAACAGAAGTTCAGACTGCCACCTGGCCACTTTGGATGCCTCATGTCTCAGAATCAGCAAGCAAAGATGATATTACTCTACTGCCGCGGGTGATTCAAGTAGAAGTTGGGCTGTAATTAGAAGTAAAAAGAAGCATGTCTGGAATACAAGAGATCCTTCAAGTTGTCTCTCAGAGATACCATGCCCTGTGATTAAAGTCAATGGAAATCTACAACAATCCAACTAAGGCAGGACTGGTAGTGGCCCAGACCCTTCAGGAATGCAGGAGTGATGGTTTGGGTCACCCCACCAAGCAAAGAACCATGGCTAGCTGAGGTACATGCTGAGGACAAAAGGAATACAGATTGGCACTAAATATCAGGAAATGCAAATCAACACCAAAATGAGGTATCACCTCTTACCAGTCAGAATGGCCATCATTCAAAAGTCCACAAGTGATAAATGCTGGAGAGACTGTGGAGAAAAGAGAACTCTCCTAAACTGTTGGTGGGAATGTAGTTTGGTGCAGCCATAGTGGAAAACAGTATGGAGATTCCTCAAAAGACTAAAAATAGACTTACCATATGACCCAGCAATCCCACTCCTGGGCATATATCCAGAAGTAATCCTAATTCAAAAAGACACCTGCACCCCAATGTTCATAGCAGCACTATTTACAATAGCCAAAACATGGAAACAACCTAAATGTCCATCAACAGATGACAGGATAAAGAAGTTGTGATATAGTTATACAATGGAATACTATTCAGCCATAAAAATGACAACATAATGCCATTTGCAGCAACATGGATGTCCCTGGAGAATGTCATTCGAAGTGAAGTAAGCCAGAAAGAGAAAGAAAAATACCATATGATATTGCTAATATGTGGAACCTATAAGAAGGAAAAGGAGGAGGAGGAGAAGGAGAAGAAGAAGACAAATGAACTTAAAGATAAAACAGAAACAGACTCACAGACATGGATTACAAACTTGTGGCTGCCAGGGGGACAAGGGTGGGAAGAGATAGACTGGGAATTCGAGATTTGTAGATAATGATAGTTACATATAGAATAGATAAACAAGTTTACACTGTATTGCACAAGGAAATATATTCAAGATCTTGTAGTAGCTCACAGTGAAAAAGAATATGAAAATGACTATATGTATATTCACGTATGACTGAAAAATGGTGCTGTACACCAGAAATTAACACTACATGGTAAACTGATTATAACTCAATTAAAAAACAAATAAAATTTTTAAAAAAAGGAATACAGATTGGGTAGTGGAAGAAGGTCCTTGGTCCTTTATGTGGCTAAAACCATGTGGTCAACTGCAGAAATTAAGAGTTTAATAGTTATAATATGCCTTTTTACTTTGTTATGCGCATGTCTGTGTGTGTGTATGAATAACGAATATTTTTGTTTTTTCTTTCTTATTCTTATCATATAACATGATATTATTGATGATAAACTTTATATCATTGTATTTAATTCGCAGGATATCAAGAAGAGTGAACATCACCCAAGGACTTTGAATACTCTTCTGGGGAAAGGATTGAGTGCTCTTTCGATCGTGCACAGGATGGTCATATCATTCTAGGTGGAGGGATGTCTCTGTTACTGTCTTAATTTGATTATTAAATATGGCTTAAGGAGATGTGTATGGGCATCAGTTCACAAGGGGTGGACTGTGATGGTCAGTTTTATATGGCAACTTAGCTAGGTTCTAGTCCCTAGTTATTCAATCAAGCAGTAATCTGTGTGCCTCTGACTTACAGATAGGCAGAAGAAAAATAAACTTTTTCATGATCCCTTATAAAAAAACATTTGTTTTCCAAAATAAGGGTTTTATATACAACACTGATTAGTAATAGTTAGATGCTTTATATATAGTGTCTTATGTAAACCACACCATGGCCTCTGAGAATGAATAATTGAAGTACAGAGAGTGAATAACTAGCTTGAAGTCTTTCAACCAGTGAGTTCAAAATCAGGATTTAAGCTCAAATTGTCTAACTCCCAAACCCAATGTTTTTCCACTGAGACACCTGGACTCCCCTACTCTAACTACAAACGTCATAAACACTTAGAAACAGCATTTGCTTCTATGCAAACTGCTCAACTTTGAATTCCAGTCTCCTCTTTCATGATCCCTCATATCACGCACAGCAAACAAGAGTTTTTTCTGAACCGAGTGATAGCCTTAAAACTTAAAAAAGTGATCTGTTAGTTTTGTATTTGAATGCTTGCTGAAAGGAGACTGTGTAATTTAAAGAAAACAAGGAGTCAAAGCTAAAGGCCAGCCGTCTCCCCATTCCTTGGTTGTGCACGTGGGCAAATCACTTAAATCTACTGCGTCTCAGTTTTATTTCTCAATTATTAAGAAACATTAATAATAAGGAAGAGGCAATAATATTTAAATTTTTCACAAGATTTTTGTGACAATTCTTTGAGATACTGTAAGCAAAGCTACCATATACATTTAATAATTGAATTCAATATTTATCTTTTCTACTGAAACTAGGCTATGAACTGCTTGATGATAGTTCTGTATCTCGCTCCTCTTTGTAAAACCCGTGGCACATAACCGTATGCAAAATAGTTACACAATAAATATGGGTTGGATTGGATGAGTAGTAGATACTAAATAAATAACGAGTGATAAACTCCATTAAGGCAGTGGTTAGGTCTGCTGTTTTTATTGCTGTATCTCCAGTATTCAATATTAGTCTGGCATGCAATAAAAATAAATGAATGACACCTAAAATAGCATATTGGTCAACAGATTAATTTCCAGGATCAACAGATTGTCTTCCACTGATGGACACTGTGGAAGTAACTCTCCAAGGCTATTTACAATTTCCTATTTCCTCACTGTCCCTTTCTAGCTTCCATTATGTATGGTCATCCTTAAATGACCAAATTCTTTAAATGTATAGCCTGGACCACAGCAATCCTTTTCTTACTCCCCCTTCTTTCTTGTTTCCTCCTGAAAATAAATGTGCCCTCAAAAGTCATCAGCGGTCACTGGCAGATGGGTTATGAATGTGTGAGATCTTGACTCTTTTTTTTTTTTTTTGCCCTCCTTTCTATCTCCAAGTCATTCAGATATTAAGATCAATCAGTTTTTATTTTTTTTAATCTAGGGGACGTGACGATGACTTGCTAAAAAAGGAATAAACATTTGGAATTACTGTCATGACAATTAAGTAACAAAAATCCGTTAAATATTTGCCAAATGAGTACATGAAAGTTTTTAGTTTCTTATGACTCAATTATCTTCCCTACCAAATTAAGCTTTAGTGAGAGATAATCAAAAGGATCTGAGACATT
This sequence comes from Camelus bactrianus, assembly GCF_048773025.1. Classification (NCBI taxonomy): domain Eukaryota; kingdom Metazoa; phylum Chordata; class Mammalia; order Artiodactyla; family Camelidae; genus Camelus; species Camelus bactrianus. The sequence goes on along the minus strand of NC_133557.1, from coordinate 1,733,412 downwards.
GCAAATTTAAATTGCATAGTCAGACAGTTTGCTGGTGGCATCCTTGTGAAAAAAAGGGGCTTAGATATTTTGTCTCTAGTATTTTCCAGTCTTTGCTTTCCCTTTGCTCTTTTTCAATGCTTCCACCTCATGGGTTGGTCTCTTGGCCAGCAGGTGGGATTGAGATAGAGCTGTTGGAAGAAGGAAGGAAGGAAGGAAGAAAGAAAGAGAGAGAGAGAAGGAAGAAAGAAAGAAAGGGAAGGAAGGAAGAAGATGGAAAAGAAAATACTTAATTTCTATGAAATTGTTTTTCCAATATTTAGTAACAGAAGATATTCTCACAAAATTCTAAAATGCCAACACATAAATGACTCATCCTAATATTTAAGGGTTATGTTTCCATGTTAAACGAATAATTTTGAGGATGAAGAGGTAGAAAATAGTAGAGTTGTATCAGATCGGTTTAAGGGTGTTTTGGTCTTTCCTTTCCTTGTTGTTTAGTGTAAACACCCATGACTCCCAGGATAGTTAAGCAGGATCCCCTCCTCACCGACAAGCCTAATGAGCCACAGAGCTCCAGCTACCGAGGGCTCTTGGAAGAGCATGTCGGATTGAGAACCATTGGTCCAGGCCCAGGCGGCTCTGCCCAAGATGTGAATTCAGACTGCTGAGGTTCCCTGGGACCAGGGAGAACCGAACGTGAGCCTGAGAGAGTTAGCCTTCACTTTGGAGAAAATGCAGGAGTTCCAGGAGAATTTTCGCCAAACTCCGTCTCTAGACAGGGGGTTCTCTTCTCCTGTGCTCCGACTCCGTGCGGAGCTGCTACTATGGAATGAAAGAGACCTCTAAACCCACTCTTTTCAAAATCCATGACCTTGACGGCTGGAGGACCAATGCTAGAAGCAGCATCGCCTGACTTAAACTTCAGGTGCTTGTGGTGGGAGGGCATAACGCCTGCAGCTGCTGCCCACCTGCCGTGGCTCCTGCCAATCAGGTCCTCCTTCTGAACTTGAGTTTTCTCATCTATAAGAAGGTGAGTGGAAATAGACAGATGAATTGTAAGAGCATGATTATGTCAAGGCTCTATTTCTGGCCAAAGACAAGCCTGCTGAGTTGTCATTTTCCAATACGTTTGTTTACTTGACTTGGGAGTAGAGTGGTTTGGAACGGAGCGTAGGAAAATGTGTATATTCCTTTCTCTGACTCCAGGGGGCAGCAGCATCTTGGGTAAAGAGGTCAGTGAGGCATTAACAGCACGTAGGAATTGCCATCCTCTTCCACGTCTTAAACCCTGAGGTAAGGAGACAGGCCCACCAAAACGAATTTTTTTTTTTTAAGAAACATAAAATCTTCAGAAATTATGCCCTAGTTCTAAAGAAACCGTGGTTCCCAGGGGAACCTCAGAACATGAAACTCATTGTTGCGACGGTAATATTTCTCCTGCAGGGTTTTCCTTAGATTTTCCTGGATGGGTTTTCGGTGAGAGCAGATTTATTTTTAACAAGTGCACACACATAGCATCCCCTTTCTTGATGACAAGGACTTTTTATTTTTCCAAAGTACGCCTGGCAAGCCCCAAAGCCAGAGAAATAAGATTGGGAGGCCTGATGTTACACAGTGTGTTCCAAGTGATACCCGAAGCTGTTCTGGTTTCCTGGGTCCTGATTCAACGCGGATGTGTGGTTAGCACTCAGGAGTTTCCCACCTCGTAGCAAATCTGCATCTTTACTCTATTTTTCCATTTTCATTAGTGGGAAGGAAGGAAGGTAACTCAATAGCTGAAGACTCAGAGAAGTCTAATAGAATTGCCAGCTTTTTTTTTTCCCCCTCTGTGTGGCTTTAAGCCCAGTGCTTCCAACAGAAGCCTTTTAAATCCTTGCAGCTAGGAAGCCGAGGTTTCTGAAGCAATGAATATGCATGGCTCACGTAATCTACAATTTATTAGCCTGCTTCGCTGGTCATTATTGAGATTTGATTGTAATGCTTAGTGGCACTAACATCCTCCCACATCTCCCTAACAACATTTATGGTCAGTAATAATATTAGCTCAGTCCTTGAGCTGTGCTTGGTGGAATGAATCTGCCCCAGCTCAATCTGGCCTCATTACTCCTAACAGGGCTCCCCTGGTCGTGTCACACACCAGTGACATACGAGACAGAGCGACAGCTTTTAAATATTCTCTCTGACATATTTCATCTGAAATGCTAGCCTTGCCGTCAGTGCCACGCACCAGGAAGGGACAGATGATTGAGGAAGAGTTGCTTCTCTGGGTGAGCACGGCACTTGTTGGATGTCCCAACAGTCCTGGGGGGCTGGAGATTTCCCGGAATATGCCCAGGAAAGGCCCTTTGGGGTGGTTCCCTCAGCCCAGATAGGCACTGAAGGAGCCCCATCCTGTCATCCAGTGGCACTGGGCACCCATTTCCCACAGCTTCTGCAGGCTTTGCTGCTCATGGCTGCCTCTTGCCACGGTGGGCACCGCAGCCGCCCAGACCCTGCCTGGCAAAGGAGCCCATAGCTGACGACTGACAGATGCAGAAGCACAAAAGCCCGACCCCTCTGCCTGGACATGTCACTGATGCTCCCGGGCCCCTCGCCGGGTCCAGTTGCAGCCGGGGTTTCACCTGCAATCACGCCTGTACATGGCCTCCTCTCTCTCCCATCCCTGCTTCCCATCGCTTACTGGCCTCTCCAGGGAGCCATTCCTTGATAAATCAGCTTCACAGGAATATTTGGCTCAGGGTCTGCTTCTGGGAGAACCTGGTCTCAGATGGATTCAGTAGGCTCTTGACTCTCCAGCTGTGTGCAAGTGTCGTGGACACGCTGCTTCTGAATGTGCTGCTCTGCAGCAAGAGTCTCCCAGCACCCCTAACCATGTATCCCCCCAAACCTCTCCACCTCCACCAAGTCCCAGGGCCTTCCAGCGGCTTGGACCCTCTGTCCAAAGCAACCCGAAGGAATCTGCATCTTTTGATTGCTCACGACTGCCATTCATGTACATACTTCCATTTTATCTTTGCACCAACCATTTCAAATGCATATTCGTAGAACCATTTTATAGTTTAAGAGACTGAAGTTCAGAAAGGTTATGAAAACTGAACAAATTCCCACACCCATAAGATGTGAGGCCTTTAACCCAAGTTCTTAACTCCAAGTGCAGTGAATTTTTCACATACTTCCTACAACGGCCCCACTGCGGTCGGGACACAATGTTCCCAGCTGAGTTTAAGGAATGCTGAGATGAGGTCACATCACAACCATGTCCACAACAGGATAGAGACAAGGCCAGTCCACACCACCACAAGAACCACCTGTCCCCTCGTCTGCTGAACATGAGTGACTGTTGTTCTTCCCCGATGACAAGCCTCACCTCGCTTTGGTCCTCCTGCCTCCCAGACAAAAAGGACATAATTTCTTGGCATCATCCAATCTAGCACCAGCCCCTGCTTCCTAAACTTCTCTTTAGATTAATCCTGAGTCTATGTCCTATCAAACACCCTCTCCCCAGCCCCCCTTACCACAGTTCCCCCAGGCTTTCCCTGAATCCTATCTCCTTTACTGCAGCTACCTAAATAAAGTCATCTTGTTTACTTGAGGTATGTTCCCTATGGTACCATCATCCAGATTTCATTACCCATCAAGTTATTTTTCCAAAATAATTTCTCGTGAATAACTCTGCAGTCGGCTAACACCATGTTTCATGAAAGGTTAGGTGTTATTAATTATAAAGTGCACATGTACCAATAAAGAAAGAAACATGCTGCCAATTAAACTATGACATCACGCCTCTATGATAGTCAATGACGTGCCTGATCAGTCACATCTGCTTCTTGTGGCTTTATTTTATTTTATTTTATTTTATTTTTTCACATATTCCAAGGGATATGATCATTTCTCCAACTTCAGCTGCATGGGTTGGCATGGGACAGGTCACGTTCTTCCTTGTGCCTCAGTCCTTTACTTGTGAGTATCTTCCTTTCTTTATTCACATAACGCAGTTGGTGTGGCTTTGCAAGAAAATATGGAATTGCGTTCATTCCTCTAACATCATATATTTGCTTCATTAATATCAAATTTATACCCCAAAGCTCTAGTATGCATTTCTGCCTTCAGAAATATTTCATTTCAAGGTCGAGTTATTGAAGACAATTAAACAGAACACAGCACTGACACGATATATAAAATAAATGAAGGGATGACCAAGTTTTTGTAGGCGCAGGCAATGCTGCTGGGTCTCAACTTTGACCTAACCCACAGGGATTATAAAAAGCAACATGCATCGTGATTTTGGCAATAAGAGAATGTGGGAAAGCATGCATTTTGGTATCGATAAAATATATGAAGGCAGCTGCAGTTTATTTTTATTTTGAATAGAATTTCCCATCCTACTAACTTACAATTTAAGTATAAAATAGAACAAAGACCATCTTTAAAAGGAGTAGAAGCAAATAAGAATGGTGTTAACCTTTCTCTCATCTAAAGGAGACCAAGTGAAGACACATCATTTTCCTTCTTTTAGAAAAAGAGAAAACACATTTACATCTATAGAAACAAAATATTTCTAGGACCTACACCTAAGTAGCAATGTTAGCAACACCACCTTTTCAATACATACTAAGTTATGTTTTTGAAAAAAACATGATTAACTCCAAATAAAAGATGTAATGCATGTAATTCCATATACACAGACAGGTGAGAAAGGGAGATGCTTGCGTTAGATGGAGGAGGATTTGCCTTGACTCCAGCCCTGGCCAGAAGTCAACTGCTTATAAGACATCCCAGCCCTAGTGACCCACCCCACTGTATTGGGTGACTTACTCATTCCTTCTAAGGGATCAAATCTTGTGCCATTGGTGCCCCACCCACACCTCCTTTTTATGGCCTGTTTTACCCATCCCACAGCTGCTGTGAGTATTGGCTGCTGATGGCTCAGAGCGACCCTCTACTTTAAGTGACACAGGGCAACTGAAATCACTTCATCTGTACGTAGCTAGACAGAGAGGTAGCGGGTAGGTTGGGTATTGCTGCATCCCCTGGGAATGGCCAGCAGCCAGTGTTCTCAGCCAGGGACGTTAGATGGCAGGTCCCAATCAGCTGTCCCTTGCACCAAGGTGGGGACTACTCTGTGGTGCAGTTCCTGCTGCAGAGCTCTCCAAGAGATGAGGCTTAAAGGTAGATGGCTACTCTTACTTGACCCCACCCCCTGCTCAACTTGCTGCCTTTACTCCCCTTGCCCATGTCTCCCTTGAGAGCCACCTGTCAATAAATTGCATCCACAAGAATTCCCATCTGTGGCTCCAGACCCAAGGGAACCTAATACAAAAGTAAACCCAATCCCAAGGATCTTTGCATTTTCAAGTGTCATTATATGCTGATGACATGTTACTATATATAGAAAACCCTAAAAGGTCCACACAAAAACTACTAGAGCTGATTGAAGAATTCAGCAAGGTAGCAGGTTACAAAATTAACGTTCAAAAATCAGTTGCATTTCTTTACACTAACGATAAATCAACAGAAGAAGAAAGTAAGGAAACAATCCCCTTTAAAATAGCACCCAAAGTAATAAAATATCTGGGAATAAATCTAACCAAGGAGGTGAAAGAATTATACACAGAAAACTATAAACCATTGATGAAGGAATTTAAAGAAGACTTTAAAAAATGGAAAGATATTCCATGCTCTTGGATTGGAAGAATCAATATTGTTAAAATGGTCACACTGCCCAAGGCAATCTACAGATTTAATGCAATCCCTATCCAATTACCCAGGACATATTTCACAGAACTAGAACAAATCATAATAAAATTTATATGGAACCATCAAAGACCTAGAATTGCCAAAGCATTACTGAAGAGAAAGAAAGAGGCTGGAGGAATAACTCTCCCAGACTTCAGACAATACTATAGAGCTACAGTCATCAAGACAGCATGGTATTGGTACCAAAACAGACATATAGACCAATGGAACAGAATAGAGAGCCCAGAAATGAACCCACAAACTTTTGGTCAACTCATCTTCGACAAAGGAGGCAAGAATATACAATGAAATAAAGACAGTCTCTTCAGCAAATGGTTTTGGGAAAACTGGACAGCAGCATGTAAAACAATGAAGCTAGAACACTCCCTTACACCATATACAAAAATCAACTCAAAATGGACTAAAGACTTAAACATAAGACAAGATACAATAAACCTCCTAGAGGAAAACATAGGCAAAACATTATCTGACATACATCTCAAAAATTTTCTCCTAGAAGAAATAAAAGCAAGAATAAACAAATGGGACCTAATGAAACTTACAAGCTTACAAACTGCACAGCAAAGGAAACCAGAAATAAAACAAGAAGAAAACCTACGGAATGGGAGAAAATTTTTGCAAGTGAAACCGACAAAGGCTTGATCTCCAGAATATATAAGCAGCTCATACGACTCAATAAGAAAAAAATAAACAACCCAATCCAAAAATGGGCAGAAGACCTAAACAAGCAATTCTCCAAGGAAGACATACAAATGATCAAAAAGCACATGAAAAAATGCTCCATATCACTAATTATCAGAGAAATGCAAATCAAAACTACAATGAGGTATCACCTCACACCAGTCAGAATGGCCGTCATTCAAAAATCCACAAATGACATATGCTGGAGAGGCTGTGGAGAAAGGGGAACCCTCCTACACTACTGGTGGGAATGCAGTTTGGTGCAGCCACTATGGAAAACAGTGTGGAGATTCCTCAAAAGACTAGGAATAGACTTACCATATGACCCAGGAATCCCACTCCTGGGCTTGTATCCAGAAGGAAATCTACTTCAGGATGACACCTGCACCCCAATGTTCATAGCAGCACTATTTACAATAGCCAAAACATGGAAACAGCCTAAATGTCCATCAACAGGTGACTGGATAAAGAAGAGGTGGTATATTTATACAATGGAATACTACTCAGCCATAAAAACCAACAACATAATGCCATTTGCAGCAACATGGATGCTCCTGGAGAATGTCATTCTAAGTGAAGTAAGCCAGAAAGAGAAAGAAAAATACCATATGAGATCGCTCATATGTGGAATCTAAAAAACAAAAACAAAAACAAACAAACAAAAACAAAGCGTAAATACAGGACAGAAATAGACTCACAGACAGAGAATACAGACTTGTGGTTACCGGGGGGTGGAGGGTGGGAAGGGATAGACTGGGATTTCAAAATTGTAGAATAGATAAACAAGATTACACTGTATAGCACAGGGAAATATACACAAAATGTTATGATAACTCACAGAGAAAAAAATGTGACAATGAGTGTGTATATGTCGATGAATGACTGAAAAATTGTGCTGAACACTGGAATTTGACACAACATTGTAAAATGATTATAAATCAATAAAAAATGTTTAAAAAAAAAAAAAACCTGTTCCCTTCTCTCCCTCCCTCCCTTCCTTCCTCCTTCCCTCTCCCTCTCTCTCTCTCCCCACCATGTGCAGTCAGCTCTGCTCAAAATACCTAAATCAGGAAGAAAAACCTGGCTTCACCTTAGCTAAAGTAACTCTGCATCTGTTCTCAGCCCCGTCTCATGAAGGGGAAGGGACATTCCAGCTACATCCTCCACCCATCCACCCTGGAGTAAGGAAGTGTAGAGATGGAGACATCTCAGGCATTGCCAGGAGGTCATTTCAGAGCTTACAGAGAAAGTCTTAAGGAAAAGTCACTTTTGAAATCTTGGACTTTGCTGACACCCATCCATCCTTTTAGTAAGTACCATCCTCATATGTGGTTTCAGAAGGAGGGTCTTTTGAGTTCCACCCTGTGTCCATCTACTGTCCCCGCCCTCAGGCCAGTCGTGCTGTGACTGGCAGACTTTCCCCAGCCTCCTTCCCTCCTCACTGGGCTTATTTTTCCTAAGTCCTTTGTTTCCCCACATTGAGTGTTGTTACATAGGTTGCTTTTCCTCTGGACAGTTCTGAAAACAAAGCCGCCAAAGAATTTGAATCAAAATGTCTCTGTGTTGAAAAAAAAAAGAAGTATCCTTTTGAATCAGAGACCTAGAAATTTCTTTGAGGTTATGTTGGCTAAAGTTTAAGCCCATTTATCCTCCTCCCATAATACTTTATTTCCATGAGAAATACTTTGGTTTTTGCTGTTGACTTAATTATCATTTTCTCACAGTCATTTAATAGATGTTCAGCTCAAATTGCTCTATATTCATTTCCTCAAGATTTTTCAACTTCTTTAAATTCCCTCTGTTCCTTCCGCATCATTTATGCTGGCATGTTTATATTTTTCTTATATTCAGTTCCTGATTTATAGTTCTCAAAGTCTTTTGGGAGACTTATATAAAATATAGATTTTATATTAAAAAAAAAGATTAGAAGAAATAAATTGTATGAAACCCACTATGTTGGGAATTCTTTTTGATTCAACCAGTTTCTCTTCTTGCTTTTTTAAAGAGCAGAGATTCTGCTAACATCTTAAACTCCCAAACAAGCATAAGGAAGCCCAGTTGCTCAGTCGTGATGAAGCAATTGACCTCGGACCCAGATCACAGCTCTGACCAGCCTCTCCGCCATGTCTCAAGGCCATTGGAATCTTCTTGCTGTCTCTCATATCCCCGAAGCATGAAGAAGAGACTAGAAGTGGGTTTAAATCAGGAGTCAAAAGATTTTCTGTAAAAGAGCAACTGAACAGAATAAAAAGGGCATCAAGGGAGAACTTCCATCTTTAAGAATCTGGATCAGTGGAGGGGAGAGGGACTTAACATTTGTTCGGCGACCTCGTGCCCATCACAGCATTCTTTTATGCTTCTCAGTAGCCCTGTAAGGGACAAGGCATTATTACTCTATTATTATTATTTCCATCTTAAAGACGTGGAATGGAAGCTTAGAGTAGCTGAGTAATTCTCCCCAGGATGATTAGTTGATGAGCGGCAGAGCTGAAACTCAGTCCTAAGCCTCTCTTTCCCCCAGGTCTGTTTCATACCTTCCAGTGACCGTCCTTTCTTTTGCAGTGACTCCAAAGGGATCTGGAATCCCAGGCCCCTTTGAGATTCTGTTGTAAGCTATGGATCCCAGGGGGAAAATGCACATTTGAACACAATTTCAGAAGCTTCAGAGTATTTTGCCTGGACTGTCAAGGGCTTCACAAATCCCTCCAGGTCCTATTTGCCAGAGATATATTCCTTCAGAGATAGTTTCATTAGAAGCCTGAAATTATGTCATGCACCAGCTGCCTACTGCCCCTTGGACCCAGCACATCAGTTCTGGGTGGCCCAAAACATAGCAAGCCAGCCCTGCAGTTGTGTAGGATGGAGGAAAGGAGAATGAAAGAGGGTCAACCTTCCCTGGAAGTTTGCTTTTTTGCTTTTTAAAAAATGTATGACACAGTGCCCATAGGCCAGACGGTGGGCTTCATGTCAGACGCACCGAGTCACTAAACACTCATAACAACTCTAGGGGGTAGATTTATTGTTACAGCAGTGTGTGAAGGGCGATATTATGGTCCATTAAAGAGGCAGAATGATTTGCCTTAAGTCACACTGCTAGCAGAGAAAGGACTCAAAGCAAAGAAGTTCACTCTCTTGGGTGGCTGCGTCCAATCACTTACTTCCAGAAAAGCTTTCCATAGACCTGTAGGTGGAGACAGGCAGAGTTCTCTATGTCCTATATAAAAACAACTGGCAACCTCAGTGATGAATATTTATAATTTTAAGCGCCTGGTATTTTTGCTATAGACATTGTCATCCTTAAAAATGTGAAAGTAAATATTTATAAACAGCTGGTAAGGAAACTAGACTTCTGGGGAGGAATGTTGAACTCAAAGGTCTGTTTGGAGGTTTTCTTTTAAAAATGGAAACATGCAGACTGACTCTAAATAGAAACCTTCCTCCTATTTCTATTCTTGCCCCTCCCTGCCCAGCGAAGGCTCCCCTAGAATTCAGCACCGGGTCCCCAGGAAAATGACAGCTCTGGAAAAGTTTAGCCACAATGAAATCTTATTGCTCCCAGACTACAACAGTAAAGCAATCAAGACTAGTAGTGCCAAGCATTGGAAAGCATGTGGAGCAACTGGAATTTTCCAACTCTGCTCTAGAGAGTGGACAATAGTACGGTTTCTCTGCAAAAAAAAAAAAAAAATGTTCAGTAGTTTCTAATAATGTTGAATTAATTCACCTACCTTACAACTCAGAAATTTCACTTCTAGGTGCTTACCTGAGACAAATGACAACATATAGTCACACAAAGAAATGTTTAAGAATGCTCGTTGCAGCTTTATTCATAAGAGCCACAAACTGGACACAACCCAAATGTCTATCAACAGATGAACGCTTAGACATAACGTCTAAGCTCAACCAATGGAACACACTACTAATACTATTGAAAATATACTATTCCACAGATGGACATCAATAACATTGTTCTGAGTGAAGGAACCCAGGCAATAAAGACTCTACACTGTATCATTTCACTGAGGTGACCCTCTAGAAAATGCAAACTAATCTACAGCAGCAGAAAGTGGATCAGTGGTTTCCTTTGATAGATGAGAGATGGAAGCAAAGGGGGTGAGGGGACTTGTTGAAGTGATGGGTGTATCTGCACCTTTCGGTGGAGGATGCGTCTGTATTTGATGGGTGGTGGTGACCATGGGTGTATGCACTTTGTCAAAACTCATCGATCCATATAAATAAACATCTGGGCATTTTACTGTGTGTAAATTACACAGTAATTAGAGTGCTGAAAGGAAGGCAAAGCGGTTTGGGGGATGGATGACCATCCTTGGTGGGCTCAGCTGATAGGCCAGCCTCCACAGAAGTTTGCTGCTCCTGCAGGTTCCTCAGGGGTCCCCTCCGGCACTTGGAAGGGTCAGGCAGGAAACAGGTGCCTTTTAATATGGGCTGCCCCACTTTTCCAGCTCTCTGCAGGGAGCTACAAAAAGGAGCAATCTTTACATGCTTCCAAATTCTAAAAAAGCAGTGAGGATGGAAACTCTCTTGGCTTTCCCTGTGCTTAGTTCCTGGAGTCTCAGGCCTGAGGAGTGACTATGAAACTCTTACAGTGGCTCTTCGTTCTGGTGGCTTCAATTTCCTTCCTGGTTGATCTGCTACTGATTTGGACTGCATTTAGGGATTCAGCCTACCTGGGGCTGGGAGTTGAAAGTGGCATGCCATTACAAGAAGACGCTTTCCAGAAGGTACATATTTTCAGCTTTTCAGTGAGAGTCTCCCTCTGGGATTCTGATAAACCCCCTCCTGAGTAGCGCCCTCCTCCAAACTGTATTGAGAAGAGCAAGGACAGACATAAAGGTCGACAACCACAGCCTTCATAATGGTCTTGGCCAATTTCTCTGTGCCCTCCAGGGTGACTAACTCTCTAACACACTTAATGGATTTAGAGCCACATTAGCTTCATCTACATAATACTTTTTTTAACACATGATAGCTTTGAAGAGTTCATTGTCTTCCCTTTTTTTCCTTCCCTGAACTGAACTGTGGCTTTAACAAATCCCCTCCCAGAGAGCCTGAGAGGAGGCAAATTTGGCAGAGGAGACACAGAGCACAGAACAATCCATACCTTGCACATGCTGAGAGCAAGAGCAATCTGGAGCAACCTGGAATTTGCTGGCAAGTCAATGCTCAAAGCAAGATTGGGGGACAGAGCAAGGATGCTAAAAATCATCTTTCATGGTGGGGGGGAAATGCTTTCCCCTCTCCTGGAAAACAGGGCTGTGGGTGGGGTATCTTGGCCGCCTGGAGGCCCCCTAGTCCTTCGGAGAGCAGAGCTGCCAGGGGACAGACGTCCTCACGGTGGTGGTCCTGTGTCTGCCAGCGGGCAGGCGCGGCTCTGCGGCGTGGCAGGCGGCCAGGGCCCCGGAGCCGCACAGCCTGCCTCAGAGCACCTGTTCTCCCTCCCTTGGCACCGGCAACGCCTTCCCCCAACCCCACGCCACTTTCCCCCGCGTGGATACATTTTGTCTTTCCCAATGGCAGATGCCCGCCGCCTTCCTCCCAGCAGCTGTGGGCGAGGCAGGGGTGGTGGTGGGCAGGCCTTGTCCAGAGCATCCTCCTCCCTGGCTCGCTCCTGCATCGCAGGTATCAGTCAGCAGCAGGTGCTGGGACGTGGCGACAAGCACTCAGGCCCTCGGTGACGGGATGCATCACTCGCTGTGTCTCGGAGTCGCCGACACCTCATCAATCATGGCCTGGATTGCACTGTTCAGGGCCTCTAGGCTCAGCTTTGTGCTCGGAACAGAGTTTATTGTGAGCTGAACATCCTTATTTCCATCGTGGGCGTGGGTGCCTTGCTTACCACAGCATAAGCTATATCTAGCTGGAGGATCACACATGCACTCTCAAATGGGCCAGCCTCTTCGCTTGTCTATACCACAGTTGGGTGTACATCGGGCATCAGAACTGGCTGAGGACTAGTCTGTGCCCAGCCACGTATAAGACTCTTAGAGGCCCCACAGGTAGGACAAATAGGATTGTGGCCCAGGAGACCTTCAAAATCTAGTTGGGGGATAATTAGACAAATGTTTATGTGGCAGAGTATTGTCCACTTCTGTGCCTCGTGATGAGGGCACTGCAGCCTGACCACAGTCGACAGGTCCTCACGTGCCTGTCCCAATATATTCCCCGGGACATCCCTCAAGTTTTCCTCCTCTAGACTTGAGCTCATGGCCTTGTCCTCATCTGGGCCCCACTTTTTACATATTTTTCTATATCAGCTGTCAGCTAAGCTTTTTCGGTAAAAGGTGATGTCGTACATATTTTAGGTATTGTGAACCAAGAGGCAAAATCCGGTAACTATTCTTGCTGAAAGGTTAATAGCCTTGTTTACATTTTATATTTAAGAGTGCAAAACCGTGGTTAGCTGATAGACCATACAGAAATAGGTGGCAGGCTGGATTTGGCCTGAGGGCTGGAGTTTGCTGACCCCAATCTGAATCCTATTTGTCTTTCAAGATCCAGCTCAAACTCCAGCTGCTGGGTGAAATATATTTGACACTCGTCTGAAACGCTCCTCTCTTTTAGGAATGTCTAATTTATACACTTTATCAAGCAGGCATTTTTACATTTACAAATGCTTCTATCAGGCAGTACTGTTGGAAGAGAAAACAGAAATTTGAAAATCAGACAGAATAACATTCAAATTCTGATTTCTCAACTTACAGTTGAGTGGCAGTGTATAAACTACTTAAATTCTCTGAGAAGTTTATTTTAAAAACATCAAAATATGTTTATACCTGTGTAGGAGGTTTTTTTTTTTTTTTTTTTTCCGTTTCCTTACCCAGATTTTCTAAACCAATTTACATCAAATACATATCCCTTTTACAGTACAAATATGCCAATTACCTAATTCACAGGGTTATTTGTATTTTTAAAAAATGTCTGAAATGTTATAAAGGCTCAGTAAATATTTTCTTCCATCTCTTCATGAATTCTCTCTATATTCTCATCAAGGGTATATGTCGTGATCAGTTTTGAATTTTTTAGGACAAAGATGCCACATTAAACTGTAAATCCTCCACAGTCCTTAGTTGAGCTCTTGCACTTGGCCGGTGGTCAGTATCATTTGCTGTTAATTTAAATAGCACCCCTAAACTCTTCTACACTAAAACTTCCCTGAAGAATTTTCTCTATTCATTTCTAATTGCTTGCCCTAGTACTCAATCTAATTCAGTCTGTCATTTCTCCCCATCACTCAGTCCACCTGTCTTTAAAAGCAGTGAATATATTTCAGGGCTCATCTTATTTGACTTTTCATTAGCATTGGATTCAAACACGCCCTTCCTTCTGACACCTTGATCCCTTTGAACTCCATGATAACAGGATTTCCTGGGTTTCCTCCTCACTCCCCTGTCTCTCCATTTCTGTCTTGATTTCAGGAGCTTTGTCATTCAGAGGACGTTACCCACTGGCATTTCTGAAGACATAGCCCTTGCCATTATCTCTCCATCCATTTTCATCCATGTCCCTGGTTTCAAACAACATCTATATACAGATGTGTCACTACATTTGATCTCTGGCCAAGATCTCTAAGGTCTAGCTCAATCATCTCACTTGGAGACGCCTCAAAGTCAACATGACCAAGACTAAATCCATGATCTGTGTTAACCCCTCAGACCTGCCACCCAAAGCTAGTCTTCCTTCAGGGTTTTCTATCTCAGGGAAAGTTACTGCCATCCTTCCTGTTGAACAAGCCAGAAACCTAGGAATTTATTCTGAACACCTGCCTCTCTGTTACCAATAGCAAACCTCTGCCCATCATGAACCTCTGCAGACTTTCTCTCTTTTATAAATATTGAATCATTCTCTCTTTTTTGTGGTCAGTGCCACCACTTAGACCAACAGGAGTCATCTGATGCCTGGATGTTATGCCAGCTTACCTCTGCTTCTCTGTTCCTACCCATATGTCCTGTACACCACAGAGTGATAGTCTCACAGTCCCAAATCAAATTTGATCATGTGAGCTCACTTACAAACTCCTACTTACTTTACACATTAAAGGTTGATTTCTGTGGGACAATTTTTCTTAACTCCATCTTCTAGAATAACTTCAGACTGATTCCTTCTTCACAGGTCTTGTTTTAGCATGTAAATAACCACTCAGTAAGGTTATTATCTGCTATATCTCCCCCACTATACTGAAGGATTTTTTAGAGCTTTTAATATGTCTAGGTTTGAGATTATTGAAACCCAAGCATGGAGCACAAGCCTGGCCAATAATAAGTGCTCAGTTAACACCTGTGCCATGAAGAAATGAATGAATACATTGGAAAGCAGGATTGAAAATATTTGGCTATCAACTTTTTCCAGATTACCTGAAGATTCAACCACTAATAAGTGTCAGGTTAAGATATTAATGTTTTTGTTTAAATAAATGAATTATTTGGGGGGTTCTAATCTTCAGCATCCATTCCCACAGTGTCCAAATGCTTTTTTCCCCTGGACTATTTGGCTCATCATTTTACACCATCAGTCACTTTAGGTGTAAGATGTAGAGACCAGACCCAACTAGGTGAACTCAGGTAG
Organism: Camelus bactrianus; assembly: GCF_048773025.1. NCBI lineage: Eukaryota > Metazoa > Chordata > Mammalia > Artiodactyla > Camelidae > Camelus > Camelus bactrianus. Next base: position 1,718,409 of record NC_133557.1, on the reverse strand, counting down.
TGGGAGTTGATTGTAAAAATAACACCAGAAACAAAGGAAAGAAAACTTTCAGGACTTTTCCCCAAATCAAGTTACAAGAGGACTGGACCTTATGGGAACCCAAAGCAAGGGGCTACTTGGGATCGGATCACCTCTTCTGCTTCTCCACAGTAGTAGTCAGTGGGTCTTCATTCTCATGCTCCTCCATCAATGTGTAGTCGGGGATATATCAGATCTGGAAGGGTTTGTATAACAGCAAGTCCCCCTAATTCTGGGTGCAAAAAACTCTAGCATCTCAGGAGAAGAGGAAAAGCCACAGACAGGGAGAAAATATTTGCAAAAGACACATCTGATAAAAAAAAAAGAAAAACTATTATCCAAAATATACAAAAAGCTCTTAAAATTCAACCAGAAAATAAACAACCTGATTTAAAAATGGGCAAACGACTTGAACAGGCACTTCACCAGTTCAGTTTTTTGCCCAGGCCATCACTCCACCAATGGACTGTTGATCAAACAAGGAGTAATGGTGTGAGGTAGGGAGTATGGGCAGGAAACTGACCTCTCCTGCCCTGGAAGCAACATGGGGCCATTTCTCTCCTAGAGTAAGACATCAGGTGCTTCTGGGGCCCCACTCAGATCTCTCTGGAGATCTCTTTGGGGGCCAGCCAACATCCAACTTCCAAATGCTTTTGATGTAAGCTCTCAGTGTCCACATGTGAACCCCTCTGCAGAGAATTGTCCTTAGCTGTTGAAAGTGACTGCTTGTGGCCCACCAGAAGGGTTTATATAACAGCACAATCCCCTTAATTCTGGATGCAAAACTCTCTAGCATCTCAGGAGAAGAAGAGAAAAGCCACACACTGGGAGAAAACATTTGCAAAAGATACATCTGATAAAGGACTATTATCCAAAATATACAAAGAACTCTTAAAATTCAACAAGAAAAAAAATCTAATTTAAAAATGGGCAAAAGACCTGAACAGGCACCTCACCAAAGAAAATACACAGATAGCAAACAAGCATATTAAAAGATGTTCAACATCATATGTTATCAGAGAATTGCAAATTAAAACAGCAATGAGATATCACTGCACAACTATTAGAATGGACAAAATCCCAAACACTGATAACACTAAATGCTGATGAGGATGTGGAGCAACAGGCACTCCCATTCATTGCTGGTAGAATGGCAAAAATGGTACAGCCACTTTGGAAGATAGTTTGGCAGTTTCTTACAAAACTAAACATGATCCAGCAATCATGCTCCTTGGTATTTACTCAAATGGTTAAAAATGTGTGTTTATACAAAAACTGGCACCATGGATGTTTATAGCATCTTCATCTATAACTACCAAAACTTGGAAGCAACCAAGATATACTTCAGTAGGTAAATGGATAAATAAATTGTGATATATCCAGACAATAGATTATTATTCAGCACTAAAAAGAAATGACCTATCAAGACATTAAAAAATGTGGAGAAAGTGTAAGTGCACGTTACTAAGCAAAAGAAGCCAATCTGAAAAGTCTGTGTACTGTATGATTCCAGCCCTATGACATACTAGAAAATGCAAAACTACAAAGACAGTAAAAAGGTTAATGGTTGTCGGGGGTTCAGAGGGAGGGAGAGAGATAATAGGCAGATCTCTGATGATTGTTAGGGCAGCAAAACTATTCTGTGTGATACTACAAAGGTGGATACCTGTCATTATACACTTGTCAAAACCCAGAGAATGTACAACACTAAGAGTGAACTTTGGACTTTGGGTGATAATGATGTGTCAATGTAGTTTCATTGATTTGAGCAAAAGGACCACTGTGGTGCAGGATGTTGATAATGGGGAGGTTGTATATGCTTGGGTGTAGGGATTATATGGTAACTCTCTGCATGTTTTGCTCAATTGTAGTGTGAACCTAAAACTGCTCTAAAAATAAAGTCCATTCAATAAGAAAAACAAAACTCTAATGTCATTGGAGACCTGAAGTCCAACAAGGTTGGGCTCACACTGATCCCTGGGTTGCTACTGTTTCGAGTATAATGCAAATAATAGTATTCTTAGAAGCAAAGTAGATTAAGAAGTGCCTGGGCTGCCATTTGTACTGGTAGGATGGTTCAGTAGAAAGAGCAAGTTCTCTGGGTCTTGTACCTGTAGTTGGAGTCCCCACTGTGTTCTCTCACTAGCTTTCTGAATTTGAGCAAGTCACAAGATTTCTCTAAGGCTGATTCCTAACCCATTAAATTAGAACGTCCCCACTTTGCTCATGTGGCTGTTTAAGGAATAACTGAGTTAAAAGCAAAATCACCTTTACCAGATCCACTACACTGTAATGCCCATATCCTTCCTTATGTATTTGCAGACCACAAGGAAGAAGGCACCGAGGACAGCTTCACATCTCTGCATTTATTAATCCTTGATGAAGATCTCCCACTCCACTGAGTTGGCTCCCTCCTCCACCCAACGGCTGGGAGAAAAAACTTGGACTCTGTGAGAATATAAATATTCCTGTCTCATCTCCACCAATGCTTTTATATAAGCATTTATATAAGTCCCTACTTTTATATAAGTCCTTTTCTTCACTTATCTTCCAAACACCCATTTCTAAAGGATCATGGGTCTTCCTCATAAAACAAAAAATAAACTTACTGTATGATCCGGCAATCCCAATTCTGGATATATATCCAGAGGGAACTTTAATGTGAAAAGATACAATTACCCCAATGTTCATAGCAGCACTATTTACAATAGCCAGGACATGGAAACAACCTAAATGTCCATTGACAAATGACTAGACAAAGAAGTTGTGATATATTTATACAAAGGAATGCTACTCTGCCATAAAAAAGAATAAAATAATGCCATTTACAGCAACATAGATGGACCTAAAGATCGTCATTCTAAGTGAAGTAAGCCAGAAAGAGAAAGAAAAATACCATATGATATCACTCATATGTGGAATTTGAAAAAAAAAATGGACACTATGAACTCACCTACAAAACAGAAGCAGACTCTCAGACATAGTAAGCAATCTTATGGTTACCAGGAAAAGGGGGCGGGAGGTGATAAACTTGGGAGTTTGATATTTACAAATGTTAGCCACTATATATAAAAATAGATTTTTTTAAAAAGTTTCTTCTGTATAGCACAGGGACCTATGCTCAATATCTTGTAATAGCCTTTAATGCAAAAAAATATGAAAGTGAACATATGTATGTGTGTGCAAGGCTGGGACATTGTGCTGTACACCAGAAATTGACACATTGTAACTTTGCTCCTGACTACAATAAAAAAAAAGTTAAAATTAAAAAATAAAGGATCATGGGTCTACATCCACCTGTAATGGGTTACAGAGCAGAGACTCTTCTTTCTTGGCACCCCTGCCCCACATCACCATCGTTCCGCCAATGATCAAAATTTAATATGTGAACTTCCTAAACAAAAAAGAAAAAGAGTTCTCCATTTTGCAGGAAAAGGAAGTCACCCAGCAAACCGGGGCCACCTTGGGAGGCTTCAGTGGCCTCTTCAGCCTCACTCCTCCACGTGTGGAGCCCACACCAGCAGCACCAGCAGCAGCTGGGGGCTTGAGAGGCAGGTACATCCGTGCTGCACCCCAGGCCAGCTGAACTGGAGCCTCTGCAGCGGGGCCCAGAAGGCCACACTTAACAAGCCGTCCAGGTGGTTCTGATGCGCACTGAAGTTTCAGGAGCACTTTGCTGCAGCAGTGGTTCTCAAAGTTCAGTGCACATCTGAACCACCTGGAGGCTAGTTAAGAGCAGCCTTGCGGGCCCCGCTGCAGAGGTTCTGATTCACGGGTTTGGGACTGGGCCAGAGAGTCTGCATTTCTCCTAATGATGTCTCCAGGTGATACTAGTGCTCCTGTCCCAGGGACCACACTTTGAGAACTACTGTACTACCACACATCCAGAGGTAATTTCATTGGTTTCTTTTTTCTCTCTGGATACAAAAACTTGAACAGGAAGTATTGTCAAAAAGGAAAAAAAAAATGCATGATTTGAGAGAGAGCATTTATGCCTGGTTTTTCCATCACGTGGGGCTTGTGTGGGCTCCCTGGAGCCAGTTCTTCTATTCTTTATAGACAGGAAGTTACCAGGTCTTTGCAGTTCCCCCTCCAAGTATCTCAGACCCATCCTCTGCCTCCTGAGTCTGCTTATTGCTCCAAGCTGGTCTTTTCTGCCACTAAGTCCATTCTTTCTCTCTGTTTTCTTAATATTCTCATCAGATACACCTCCCCTAAGCCACACTTTAGTTGCAAAGTATGAAGTTTGTGAAGTTATCAAGGATTCTTTAGTTCCTACCATATCAAATCTGACTCCTCCTCCTGATTTTCAAGACCTCATGGCATCTGTCTTGTAACTAACTCTCTACTCTGCTTGGTTGGTCCCTTTCCTGGGACCCACATGTAAAAATTTACTGCTCTTCTTTGCTGCATCTTCACTTAGAATGTTCTTTATCCCCCTCTAAACCCAACGCATCCTTCAAGGCCCAGATAAAGCACCATTTCCAACCCAGGTTTGCACACCAGCCACTGCTTCTTCCTGTCCACAGCACACGTTGCCGGGCAGTCACGTGACCCTAGCTGAGCTACCAGACACTCCCTCTGGATCCTACTTAACACAACCCTCCAGGCCACTGCTGCTAATCAAAGTGTACACAGAAGATGAAACCTCCATATTCTAACCCTTTGGCTTTTGTTTTTCAAGCTATCCCAGAATCCACCATCAAGTATCTATTCACTGTTATTCATTACATTATAATCTTACTTAGGACACAGATAAGGCTTAAAATACTTCTATGCTGCTCCAGAATTTCACATAGTCCTGAGTACAAGGGAAGACCTGAGGAATACCAGTTTGTCTTTTGATTAAACTGAAAGTATTGCAACAGATTTGCAGTTTGTTTTTTGATTAAACAGAAAGTGCAGCAGACATGCAGTGAAGCTCGCATTTGACCTGGCTGACTTCACTCGACAGAGATCCAAGTTCATCTGAGCATCTCACTTGTCACCCCAAAAATAATAGTAGAAATATTTCGCTTAATTAATTCCTTAGGTTTCCACAGAATAAAATGTACTTTAGCCTCTTCTCTTCCATAGGGAGGGAAGCAGAGGAGATACGAAATTTAAATCAGCTCAGAGGCAAACTAGCATCAAATAAGGCTGTAAACCATGCATTATTGTGTCTAAGAGTAACAGTATAAGAGTAATGGTATAAGCACAGGGAACTATATTCAATATGTTGTCATAACCTTTAATGAAAAAGAATATGAAAACAAATATATGTATGTATATGCATGACTGAGACATTATGTTGTACACCAGAAACTGACACAATGTAACTGACTATAGTTCAATAATTTAAAAGAAAAGAGTAACAGTATAAGGTAATGGCAGATTTTGATGGTGGCACCATTTAGATATGAGTCTTATCTTGGTTTGAATTAGCATTTATAAGAGCTAATTTTTTAATCTGAAGTAAAATCCTGACTTTAACTCTGTTTGTCCCTTTTCATATCTTGACATACAAAACACTAAGGGAGGTGTGGGGGAGGCACCAAGGCTGTGATTAAATCTGCTTCTCACATCTATTATCTTCTCACTTTGCATGAGCTCTAATTTAAACATCTTATTTATAGTGTAATGTTCTTAAGAGCTTTCCGGGTGTATTTAAATGGGGGTAGGTAATTGGGGCCATCCTAGCAGGAGTCAGCTCTGAGCTCGTCTTCCTGGGTGGCTGCTCCTCTCTGCTCCTGAAAAATAATGTAATTTCTTCTTTTTTTTTTTTTTCAGTCTAATTTTCATGTTCATTGTTACTGCTCTGAAAATTGTGACCCCAGGCTGTAAGAGTTTAATCACATTTTCAGTTTTAATTTTATCACTAATATTTGCCATCCTCATATCATGAATTTGGCCTCTTCCTACAGAACTTCCCACTGCTCTTGACGCAAAAAATAACTAAAGTCTAAAGCAGGAAACAACTTAAAAATTGTCTGAATTAAGAATCTTTTAAAAAGTGAAAACTATACGCTATGTTTTAAATATATGTTTTTTAATGAGCAGAAACTATTTTCCAGCTCCACAAAAAGTCATTTTACCCACCTCCTCCTGTCCCTAGGTAACAGATGCCTTTGGTAAAGAGTATGATTCTGTTATTTATGGCTTGCTGGAATAATCTGATGCCAGTACATGGGGCCACATGCAAAGTGAGATGAATTTGTACACCAGCCTCTCTCGGTCTCCCCGCATCACCTGGCTTCAGTTGAGTTCTCCAGAAGAAGACCCTGCGATCAGGGTGAGTTGTGTATTAGGGACATGGACCAGGAGGGAATGGGAAGACATGGGATTAAAGGACAGGCAAGGGGATGAGATCATGAAGGGGGTGACTTCAGGTGAGGTCTCAACCTCTGCCTGATCTCAGGGGAACCTCCAAGCATAAGCAACACTCAGAGTTTATCCCCTCCTTGAAACAAGGGAGCTGGGCTCTCACACTCAGCAGTCATTGGCTACTGGTAACTCCTGGGACCGTAACCTCCCAGGTGCTTCTGCCTTTCAGTTGTGTCTGGGCAAAACATCTCCAGTAGCCAGAGAGTAGATATGTGAAGAAGGCTGCAGGTACCAGGTGTTTGCGTTGACTGGCCTGCCCACTAGATCATCTATAAGGCTCCTTCATTGCTGCTTCTAAGGATGGGCTTGTGGGGAACAGCCTCCAGCCATACTCTTTCCAGCGCATCAGAACTTCTCCACAGGGAGTACTGTCAGACCTCCATAACTGCCATTCGTCCATATGTCCAAAAGCAGGGACAATACCTTTCTCCATCAGGTTTCCCCTCTCCTCAACCCTGTTACTGCTGCATAACAGATCATTAAAAACTTTGTGTTTTTTAAAAATAGTTTTTATTATGTTGAGATATGTTCCCTCTATACCCACTTTGGTAAGAGTTTTTATCATGAATGGGTGTTGAATTTTGTCAAATGCTTTTTCTGTATCTATTGAGATGATCGTGTGGTTTTTGTCCTTTCTTTGGTTGATGTGGTGCATCACATTGATTGATTTGTGTTTGCTGAATCATCCTTGATAAATTTCAATGTTTTATTCTGCGTAGGGGTCGATGGATTGGCAGGTTGGACTGGGCTCAGCTGTGTAGTTCTTCTGGTCTTGCTGGGATCCCTCATGTGCCTGACGTCAGCTACAGGTCAGGTAGGAGGCTTTGCTGATCCTGGATGAATAGCTTATCCCTGTGGCCTCAGTTGGGATAACTGGAATGGTTGACATCTCCTTCCCCAGAGAATGTGTTCTCTCATCCTTCAAGAGGGTATCCCAAGCATATTCATATGACATACAACAGCACAAGTGGCATTGTGCAAAGTCTCAAGGTCTAGGCTCAGAACTAGCTCACTGTCACTTCGGCCACTTTGTATTAGTCACAGCAAGTCACACAGCCAAGGCTAGATTCAAGAAGTGGAAATGAGATGCAGAGTCATACTGCAAAGAGCATGGATGCAGTTGTCAACAGTCACACATAGCCTTTTGCAACATAACACAGCATCTCCACGCACAACTCTCCTACTCCCAGAAACATCAGCTTCACTCTAGGATGAGCCCCATCTTCCCAACTTAGTTCCAGGTGGAGGTTTCATCTTGTTTCCTGACACCTAAAGATGCTACCCACCCTCCAGTGCAAGGTCTCCTCTGTTCTCGGGTAGTGGGGGGTCCATCAAGTTCTCCAGAGAAACAGAACCAATAGAATATATAGTGATATATAGAAACAGATCTATTACGAGGGATTGGCTCTTCCAGAAACATCCTCACAGAGGCACTCAGGAATAATGTTTACCAGCTATCTGGATATCCAGTCAGGTTGACACATAAAATGAGCAAGTGGAGTTAGTTCATTTCCTCTCTCCCCTAGCAGCTCAGGTAAGACAGAATACTTTCAGATTATCCCTCTAGATACATTCAATAATGCTTCTCTTTTGTTCATTTTATGTGCATCTGTGTGTGTGTGTGTGTGTGTGTGTGTGTGTGTGATGTATCCTGTTTATCTCCATGTGACATCTGATGATTGAGGATCACAAAAAAAAGCAAAGAACATAATTCTGTTTTCAGCTGCTGGGCATGTTCAGCTCTTTTGCCAGGAGATCATTCCCAGTAGCTCTAAATTATGAACTGGATAATGATAAAGGTTCTTCATGTGCCCCCATACTCAGAGGTTCATTTTAAATAAGAGAATTCATAACTGAAGGCTGTCTACAGAGCAGGAATATGAGGGAAGATAAGCTTCAAATGACCAAATGTTGTCCCCGAAGAATTTCTTCACAAGGTGTAAAAGACATTACATATTTCATCAGTTCCGAGATTGCTCATTTTTCACATTTTAACCTCTCTGAAATTAAGATATATCTTAAAATTGATGATCTCTTAAAATTACTTGGCAGCATTTTCTTAATGGCCTATCAAATAGTGGTGACTCTTACAACCAATGTTGTCTTAGATTTGAAGACAGATGGTGACCAGAACATGGAGCTGTTTCGTCATATGAACCACTGGCTGCAAAGCACATGTGAATGTGTTAAAAGGGTAACAGGCAAAGCTTTTGATATGAGTGCTCAATAATTTAACAGGCTTCACTTTTTTAAAACATTTTTTATTGAGTTATAGTCATTTTACAATGTTGTGTCAAATTCCAGTGTAGAGCACAATTTTTCAATTATACATTAACATACATATATTCATTGTCACATTTTTTTCACTGCGAGCTACCACAAGATCTTGTATATATTGCCCTGTGCTATACAGTATAATCTTGTTTATATACTCTGCATATGCCTGTGGGATTTCAAAATTTGTAGATACTGACAGGCATATGCAGGCTTCACTTTTTTAAATGAGTCAATAATTCTGGGTTCAGCCAATTTAAGCATATGCATGGGTGGGATGACCATGTCAGCAAGCATGAGAGGAATCCCTTAGAATCATCCTCAAAATATTTTGGAGTTCAAGGGAAACATTTTTTTTCTGGCTGCCTTAATAATCAGCTTAAATTTTAAATTAGCTATACTGTATAAAGGAGTGTTCCTGAGTCACCATCAAAAGGTAGCCTGAGATGCATAAAATCCCGGCAATTCTCTTGGCTTATAGATCTGAGGAGAGGAAATTGGAGAGGCATCAACTGAGATCTGACATTTCCAACCTCACCCTCTGGGTTCATGCCTCATACACTCTGTTTGAAAATATTTTTCTTCATTCCCATGACTGATTCCCAGTCTACAGTCCACCCAGATGTGCTTACCTATTTAGTTAAAAACGGATCTGTTAGAGAATTAAGGTATTAAAAATCTCTGTACGGCAGTTTTCCCCATCTCTCCAGTTTTCCCCCGGACATAGGTGTTATCTTGAAAATCAGAAAATTGTTGAAATGAAAGAAAAATCATCTGCAGAAGAGCAAAACAGATCACATCACACACAGGAAGTGAACAGAATAAGGAAAGCTAACTCAACTGCTGCACTCACGGCAGGCCAGGCCACTAACCGACGGGGTCACCACACCTTCCAGTGCTCAGTGCTGCTCCCATCTCCCTTTACAGATGGGGAAACAATGACACGAGAATGTCAGAGCTACACTAAGACCACACATCTGCTGGTGGGGCAGCAGAACTGAAGACGAGCAGTCAGGCCCCCGAGTCCATGTCACTCTACAGCCTGAAGCAGAAGCAGGTCAGAGCCTCAAGCCATCATTCAGTTTTTTCATTTCTTTGTAGCTGCACCATGAATGGATGATTTTCTCTCTCAAGCTTAACCTCCTTATTTGTAATGTGGGAATCCTGGCATTAATAATAACTGACCCTTTATAAGGATCAGATGGAACAATGTATATACATATATATATGCCTCGTAAACTGTCAAGCGATGTGTAAACATGCCATTAGTAACACCGACCTCTTTTCTGCCTCAAAACTTGTTTAAGAACATAGGGAGGGGTTATCTCCTCCAGAACCTGCTCTCCCATCAGCCTGCTATTTTGGCAATAAAGTACAAAACTGTTTTCTCTCGTATCTCAGAACTAGGCTCCATAGCTACAGTCCTCACTCTGCCGTCAGTGTCTTGCCCAGAATTCCACAGCCAAGACAGGAAATCACAGCACCCCCCGCCTCGTCTACGACAGACATTGATGATCAAGGGTAAATCTCATGCCGGCTTAGCTAAAGCTCAAATGCTTCCTCAGAATCCTTCTTAACGGGGGATCTAAGATTGCTACTACCAATCAAATGTCATGAACAGCTGTGATCGAATCAACTTGCCATTCCTGTTGCAAGGCAGCCTCGAATGCAATCACAGGCAGAATCTAGAACTGAAGAGGAGGGGAACTCTTTGAAACATGAAGCTGGTAACAGTAGTCGGGTGACTGGTTCTGTTGTGCAGGTCACGTGACTTCTTGTGTCTCCATTTCCGCATGGTTCTAATGAGAGAGTTGGATTCTGGCCTCTCACAATGTCAGTTTTGATTCTGGCCTATAGGTTCCTTTTCTAACCTCTAACATCTTCCAAATTAGTTTCTGCTTTTCCTCTTACCCACCTGAATTGCCATCCCTTCCTCCCAATCCATTTCAGCCACACTTTCTGTAAGAGCTATTTCTTGGCTACTCCAGTTGATAAGGACCCCGTCTTCCACTGACTGACTTTAACATTAATCATGCGTGGATTCACTTGGCGTCCTGTGTGCTGGTAAACTAGACTGCAAGCTCCCTGCAGGGGCAGGTCCAGAGACTACGTTTCTTTCCCTCTCAGTCCGTGCACAGAGTTTGATACACAGATACTCAATGATAAACACCTGAGTATATATTGCGCTTTATAATTTTCAAAGACCTTTCAAGTTTATTTGTTGTAAATTGATTCACTCGAGTTTATTTGTTCTAAATTGATGCATTCAATTTCCCTGGAAATTTTAATATTAGAAATGTTGATTAGGGCTATTTCCTAATAATATATTAATACATTTAATAATAATCCTACATTTTTTCCTAGTTATTTTCCTATTATTTAGGAAAAGAACTAAAACTAGTCTCCCAAGTTATCCTTTAATAGCATTTCTTTTTCTCCATAAAGACTATGGTCTAGCTCATTATGCCAGGACTACAAACTGAGAAAAAAGAAAAGGTAAAAAACAAAACGTCTCAGATACACTCAGGATCACTTCTTAGGACTCAACTTTAACATGCATAGTTCTGTGGCTGATTTTAAGTGCATCTTTCAGTTACTTTATTTAAATATTACTGTAGATACTTAAATATAGTTTATAATTGATATTTATTGACATGGTTGATAAAAATAATATAACTATTATACTTAGTTTAAAATATATAAATGTTTTATAGTTTGACTATAGGTATTTTATAACTCATAGAGTCAAACAGATTTTATAATTATATTTCATGATGTGTACAATAACTAATTACTATTACTTATACCCTGTTTCTTTTGAAAAACAATTGAGATGGATTTTCTATAGTACAGCTGAAGTAATGAGATGGCCTCCCCACCCACCTTGACCTCACATCTTTCTGTTTGTTTTTATTTTGATGTGAAACATTTTGCTTTGCTTTTCTCTTTCCAGTGCTGGCTTTCTCTCCAGTTAGGGTGTCAGGCCTACATCACAGGCTGTAAAGAAAGGAGGAAGGATTCAGACACAGTTGGATTAAATGATAAAGAATCTGACAGAGAAGAAATTCCATTATCACCACCCTGGAAATTGAGTTGTTTTCTCTGCATCAAAAGGTGGGGAGAGAGGGAAGAAAGTCTTCAAAATGGATTTCCTTTCATTTCCCCTTCAATTCACTGCACTTGGGTGTCCAGTGCACTCCATACTCTCGGACCTTGAAAGAACCTGAACTTGACTGTAAAGCACTGGGAATTTCAGCTCAAGCAGATCTGACAGGAGAAGACAGATGCCTGAACAGATGCAGCTCATACATAGAGAGATTATTTCTTTTTTTAACCCAAAGTTGCTGGTTTTTCTTCTATAAAAACCTTTTCCCTGATGAGATAAATTTCAAAGTGTGAAAATTTTGACATTTCTCTTTGCACATCACAAGTTAACTGTGTTTATTTATTTACTTATTTTGAGTGTGTGTGTGTGTGTGTTGGTGTGTGTGGCTAATGTAATTGTCAGATGGTGGATTGAGAAGGCAAGATTCAGGTACTGTCAAAACCCTTGGGCTGTTGCCATGTTTCTGAAACTTCTGGTGTTCCGCTGAGCTTCCTGGGGGCCTGATTTCCCTGATGTGTGAATTGCTACAGAAATTAAAACGTGGCCAATGCCGGAATCTGCACTGACAAGCTGATGAGATCCATGTCCCTGGAGTTCCCCTCAAGTCTCCCTGGCCCTGTCAGAGAAATCACCACATCTGCTTCAGATTGCTACCTGAGGAGGAGGTGAGGACTTTACAGGCATCTGAAAAAGACTGTAAAAGAGAAAGAGAATTCTGTGCAAAAAAAAAGGAAGAGGAATTCCATATGGCTGAGGGTGAACTGGGTTGGCATGAAGTGTGCAAGTGACCTCATGTTCTGCATCTACAGGGAAAGAGAACTGAGAAGAACAGATAGTTATAGATACAGTGGAGGAAAATGTGTGAAATGAGCACCCCTCCTGTGCATTCTAGGGTTTCTGTAACCACACAACAAAACATACCACTTACGTTGGTTGACTGGCCAACATTGATTTACCAATATCAACCCCAATGTTCCTGAGACAGAAAAACCAAGAGAAAAATCCCTATTTTCTGCATCCAGTCCCCCCTGTTCGTCCTAGTGACAATGTTTCCCCCTTTCTCTCGGGCTGGAGCCCTCGGAGTGTGGTCACTAGACCTGCTGTAGCTTCATCGTCTGGGGACCTGTTAGAAATGCAGATTCTGGGGCCACATCCCAGACCTACTGAACCTGAAGCTCTGGGATGGTGCTCACCAGTGTGCGTCTTCACAGGCTGGCAGTGTGTTCCTAATGCACAAGGAAGTTTGAAAACCACAGCTAGTGCAGGACATCGTCAGTCTCTTGATCTCAGCTGATTTACTCTCATCGGCGTGCAATATGAGCCAGCACCTGCTACATTAAAAAAATCCTTTCTCGTCTTCATGACGTCCGGCTGTCTTCCCTCTCTCCCTACTGTCACAGCATTATTTCTTTTAAAATTTTGTCCACAGAGCAAGATGACAGAGTAGAAGCCCAAGACCTTGCTCTCCTGTAGAGACCTTGACTTAACAACTGTATGGGGTCCAAAAGCCGTTTGAGAACCCAAGATACTAGTTGAAAAGTTGCAGTACCCATGGCATACTCAAAGCCAAGAACAGCTGCATTGGAACAGATGAGAAAATCCATTATATCTCACCATGCAGGGCCTTCCCCAAGCCAGCAGAGCTCAGCACGATTAGAGGTAACACCCAATTCATGGCTTCCCCATTGCAGGGGGTGGAGGAGGAGGGAAAAAAGGAAATGTATGTCCAACATTCTGGTTTTCAGGGGACTGCCTGAAGGATGGGTTCCCATCTTGTCTGACACTGAGCACTGATGGAGATCTGGCAGACATTGGATGTCTGGGGACTGTTAAGAAGAAAAAGCCCCTTGGTTTGTTGCAAAACCAGGGACTCTGCAGTACTGAAGGCAGACAGCAGAGGGAGAGATAAATTACAAGCTTTTTAAGGAGAAATACAAGGCACAGTGAAATTAACATATCAAAAGTTAAAGACAAGGAGAGAATCTTAAAAGCAGCAAGAGAAAAACAACTTGTTACATCAAGGGATCTCCCATAAGACTGTCATCATATTTTTCAGCAGAAACTTTGTAGGCCAGAATGGAATGGCATGACACATTCAGTGTTGGGAAAAAAACCAAAAAACAAAAAACACTTCCAACCAAGAATACTCTACCTGGCAAAGTGATCATTCAGAATTGAAGGAGAGATAAAGAGTTTTCCAGATAAACAAAAGCTAAAAGAGTTCATCACTCTAAATGTTACAATAAGTGTTAAAAACAATTCTTTAAGCTGAAAAAAAAATTGCACTAACTAGTAACAAGAACTCTTGTGAAAGAATAAATCTCACTGAAAAGATAAGAATATGGTAAGGTAGTGAATTAATTACTTATAAAGCTAATATGAAAGTTAGAAATCAAAAGTAGTAAAAACAACTGTAACTACAATAATTGTTTAAGGGTTCCACGCAGTAAAAAAGAAGTAAAATGTGACATCAAAAACATAAAATGTAGGGGAGAGTAAAAATGTTGAGCTTTGGAATGGGATCAAACTTAAGTTGTTATGATCTTAAAACAGACTATTACAGATGTAAGTTGTTCTATGTAAGCCTCATGGTAATCACAAAGCAAAAATCTATAGTAAATATGAAAAACAGGAAAAGAAAGAAATATAAGTACACCACAAAATGAAGTCATTCAACCACAAGGAAAGAGAGCAATCTCGAGAAAGAAGAACAGCCTCCCTGATGTCAAACTATATTACAAAGCTCTAGTAATTAAAACAGTATGTATGCTATTGGCATAAAAAGAGACCCATCAATCAATGGAACAGAACAGAGAACCCAAAAATAAACCCATAATGTACAACAAAGGAGCCAAGAATATACAATGAGGAAAGGACAGTCTCTTCAATAAATGGTGTTGGGAAAAATGGACAGCCATATGGAAAAGAATCACTATCTTAAATTATATATAAAAATTAACTCAGAATGGATTGAAGACTTGAACATAAGACCTGATACTATAAAACTCCCAGAAGAAAGCTTAGGTAGTAAACTTCTTGATACAGTTCTTGGCAATGATTGTTTGGAATGATACCAAAAGCAGAAACAACAGAAGCAAAAATAAACAGCTGGGACAACATCAAGCTAAAAAAACTTCTGAACAGCAAAGAAAGCCATCAACCAAGTGAAAAGGCAACCTACTAAATGGTAGAAAAATTGGCAAGTCATATATCCTGGTAAGGGATTAATATCAAAATTATATAAGGAACTCATACAACAACAATCCCATTGAAAAATGAGCAGAAGATCTGAACAGACATTTTCCTAAAGAAGACATACAGATGGCAAACAGGTACATGAAAAGATGCTCAGTATCATTAATCATCAGGGAAATGCAAATCAAAGCCATGATGAAATATCATCCCACGTGTGTTAAGAGTGACTATTAGCAAAAAGAAATAAAAAGCGCTAAAAGTATGTAGAGAAAAGAAAACCCTTGTGCACTCTCAGTAGGAGTTTAAATTGCTGCAGCTACTGTAGAAAATAGTATGTAGGTTCTTCAAAAAATCCAAAGCAGAACTACAACATGATCCAACAATTCCACTGTGCTGTTGCTGCGGATGGGCATGGCCCATCCTGCCCCTTTTACCTAGTTGTAGCTTTACCTGTCCCTTGGGTCTCAGTAGGGCTCAAGCATCACTTCCTCTGGGACACTTTCCCTGATTTTGTCAAATCCCCTCTCATGGAAGCCAACTTCTCAGTTCACAGCATTCATCACAGTTGCTGGTTTTTATTTGTTTATGTGATTATATTTGATTCATGTCTGTTTTTCCCCAAAGGAAGAAACTGTCCACTTTGTTTCACATCTTATTGCCAATATAGTAAGTACTCCATAGATGTTTACTGAAAAATACCTCTGGTGGCTTTTTGCAGCATAAAGATGCATGCTGGTTTTTTTTTCAGGACAGACTGGTGAATGCCTGTTGTCCTGGCAATAGTGTAATTAAAAGGGGCCCAATTCAGATGATCAATTATGTGTTCATTCCAGTTATGTGACATTGGAAGTGTCACTAAAAATGTATCAGGATTAAAAAATCTAACTAAATCACTTTAAAATGATTGGCTTCAAAGAGTACTTACATATATATATATATATCAATGTTTTTTAAACTGTAGGGTCATCACCTGATAGTGCACACTGACTACCACTTTTATGAATTAGGTTAGACTATAATAAAGTAGAAATTCCTCAAATTATTCACATTGAACCACAAGTGGATAAACAAGCATTACTTGGGAATACATTCTTTTTCAGTATATAGCACTATATGTGCAGGTGAGGAAGTAAAGTGCTTGGCTTTGTACCATGGGTTGTGAGGATGCTACGGGTCCCCACCCAGGCTGCACTGACCAGGCCACTGCAGCATCTCCCAGCTGCTTTGAATGTTGGCTGCTGACAGTTTGCAGCTGTGCCTTTTGCAGGAGACTCACCCTCTAGAGAGGCTCCTGGAAATGCCCAGGGGCAGATGGTGACTGAACAATATGTAGGCAGAAAAGACCACCTCCGGACCTCCAGGAGAGCAGCTACATGGTACCCTTCACGTTCCAGAAATTTCTAGTGAGGTCAAGCCAAAGCCAGACTCTGTGGGAGCCTATATCCATGCCTGACTTCCCTGTCCATCTGCTTTCTTTGCTCCCATACAGGTTCCCCCTGAGAACCCTCCACCAATAAGTCACTTGTACCAAAATCCCGAGCTCAGGTTCTGTTTCTAAACAGCTGTCATTTAAAAACCATGAAAAACACTAGGATAAATATATTACTTTAAAAGTATGATAATTTATGTTTCCAGGAGTTCATTTTACCTTCCAGCATAGTCTTCAGGAAAGGGGCAAAATCTGACACAGAAAGTCCTGTACAAGGAAATGCTGAATTGGTTTTTGAACTGAGACTCAGGAAAACAGGTGTGCCGGCCATCTGCTGGTTGGGGGGATGCTCTTCCCCAAAATATGTCAGTCCAGACGTCGATGTGCATAAGACTCCAGACCTACAAGGTGTGAGGGAAACGGAAGGGAAGGAGTGGCCTCATTTCCCTCTGTAAACCGAGGCAGGCAAGTGTGCTCGGATGCTGAGACCCCTTAAAAAATATCACATCCGAGCCAGCTGTGTTTTTCTGTTGAAGAGTTCTCTCATGTTATGCCCAGACAGGAGACGGCACAGACAGTCAGCGTGGACACCCAACCCCCCGGAGTCCTCAGAGTCACCCCACAGCTGCCATCCAGGGCTTCCTGGGCTCCTGTGGGGTGTCCAGTCCTGCCACCTCCACCTGCTCATTGTTTGACAAATGCCAAGGCTTCTGTGAGGACACGTCTCTCCTGTGGTTCAAGGCACAGGATCTAGACTGGAGAAAATACACCCTGGCTCTGAACAAGAAAAACGAATGGAATATTTCTGTATCGGTCAAATACAGACCCTGGGAAATGTAAGGCAGAGAAACAAACACACTTCAGCTAAACATTCAGGGTCTTTTGTTTGGATGGTGATTATTTATGTATTTATGGAAAACTCACTGTTAGTAGGCTTTCGGACTACTTTTTAAACAATAATATCAGGCAGAAATCACCTAGATCTGCTCAAGTTTTTCGTAGATAAAAGGAAGAGGAAAGAGCAAGGGTGTGGGAAGAGGCTGTGGCCAAACCAAAAACAGAATTCCCAGAAACTCACCAAATCACCCCAAAGTAACCAAAGAGTAGTTAACTGTTCAGAACCTGTTATTCTGTATAGAAAAAAAAGACCTCCTCTTTTCCCCACAGTATTCCTTGCTAATTGGGAGTGGGTTTGTTAAATAAATTTTGGTTCATTTTGGCAACGGAACATGATACAAGCCATTTATGAAAAAGGAGACAGATGATATGTTTCTATACAAAATGTTCTCCAGGATAACGTTTTTAATGAAAAAGAGGAAGACCCAAAATAATGTGCAAAATATCCGTGGCAAAACCATGAAGATTCACCTTATACACATGCATGTGTATAAACGTGTCGATGTATAGGTGTGTAAAACAGTACAAAATCTGCAAAACACAGAAACACACATTCTTGGAAGGAGACTGGGAAGGGATGTAGGAGGGAGCCTCTTTTCACTGTCTGCCCTTTTTCCTAGATATTTTTTCCCGTGTGCACCTACAATCGATTCAAAAACATTTCAAAAGATGACAACCCACAGACCAAAACAGGCAATAACACACTAAGCAACATGTGTTCTGTTGTGGCAAGCCGGTAGTTAAGCAACACCATTCATATTTGCTAAGTCAGACTCTTACTATGTATATATACATCAGTCCTTGAAATTCCCAAAGATGCTTTGAAAATACACTGTGATGATTGTAGCTTCCTGAGGCACCATGTTGTGCTCTGAAGCCGTAATTGCTACGTCCTAGCACTGTGGTCTCACAGAGGCATCTGTGTTTACTGATATCACATATGAACCATTAAGGGAAAATATATGCAGTGGGAAAGCCCAGACTTCCCCACCCAATACAGTTCCCAAGGCTGTCTTGTGAGAGAGCATCCTGTCTGGAATGGGTCACAGTGACGGCTGACTCACAGGGAGAGAAGGCCACGGACCTTCTGAGTAAACAGAGTCTTTATCCCCTTGTGAGAAATGGGGCTTCCAAGGAAGGTGATGGCTTCAGAGTTGACATTAATTTTTTAGGCACTGTATTAGGAAGCAGCATCCTTAATCCTCCCCGAAATGTTGGGAATGAAAACCCAAATTTCTAAAATGTTTACTTTAGAGCAAAGTATAGCAACCACCTAGTGATTCTCAAGGATGTAGCAACTAAGATCTAAAAATATTTTCTGGTTCGGGGGGAGGGCTTTGCAGATGGGGTGTTGCGAGCAGGGGATGGGGGCACGGAGAACCCAGAAGAGCAGCCATCTGAGCAGATTTCACACGATTAATAGGGAGTTTGTTGGCTCGTGGACTTTAAAAATAGAACTTCATTTCTGAGTGGTGGGTGCCCTGTTCCAGAGCCCTAGAAGTAGCCTGCTGAGAGGGATGATTAAAATGAAAGATTGTGCCACTTTAAGGAAATGTTGGCATAAAAAAAATGTCAGCGATTACTGATGCTCCAGCCACCTTCTAAAAGGTTTCTGCAAATTGCTTTCCTTGGATGAAATACCAAATATCTGTTCCCAAATGTTATGAAGCAAAATAAATCACATTCCATTGACACATCCAATATGTCGTATCAGAGACCCTGAATCCAAACAAAGCAAAGCTGCCGTTACCTCGGCGCTGTTACAGTTCTTTCTCTTGCTTTTGTATTAAAGGCTGCAAGATGAAAACTGTTTCCCTGTAAACAAAAAAATTGTCTTTGCCTCCTCTCTGCATGAAATGAGAAATCAAATCAGCCACAGACAATTTTTTAGAGTTCAAAAGTAACTCAGAAATCACCTACTCTGACCCCTGACTTTGATAAATGAAGAAGGTGAAGCCCAGAGAGGGTGAATCACTTTTGCAAGGTCGCACTGCTGGAGATCCACACAGGCAGAACTGGAATCTCTACTGCTCAGCTCTCAGCTTATTGGTAACGCTTCCTTCTGCTCAGGAGGGGGTACTAAAACACTCAAGGGAGTGTTGCATATTAGAATCAAAGTTTTAAGAGAAAGCTGATTTCTCAAGCAGTAGCCCATGCATGAATAAGGCAATTTTTTTGAAGTATGCAAAGAAAGAAATAGAAATAGCTTATTCTACAAAATAATTCAGTATTAAAATTCCATGCACTATGGGACGATCTGTTGCATTTCACAGATGTCAATACTGAGGCACGGTGCCATCAACAATATTTATTCAGGTGCAGGAGATGCCATTGGATCTCCTTCGCTAGCAGGTGCCCCCACCTCTCAGATACTGCAAGTGTTGGCTGCTGAGAACTCATGGCTGCCCCTTTTGCCAGGGAATTAATTTGCCTGCTCTCCCAGAAATGCCCCAGAGAATCATCAATGACTAGTTGACATGGGAACACAGAAAGCCAGCCTCCCGCGCCTCAACTCAGTGGTTTTATTCACACTCCAGAGCTCCCTGTGGGATCAGGCTGAGGCCAGGTCCCATGGTTGTTCAGCTCCTTCCCCTGCCCCATTCTGCTTCCCTTGCCTCCCTATAGGTTGTCCTGAGAGCCTGCCTTCAGTAAATCAAGTGCTTCCAGGAACCCTGACCTAAAATAACACCAAGTGAGTGTGTAGGAGAGATTTAAGACATGTCAGGCAGCAACTGTCTATATCCCATGTCTTCCTCCGTTTCCACTTTGGTCTCCACGCAAACGTGTGTCTGAGACAGAGGGTTGTGTAAGTTTCTGCAGCAAGCAGACGATGGGTAATACGGAGTGTTTCCTAGTTCTACTGCTTAGTCATATGCGCTCTGACTTGTCCATTGAATTACAAAATGCCCTTTGTCATCTTTACATTTTTCCTAAAATCAAATAAAGAAAAACCAGATTTTGGGTGTGGGAATGACTTGAAAGCAAAGAAACAGACCTGAAGGTACAAATGTGAGTTTCAAGTCACTAACATTGAATAGGAGTTTGGGGGTTTCTCCTGCCTTCTGCCTTCAGTTTTCCTCACGTGTGGTAAAGAGCCAGATGCCAGGCACTGAGACCTTGATCCTCATGGCAGATTGAGGGCCCTCAGCAGATACAGAGCTCATAGATTCTCTTGCTTAAGATTTTTTGGATGTCAGCAACAAAAAATGACTCTGCCCTGCTTAAGCGATGTGGGTATTTATTGATAAGGTAAGGAGACAAACAAAGGCTTGGATGGCTGACCCGGTGAGAGCACAGAGCAAAGGATGCTGCATGGACTATCAAGATTCAGGATTCTGGAGGAAGGTTCACCTGGCCAAACTGACGTCACAGTCCCCCTGCTTGGCTGCACTGGGTTAATGAGAGTAGAGACCTCGGGAACGGGTTGCCTGACCTTAGCTGCACATTTAAATCACTTGTGGGGGGTCTATAAAACCTGATACATAGGCCATGGCACAGACCAATTACATCAGAATAGCTGGAGGTGGGACCAAGGCACTGGATATTTTTCAATCCCCCCCCCCAAGAGATTTCATTGTGTAACCAAACACTGGTATAAAAGAAAAGCCTTCAGAGAGCACTTCAGATTATTTTGTAGGAGGGCAGGGTACAATTCTTAGAATCCTGATGTGACTCTACCAAATTAGAAAGAAAGTAACTTCCCCAAAGAAAATTAGGTGACACTAAAAAGAAGGGGGATGGATACTGAATGGCCAATCGGTCAATCCATTGTACATACAATCCAGTCAAACATTGTTCCAACACTTAGAGTAAGCTCTGGCACACAACATACACTCAATAAATAGTTGCTGAATAAACAAATAACAAGAAGTTCTCAAAATGTCATATACAATATAATTCCACCAAGAAAATTACTGACTTTTCTCATTTAATCTGAGAAAAACTCTAGCACAGATAAGAGTAAATCTTTATCAGGAAAGGATGAAACAAAGACACGGAGGAAAAAGTAAGTGATGCACCTGTGAGAAATTGTTCTGAAATGAATAGAATCTATTGGGTTGTACACTCTTCTGTTAGACACTCATCTTTATTTACCACCACCATTAATGAATAGATTCTGCTGCTGCCAACTTGCAATAAACCCTATACTCTTTCTTGTTTACATTTTCAATACAACCATCTGCTTTGATTGATCAGATAAAAGCCATTTGTTTTTTGTCTCTCACACCTTGATACTCAAAAGTGTGATTGGAGGATCATCACTGTCTCTCCTGGAAGTGTGTTAGAAAGGCAGAATTTGGAGCCCCACTACGAATATACTGACTTCAGCACCTGCATTTTAATAAGATCCAGAGGAAAAGCCATATGTACGTTGATGTGTGGAAACAGTTAGCCTAGCCACGCAGCCTCATATGCCTAAAATGGCCAACTCTGCCTGTGATTCAGACCTGGAGGGAAGAAGTTTGTGAACAAGGCACTTTGGACATGGTGCCCTTGCTCAATGCTCTCAACCCAAATCCCTTAGATTTGCCCAAGGCAAATGGCAAATGGTTGCAGTGAGGCTCTGGCTTCTGTTGAGGTCCTGGACGTTGTGACCTCATACTCTGAACAAGTAAATGGAGACCAACACCATAGTCTAGCCAAGAACCTAATACAGACTCTGGGGGGAAATTTGGCATACAGAGACCTGTGGCCCCTGAGGGGAATGTTGATGTCAACTCAGTGTGAATGTGCTGGGTCCCCAGAAGTCCCAGTGGCAGGTGAGCAAGCAAGCTGGGCACTTCCTTCAGGTGGGAGAGCAGAGACAGGAGGAGTGGGGCGGGTGCCCATCTGCCCACTTCTACCCCACAGTCCCGGAGGTAGAGACCCCTCTGCCTTTCCACTGCCTGTGAATTCAAAATGCTCATTGAGATTCATGCTGAATGGAGAAAGAAAACACATCCATAGGCATGTCATTGAAAAAAGTCCTGATCTCTAAGGATAAAGAACACGTAGCACACTTGAAGGTGGAAAGAGTAATCTCCTATGAAAGAATGCCTTGTTGCTAACATTAGATAAAAGAGGATACTGGGACATCAATTTATATCCAGCTAAAATCTCATTAATACATCAGGGTGAACAAAAGCTATTTGAGAAGAGGAAAGAATTTGGAGAAAATATCACTTAAGAACCCCATCTGAGAAAAGAACTGAAAAGACTCTATTCCAACAACAAATGAGAAAATTCAGAAACCTGAAAAGACAACAGTAAGCAATTATTATACATAATATGTATGTTGCATGTATATATGTGGATATGTGGATATATATAATGTATGTAAGTTCATATATAGTTATTAAGCTATACAGATAAATATAAACAAAATTAAAAAATAAGAATAATTTAAGTAGCAATGTGTAATATCAGAAATTAGTGACATTAAATACAGGAGGACATATTTAAGGAAAAGTTAACCTTTAAAAGGTTAATAAATACTATACTTTATCTGTTAAGCCTAGAAAAAATGGTTACCAGGGAAGCAGTAAAAAGGTTTCAACATCTTTTTAGGGGAAGAAAAAATAAAAGTAGAAGAGGATAATGGAAGTAGGTTTGTAAAATCTCATTTTATTGGAATGGAGTAAGGTAGGAAGAAAACTGATTTTTCTTTGAGAGGCAGAGTAATCTCTTCTTTTTAAGAGTAGTAAACATTATTATTTGATCGTTTAGATCAAGAGAATGGATATGAGTTATCAATGGCAAGGAAGAATACAGTAGACTTTCCAAATTAGCAAAGAGGAAAAGAGAATAAACAGGAAAAGCAAGACAAAGGAAAAGAAGAAACAGCAATCTGTCCAACAGTGAACATAAAACAAGATCAAAGGAATACATGAGGTATATCAGTCGCCATATAAAATGTAAAAGAATAGGAATCTATCACAAAAAGACAGAGGCAACACATTTCTTTATAAAACAAACCACAGCCAGATGTTACATGTAAGGAACACTCTTAAAATAATTTTGAAGTAACAGAAAGATAAATGGAGTGGGCAAAGAGATACCAGGAAAATTGAAACAAAATGGAAGTAAAAGTGGCAATATTAATGTCAGCAAAGTGTAATTTAAGGGTAAAAGAACAAAACACGACCAAAAGAGACACCATAAAATGATAAATGCAGAATTGTAGAAGCAGCAGCTGTCATAACTGAGATGGGACAATTACCGTAGCATCTCAATACTTAAATTTATTTTAAAAGAAAAATCTGCTAGAAATATAATAATGGTAAAAACATCAATATACTTCTCTCAGAACTGAAAGTTCTAGTTAAAAAATAAAGGACACAAACTAAAATACACAAGTAATAAACAAGTTGATATGTCACGTTATCTTGGACGCACTTTTTCAAATACTCATGGGCTATTTTTAAAGATTCTTCATATATGTGGCCACTGAGGAAGAAAAACACTAGGAAAAATGTGTAAGTGGACAGTTTTTATAAACCGTATTCTCTGACTGAGAGTTAATAAAAGTAGAAAGAAAAAGTAAGTGGTAACCAAAAAGGTCTTAATGACTTGACAATGAAGCAGCATGCTTCTAGATAATCTTTGATCAAAAAGGAAATTAAAACTTGCTTAGAAGATAATGAAAAAGAGCACCCCATAACAATACCTACAGAACACATCAAAAGCTATATTCAGAGGAAAATTTATAGCCTTAATTGCCTTCACTATTAAAAAAAAGGCAGCTGGTGAATAATTTTTCATCTAAAAACTGAAATATAAAGAACAAAATTAAACAACAGTTAAGAAAAGGAAAGTTTAAACTATCTTAAAATGGAAAACAGAAAAAAAAAAAGGGCCAAATTAAAATATCTCATGATTCCAGTAAAGGAAAAGAGCAAAAGCAAAAATAAATGGAACAAAGGAAAGACTGAGACACAGCCACAGTACAAGAGAGATTAACGTCATCATAAAAAAACACATTATATGCAACACTATGGCTACAGATCTACAGATTAAATGAATAATTTTTTAAGCAAAATAGCTCTAGCCCACCAACTTTTCATAATATTTACCTTATTTTACTAGTTTCCTGTCCTTTTTATATGGCATCTCACTTCAATCAACCACCTTCTCTTTTATGTTCAACTCCCCACCCTCCATGGAATTTTTCTTTCAGTCAAGGGCCGGTTTAGCTTTCCTGGCTGAGTGTAGGTCTGGGAGGAGACCTGGTTTACTCCAGCTCAGATTCAATAAGGGTGGATTTTGTCCTTTCACTTTCTTATCTTCCTTCCAAGTTTGTGGAGAACCTCTCTTGTACCCCATTCAGCCCATATGTGGCATCACTCTCTTTCCTTTAATATTTCTAAATTCTTTCACATTCAATACAGTAGCAATTTCTAAAATTTCAGATTGTGAATAAAATATTACTATTCCAGGCAATAGTTTTATGGGAAAAGTAAAACAACCTGTTTTGATAATCTGGGAGGAAATTTTCTGCTAGATTTTAATTATTGAAGGTATTTCACAGGCACACATATGCACACACATACATAATATAGTTTATATTATCTCACCAGGATGATAGATCAACCATGATTCTCAGCCTCAAGAGATTTACAATTAAGTAGAGATGCTTAGAACTCACTAAAATTCTAGCAATTGCATAGCAGTTTACAGAGCTGGTAGAGACAGAACCAAAGGGGTGAGAGTCTAGCTCTGAGGTGCCTTTCACCATCCCCCCCAAACCTGGAAGCTCTTTCGGGCAAATCACATAGTTTACAACTTACTCTTAGAAAATTAAAAATAGTCTCATTTTCCAGATAGAAAAAAATCCAATATAATCAATATTAAATAAATGTTCACTCTTTGTATCAGTAAAAATTTGCTGTGTAACAGACCACTCCACAAACTAGTAGCTTACAACAGCTGCTAACTATTTAGCCTGCAGTTCTGTGGATCAGCAATTCGGGCTGAATTGCTGGGTTGCTTGGCTAGGTGGCTCTGCTGCTCCCACTGGGCTCCCTCCATACTGATGGTCAGCTGATGGTCAGCTGATGGTCAGCCTGCTCTCTGCCCAGGGATTCGGCTGAGGCAACTGGGTGGACTCAACTCTGGCCTATGTGGTCTCCAATCTTCCAGCAGGCTAATTCCTTCTTATTCACCTGGCACATTGGTCAGGGTTCCATAAGGGAGTCAAAGTGTTGGAAGGCCCTGAGGCGACATAGACCAGGAATTTGTGCAACGCCATTCCTGCTAAATTCTGTTGCCTAAAGGAAGTAACAAGTCCTGCTCAGATGCAAAGGGTGGGGAAATAGACCCTACTTCTACTTCTCAACAGGAGGAGCTGTCCAGGCATACTGCAAGGGTGTGGATACAAGGAAGGATCATGGTCACCTGGCAACATCACTACATACATCTTGTTTCCTTCTTGTAGGTACATGGCTAGCCCTCAGGAAAAAATGTGTCTCCTGCACCCACTTAACCCAGTTTCATTCAATTGATCTTCCTTTCACTTCTCCAGCTAGGGGTTACACACCAATCCCTGTGCTCCCACCTTTAAATTCCATGGGCACAGGTCAAGTTTTCCAAGTGACATCCTTCTCCTCACTTAACTTCACTCACTCTTACATCCCCCGTGCAGTGGGGAATGGTGGAGATGTGTACTCTTCAAGCAATTCTTTCCCTATAAATCCACACTATCAGTCTTTCTCACCTCTCTCCAGCTCCTTTTTACCATTTTTGAGTGAAGTGCTAAGGGGTTGAAAAGCTTGTTTCATGTTTTTCCTAGTTTAGCTTCCCCTAGAAGCAATGAGAGTTGTCAATGTAAGAAGATTAATTAGAAAGGTGATCCCAAGAAACACAGATTGGGGAGCAAGGGACAGAGACAGGGAGGAGAAAGAAGCCAGTAAAGAACGTTTTTCAATCTAGTTACCACTGTGGGCGAAACCTCTGAGAGTCAAGCTGACTCTCAGCTTGTGAGGGAGCTGGGGCATTTATGCACCACCATGTACAAACACACCACTTATACAATCACTCGATCATTGACAAGCTGTTCCCGATGAGCAGTTGTTAATTCCTGGACCCTTCCAACATGCTATGAATACATGTAGGCAGAGCAGGCACCAGCAGCCAGAGAAAACCATCGGTCAAGGAAAGCAGATGCTGGTGGTTGGGAAGTCCAGCCCTTTTACCTGAAGTGGTGAGAGTCAGGAATAGAGCTCCTGGCTCTCATGCTTGTCCTATGCAGATGGTGTGGCAACTCCATCAGACTCCAAAACAGCAGGAAATGTTGATAATAGCATTGTATTACAGATGCTACGCTCTCAAAATGTCATTTTCTTAGACTCAGCCTCTCTCAAAACTAGGTCTTTTCCCTCTAGCCAATCTCTATTATTTTTTACCAGTTATACATGTTTCCATTCCTATTGTTCAGAAAGTCTTTAAGGCTAAGGCTGAGATTCATCATCTCTTCCCTTTCTTCTATCTATCTTCTGTATTACCATCAATTCTCTCCTGCCAGCATCTTCTTCTCCGATGTATGTCTGGCATATACTACAGGGTCTGGCCCATAATAGAGGCTCAACAAGTATTTCTGGAATAAAATAATTAATAAGTAAGATTCATTATTCTTTGCAACCAGGCATTGGAGTATTTTCCATGTCAATACCAGATACAAAGTGTTCTTATATTTCCTCTTCTCAGCTCCCATGAGAGGTGCAGCCTCTCATTACCTGATTTTGTGTTAGTTTTAACCAGTGGTTTATCATGGAAGAAGTTCAACTTGACACCTCCCATTTGTCATAGTCATTCTATTTCCTGCAACTTAAATTTTGTTTTTTTTTTTTTCTGAAGGTCTGTGCCAATCACTTTCCATTTTGTAAGCATAGATTACCAAACATTTTCTGCATTATGCTCTAAGAATAAAGAACTGCATTTCTCTCTCCTTTCTCCATCCTGTCCTCTTCCTCTTTCCTGCTCTCTTTTTCCCTCTCTTTCAGAAACACGTACACACAGAACAGTTGAATCGTGCTTTTTAATGTTGCTCTTCCCGCCAAGAATTTCATTCCTCTGTCATCATCACCTATACACCTCAACTGTTTTTTTAGTAAACTTTCTATTGAGCTAATACACCCACATGGAAAAGTGCATATATCATAAAGCATAGCTCAGTGAATTTTCACAAGTGATCACCATGTGTGGCTGGGGCTCCTTCATCAGGTGCACCTCCAGCCTCTTTCTGTTGAGTGCCCTTCCTACAGGACCTGTGACAACCTCACTAAGGTTCACTACCCCCTCCCCCGTGGTCCTCATCCAGGTATGGAAACCCCCAAGCACCCTCTGCCTGTGGAAGCAGATAAGAAATAAACCTCTGTTCTGCTTATCTTTCCAACCATGCTGTTATTTCTGTTTTCAGTTTTCAAGTGCTACTGGCTTCCTTTCTAGCTCCTTCTTTGGTCTAATCATCTGTTGTTGCATCTCTTGTTACATGAGTTCCCCTGTTCCCTGTAGTTTCTTTGAGTGTGTTGAGTGTATAGTCATTCACTCAGAGGGGCCTCTCTTTCAAAGTAAGCTTCCCAGGAGTATCTTCACCTGTCCTTTGCATTTGACATTCATTCCCCCCTTTTGGAGAGTAAGTGCTACAACTTCTCTGTCTGTTTCACTCTCTGTCCCTTCTATCTCTATCCATTCTGTGCCTAGAACAGAACTTGGCACGTTGCCTGTGCTCAAACATGTGCTCAGTGAATACGGAGTGAAGCTTTGCCTGCTTTCCACATGGAGACCTAATCTTTGAATGGGAGCAACTCTCTTCCAACATTAAATTACTGGAAAATATCCAGATAGCTTTTTAGGGTGGGAGTGTGCAGATGTTTAGGCAAATACATAGACAACTGGGCCAGCCAGGAGTGTGAAAAAATCGCTGTGCTGTTTGGGAATAGTTTTCTACTCATTTTCCAGTTTCTGTCCTAGGAATCTTCTATCAGCTTTAAATACAAACACCACCACCCCACCACACACACACACACACACACACACACACACACACACACACACACACACACAGAGTGAGCTACCCACACACCCAGTTAGCATCGTTCTTTACAGCCAACACTGATGAATCGTTATGATGCTGTTGGCCACTTCTCCTCCTGAATCCACACTGCCGTAGCTCTAGGCCAATTCTCTAGAGGAAGCATGTAGACCATGAAAAAGAACAAGAATAAAGGTAGCATGTTCAAAGCATGTTTCCTTTAGCCCCCGCCCCACTGCTGCACCAAGCCAAAGAGAACATTTCAGGGGTCTACCTTCTTCTCCCTTTCTGATTCCCACCACGTTCCATTACTTTACCATTCCCACAGAATCCTCCAATTTATTTTCAGAGAATACTGCATCCTGCTTTAAATCTGAGTGTTTCTGTATTTATCTGTGGCATCTTCCTTGGAATTCATCTAAATGTATCCATATTCAGCTAATATTCTTTATTGTTTGTGGTCATGGGCTTCAGCTATCATCAGTGTATCTAGTTGGGGGTCTCAATTTTATATCCTATCCTCCCAACCCTCATGTGAGGGAAATAAGAAAAGGCCACTATTTTACCACTTTGTCCTGGAAGTCCTTTTTTTTTTTGTTTCATTGACTTCTCCCATTTCCTTTCTATACCCATCCTTGCCCTCTGTTTAAATCTTTCCTCTGCAGATTTATTCTTTTTTTTTTTTTAATGGAGGTACTGGGGATTTAACTCAAGACCTCATGCATGCTAAACATGCACTCTACCACTGAGCTATACACTCCCTCCCTTTTCCCATATTTTAAAATACCTTTTTAGTTTACTAAGATGCACCAGTTCAAACACTCTCATGTCACAACAGAATTCTGTTCCCCTTGCTGGAGAATAGGAAACCCTAATAGCAAATGAAAGCATTCCACAGGCTGTTTTCAAAGGAAGTTTTGGAATCAACATTCTCTTATCCTCAGCCACTCTCTTAGAATGACCAGTGTCCCAGAAGTGACTGAGTGGTAGCTTCTGAGATTTAAAATTCTGTGAAGTTACCTCCTAGCTCTGGTTACTCATCTTTATATCTTCATAGGGTACAATTACTCAATCACTAACAGCAAATCAGATTGTTGGGAGGAGGAACTGAGTTAGCCATCAATCATGGACCCATTGTAGAATCTAGAAAGGGAAGCCAGAAAAATCATACTGCTGAAATTTGGAAGTACAATTTCTCATGTTCCCTCCTGTAGCCAACTTGTCCATAGATGGTTTTGTGCCCTGAGAAAAATCCTTTGTCTGTTAAGGGCCAAATATATAAATGGACCCAATATGTCATACACATATACCAGCCCCCTGCCACAGAAGTAGTCAATGGTCATGGCTCTAAGTGGGCACACCTCTTTGCTCTCTGCCTCCACTCCCATATTACAGCTGGATGTTCATTGCTGCCCCCAGGATCATTGCCACTAGGATCTTTATAAACAAAGGGTTTGAGTATATGAGTTGTTTCTCAAAATGAGTCCTACAGAGTGCTAATGTTCCACAAAGATGTTTCACGGAGGGGCACTTAGGGAAAAGCTAAAGGTATGAACCTCCAGGTCATATCACATAAACCAATATAACCCCACTGTATCTGTCCTATATGTGGAATTCTTTACCTCATTCTGATTTTAAAAAAATTCACCTGATAAAAAGAAGTTTAAAGACTTCTGCAATCCAGATGATGCTGATGATGCATCAGTCTTCCACAACAGAAGACTCTTAACATGTGGATCTGTATTTTTATTAATTATTCTGTAGTTCATAATGGTTGGGATTTTCAAACAGCAATTTTCATTTTATCTTCCTTCTGTCCCTTCCATCAGTGTGCTGTTCAGATGGATGGTCTTTCCTCCTCTCCCGGGATTTGGCTGCCAGATTCTGAAGTCTCTTTCAGGCATATAATTGGATGGAAGGGGAACGGGAGGGGGTATTTTCCAGCTACAGTCATAATGGCTAGATGAGCGCCTGTCCCAATTCACTGAGTATATTGGCAGTAGTTGGATAAAGTCATAATTAAAATCAGCTTTGGTCTGGCTTTAGCACAAGGGTCAAAGCGGGCTGCAATATTCAGTGATTCTGAGAATATTCAAGCTGGTGGGGAAGACATCTTTGGCTCCAGTATCTCAAAACTTATCAAAAAGACAAGAACCCAGACACCTAAACATCCAATCTCTTATTCTTACTTTAACTGACTCTGTAGAATATGTGGCATTTCTGCCACCTTCACACACACTCTACACTCAAGATTATTGAAAATAACTTCATTTTTCTCCTCAAAATATGAATACCAGTAACATTAACAGGCTGTAGCTGAAGTATTACAATGTTCCTTGAAATAAAATGTTCCAAATCCTATGGTTAAATAATAATTAAATAGCCTAAAATAGTTTCATGCTGTTAAAATTTTAAAAAAAAAGATCTGAAATCAAGTGTTTATTATTAGCCAGAATGTGATAAATCTTTTTTTTTTAATTGAGGATGGAGAGGTATGCGTGCATGTGTGTGTTTATCATGGCTATTAAACTTAATTTGGTGCTCACTGAACTGTAAAATAAATGAAGAATCATACTACACTCTTTATGTCAGCCAAATGCTTGGAGATTAAAACTCATCAGAGATCTATTTGAACAGGTGCACATGGGGGTTTTTCTGCCAAGGGGATGGTTCTGCTAGCAACAAAATTCTGTTTCTCTCCCCCAGTTCTAGCCAGAGGGACTGTTTATCGGGCTCTGACTTCAGCTCAGAAGTGAGTGTGGGTGTTTTGGGGGCTGATCTGGTGAGCTGGCTGAGCAAGAAGGTTGACTCACGTAGACACACACCCACACACATACACATATGCAGCAGCATCCAGGGATAAATCAGGTGTCACCTCATAGGACCTTGGTTCTGTTTCCATATTTTTAGCTGTAGAAGAGGGGTGTAAGATAGAAAAAGGGTATGGTTTCCTATAATCTGCTTTCAAATAGAGCAGCAAATTCGTAAGTACAGTGGAAGGGCATCCATAAATAAAGCTTTCATGAGTGGTTTGTGGCTTCCTTAAGTATACATACACAAAAATAGAGTACCTATTTTTTTTTAATTTTTGTATACATCCAAAAATATTTTAAAATTCTAGCATATGTATATTTTCAGCAAGAAATGAAATATCCCTCTGGCTTTCAAATTCTGCCCAGGGCTGTCAAGCTGTGAAAGAGAAGGCAGAAGCTGCCGATCTAAGTTCAGCCCAGAACAACCGGCCTCTTTCTGTTACCCTAGGGAAACTCTAGGTCCAGGTCTTGGCTGCTTAAGGAGATTCTCCCACCAGAGTTAGGAGGCCCCAAGTTGAACCAGAATCAACGGCCTTATTAAAGGAACTGAAAGTGGCACCCTGTTTCATGATTTGAAGGCCACCCAAATATTGCAAGCACCATTGCTTTATTTCTCTGACTTAAATCTCTTTAAATAGGTATGCTTCTGCACTAAAATCCTCTTCTGAAATGCAGATGCCCACAGAGAAACATAACACGTCATGGAACAAGTGAGTTGCACAGACCCACTTTCTCTGTCCCTGAGGTCAGGATGGAAGAATAAAATTAAATGGAGGAAGTAAAGATTTTGACAGAGAAAGATGATAACGATGATAGTTACTTGGTGGCCCAGGAACTATATTTCCACTTTAGTTTTGCTTAAATCTGGTCCAAGGCTATCCAAGCAAGCTTTATGTTTCCAAGCACCACTGTCCAGTTTTAAAGTTCACCACTAAACATAGAAGTTATAAGGAGGTAAACCATCCAGCAAAAGCACTAAACAGATAAATAGCAAAGTCTAGTCAATCACCAAGGTGGCTGAATTCACCTTCTAAATGTCTCTGCTCCTTCTTCTTCCCACTTCTACCTCTGCCATTCACCTCTAAGTCATTATCACTCTACAGCAGCCCCAGAAGCCCTCCCCACATTTATTTTCCCCCAACCTTAATTCATTTTCTCAGTGTAGCCAGAATGATTTTTTTTCCCCTCAAGATGCAAATCTGATGAGGTCAGCTCAGAAACAGAAAGTCTTAATTGGCTTTGCATTGCCCATAGGACAGGATTCAGACTCCCAAAAGGCCCACGGGCTCTACACGTTAGGGGTTTTCCAGCCTCATTCCACCTCTAGCAATGAGTTTCCTTGTCCCACTTGCTCACCATGAGCTCTTCTTCCCATGTCTTTGCAACATTCCCTCCTTTTGTCATCTACCCACCCTTGAGATTCAAGGCTCTCTCCCTCAGAGAAGACTTCCCAGGTTCTCTAATTAGGTCAAAGCCAGCTGTAAACAATAGGCCCTCTTGGCACCATATTTCTCTCCTTATAAATAACCACCACAGTTGAAATTGCCCATTGGCTTTGTATATTATCTAGTTAATGTTCCCCTCCCCAATTACATTATTGTGAGTGGCAAATGAGCAGGAAGAAAGTACAGTTTATTCATTCATTGGGTACATAGCTAGCCCATATTTCCCAACCAGTTGGGTGTGTCCATACATGAATTCTAGCCAGTGGAATGTGGATAGAACTGATGTGGACCATTTCAAGGAGATGCCCATATAACATTCTCATGTGCAATACTCTGTATGCTTTTTCCTTAAACCAACTGGAATAGAGAAGAGGACAAAGATTTTGGAAGTCATGTTTTGAAGATGGGGAACTCTGAGTCACAAACAGGGGAAAATTTACCCAAACCAGAACATCTATATTGGGCTTCTCACTGTGTTAAGTCATGGAGATTTGGGAGTTTATTTGTTGTAGTAGCTAGCATTGCCCTAATAAAACACGATTCTATTCCCCATGCCTCGCACAGTATCTAACACATAGTAGATATTCAATAAGTATTGATTAAATTAAAGTGTTGTTTCTAAGTATACTAGACATCTTTTAGAACGAATTAAGGTGATTGGGAATCTGTATTTGACCAAGACTATTAAGAGTAATGTCTTCTTTCTAAGGTTATTTGTCATGGAAATCAAGATGCACGGATACCAAGTAGAGATTGAGTTTTTATATAATAAAAAATGATTCATTCTTAATTTTTTTGATGTACTTAAACAAGGTAATTGTATGTGTACCCAAATTTAATGATAACCAAAACAGTACTAATACACTAGTTTTAGCTTTTAGAGTTCCCCTCTCACCCAGCTGGAAACTTCTATGAGCTAGCACTGCAGAAATGAAGAAGTAGATGCTGTAGAGGTGAGCAGACCTGGGTGTGACATTCTCCATTCCAAATACAGGCTGTTTCACCCTGGGCAAGACCTATAACCACTGTCCGAGCTTCAGTTCATCCCCTGTAAAATAAGAATCATAATAAAAGAGTTCCTGATGTAGTATTTGTGAAGTATTTACCAGAGATGGAACACTTTTGCAATTCAAAGAAAAAGAATGAAGGAAGTTGAGGGGAATAACCCTCCCAGACTTCAGACAATACTACAAAGCTACAGTAATCAAAACAACATAGTATGGGCACAAAAACAGATCTGTGGATCAAGGGAATAGAATACAGAGCCCAGAAAGAAGCCCAAATACCTACAGTCAATTAATCTTTGACAAAGTAGGCAGGAACATACAACAGAAGAAAGACAATGTTTTTGGCAAGTGGTGCTGGGAAAGCTGGACAGACGCATGTAAATCAATGAAGTTAGAACACTCACATCATAGATAAAAATAAACTCAAAATGTCTCATTAAAGACTTAAACATAAAACAAGACACAATAGACCTCCTAGAAGAGAACATAGGCAAAACATTCTTTGATATAAATCATAGCAATGTTCTCTTAGGTCAGTCTACAATAGAAATAAAGGCAAAACTAAACAAATAGGACCTAATTAAACTTACAAGCTTTTACACAGCAAAGGAGACTATAAATGAAATGAAAAGACATCCTACAGAATGGGAGAAAATATTTGCAAACAATGCGACTGGAAAGGGCTTAGTTTCCAGAATATACAAACAGCTCATACCCTGCAATAACAAAAACAATTAAAAAAAACACAACCAAATAAAAAAAATGGGCAGAAGACCTAAACAGACATCCAAGGAAGACATACAAATGGTCAATAGGCACATACAAAAAAATGCTCAATATCACTAATTATCAGAGAAATGCAAATCAAAACTACAATGAAGCAGCACCTCACACCAGTCAGAATGGCCATGATTAAAAAGTCCACACACACACACACAAATGCTGGAGAGGTTGTGGGAAAAGGGAATCCTCCTACACTGCTGGTGGAAATGTAGTCTGGTGCAACCATTATGGAAAACAGTATGGAGATTCCTTACAAAACTAAAAATAGACTTACCATATGATCCAGCTATCCCACTCCTAAGCATGTATCTGGAGGAAACTCTAATTTGAAAAGATAAAAGCATACCAATGTTCACAGCAGCACTATTTACAATAGCTAATTTAGTGCATCTATATCAAGACTTTGCCCTCTGCTCGTAAGACTCTCAACGCATAAGCACATGTATACTTGTGAAAGTACAGTTTGATTCTTAAGAACCTGGGCTCTGAGACCAGCTTGCTTGTGCATGCGTTGTGGCCTTACCAGCACTATCTGTGGTTATTTATGGTGACTTTTAAAGTCTCAGTGCCTTTATCCATAATCTGTGGCAAATAATTGTCCCTACTTCATAAAGTTGTTATGTCAATTAAATGACGCAATACATGCAAAGTGCTTAGAATACTTCCTGACACAACAGAGGCATTAAGTAAATGACAGCTATAACAATAATAACAGTTATGATGATGCTGATTTATGTGTGTGTCTATTTCTCTAGAGGAAACAAATGCTAAAAGGAAAACAAAAGGCAACTTAGCAGCACTTTCGTAAGGGCTTTGAGTTCACGTTCAAGTATAAAACTCTAGTGAACCAATCTACACCTAAACAAAATACTTGAGTCTTTCACAGAGTGGAGGGTGGACTACAAGATGGTTCAGCTCCCTCTAAGTGTCATTCTCCAACACTCCCACCCCACCCTGGGGCAACAGCACCTTCACCCCAGTGGGAAAGCAGCACTGGAGCAAGAGGGGCTTGAGCGGCACCAACCCCAAGCTGGCTTCGTCTACCCTCAAGCATGCACTTTTCTGGGCAATGGCAGTCTTTGCCCTAGCAGGGAGCTGCGCCAAAGCAAGAGGGGCCTGAGCCGTGTGGTACCTGGTGCAGGCTGGGGCACGTGCTGGGCAGTGGCAGGAAGCCTGAGCTTTTTAAAATCTGCTTCCTCTACCTTTTTCCTGGGAGTAAGCAGACACATGTCTGAATTCTTCATGAGCAGTGTCTCAGTTTCTTACAGCCCCCTGGTAAACTCCATGGCTTTCAAACCAACTACGGGGACTCATTTTCCCAGTGTCCTACTCCAGGCCTGGGATGCCCAATGTGTACCTCGAACCCCTCCCTCCCCAGAGAGGATCCCTGAGCCCCCTGCTCCTCTGTGTCCCCTCCGAGGGGCACGGGTCCCAAACTGATCGCTTCTCTTCCCTTTGTATCCTACTTTGTGTGGATCAATTTTTACAGCCTTGCTTGTAGAAGAGTCTGCCTGCCAGTCTCCAGTTTGTTTTTGGTGAGACTCTCTCCACATGTAGATGCGTTGTAGATGTGTGCATGGGGGCAGGTGAGATCAGTATCCTCCTAGTCTACCATCCTCATCTCTTCTTCTGGTATCTATGTTATGATCATTTTTATCCTAAATATTTTTAGTCTCTATTTTCTATCTTTCCCATCAGCTAATAGCATTAAGATGACCTGGTTAGCTCTGCCTTGGAAGGTTTGGATTGACAAGGCAGTGAACTCTGAGCTCTCCCTTCTGCTCCTTTGGCAGCCTAGAGTCTCTGAGCCCTCAGCCCTCTAGGCAGAGTCAGAATCTCTCCTCCTCTCCTACCCCGGCCGAAAGGAAAATGAAATTATCTAAACCAGCCAGAGTCCAGATCAGCAGAAATCTTTCTGGGCACTGCCTTCTTTCTTTACAAGAGGGGGTTGATATCTGAGCCAAGGAGGGAAAGCTGGAAGAGACAGTTGCAAATAGTCTTAGAAGGAGCATATCCAAGTGTGCACATCCTCAATCTCACTAGACATTTGACCTTGGGTAAATTACACACCATCCTTGTACCTTATTGTTTTCAGTTGCTAAATGGAGATAACAGGGTCTAATTCACAGAATTGTTGGAGGCTTAAGTGTGGAAATCTACGAAATTTATTGCAATGACTAGCACTTTGTCAGCATTCCATAGGAAGGTAATATTGATCATTCTTTATCTAAGCTCCTTATGTTTTATTCTCTTATATCCTAATGGTCTTCTGGCTTTGGTTGTAGAAATACATGCCCCCACGTTTTCCTTTTTCTTTTCTTTTCTCCTTACATTTTTCTATTTTTAAATTAATCATTTATTAGTTCAGAAAAAAAGGCTAAGACTTTAGAAAGTCACAAAGGATTGCAAGACACATATCTATCTTAAACACACACACACACACACAAACACACACATACTCATAACCAAAATTGCATTGCCATTCTCTTGGGGGTCAATTCAAACCTTAGTTCACTTCTCAGCTTAACCATTTTCGATCTGTATAACCAGTGGCTATTATTTAATCCTATGAAAAATGAAAATGGGTCTATAATCCCAGCTCTGTAGTTACAACTTAAAAAACAATTGCTTTTAACCTTGAGTTTCCCAATCTGGAAAGCAGGGGTACTAATGATATCAATTTAATAGTGTTAACATGAGAATTAAATAAGACAAAAAACTGGAAGTTGGCTGTCATACATGAGATCAATAAATAATGGTTGCTACAACCCAGCAGCCCCACTCCTGGGCATATATTCAGAAAACATGAAAACTCTAATTTGAAAAGTACATGAGATACATTCACCCCAATGTTTATAGTAGCACTTTTCACAATAGCCAAGACATGGAAACAATCAAATGCATACAGTGGATGACTGGTTTAAGATGTGGGATATAGATATAGATATAGATATAGATATAGATATAGATATAGATATAGATATAGGTAGATAGATATAATGGAATATTACTTAGACATGAAAAATAATGAAATATTGCTATCTGCAGCAACATGGATAGACCTAGAGATTATCATACTAAGTAAAATAAGTCAGACAGGGAAAGAAATGTTGTATGATATCACTTATATGTGAAATCTAAAATAATAGTACAGATGAATCTATATACAAAATAGAAACAGACTCACAGGCATAGAAAACAAACTTATGGTTACCAAAGGGGAAAATTATGGGGGTAGGGATAAATTAGGAGTACGGGATTAATAGATACAAACTACCATACATAATATAGGTAAGCAACAAGGATCTACTGTATAGCACAGGAAAGTATACACAGTGCCTTGTAATAACCTATAATGGAAAATAATCTGAAAAATTATACATATATATGTGAATCACTTTGCTGTACACCTGAAGCTAACACAATATTGTAAATCAATTATACGCCAATAAAAGTAAAATAAAATTTAAAAAATAATGGTTGTTGTCTTTTTAAAGCAACAATTATAATTCTCATAAAGCTTTAACGAGACTTAAGTGAACTAATAGATAAAAGGCTTTGCACAGAGTAGGAACTCTGAAACTTCTAATTTCCACTTTCTCTTTTTTCCTTCTCTGCTCAGTGAAAAAAACACCACTTAAATGGGTTGATGGGAATGCTCATTGTGGATAATACACACAATTTACTGAAGCAAAGTGGACTAGGTTATTTCTTTTGGCCAGTGCTAGTAATAATGTCTAGCACATAAAGTTTCACTCAGAAATAGACTTAACTGACCCACTGAGGGGACTGTGAAACCCCCTTGACCTCAACCCAGCCAGCATTCCTCCTGCCAATGGTAGATGCCTGAACTCCACTGTCTCTCCCTTACTTCTGACTTTGATGCATGTTAACCCATTAATCCTCCTGCAAGAAATACATTCACGTGAGTATTTATACCTTCTCTAGAGTATGAGAGTGAGAGAGATTTATAAGCAGGTTTTCAGGATGCACAGTGAGGGATTTATGTGAAGGAAGGAGGACAGGAGGAGAGGAATGCTGGACTCCAGAGAGAAATGGGAGGAGGAGACACAAACCTGGAAAGGGAGTACACTGAAGACAAAGAAAATGTTGTCTATTTTGGATATTTGCCCAGATTTAATCCTCAGTTCCAATATACAAGGGGCCTCCACTACACATTGAGATACCTGAGTGGGTCTCATCCCACAGAGAGAAGCACACACATTCCTACCTTAACTCCTTGCTTCAGCCCTAGGAACTGGTGACCCTAGCTCTTCAACTCTTCTCTCATCAGGGTAGAGCTTTTGGGGTATATCTTCATGAAATATACTTCAGGGAAGATGGGACCAAAATAATGTTTGGTTTATAAGTTCTAAAATGAAAGGTGAAATTACTCACCATTTTAATTCGTGATTGTATGGAATAGCTCCCCCCAGGACTGACAAGGGAAAAAGCAAAAAAGAAAGAAGAAACATGTTTCATTTTAAAAATGCCTCCGTTTGAACAATTATCCCCAAAGACAATGAAACAAGCTATTTTAAATGAGTTTTTTCTTAGGACATGACCAGACGTTTTACCATGCTATATGTGGTGTTCTGGAAATGGGGAAGGCGGGATGGCTGAAAGTCCAGGAAAGAAGTCATAATCTGAAGTAAGCAACAATAAGACAGAAAACCGTTCTTAGGGTTTCAGGTATACACATCGTTGTTCTGTTCTTTCTTAAAGTCTAAATGTAAAATATTTAATTCCATGTTTACTTAACGATGCACAGCATAGAAGCATGGATATTTCTCCAGGCGTGACCACACGTGACAACACTCTCAAGATCCCTCAGTCAATTTCCTCTTGCACTATGTCTGAGGGACGTTGACTGAGATTTCACATTCTGTGGATTTCAGCCATCTCTTCAGTTTCTCCGTGTTACTGAAATCTCATTGTTGCACTCAGAATTTGTCTTCTCCTTGAGATCACTTTCAAAGCATTTCACTGCCTGTGACAAGACAGAATAAGTAAAATGCTGATGAGTTTGGATTCCTTTCCCCAGTCTCTCAGCTTTTCTATCTTATAGTTTGGCATCTCATTCCTCTATTATATCAGATGTCACATTAGAAATCCTTGCTTGATCTTGAGATGGAACAAGGGTGCTCACTGACATGGCACTAGGAACAGCTTGAACTCAATATTTAATCACCATCACTTTTGAACCATTTAATGGTGTAATTAGGAAAAATTCAGAAACCATTTGAAAACTTCACATAATGACAAATCCAGATTTCAGTGAGCCTGTTAGATATACAACGACCAGTACCAGAAGGATGAGTCAACTTCTCAATATTTTCAGAAATAATATTTCAGACTAAAGTATGAGCTGGATGTTCTATTTTGGTCTGTTCTTCCTCATTTTTGTATGTTCTCCTCTCAATTTTCTTGAAAGATGTTACTGAATTTTAAAAACTGATGATAATCTTCAAAGCTCTCACTTAAAAGTAATGATTTAAAATTTCAGTAATCTGAGATAAAGTCTTGAAAAAGAGGTGTCATTTTCTGGATCAAAAGATTAAAAAGATTTATTTTTAAACCCATTAATTCTGGACTAACTGGTACTCCATTTGATTTATTATACTGAGACAAAATCATTAAGGCACCCCACTATTTGCATTAATAAATTTATTTAAGGAGTCCCAGATGAAAGGGTTATGGAGAAGACACAGCACTAGGCTGTCTATATATTTAAATGAAAATATATTTATTTTTCAATTAGTAGTTTCCCTAAAAAGTCACTCTGTATATTGCAAATTTGACTTCAGCAGGAAAGATGCCACAATTATTTGTTTTCATTGCATTACTAAATCAGAAATGTTCAATGAAGCAAATAGATTGCATATTACATACAAATGTGCTGATAATATTCATTAGATAACTATGATATTTCTCCTAGAGGGTGGATACTCAGAGTGCCTAATTTCCAACAAAATTATGTGTTTGCTATGATATGTTTCTCATGCTTTCTACAAATCTTTAATTTTACTTTAAAATAGATGTTGGATTTCATGCTCCTGCAAGAGGAAAACCTGAATTCACAAACAGAGGCACAAGACATGAGATACATTAAAAATATTTTGCAAATAGAATATGCCAGAGTTAGCAGAAAAGTATGCTTTGGGGGAAACTTCTATTATGAATAAAATTGTTGTTTGTCACTCTTATTTTACCAGGAGGCAAATTAGTCATCGCATAGCCTGTTCCGTTTTTTTCTTGGAATCAGGTCACTTAATCCCTTCTGGGATGTATTTAGAATGAGAGCCTATATTTTCTTCTCAGATTAATCTGGAGAGAATTTCAAGATGCAAGTCTTCATATAATAAAGCGTATGGAAATGGAGTCTAAAGTGTCTGACACTTTTAATGATACAGCTTCGTCCACAGTGGCATTACTTGTGAATATAATTTAAATGAAAATGAAGGCGAACCAAATCCCCACATGGCCTCAGCAACTCTAAAATTATATTCCTGTTATGTGCTTTACACATCCTATACCCTAAATACAGCTTGTAACCTCTAAATGCCAGCATTTGTGTATGGAAACCTATTTCTGTGCACAATACGTCATCTGTTCCCAGAGTATAACAGTTATTGTTCGTACTTCTTGGACAAGAATCCATGTTTAACAACACTTGAGATTTAAAGTTAGAACTAGCCAAATGCAGGAAATTCAAACGTTCAGCTGGACAGTCCATTTTCTATTCACCACCTATTCAGTTTTCTTCATTATTCTAAATATAATGGCATACCCTGAGTAGGGAGAGTTAGTTTGCTTCAGGTCCCTAACTTAAAGGCTGAACAACCATTGCCTAGTTATTGAACCAATAAGAGAAAGAAGAGAAATCTCTAAAAGAAACCTGCAAGATACAGTATTTCCTGTTTTTATAAAAGAATCAAAATAGGGACTTGAATGCTATTTGGAGCCTTAATCACACAGGAAGAAGATCTAGAGAAAATCAAGATAGATAGATAGATAGATAGAGGGTAACAATTCTCAAATGATCTGTAGTAAGGGGCCAGTTTATTTTATTTTTAATTTCAGATATGTCAAAGATATATACATTTGCAGAATTTTAAAAAATGATTAATGGAAACTGAAATAAAAAATAAGCAAAGACATACAAACCACAAGCCCAGACTTAAACTCACCAGCCAAGGAAACTACATTGTAATGAATATTACCAGAAAAAGAACAGCAGGAAAATTGCTTAGAATCTCCTAAATGCTTACTCTCAACTTCTACACTTTTCCAATCACAGACTAGCTCCAGTCCACGGACCACATTCTGAGAAGCACTGAGATAGAACAAATATCCTGGCTTTGCCTTTCTATTTATTTCATACTTGGTACATAGTTCAGGATTTCTAAACAGTGTGTGAGCAGCAGCATTTTCGTGAAACAAGTAATGTTTTTCTTCTTTTTCTTCTATGTCTGTGTATCCTTTTCTGGTAGCTGAGAATGATGCTGAGAAGCCGAACAAGGTGCCATGTGACAGAAAAATGTTACAAGTGACTCTGACTGTAAAGAAATATAACCCCCTAAGAAAGGAAAGGATCATGAACTTCTTGATGAAGTGTTTCCCACTGTGGTCATGGATTAGTGGAGGGTCATAGACTTCTTTCAAGGCGCAATTATTACTATGTGCACCGAATAATGTCAGCAGCCTGAATAAATGCTTCATGTATATGAATTCTCCTACATTTCCAACCAATGGATGCAGCTGTCATTAATAAAATATATGTTCATTTATCGGTCTTTCTGCTGAAGATGATGGGGTAGAGAGACTCACAGCTCACCCTCTCCCAAAAATACACCAAGAATTACATCTACAAACTCACTGAATTGCATAGGATATCTGAATTCAGGCAGAGTGTCTCTCACTTTGAAATACGTGAGGATTCTCACAAAATCTGGTAAGAGAAAAAAAGAAAAAAATCAGTGCAGGACCGGTCCTGCAGTGAGGGAGTGACATAGGAAGAAAAGCACCCTCACGGTGGGATGCCCCCTCTCCAGCTGGGAGGTCAGCAGGGACAGAAATGGAGATTCTGAGGCTTGGAGGAGAAAGTGTCAGCCACTTGGCAGACAGAACTAAGGAAAACTGGCACAAAGGGCCCCTGTGATCCCCAGCTTTAGACATTAAGTTGGCAGGGTAAAGCCAGGATTGGCTGCTGGAGATGGGTGAGGAGCCCAGGCAGAGGGCTGGGGCCCATGCACAGAGGCAGCCTCAGGGGACTGGAGGGCAGCACGAGATTTGGGTGGGGATGTGTGCAGAACAGAACAGCCTGAAACCCCCATAAAAAGCACCACTGCTCGTATGTGTGGGAGGAGGGGCACAATGCAGCCATGCTACAGCCACTTTCTCTGTATGGCTCCATTGTTGGTGTGTTGTCCTGAGAAGAGAGGTGGGTCTTCATCTCAGCCATCACTGCTGCATTCCAGCAGGGCTGAAAGCTGGGTCCATACCCAGCAGCCCTGCAATTTCATAAGCGGGGCTGAGTATGGTAATTTACAACAGGAGGGCATACCGTACATGGAGGCAGGGCTGGGGTCTGCACTGGCTCTGTGGCACACCATGGATTCAGGTCTGTGAATGCATGCTCGCTGTGGCAGGTCCTAGAGCCTGACAATGCTGGATCTTCACTGGTGGTTCCTGGGGCCCAGAACTTGGGGACACTGGAGTGGGCGGCCAACATTCTCACAGCTAAAGTGGGGACAAAGGCAGTATCAAAACAGAGTATTTTGTAAGCCCTCATAACAAGTGACGGCACCTCCCAGTGGACATCTCCTGCGGAGGTATACTCAGCAAC
Source organism: Camelus bactrianus (assembly GCF_048773025.1). Classification (NCBI taxonomy): domain Eukaryota; kingdom Metazoa; phylum Chordata; class Mammalia; order Artiodactyla; family Camelidae; genus Camelus; species Camelus bactrianus. The sequence goes on along the minus strand of NC_133557.1, from coordinate 1,675,223 downwards.
TCTTCTTCCCAGCTGAAGCACTACAAACCTGCCTCCCACACAGCACAACTCAGAAACAGGCCTAGAAGCCTCCATTCCAGCAACAGGGGAGCAGATCTGGCTCCCATCAAGGCTGTGACAACCACAGATCAAAAAAAGAGGCCCTACTCAAGAACAACAATCAGTGCAGGCTCTAACCACCATAACACCAACCACACCCCTACTCAGAGGGATAACAGCCAACACATATGGAATAAAGACATGGTAACCATCCATACTAAGAACAGCCCTCACAACAAAACAATTAGAAGCATACAGTCTACACAGAAACGTTCCCACTTTGAATAAAAACAAAAAATACAACAGCCTTTCCAGACCTCAGTAGACAACTGATACTCCTAAATCCATAGAGCCAGAGGAATACAAGTAAAATGACCAAGCAGAGGAACCACCCCCAATTAAAAGAACAAGAGAAGTCCCCTGAAAGAACGAACAATGAGATAGACTGTGACAGTCTACTAAACACAACTTCAAAAAAAGGAGTGATAAAAGCACAGAAGGAACTAAGAGCAACTATGAACAGAGACAGAGAATACTATAAAAAGGAAACAGAAACTATAAAGAGGAGCCAACTGAAAACAGAAAACTCAATGGCTGAGATAAGAGCCAAGCTAAAGGCAATCAAAAGCAGACTATATAATGCAAAGAAATAAATAGGTGACTTAGAATACAGGATAACAGAAGTCACCCAATCAGAACAGCAGACAGAAGAGCAAGTAAAAACCAATGATAGCAATATAAGGGGCCTATGGGATAATACAAAGCATGCCAACCTATGTGTAATAAGGATCCTAGAGGAGAAGAAAGGGGGATTGAAAAGGTATTTGAAGAAATCATGATGGAATACTTTCCAAACCTAAAGGAGGAAACAGATATCCAAGTACAGGAAGCACAAAGGGTCCAAAACAAGAAGAACCCAAATAGACCTACACCAAGATGTATTATAATTAAGAAGACCAAGGTTAAAGATAAAGAAATGATTCTAAAGGCAGCAAGAGAAAAAAAAATGAGTTAGTTATAAGGGAACCCCCACAAATCTTTCAGCTGATTTCCCTACACAAACACTGCTGGCCAGAAGGGAGTGGCAAGATATATTCAAAGTCCTGAATGAGAAAAAGGTGCAACCTAGATACTATCCTTTATAGTAGAAGGATAGATTAAAAAAAATTCACAGAAAGCAAAAACTAAAGGAATTCAGCTAAATCTATACAAAAAGAAATACTGAAAGATATACTCTAAATAGAAAAGAAGCAGGATGCTATAGAAAGGAGAAAACCATAATTGGAAATACAATAACTACAATGAGTTACAAAAAGGATAAACATGAAGATGTAAAAACAAAAGGACATCAAAATCATAAAAGGTAGAAGAGGGAAACAGGAAAATATAAGTTTTTCTCTCTCTCTTTTTTTTTCCCCTTCATTTTTTTAGGATGTATTTGAGCCTACATGACTACCAGTCTAAAGCAAACAGATGTAGTAAGGGGTTAATATACTTGAAAAACAGAGTAGCCACAAATCAAAAGCAATAGTCACAAAAATCAAAAAGAAACCAAGATAATACCAAAGAAAATTATCAAACCACAAAAAGAAAAATAAAAAAGAAAAGAAAGGAACAGAGAAGAAATGTCAAATCAACTGGAAAACAAAGTTCAAAATGGCAATAAACACACATCTATCAATAATTACTATAAATGTCAATTGACTAAATTCTCCAATCAAAAGACATATAGAGTGGCAGACTGGATAATAAAACAAAAGCTTAGACTATGCTGCCTATAAGAGACCCACTTTAGAGTGAAGGACACACATAGATTGAAAGTGAGAGAATGGAAAAAGATATTTCATGTAAATGGAAATGATAAGAAAGTGGGAGTAGCAATACTCATATCAGGCAAAATAGACTTTAAAACAAAGGCCATTAAGAAAGATAAAGAAGGACACTATGTAATGATTAGAGGAGCAATGCAAGATGAGGATATTACACTCATTAATACATATGCACCTAATACAGGAGCACCTAAATATATAATACAAATACTAAAAGACATAAAGGGAGAAATTGATGGGAATATAATAAGAGTAGGAGACTTTAACACCCCACTAACATCATTGCACAAGTCTTCCAGACAGAAAATCAATAAGACAATGGAGATATTAAATGACACAATAGAACAGTTGGACTTGGTTGATATTTTTAGGACATTATGTCTCTAAAAAAAAGAATATACATTCTTTTCAAGTGCTCATGGAACATTCTCTAGGATAGACTGCATAATCAGGCACAAAAGAAGCCTCAAATAGAAATTATTTCAAGCTTCTTCTCTGACCACAATGGCATGAAACTAGAAATCAATCACGGAAAAACAAATGAGAAAAAAAGACAGCATGGAGACTAAACAGCATGCTACTAAAAAAAACAATGGGTCAATGGTGAAATCAAAGAAGAAATTAAAAAATACCTTGAGACAAATGACAATGAAAACACAACCACACAAAATCTATGGTATGCAGCAAAAGCAGTCCTAAGAGGGAAGTTCATAGTGATACAGGCCTTCAGTAAAAAACAAGAACAATCTCAAATAAATAACCTAGCCTACCATCTGAAAAGAATCAGAAAAAGAAGAACAAGGAAAATCTAAAGTCAGCAGAAGGAAAGAAATAACAAAGATCAGGGAGGAAATAAATAAAATAGAGATTTAAAAAACTAGAAAAAAATCAATCAAACCAAGAGCTGTTTTTTTGAAAAAGTAAACAAAATTGACAAATTTCTGGCCAGGCTCACCAAGAAGAAAAGAGAGAGGACACAAACTTATTTACAAAACAGAAACAGACTCACAGACATAGAAAAAAACTTATGGTTACCAGGGGCCAAACAGGGTGGGAAGGGATAAATTGAGAGTTCAAGATTTGCAGATAGTAACTACTAGATAAACTACAAGTTCATACTGTATAGCACAGGGAACTATATTCAATATCTTGCAGTAACTTGATGAAAAAGAATATAAAAGTGAATATGTGTATATTCATGTATGACTGAAGCATTATGCTGTACACCAGAAATTGACACAACATTGTGAACTGACTATACTTCAATAAATATATATAAAGAGCAATATTATATATATACACAGAGCAAAAAAATATTTTTAAAGTAAAAAAAGTGTTCATTTTTAAATGCTATCAAAATTGACAGTAACTCTATGCCATTATGTAAATACTCCGCCAGTAAATTCCAGAGATACAACTGGTGTCATAGCGGATGGCATTTGGAAAGTGGGAAACACCAGTAAACATTTTTAGAAGAGAAACATTTTTTAGAGGAGAGCCAGGGAAGGTTGGAGAAGGTGGTGGTTGTAATAGGAATTCGAGTTTGTGCTCGAGGAATGGGTGTGGCTTTTTCCACAGAAGTCATTCTAGATGGAAAGAGTTAACACGTGTGAGAACATAAAGCATAACTCTATGATGGAAAGTGAAATAGATTATGGGGGATGAGCTGGTTGAGAAGGAAATACACAGCTTGATTACAGAGGACCTGGAACACTAGCTACAGGGAAACTTTTATCCATTACACCAGGGACAGTAAAAACATTTTGACACAAAAGTATAAAGCTCTGATCAGCAAAGAGTAACTTCCTACAGCTCAATGTTGCAAATGACTCTGAAGTTGTACCCGTGCTCAAGGAGGAAAAGTATTGCTTTTGATCACTGATGTTAACTAGGGACGTGCTAGGGAAGCAATGGCCAACATTTCTTATTTCTTTCCCCAAGCTGTGGGTTTCCAAACCTGCCTGACATTTGAAAAAACGTACGGCTTTTAAAACACTCAGTTCTATAAGGCCCATGGCATTTAGCAACTGGTCTACACAGTAGAAGAGAATTAAAGATGTCTGAGTACATAAAAGAGAGCTACAAGATGGAAAGCCATGCACTGGACACAGAAGGGGCAGGGGCTCAGAACATAAGCTGATGGAGGGTGATGACAAATAAGTTCACAACAGAACAGAACAAATGCCTTACTTGAGAAACCTTTTAAAAAGGCAGAGAATATTGGGGCTGAAAATTAATTTTAAAGTGTCATAGCCCGACTTCCAATTTAAAAATATAGAAAGAGAGACTGATAGATATTCAATCTCTTGCCCCAAAACATTTGTTAGCAACGTAAAGAACAGGAATGAGAACCAGTCTCTTGTTTCCCATCTTTCCAACTTCCATGTATGATATCAATAGTGCTTAGCAAATCATTAAATGTGAAGATCAAAATTGAAGAATCACAGATAATTCCAAGGTTTTGAGTCTGAATTACTGGGAGAATAACAGATTCACTGTCAATAGAGGGCTTTGTATTTTAATTTTGATAACAAAATATTTGTTGATGAATTAGGCTATTGAAATATAACATCTTTATTAGTAAAAGCATTTCTCCCTTATTAGATGGTATATTACATTAGTCAGGGCAGACTAAGACTGCAGCAACAAAGATCCCTAAAATCTCAGCACCTTAACACAACAGAAGCTTATCTCTTGCTTTCAATAAGTACACTCATTGGGTACAGGAGACTCCCAAGGGCAGCTATCCTACACCTACGGGCATTAACTTAGCATTCCAGGCTCATTATCCTAACAATTAAAAGCTACTATCCAGAAATGACGCACATCACTTCACTCCCATTTCTTTGTCTAAAGCAAGTCACATGGCTATGCCAACTTCTAGGAGAGGGTGGTGCAACTGTCCTGTGCATCTAGAGGAGGTGCTGGTGAACAGTCAAAATGCTACCCAGGGTAACAGGTACAGTAAGATTTAAAAGAAGGTAGAGATGAATGTGCCCCAAATGACAAATATCTCACATATGAGTGAGTATGTTCTGCTGATTTTTTTGGGCCAAAGTCTTGTGTGGTTTTTATATGCTTCCTGAAGGAATTCTCATCCACAAGAATGTAAATAATCAGGAAAGCTGTGTTTTTCTACTTCTCCATATGGTACATAGCTCTAAGGGAAACGCTATGAAGGAAAGGTAAGTTCCAGATCAAGTGTAGGATAAATTTTACAACAACATTATGCCAAATAAACAAACATAAATTTAAAAGACATCCACTTTAACGAAATAAAATTATAATTTACCCCTGAAGTGGCAGCATAGAATCTCCCTGATATTCTTTTCTGATATCCAGGTAAAAATGTGTGTATATAGATGCTTGTTAGAATGTTGGTGTTTGCAAGTCATCTTTCTGAAAGAATTTTTAAAAGAACCCTTAAGAAATTGTCAGAATTATTATGCCTACAACCAGCTCCATTATGTCTAAGCTATAACTTCACAGGACGATTTTGGAAAAAAAACAAAAGGAAAAGAAATTAGAATTTTTTATAAGATATGAAGCTTAAATTCTCAAACTCCATATTGGTTGAATAGCCACAACAGTAAATCAAACACTCAACAATTGAAAAACCATGCTGATCAGCAAGTTATCTGTTGCTATGATGCCAAAAGGCTACACTTTTTATATAGTCTAGAAAGCTCACGGATCATAGCGGTACATCCTTAATGTTTTACTTCCATTTCTCAAAAATGTTGGAAGCCACGGTGTCAACAGGGAAAATGTTGCCTGGTTATTTACACAAACTCTATATGAGGCTGACATTTTGTGAATTTCATGCCCTAAAGTTGGTTTTCTAGGAGCCAATGTGAGGAGCAATAAAAGAGCCCTTCCCAGATTTCCACTGGCCTGCAAGTGTTGCTCCTCTACAAGCAGAGAATGACATCTCTTCACGTGCTGCCACACCTGCCTGGCTTACGAAATGGCAGAGCAAGGACCACTCCAGTGCACCTGTGTGCAAGTTTCTCTAGAGTGGAGTTTCACGGGCGCAGGTGTTGTACATATACAGCTGGATTACAAAAGCCAGCTTATTTTCCAAAGTGGCTTTGCCAGTTTCCACTTTTCATCAATGTCTGAGGCTTTCTGTTCTGTGAAGTACAAACTCAACTAGCAGTGCGTACATCAAGCCTGCTGAAGGCGTGTATGTTGGGGGAAGCTCCCAGAGATGGCATCAGTACAGGAGAGTGGGTCTCCTCCTGTCCCCATCACTCTCTGGGGCAGCACACAGCAAACTGACGTGGCCCAAAGTCAGATTCTGGGAGAGGAACTCCCACATCTTGGTCTAAAGTTTTCAAGAATCACTACTGAGGAAGTAGGCGTATCTCCCTTCATATGATCAGAGGCTCCAACACATTAAAAATGAGATGTGGCAGTCTTGGCCCCAACTCTCCCCGGTCAGCTCTGTGTTGATAGCTGGGGGCACAGTAGCTGTCCCTCCCCTGGCATGATCCATCCCAAGGCTGCAGTCCAAGCCTCCACTTGACATCCTAAGTGCTGAACCAGAGCCAGTTTCCATGGAGCGCTGAAGGAGGCAGTCCCTCTTCTGGAATGCCAGTCTTCAGAGAACCCATGTTGGGCAAATTAACCCTTACCTTTCATTCCACATCCCTTTCTTTCCAGTATTACTTTGTTATTAATTTCTAACTTAATTATGCTGAAGGTAGAGTACATGGTACATATGCTTATAAATCTTTGAAAGTTAAGATTTTCTTTCTGGTCTAGCATATCATTAATTTTCATAAATTTTCTATGCCAGGGACAATATTTTAACCATATCTATTATATCAAACTTGTAATTATATTGTTCAAAACATCCATAGCCTTATTTTTGCTTGACTAAACTATCAACCACTTAGAGAGGTTTGCTGAAATCTTCCAATGCACTGGTGGATTTTTTAGCTTCCTCTCTGAAATTTTATACATCTTTGGTTTATTTATTTGAGGCCTATTTTGCAAGATGCATACAAGTTTAATATATTTTTCTGATTAATAAAAACTTTCTTGCTAAATAAATGATCCTCTTTCCCTCTTACAATGCTTTTTACTGCAACTTGATTTTGTCTTCTATTATTATACCCCTAATAATTTTCTTTTAATTAGTACATGGCAGGCATTTCGTTCTATATTTTTACTTTTCAACTTCTCTGTGACCTCTGTGTCTTTTAAAAAGTATTCACTTATTTTTATTTCTTATCCAGAAGGAAAAAAAAATCATTGCATTCTAATGGAGAGTTTCATTTCTTTCTTTATGGATTGCGAGTGCTGACACATTTATTTTAATTTTTCTCAGCTTATTTTTTCTGCCTACTTGTTCTATTCTTTGTTTATGTGTTGGTTTACCCTTCCTCTATGCCACTTTAACTGAGGTGTATTTTCCCCATTCCATTTTTTTTTTTTTTTAATATTTACTAGTCTGAAAGTCCTGCATTCAACTGCTATTTTTCTAGGGATTCCTATGGAAATTTTCACATGCATCATTAGCTTAAGATGTTCAAAGCTCATCAGTATTTTAACTCTTCTCCTAGACAAGAGAAGAACTTTAAACAATCAGCTCCAGGCACTCCTATCAAATAAGAGTTGGTTCTTGTCCAGAATTCAGGTCTATCTTAATTTTTTTAACCTCTCAATGTTATATCTACTCAGTGTTTAGATTTACCAACATATTCGTTATTTTGATTCTGGATTTGTTTTGCTTCATTCAGATATGTGTTCCAGAATCATTTTCTTTCTACTTGAATAAATTCCTGATGGGCTCCCTTTGTAGGGTTGACTGCTTGTGGAAGCTCTCAGTTTTTGTCCAAAATTTTTCCCCCTTGTGCTTTCTCAAGGGAAAAATGTACAGACTGACAGGTATTTTTCTCTCAGCACTTTACAGATCTTACTCTGTAATGCCTGCCTCCCACTGTTGCTGCCAGAAGCCAGCTGCTGCTTTAATAATTATTTCTTTCTAAATGCTATTTGTCTTCTCTTTAAATAACTGATTGTAAGGGCTTCTGTCTTCAGTGTACTTCAAGTTCAGTACCATGTGTCTAGGTAAGTTTCTTTTCGTTTACTTTTCTTGGGATTCGCCGGGAATTTCAAACCTGAGGACTGGCGTCTTTGCTCTATCCTGGAGACGTCTTAGGCATTATCTTTAAGAACACTCCGACTCCCTTTCTTTTGTCTCTGTTTAGATATATGTGCATCTTAAGCACTTTGTCATGTTTTTCATTCCCCTGTCTCTCAGGACTGCATTCTGGGTAATTTCTTCAGATATCTTTTCCAGTTCACTAGGTAGCTCTCCAATTGTGTCTAATCTGTTGTTAAGACCATCCATTGCACAGCAAATCCATATCTGAAACTGCCTTCGAAATACATAAATCTACATAGGTTTTGTACAAAGAATGTTCCTTGCAGCTTTGTTTGAAACAGAAAAAAAAAAAAGGAAACAACGTATCTGTTAGCAGGAAAATGGTTCAATAAATTACTGACATCTTTTCAATCCGATTAATACTACACAGCTGTTCAAATCAAGAGTTTGCTGCATATAGTCCACCTTGGACCAATGCCCATCTACATACAGTAGAAAAATGTAAGTTCTCATGAGTGTGTGTGTGTGTGCATAGAGTATCTAAAAGTGGCAACTCCAAATTGATATGTGCTTTTAGTGTAGAATATACTCTGGATTTCAAACACTTGTATGAAAAAAATGCAAATTCCCTCATTAATAATCTATATTGATTGTTGAAATTACAATACTTTAGTCTTACTGGGTTAAATAAAATGTTATTAAAACTAATTTCTTGTTTGTTTTCACTTTTTCTTGTCTGTAGATGTTTTAAAATTGCTTATTATTTTTTTAAAGCTGTTACTTTTCTAATTTAAAATTCATTTCACGTCTCTAGGAATTACTATTCGGTCCTTGTATTGCTAAGTATAATATTGATATTCCCTCTTTCTTGGTCACGCATTTCAATACTCCTTTAATTTTTTAAATATATACACCATACTTATTTCATGTGTCTTATCTGGTAATTCCAACATTGGCTGTCATAAGTGTGATTCCAAAATGTGTTATCTCTGCTGACTGTCTCCCATGGTGGCTCATTTCCTCTTGCATTTATTAATCCTTGGAACTTTATCTTTGGAAATTCTGGGTTTAATTTATATTTCTCCAAAGCAAATTTGCATTTTCTTCTGCCAGGGATATGGAACTCTACCACTCCAGCACAAGTTAAGACAAATGCTCATGTTATGAGTTTAGGGGGAGGTCATATAGACATTATAATTTTTTCACTTTTTATTAAAGTAAAATATATATATATATATATATATATATATATATATATATATATATATACACACACAGAAATTTGCACATATCTAACTGAAAGTCTCCATAAACTTACACAAATTAAGCGTATCTGGGCAGTCAGCACCTAAGTCAAAAAACAGAATATTTCAGGTACCCAGAAGTAGGTGCCCTCTACAGGCCCTGCACTATAGTTATATATATTGTTTTGTTTTCATTCCTTGGTACTCAGAGCAAAGACTGAGTTCAGCAGATACCCTCAGGGGCTTCTATATGGGTGTATCCCCCTTTCCTAAGCTTGGCTAAGTTTCTCACTTGTTGGGGTCCCAGGCTTTGTCTCCTGTCCCTCTGTGAGTGGCCAATTTAAGCTCAGTCTCCAGGCAATTAGGGATGTGTAAATATCCCCAGGACAAACACTGTTTCTATTACTTTAATATTCTCCAGATTTGAGCTTTTCTTTTGCTTCTTATCTTAGAAGCTTATTTTCCCAGAAGCTCAAAAATGTATGAGAGAGACAGAGAGAAATGTTGATTTTTAACATCTAAACCAGCAATAGGGAATTAGTTCAATAAATTACCATAAATGATAAAGATTAAAAATTATACAGTATTAAAAATTTTGTTTTTAGAGAGCATTTAATAATATGTGTCACTATGATGTTATTAAAAAGGAAACAGTGATTCAAACCTGTATAACATGCAGGTGTGTAAAAACATTTAGGTGTTTGTACAGACCTAAAAATACAGGAAGGAAATGAATTAAAGTATTAACAGCGATTTTCTTTGCGGAATGGACTCATGAGTTCTTTTATTCCTATGCTGTTCTGTATTTTATGTGCATCCTCATTGTACAAAATGAACAAAAATTAGGAAGAATTAAGAAGAAAGAGCAGGAGCCAGAAAACACTTTTCTGACTCACCTTCACTCCTTGTCACACACTCAGACTATGTCAGTGACATGCGAGAAAGTGGAAGAAAATTGAATAGCCCCAGAAATGCTCAACAAGAGAAACCTGCAGCCAAGTGGGCACGACCCTGCTCTGTCCTCTACACATGCTGATGACCGTCAAATGGAAAATGCGATTTCACTGAGGAGGAACATTCGTCTCTTTCCATCCATGGTTCTTCTTTCATGTCTCAGCTTTAAGCTGCCTCCCTTTAAACAGCCCCCTGCAGGCGTAGAAAGAGTATTAACAAAGCTCTTCACATCTTTCATTACAAGACTCATAATTTTTTGATTCCTCTGCTTGATCTGGACCTTGTGAAATACTGGAAGGCATGGGATTCAAGGCAGAAAGGAAAAGCAATAGTAGCTTTTTACCAACTTCCATGATTGCAAATAGATTATTAAGAAGGAATATGGTCTTTTCCCAACACAGCATGTTGTTCTGCACTCATGCTTTTTGGGTAGTAATTAGAAAGCAGGACCAGCTACTGAAGACCTCTTTTAGGACAAGGTTTTTAAAAACATGAAAGTAATTTGCCTAAGAAAATGCTTTTACGACTCTCTCTCTTTGGAGTTGTGAACAGAGGTATCTCAGCCTCTAAGGTCTTGCCACTCAAAAATGTGGTACACAGACCAGTAGCATCAGCATCATATGGGAGCCTACCAGTGATGCAGGTTCTTGGGCCCTACCTCAGACCGACTGCATCAGGCTCTCCAGGGATCTGTGCTTTAATAGCCTCCCTAATAATTCTTATATACACTAATATTTCGAAATCACTTGAGAACATCCCAAAAGTAATGTCAAGAAATCACAGTTCAAATCGAAAATAAAAGGAGACAATTTTATTCCTCTGAATATCTGAATTCCTTTCTCATCTGAGAGAAAACTTACTATAAATCCTTAACCCAGTAGCCACAATTAAGTGTGGGAGCTCTATGTACATCAATAAACAGAGGTCAGGGCTGCATTTAAGAGGCCCGGTTCATACCTGCTTCCCTTTCACAGTCAAGCCCCAGGAAGGGACTTTTTGTTCAGTTTTTCCTTTCACATCTTCTTTGAAGAAATGCAACTTTGAACTAACAGTGTTGCTGTTGGGAACTGTTTTGTGCCTGCCATAAATTGTGTCTTCCTCTGTGTGACTCTCCGGTGAGCCAGTACAAAAATAGGGACTAAACCAACAACAACAAAAAAGCAAGGAAACAGGAAGCAGGAGTTTGCCAGCTTAATTTAGGTTTTCTTTTCTTACACATCGCCATGCCATATGATTTTCCTCCTTTCTTTTAGAATCACGGTTAATTGCCACATAAAAAAATTTTGACAAGCATATGACAAACCATGAAAAATAAGTGAAAAATATAAACTATGCCTTTGGAATCTTCCTTTTTAGCATTATTCACTACTAAGGGCCAACACTTTTATCAACACAACTTTTGAAAAATGTTGATACATTATTTACGTGCGTTAGGAACTTTTCAAGGAAATAATTTCCTCCAATCAGAATTTATCTGTCCTTATTTTCCATTCTCTCCAAATGCTGCATTATGATAATATAACTATTAAACTACTATGATGGCAGTGTGTACGAATGACTGTGTTCCAAATATTATCCTCTCTTCCTCCTGTCTCAGTTATCTGGTAATGCTGGTAACAAAAAAATCACAAAACCTCAGTAATACAGTAGTATTTATTGCTCATATGTCAGGGGTCAGCTGGGGGTCTGCTGGGGGCTCTGTGTCTCCTGGCTGGGCTGTGTGCCCGCTGGCTGTGTGTTGGTCTAGACCAGACTCAGCAGGACCAGATCTTAAGTTCCAGCAGGCCACTCAGTGTGTCCGCATAGAGATGACAGAGTCATAAGTAAAAGCAAGGCTTCCTAAGTCATAGACTTGGAGCCACCACACTGGTACTTCTGCTTCATTCCATTGGCCAAAGCCAGGCACATGGTCAAGTCCAGAGACGGAAGCAGAGGATGCTTCAAAGTTACATCACAAAGGGGTGTAGGGAGGGTGAAAGGTCAAGGTTGTGTTCGCAATCAGTCTAGCACATCTCCTCGTCCAACCCATCAACAAGACCTGTCAATGCCACCTTGGAGATAAATACTTCCCATATGTGTGCAGTTTTCTCTACCGTACCACTACCACCGCTTCAGGCCACCATGACTTCTTACCTGTCGCCTCTTAACTATTCTGTCCACATCTTTCTCGTCCATTGCTCCTTAGGCCATTCTCAACAATAATCTTTTTAAAAAGAAAATCTTTTCTTGCCACTCCTTCACTCAAGTCCACACAATGGTTTTTACTGTTCTCAGGATAAAGGCAGAAATCCTGAATATGGGGTGTAAGGCCCTGCCCCGTGTGAATGTGAATCGGCCTCCCTCTTCAATCTTATTTAGCTCCCCTGTACACTCTGCGTTCCAACCACACCAGCCTTCCATCACTTCCTCCAATGCTGCACTTCTCTCTACACCACAAGCGTCCCTCTACCTCATCTAGTCTTTGCCTAGTTCAGTTCTATGCACCTATCAGATCACCATCAAGCATCACTCCCTCAATCCTGCCACCACCACCCTGACATTATAACAAGGTGTCCAAGCTGCTTATAATTTTCCATCACTGTCCTTACCACTTGTTATAACTAACAATGATCTGTGTCATTAACTGATTAATGTCCACCCCTCACTAAACTGTAAAACTCCATGATTTCAGAGGTTATGTTGCTTCCTAAAACATCTGCCAAAACATATAAGAAAAGCAAAATATGTTTCACTTAATTTTGAATACTAGATGTCTTATGTCTTGAACTTAAATGAAATGACTGTGTGTGATGGTGCTGTGTACCTAGGTTCCTTAAAGAAGGCATTACATATAAATATAGCAAAACATCAATTATTTCTCTGCCTTCCAAATTTATCAGCCAGAACTTGTTTTATATTTGAGCACATATGCCTTGCCCCTGGGAATAAAACCATGAAACATAATAGCCAGATTGCTGGTAAAATTATTCTTGAAGGTTTGTGTTTATTTTTTGGTCATTTTTTAAAATGACTCTCTACATCTTCTGAGGGGGGAAGCATAAATACAGAACTGTGCTAAAAAGGTGTAAAGCAAGTGTTAGATTTGTATTCTGACAACTGACAGGTGCTACCTGCACATTCAACATAAATAGTATTTCCCTCTTTTATAAAAACCTGAATTATAGTGAAAACTGCAAAAGCATATGCATACAATACTATATAACAATGATTTAACACAACTCAGTTTTAAGTATTTCAGAAAATTGGTTGATGCATTTTTTTATATGTGTTGACTCAACGAGCCAACGTAAATATAATAGATTATCCTTAAAAAGTCCCTTATTACATTCAGGAACATTTCTCCCCAATTCCACATTTTATTTTTTGTGAACCCATTCTCAGACCCCAAAAGGGCAGCCCTTTAGAACGCTGCACCTCTCCCTTTCATGGTCGTTTGACCTGGCAGGTTTGGTCCTTGGATTTTAACTGGACCGCAGCCCTCCTCCAGGCAGTTTGCAATCAGAACACAAAGACATTAATCTGTCTGCAACTGGAGGGTCATGGAAATTCCAAGACCAAATCTCTTTTCAGGGAGGGTACGTAGGCAACTGAGCAATTAGAGAAAGGCAGTCTGTGAAAAGGAGGGAAGGAGGATAAAGGATGTATATGGGGGTATCAGGGAGTTTTTATGGGGACACAGAAAAGGGAAGAGAAAATGTGTGAGCACAACCAGGCCATCCCAGGTTCCTGCTGTGCTCATTTCCAAGTCCATGCCTGGAAAAGCCTGGCTGTGTTTTCTGCCACATATTCTGAGAGAATTCCTTCAACCATAATAAATTCTCCTACTTATTCAGCGAGTTTCTGTTTCCTACCAGAAAATAAATTCTGGCCCAGGCAGAGAAAAGACGAGTCTGTTAAACCTCTTCGAGGTCCAGGGATTCTTGCCTTTTCAGAGTTTCACTGCCGAGTCTGGGCCCTTTCATTCCTGGGATGGCCTAATGTGATTGTGACTTTATCCAGGCACTTACTTCTCAGGGTGAATTACAGCCCGAAAATGGGGACTCCTATAGGAGAATTACACACTTTTAGTGCCAGGAAAAAACCTTCAAGGAGTTTTTTTTCATTCTAGCTGTGATCAGAGTCACTTGTGAAATTTATAGGGGCATGGAATTTGGGGCCCAGCCACCTGGCTTCAGTGGGTCCAGAATGGGAATAGAGTTGCTAGATTGACATCTACAGGTGACTGCTGTATTTTTGTATTATTATTATTAACATTGTATTATTATTATTACTATCATCATCATCATCATATTGTATTATTGTAGAAATCAATCCACCAATCCTTCCTTCAAAGATAAAATCACTGAAGCCATCATCAAATAACTGTTGCTGTAATGAACAACCCAAAGTCCTGGCTAATCTAGGGTGGCCTGAGCTGGGACAACTGGGCTTTCTGCTCTGTGGTTTCTCATGCTCCAGCAGGCAGCTCAGGGCTGTAAGAGAGGAGAGCGGAAGTGGATAAGTCCTTCTCAGGGAACGTGCGGAAGTGGGCAAGTCCTTCTCAGGGAACATTCAGAACTGATACAACGTTATGTCCTCTGGATTCCATTGGTCACAGCAGGTCACATGGCCAACCTAGATTCCAGAGACGGAAAAATCAGCTCCATTTCTGGATGGGAAGAGCTGCGTAGTCCTGCAAGTGATGTGGGTACAGGGAGGGGTGAATCATTTCGACAAGTTTTTGCAATCAATCTACCAGAGGCACATAGAGAGGTAAGACCAAGTTGACAGAGAAGCAGATTCCCTCATATTTAGTTGAACGTTTTCTTACCACCCCTGCTTCAGATCTGTTTTCCCAGGTTCTAAATACAGATTCTCCATTCCAGCTTCTCTTGGACAAACATCTGAGAACACTAAGGGCAAAGGTAGGCTTTGGTTCCCTTTTTGCTCGAGATTCCATGTCAGCTCTCATCTGCTAGCACTACCCGAAGAGAGCTAGCAACTGCCAGGTGGCTGAGAAGGACTCGGGGCACAAAGCCAAGACTACTTCTCCAATTCAGCCTAAACGACCCAGTCACCTCCATCAGGATGAATGCATCTTGGGATCATGCAAATTATGAACATTTCATTTGGTTTTCAAATGCAGTTCTTGAGAGTGATTGCCTTATCTACAAAGCAGCCAATAAGCTCATTTCAGCAGAGGTAGAACTGGATGCAGATCAAGTGAAAGCAAGATGCAGGAACTGGAGGAAAGTGGCAAACACAAGTGAGAAGAGAGCAGCAAGATCCAATGGAATAAATAGCTGTTTACCTGACAGCTCTGCCCCAGGAGACAGTGAGGAAGGAGAAAAGGGCTGTTGTTGACATTCCAGGTCTTCCGACATCAGTGTTCCTATAGCACCTGCTACTCCCTGCATCCTGAATCCCATATCATAGGAATGCACATAGAATCAGCAAGTATTAGGCCCTGCTTCTCCCAAATCAGTGATCTCAACTTTGGTGACCCTATGAGAGCCTCTAGTGATTTTGAAAATACTTTAACTTCCCGTTTAGTTTTAATGTACACTGAATATGAGGACTTAACAAGATGACTGGGTAACTCTTATGCAAACAGTATTTTGTTTTGCACATCTGTTTTGTGCAGAGCATTTTGTCAGATGCTGTGATCAAGAGGAAGTGGACCACGTGGTCCAAAGGAGAAGAAAGTCTATGCAGTTTAAGTCACCACAACTTGAGCCACCATAAAGACAAATCTGTGAAAATGTGGATGGCATGCTAGGACAACACAGGGAGGGGACAGCCCTCCATGGCTATGAATGCCCCAACTTGTTCAGAATCGCCCACAGATTTCCCCTGAGCAACCAGCCACAGGCTGGATAAATGAATCACTCAGGACTCAGAGCCTGGAATCCAGACGTGAATCCTCACTCAACCCATGTCCTGTGAGTCGCCCTGGATAAGTGATTTAAGTCCATAAAGCCTGAACTTCCTCAATCATTGTTGTGAGGCTCCAGTGAGATAGTTCAAGTAAAGAAATAAGCGTAATGCCTGATGCATAGTAAATGTTCAACATATGTTAGTAAGTAATTGAAGAGTTATTATTAATTCTATTAATAATAGAATAACAACAACAACAATGGTACTTGATCCTCAGATCCTGTCCTGAGGGCATTTCCTTTGACCAGGGTATGGAAAAAAATACATAAATTCTGAAAGTTAGCAGAAGTGAGGGTCAAGGTGCAAATAGGAGGCAGAAGACACAAGTGAACACAGAATCAGACTGAGAACGGCGCAGACATGATCTGCACACTTTCAGATGTGTTGCAGGAAAGCTAAGAGGTCCTGGTAAGTCCCCCTCCCCCTGCCTTAACACCACATACAGCTGGATTAAGGAGACTCCACAGATCCTCCTTAACACCAGGCAAGACACACTTCACTCCCTACTAAAAACCACCTGAGGGCTCAGGCCCCTGAAGCCATCAGAAACAACCCCATCATGCCTTTTTCTCTTTCCTTCAGTCACCAAAGTTTATCCCAGGCACTCTTCCGTAATTAATGTATTTATCCTCTTATCTAACCCAGTCTAACCCCCTCCTAGTCACTCAAACCCAACTTCTCCATCACCTTTAACTTAAACAGTGGGCCATCAGCAAAACCCTCAATAACCTCATTTCCTTTCTGAAATGAACCCTTTTCCATTTGTCTCTAATTGAAGCCAGGCTGCCTCCAAGAATGTAGCTCCCTGCAGCCACCTGAGGACTAGCTGTCATTGTTCAACTTTCCCCCCATTTATTACTGAATCTAGAAGAATCTTTATTCCTCATCACTGCTTCCAAATAATTGTTCTCTTCTCCCTAAATACTCCATCTTCCTTAGATTTCTTGCCATTACACTACACTATCTGCGATCCATCCTTGTTGCTGCCATCAACAGCACATTCAGAAATTTTCTCACTTATTAAAGATTTTAACAATATCCTTACTTCGTGAGCTCCAACAAGATTCCAATCATCATTCTTGGTCATCTCAATGTCCATGCATATAACTTATCCATCACTCCAATCCCCCAGACCTTTACCCTTCTTATCTTCCACAATTTTCCCCTGGCCCTCTCCCCTACTTCAGCCACACATCATCATGGTCATCTCTGCCCTTGTCATCTCTGACATTACCAATAACTCTGCCCGCCTCCAAGTCTCAAGTTCAAGCATCCCATTCTCGAATCCTTTCGCCTATCTTTCTTGCTCACTCCTCCTAATAGCCTGACTCCCTCTGTAATGTAACTTTCATCTTATCAATTTAGCCACCTTGTCACTGTCGACCTCTTCCTTTACAGCTTCACTTTCTTCCTCCTCTGGCTTTGATTTGATGCATCATTATGTTACACCCTCATATTATCAAACACATGATCACATTCTCATATATTAATCAGAATTCTGCTGAAATGATGTTACAAATGAACCAAAATCTCTACGGCTGATAAGAAGAGGCATTTATTTCTGAATCATGCATCTGCAGGGCAGCTGGGGCAGCTCTGTATCAAGCTGCAAGCTTGGTTCAGATCTGGCCCATGTGTCCTCATTCTGGGACAGGCAGTTGCTGGAGCAGGTTTTTCTCATGGTGCTGGCAAAGAGCTCAACAGAATCAGCCAAATCATACAAACATGTTTCAAGTCACTGCTCCCATGACAACTGCTTGTACTCTATTGGCCAAAGCAAGTCACATGGCAGGGCCCAAGGTCAATGAGACAATGGTTAATGGCAGGCACTACAAGTCACATGGCAAGGGGCGTAGATTTATAATCTTATTTACTGGAGGAAGTGAAAATTGGGAACACTAATTCAACCCACCCCATCTCAACTACGTTATCTCTCTCTCCCTCTCGCTATTGAAATCACCAAACAAAACTTCAACTCTTCTTTAAATGTACTGAACCCATTCTCAAATAGCTGAACATGGCTGAAGGAAAATCTCCATACCCTGATGAATAATCTCACCTTATACTCATGACCATGGATCTACGTGCTACCTAAGTGACTCCCAGAAATTCTAAAATCCCCTAGTTGTTTTGTTCTTTTTCTGAGATAACAATTTACATCTCCCCAGTTCTTTCATCCCCAGCACCCAGACCCCTCCTCCCTATCAGCAGGTGACTTCTTATTTCATGGAGAAAATAAAAACAATCAAGAGAACTCCCATCTTCTGTAACATCCAATTTACCAACTTTTCTGCTCAGAGTCTATGTGATCTGCCTCTCTTCCTTCTCTGTGCTCTACTTGTATACTGAATCAAATCACCACTTGCCCACCCAAGGACTTAGTTCTTCCAAGTAATTGTCTCTTTTCTGCATCATCAACCTTCTCCCTTTCTATTACATTATTCTTAGCAGTATACATTCTGTAATGTGCTGTAACATCTCTCAATATCAATGAAATCGTCTTTAACCCCATATCTCTCTTCAGCTACACTATTATTTCTTTTTGTCCTTTTATGGTAAATCTCCTCAAAAGATGACCTACTCTTTTTATCTTGAATTCCTCTCTCTTGCTCAGGCACTGATTTCTGCCAATCCACTAGATGACTCTTGTCAACATCACCTATGACTCCCAGGTTGCCAAAAACAAGGGTCAATTCTTATTCCTAAACTCTCTGGATCCATGAGCAGTACTTGAATCACTCCATGACTCAGTGCTCTGTAAATAATTTTCTTCACCTGGTTTCTGGGACTTTGCAACCACCCAGATTTCCTCCTGCTTTGTTATCTCCATGATGTCTACTCCTCCTCTTCATGTTGGAGCCTCTAAGGGCTCAGTCTAAGGACATCTTTTTTTTTTCCCCTAACTATAGTTATTCCTTAAATTATGCCATCCAAGCATATGGCTTTAACTATCATTTATGTTTTAATGTCTTGATGTTATTTTTCCATCCCAATTTTACCCTAAAATACAGGCACATATAAGTATCTCTCAACACTCTATCTTCACTTGAATGCCTCAAAGTTATCATAAACTTAGTATGTTCAAAATCTGTCCCTCCCTCCATCCCCTTCACCTCTATTGTCACCCAGTGGCTCAGTCCAGGACCCCTAGTCATCCTTGACTCCTTTCTTTCTCTTATACTTCTTGACTGATCCATCTGCAAATTTTGCTGGCCTCATCTTCAGGCTATGTCCAGATTCCATCATGTCTTCTCTCTTGCACCAATGTCACAACACCCAAGCTACCATCCTCTCTCTCCTGTGCAACAACAACTGCATCCTAATTTGTCTCCCCATTTCCACCTTTGCTTTGTTACCGTCTGATCTCCATGGCAGAGTGGTCCTCTTAAAACATGAATACAATCATAACACTTTCCAAGTCAAAAGACCCAATGGTCCTTTCCAGCTGCCATTGCTACATAACAAATTATCCCCCAACACAGTGGTTTAAAGCAACCATTTTAGAATGCCCAAATTTTCTGTGGGTCAGAAATTCAGACAGGTCACAGGGGGGATAGATTGTCTGTTTTATGATGTCTTGAGTCTCAACTGGAAAATCTCAAAGGCTGGGGTGATATGATGTCTGGTGGCTGGAATTATCAGAAGATTCATTCACTCACTTGAGCTGGTATGGCATGAAGACTACAATTGCTGAGCAAAGCACTTGCTCATGGTCTTTCCATTAGCTTGGCTCCCTTAATTCAGTGGCCTCAGGATACTAGTGTAAGTACTTCCACAAGCAAGGCAGAATGGATTTTGCATTTTATCACTCAGCCACAGAAATCATACTTCATCACTTCCTCCATACTGTATTCATTGAAGCAGGTAAAGCCAGTCCAGAATAAAATAAAAATGGAGATACAATATACCAAGCTTATGGGATACAGCAAAAGCAGTTCTAAGAGGGAAGTTCACAGCAATGAATGCTCATATTAAGAAACAAAACCAATAAAGATATATGTACCCCAATGTTTACAGCAGCACTGTATACAATAACCAAGACATGGAAACAACCTAAATGTCCATCGACAGATGACTGGATTAAGAAGCTGTGGTATATCTATACAATAGAATACTACCCAGTCATAAAAAAGAATAAATAATGCCATTTACAGCAACAGGGACAGACCTAGAGATTGTCCTTCTCAGTGAAGTAAGCCAGAAAGAGAAAGAAAAATATCATATGATATCATTCATATGTTGAATCTAAAAAAAAGAAAAAAAGAGGACACTACAAACTCATCTACAAAAGAGAACAGACTTGCAGACATAGTAAACAATCTTACAGTTACCAGGGGAAAGGGGGTGGGAAGGGATAAATTTGGGAGTTTGAGATTTGTAAATGTTAGCCACTATATGTAAAAGTAGATTTTAAAAAAGTTTCTTCTGTATAGTGCAGGGAACTATATTCAATATTTTATAATAACCTTTAATGAAAAAGAATATGAAAACAAATATATGTATGTATATACATAACTGGGACATTGTCCTGTAAACCAGAAATTAACACATTGTAATTGACTGTACTTCAATTAAAAAAACTGGGATTATTTTTAAAAAAAGGAAAGAAAGAGAAAAACCAATCTCAAATAATCAACTTAATGGCCAGATCTTGCTTTTTAATAACATTATCCAATAAAAGGATTCAGGAATCCTTGGAGAATTGGTTGATTCTACAACTAAAGAAGGAAATATACAAGATAAGTCTAGATGTTTTATAAGGCCGGAACATTAAGAAGTGTTCAAAACAACAAATCTCACGATGATGGGAGTATGTCAAACTGAAAGTGTCCTCAGTGGTCAAATCTGAAGTAATTTGAGTAAAATAAAATAAAACAGTGTTGGATTATAACCCAAAGTGTAAATAAATATCCATGAGTCCTTGCCAACATAATTTTTAAAAGAATAATTTTACTGTGAAAAACACTGCTTCAATCAATTGATCAAGCTCAACACCAACAGTGATAAACCATGTGGATAGTATGCACCCTTGATATGACATGATGATCTTTCTCTTCAGTCTTTCTCCCCAAAACCCATAACCCCAGCCTCATTACCAGAAGATTAGCAGACAAATCCCAAAAGAAAGACATCTTACAATATAGCTGACCAGTACTCCGCAAACTATCAAGGTCATTAAAAAACAAACAAAGTTTGAGAAACTGTCATGGCCAAGAGGACCCTGAGGAGATATGGCAACCTAAAGTAATGTGGTATTCTGAATGGGCTCTTGGAACATAAAAAAGACATTAGGCAAAACCAAGGAAATCTGAAATGAAGTATGGACTTCTGTTAATAATAATGTATTAATGTTGGTTCAAGTGTCAGCAGGGATGTAGAGAAATTGGAAACTTCATGAATTGCTGGAAGGAATGTAAAAATGGTTCGGCCACTTTAGAGAACAATTCTGACAATTCTGCAAACATTTTAATAGAGTTGCCATGTGACCCAATGATTCTATTCATAGGTATATACTCAAGAAAATTGAAAACATATATTTATGTAAGTACTTGTATAGGAATGTTCATGGCAACATTATTCATAATTTCCCAAAAGTAGACACAAGCCAAATGTCTGTCAACAAATGAATGGATAAATGAAATGTGATGTATCCTTACAATGGAATATTATTTAGCCATTAAAAAGGATGACTTATGGGTACCTGGTACAACATGGATAAACCTTGAACACAGTAAACTAAATGAAAGAAGTCTGATTCAAAATGTCACATATTGTGTGATTCCATTTGTATAAAATATAAATAGGCAAGTCCACAAAGAAAGGAAGTAGATTCTTTCTTACTTTAGAAAGAAAACCTAGAAGTAGGTTGCCATGGGCTGAGAGGAAGTGGGAATGGCATACAGAGTTTCTTTTTGTGGAGATGAAAATGTTCTGCAATTAGGTAGTGGTGATGGTTCCACAGCCATGTGAATATACTAAAAACCACTGAATTGTACAATTTAAGCAGGATAATTTTGTGGTATTTCAATAAAAAAAAGTCTGATGTGTATCCTACACTTAAAGCACCTCTCAATTTAGTGTTCAATATCCACATGTAGCCATCAAATGTTGCATGGATAATGCAAATGTAGACCCTTGTTATTCCAACCAGGGTGTGATTTGAGGACCAGTAGCTTCAGCATCACCTGGGAGCCAGTTAAAATGTGGAATCTCAGACAAACCAGTGGTTACCCAAGGGGAAAGAGGAGGAGTGGGGCATATAGGTGAAGGAGTCCAAGGATACAAACTACAAGGAAAAAAATAAATAAGTTGCAAGGATACAATATACAGCACAGAGAACATAGACAATATTTTAGAATAACTGTGTATGGTGTCTAGTCTAGAAAAATCTCAATTACTATGTTGTACATCAGAAACTGAAACAATATCTTCAAGTCAACTATTTTTGATTAAAAAAGAAAAGAAAAGAAACAGATCAGCAATTTGTAAAATAAAAAAAAAAAAAGGAAAAAAAATGTGGACCCTCAGACCCCAACCCAGACCTGCTGCATCAAAATCTGTATTTTAAGAAGAAACTCCGGTGATTTTTATGCACCCCAAACTCTGAGAAGCACTGATTGTGATAATGTTGCCAGCAGTTGACCCTGCTGAGTGACCTTATGACTGCTCAGCAAGGAAGAAATTATTCTTTCGTGAGATCCGAATTATCTAACATCACCCAATCAGCATTTCAATTCTCTTCCACTCACCTCTCACCCCGTCTGTCGGAATCTCATTTTGTCATTTGCCCCTAATTGCTCCTTAGACTTTAGTCCACCCCTGGCGGAGAGTGCCAGCTTGAGATCACTCCAAGCTCAGGGTCACCGACTAAATTTAATGACAGACTCTTTGTGTCGGTAAATCCACGAAGGATGACGGTTTTGAAAGCCATCCAACTTTGCTTACCCAGAGTTTTGTCCCCGTCCCCTGCAGCTAGGAGTCTGTAGAAGACCAGATGCTTTTATCCAGAGCAGTGAACAGACTGGGGCAACTGTGGGTCAGATATTTCCCATATTAATGGAGGAATGTGAGCTAATTTTGGAAACAATTCCCGACATTCCACATCTCCTTTTCTCCTGACATATGGGCAAAAAAGACCTCACAGAGGTACAGAAGGGATATAATACATTTGTTTACTTATATTTTGGTTTTGTTTAGAACAAAATGCAGCATCGTCTTTCAAGGACATTCATTATTCATTAAAATCTACCGCAAAGAATTTGAGACCACCTTTCCTTATTTGCCAGGAAGCAATTCTGTCTCTAGAGAACTCTGGGTTCTAGTCCTTTTCCTGTTACTATGGAGAAAGAAATTTCAAACAAACAAAACATGAGTGATATTTACAGCCTCAAGGATTTTCCTTTTCACCTTCTGTGTATCCTGAACTTTCTGTATGTCATCATAACTTTTGTGTCCCTCTTCTTCAAACTGAGAAGTATAGAATATTAAGTCTACATTAAATATTACAGTTTTAATTGCAAACCTTGACATCTAACCTGCACTTCCCCTCAATGTGTGGATATACATAAAATAAAAATAAATCCTGAGTACTGTAAATATGTTCATTTCTCATCTGTGTACAAACGGATTCCTTTACATAATGAAAATTGCTGAATGGAATGGAAAATGCAAAAATGTATGAGTTATGTGCTCTGCCTTCCAAAAGTATGCAATATATTAAAAACATATATATAATGAAATACAGCCAAAATTTATGGGAGAAAACTAGAGGTGTGCAAAAGGCATTTTTAAAGTTTTATATTGCAACAATGAAGGCAAGAGAAGTCACTTGGGAGAAGCTGCTGGAGAAGGTGGCTTTGAGCTAATATTGGAGGATGAGAAGAATTTGGAATTATGACAACATTGGGATACAGCATTCTGTGAAAAGGGAGGAACTTTTTCAAGAGCCGTGGAAGAAAGTAAATAAAAAAACTAAGCCACTTCTGTCCTAGGAACAAGTTTATTAGTGTTATCCTGCAGAAGTTATGACCAGATCAATTCCATGTTCTGAGGACCAAAGAGGAAAATCAAGTTGAGTTGTGAGGGGTAATTAAGATAGAATTGGCAATTTTATTTTTGAAGTGAGATAGTCTCCTAGCATTGGACAACCTGCCTACCAATGAGCCATAAGTGAATGACTTCTACAAGTTTTTATTTTTATCTTGTGGTAGAATCCTGTATGTAATCAGCACTAATTAATTAATACAATCAATATAAATTAATGAACAAATGTAATCAATATTAATAGCCATAGCTCTAATATATACCAAAAAAACAGTTATATTTTAATAGAATTTGAAAACTGTTTTTCTTCGGTTCCTTAGTTAAGTTACCAAAAAAAGAGAGACAATTGATCAAGAGTTTAAAAGCACATCTTTTTAATGAATAAACTATGTTCTTTCAAAAGTAAAAACAGTAATTTGGGGAAGTAGTTATAACTTTCAGAGAACTGTCAGGATCCCCTTAAGGGTAATGACACAATCACTGAACGGTTTTCTAGAAAACTGAGGGTCTTTACACATCTTTCAGGTGAAACTAACTTTTGGCTAAGGCAGAATTCAGGAACTGAGATAAACCTTCCATATGTTAATACGTGTGGTTGTGATGTGCACACATGATGCAAACAGTCCTTTGGCTTTTTTTCTCATAAAAATAATGTAATGCTAAAGTGAACTGATTTTTCTCAGAACTCCAAATGTATTTATCTTTTCCCTTTCATAATGTCAGACATTGTTTTTGGCAGGTGATGTTGAAAACAGAAAGTGTTTCGTTTAGCTACTTGGGCAGCTGTGGGTTCTTTCCTTTTCTTTCCAATTAATGAATAAGTACTTCCTTGAAGCAAAGAATAAGAGTGAAGTTAGCTTTTAATTGACGACGGAACAATCTCGAATGAAAACAAGTATCTGAGAGGGAAAAAAATTACCCCCAAGAAATAAATCGTGTGTATGCATCTCACGTAGACACAGTCATCTCTGCACCTGTTTCCAGATGGGAAGAATTCCAGGTCACATACAAGGAATCAACTTCTCTTCTCAAGTTGATTGTTTCTAAATGCAGCTCACCATAATGGGTCTTCACAGTTTGCGTTTTTCTTTCAACAGAATACACACAAGAAAAATCCAGACCAGTTTTGATTTGCAAGTACAGTGACAGCCACTTCAGATCATGTGTACCACTTTTTTCTCAAAACCTTCATTATTGAAAATCACAGTGAACTCTCTCCCCAATTTCCGTCATTAACCCCATCAAGTTAACATTATTTCCTATTGAAGTCATTTCTCAGGGTATCGTGGTGGGTACACCAAGAAGGGATCCTCTCTACTTAACGGCAAGTTCAACTATATTTTCAAGGTCACCTACACTGTGTTCCTTTGGGACACAGATAGAAGGCTCTTTGAATTTGCAAAATCCACAAAAAGAAGCAATGTCAAGAAGGAAACTACCTTATTTGTCTTAAACTGTGATTAGTTTGAAAGGCCTGCCATTGGCAGTTTGAAAGCTGTTACCAATAACTGAGGAGTTCCAGGCTCTACGCTGAAACATGCCCACAGCCCAGAACTTTTAATATTTATGGGACATGACCTCCAACTGTCAATGATCACTTATTTTTCACAAAGCTACTTTGGGGCAAATACTGATTCCCTGAGGAGCCAAGAACACATTAAGCCCCAAAGTCAACATCCTACTTGTAAAAGATGGGAATTCCACCTTCATGGGGATGGTCATCTCCAGTGACCACCAATAGGCCACTCAGAACTTGTCACAAAGTTTTGAGGATACCAAGACTTTATAACCTTCCAACAACGATCAGAGCTTATACCACCCAAAAGAATAATTATGTCACTTATAAAACATGGCCATTGAGAAATTGATGAGACCAAATTTCACAGCTATGTAAGTAATTGAAAAAATATAACTGAAGGAGAATGAGTGTCCAGAAAATGACACTTTTAAAGTAATTGAGTTGTTACTTCCCTCTTTAAGATGAAGGAAAATTAAGGTTTGGATGAAACATCTCAATTTTAAAATATGAGGAAGGACCTGTGAAAATGGATGGAAACTTTTGTTCCACCAGACACAAAATATTCCAGAGCCTGGAGAAAGCCTCAGAAAAATGTGTACAGGAAATAGATATCAATTCCCCAGAGTCCTGCCCCTTAGAGAGAACAGAGAAGTTTTCGAGATGTTTCTCTTCAGTCCTTTTCTATAACTATATATACTCACAGACAGACATATGCATTCTTAGGAGATTTGAACGGGTTTGTTGTAATTCCTTCCTTTGCAGGTTGGGACTAGACTGATGAGCAAGCAAAGTGTAAGTAGACTATGAATGTTGTAGTCCTGTGGGAGCATGGGTTTTTCCGCACCCCATGAATCCATGAAGTATCTCTGTTTGATGTAGGATGAATAATGTGTCCTTTGACAGAGTTAAAAAAGAAAAAAATGCTAACCTAGAAGAAAGAGAAAGAAAGAAACAGCTGGTGGCTAACTTACCTGAATTGTTTCATTTGCAATTTCATTAAAAAAAATGGTATTTTTACTGAGCTCTTGTTTAACTTGCTAATCAAACAAAAGAGAATTTGCCCAAGTCCCTGACTGATAAATGATGCAGTTCTTCAGTGAGGATTATCCTCACCCAGTTTCTAACCTCCTTGACATTCCCTTCTTCTGTCAATAAAATGGGGTGTCTTGAGGCAGGTTCCCATCCCAAGCACAGCCTGAGATGGAGAATTTTGTACAAGTGATTTACTGAGAATACTCACAGGAGAAAGGGAGTGGGGAAAGCAGGGTAAGTCAGGGAAAGGAGCTAGGAAAGGCTGCAGTCTCAGCATGGGCTCTTCTGCTGCTGGAATTACACCAGAAGTGGTCCCCTCTTGAGGCAAAGGAACCAACACCACCTCTGACTTGGAGTCTTCATAAATACCATTCAGGTTTATTGTGAAATTTAGGGGAGCAGAATGACTGTCACACAGTAGGTCTTTTGCAGAAGTTTCTGGTCCTCCTTCATTATAGCTTTGGGCCAATTCTAAGTATTTACCAACAAGTGTATTCCCTTCTCCCTTATTCAGGGAATGGGTTGTTAGATGCGCGTCTGATTACACACAGATCTACTGCTGTTCCCTCCCAATAGAATTTCCTTATACAACTAATTATTCACATATTTTGAAACACAACCCTTCTTTTCAGTAATGAAGCCGTGAGCATGTTTTTTTTTTATAGGCACTACAAACAAAAAATGCTGGAAAATAGAAAAGTATGCTCCCTGCCAATGCTGGGCAGAACACTTTAATTCCGGAATCTGCCTCTCAAAACATTTTGTCTTCTTACAATAATCCTGACTCATGGCAAAGAAAAGAAAACATAGGTGAAGAAATGGGATGATGGGTTCTAAAACAATTTTATGTTTATTGCTAATCTAGAAACCTAGGCATTTGATCATTACTTTAGAAAAAGACACAATGGAACATGCTGACAGCAAGAAGTAATGTAACAAGTAGAATCAGCCTTGATTTGTAAAATGTCTTAACACTAGAGATCAGCTTTGTACTTTGCCTCTGCCCATTTGCCAAGGGCAATTCGGAAGGTTGTGTGTTCTGGTTACCTGAGAGTGATTTTCAGGAAATTGTTTTTCTCCCTCAAACTTTATTATCAAAAATCATTCTAAAATCACCCGCAAACTGCATACATTTGCAAATAGACAATTGAGATATCTTTACTCTAAGCCACATGGAGGTGCTAGGTGAGGTGTGAGTCAAGCAGGGCGTCCAAGTCCAGCCACCTCCAGACATGAGCACCTTCATCCATTTACCCCTGGGGGCCACAGAAATATCACTTTTGCTGTGAGCTGAAGTACACAAAATTGAGGAAGCACTGGGCAAAGGACTGAAGATGAAGGAGATGTAAGAAGCTGGATTGGAGGCCAGGGTCTTGGGTTGGTTTCCTCCTCTGTAAAATGGTCAAAGCATCCATCTGGGATATCGCTATGAGAACTATATCAGTGAATTATGCAAATCACTTTGTCTGGTGGTATATAAGCATTCAGTATTATTCCTACTAAGTAAGAATCTTAACAAAGTACTTGACACATAATAGAAGTTTTATATGGGGATCTGTTGTAAAATAATCCAGTAACCCCCAAATCAGATATGTTATGCTAGGAGATCCACACATGAGAATAAGAGGAAATTGCACTCTGCTAGGAATTAAACAAGGTCCTTCACACTCAGAACCACATTTAATATTTTAAACAGCCTTGGGAGGTAGATACTTGGTCTGTTTTAGAGATGTGGAAATTGAAGTTTAGAGAGGTCCAGTGATTTGCCCAAATTCATACACTCACAGAGTGATCTCTGCACATTGCTGGAAAGATGTGCCACAGCATGTCAATTTAGCATATTATATTTTCAGATTGCCTGACTGTCTTGGTTCCCTGTTCACAAATTCTGGGGACTCACTGGCCATCCTGATCAAATATTCTTTGGTCACAAGTTAAGGTGCCCTCACGGTAACTTGTTGGCTCCTCATTAAGCATGCAGAGTGGGATGGGTGGGGGGCAGTTCCTGGAGAAAGGGCTGTAGGACAGACCAGCCAAAGGTGTACACACCCTAGGAGAGCATATGCTGAATACTCTCATGTGATAAAGATAGTCAGTGACTATAGGATCTTTGCCTTCATTCAGTCACTCAACAAACTTTTGAGAGTTGGGAGTGTATGAGGTCCCTATGACAGATGTTTTGTCTGAAGAAGGAAGATAAAGGATACTTCCTGGGAGGCTTCAAAATGGAGGGAAGATTTAAAGACCTGGTCTTCAAGAAGGCAAGGAACTCAGCTTCAACCACATTATCTCCTTAAATGGGTCTTCCTGACCAAATTTCTGAAAGACGATCACTGTCCCAGCCTTACTTTCATTCTGATCCCTCGACCAGCTCTTTGGGTTAGGGCACGCAGTTGAGAACCCCAAAAGCCCACTAGACCCACCCTGGTTAGGGGTGGGGAAGCGTGACAAAAGATAAGCGAAGAGTGACTATCAGCTGAAGAGAGAGGTACTGTGATTTTAAAATCAACAGATGTTCATTCTAAGCAACACCATTCATGCTAGAATACAAAGTGATAAAACATTGCCTTATCTTCAAGAAGATTTTATATTGATAAGGAGAAGACATATATACAGACATGCATATATGTGATATATTCATTGCAAAAAGTCTTCAGTTCTTTACTCTGAACCAGATTCTTTGTAATGTGGTTCTGCAATGCCCTCCATCCAGAGGCAGAGCCAATTTCTCACTCCTTGTACCTGGTCTGTCTTGAGATTTACTCTAATAAAATGAATCAGAGGTGCTGATTGCTCATTCCAAGCCTGGGCCTCAAAAGGCTTCTTACACTTTGACCCTGTCTCAACACCTGCCCAGTTGCCACATGAACAAGCCTGGGCCAACCTGTTGGATGGACCAGAAGTGGCCACATGGAAGACAGCCCAGTGTTCCCAGCCCTGATGAAAGCCTGGTCAGGCTTTCCCAGACCAGCTCAAGTCTGCTGAGCCCCAAGCATGGGAGGACCCAGCAAAGAAGAGCAGAGCTATCAGCCAGTCTACAGATGACCACAAACACGTCTGCGAGCCCAGAAGAGACTAGAAGAATAGCCCAGGTGACCCAGAGTCTTATAAGTGATAATACATTTTGACCATTTTAAGCCACTGAGCTTTGGGGAGTTTGTTATGCAATAATAGGTAACTGAAATTTATGTATTTATAATCCAAGATGGCGTTCAATGACAGTTTAGGAGAGCTAGAACAAAATACTACAGGAATCCAGAGGAAGAACTGACTTCTGAAATAGAAAAACAGCAGTAAACATTATCTCCTTCAGCCTCTTTCTCATAGAGGAAGTGATAATTCTGAGTTAGCTTTGAAGATTAAATAGAATTTCCTCAGGTAAAACTAAAAGGAGAGCATTACATCTTTATTTTTAATAAGAATAATTCTTCATTTGAAGTTTTCAATGGATTTCTAGTGTATTCATTATCTTAAATAAAGGTTTATTCCTTTCCTCTGTGACTGAGAAGAATTGTATAGATATACAAATTTCTCTCCCTCACATGGCAAGAATCAAGACTAGAATTATAGTTTTGGAAAGGCAATTACATTTCTAGTGACTAGAGCAGCACTCTATTGCAAACACACATCACCCCAGCACCTGTTGAATGGAAATGTGCATATTTTATTTATAAAGGTCAACTAATTAGCAAGAGTGAGTTTTTATAAAACAGAATTAAAAAGGCAATTATTATAAGTGATAGAAGCCTAATTGTTATATGTTTAATATGTTGAATTATTGAATTATCCAGCTAAAAGAAAGAGAAAGAAAGAAAGAAAGAAAGAAAGAAAGAAAGAAAGAAAGAAAGAAAGAAAGAAAGAAAGAAAGAAAGAAAGAAAGAAAGAAAGAAAGAAAGAAAGAAAGAAAGAAAAGCAAGCAGGGAGGCAGGCAGGCAGGAAAGAAAGAAGAAAGAAAGAGAGAGAGAGGGAGGCAGGGGAGGGGGAGACAGGAAAGAAGAAAAAGAAAGAAACCTTACAATATGGTTCAAGTGATCCTAGCAGGTAACCAATGAGAACTGGTCACCTTTCTCACCCATGAACAATTAATAAAGCTCCATTTCTAATAATATTGTGAGTAATATATATGTTTTCAAACAAAGTACATGGAAATGGGAAGTAATTACTGCTCCAAGAAACATGATAAAACCATTATTAAAAAACAATTAAAGAGGAAAATTCTGGAACACAATTACAACAAAATATTAAACACACAGAAAATTCCCTTTCCATTTTCCCAAATGCAATCACATAATCACATTCTCCTCACAGAAGTAGAATCACAAACACACACACACACATACACACAAATTGGGTATCAAGAAGTTATAACAGTGCTTAAAAGCAGTATACATTAAAAATAAACAGGAGGAATTATTCTCAAATTCACATTCTGAGTTATTACACTATTAACTTTATAAAATGCAGTTCTGATTGGGTCACTCTACTGATGGAAAATGTCCAGTGGCCCCCTATTATTTACGAAATCAACATTGAAGTCTTAGGTCAGACTCCCTAAAAGCAGAGTTGGAGACAAGGATTCTTGTGCCTGTGATTTGGCGAGGTGTCCCTCAGAGGAAGGGAGTGAGGGAAGCCAGACAGGAGGGGTGGATGGAGCCAAGCAAGGACGTGGCCTCGGCTGGAGTCTCCACTCACCCGATCCCACGGGAGCTCTGGAGCATGAACAGCACCGCTGAGCTGCCTCATTGTGAAGTAAGAGGCAGGCTCCTGCACCCCCGGATCAGTCAGCTCCAGGCTGCAGGCTTCCCTGGTGAGCTCTGTAACCTCTCAGGCATTTCTGAGTGATGTGGCTCCTACAGACCAAGGACAATTCTCTGGAGAAGGGGGAGAGAGGAATCAACACTCACAGCAGCCGATGGAATAACACGCTAGCCAGGCAGAGGGGTCTGGGTGGGGCACCCCCAGCATCTTCTGTGCCTTTATAATCCAGCCCTGGCTGCCTTGCTGTCCTCAGCCCCCTGCTCCCTGCCAGCACATCACCTAGGTGCACACTTTAATAGCAATGACTTTGCAGAGTCTGTTCCCTCATGTTAGACACCCCTTCCCTCCTTTTCCTCTTTGAAAGCTCCACCTTATTCTTCACAACCAAGTGCAATTGTTACCCTCTCAGCAAAGTCCCTTTGATCCCCAGAAATGATCTGCTACTCATTTTTTTTTCTATTTCAAGGCCCTTTACATAATTCACTCTTCTGCTATAGATATTTGTTAAATGCGCTAACCCTCTGGCTAGATCCTTAGTTCCATGAGGCCAGGGATTGCATGTTCCTTTTTTCCCGTCTCCAGCAGTGAAAGACAGGCCCTGGGGCACAGCAGAGGCTCTGTGACCGAGTGGTGACTAAATCGATGCCACGTGAGGACAGTAGTCTCCTCTGGAGAAGAGCAAAATCATTCATCCAGATTCCACTTTCAATTCCAAGTCCACAACGTGGTGAGCTGTGGCACTGCTATGTCCTGTCTGAGCCTAACCTGGGAGGCTTTTAGCCCAGATGCTGCAATGCCCATTTCACTGACAGAGGGCATGCCAACAATTTTAAAAGAGGACAGGAAAAAGACCACTTTCAAGCAAGGGCTGATTCAGCTACTGGCATTAGCTACTGGATTCAATTACCTCCAAAAGGAAAAGTTGAAAACCAAAGGGTTAAAAGAAGGTGCCAATACTGAAGCATAAAGGTCAGACTCACCTTTGCCTCTTAGATCTTTTTAGATACAATGATCACAATGAACCTAAGATTATCTTTGCTTAGAGTTTTTTGGTCAGCGTTTCCCACTTCCACCTCTTACGAGACTTAATTTGGGGGGGAGGGATTTTCATTGAAGTTTGACACATATACTGAACGGTGCACAAATCATAACTAATTAATTCATAGTTAATCACAAATTAATTTTTACTCAATGAGCACACCTATGAAACAAGAAGCACAACATCACCAGCAGCCTGGAAACTTCAGTGTTCCCTCCCAGTCACTACCCTCCCGAGCATTACTAGTACCCTGGTTTCTCACACGTATACTAGTCCAGCCTGCTCAGGAAAGAAGGAGAGTCAGACAGGGGACACTTCTATCTGACATCTTTCACTCAATGTTACATTCATGAGATGCACGCAGGATGTCGTGTAGAGTTGTGGATTATTCATTGTCACCGCTGTGTCATTGTCACTGCTGTGGCAGAAGCCATTGAATGACGATGCCACCACTGATTGGTCCCTCTGATATTTACTGATGAGCAGTTGAGTTTTTTCCAGTTCAAGGCTATTAAAATGGTGGTTCCAAATTCTCATATGTACCATCTGATGAACATGGTATGCATTTCTGTTGAATTCATTATGTTAATGAAGCACACATGTATTTCTCTCTGATAGTCATCTTTCTTTGTCAAATTACCGGATTGTTAAGTAGTAAATAAAACCACCCATGTTAAGAAAAATAAATAAATTACATTATCAAAGAATAAATAAAAGAAAAATTGGATACTTAAGTCAAATGTAACCAAATTGTCAAAAAAAAAAATTGATTCAGAGTAATAGATACATGGGATGCACTATACTAATCACTCTAATTTTTTACATATCTGATTTATTTTCAAATTAAAGTTCAAAACATGTACTTCAATGTGATCGTTAGAAAACTTTAACAACTATTATCAAGTAGATATAAAATTCATACATATTTGGGACGAGAGAAAATAACTTAACTAGTACTAAAGGTGGGAATCTAAAGAATAAGACAAAAACCCAACATAGTATGCATTTCTGTTTAACTCATGTCTAAGAAGAGAATGACCAAATCAGAGAATACATGTGTGTTTAGTTTTTTAAATACTGCCAAAGAGTTTTTCAAAGTAATAACACCAATTCAAACCTGAATTATTTCCAATTTTATTGAGAAATAGTTGACAGACATCACTATATGAGTTTAAGGTGCACCGCTGCTGTTTGATTTACATATGCTGTGATCTAATTAGCACAAGTTAACATCCATCGTGTCATATAGATACAATAAAAAAGGAAGAAATTCTCCTTGTGATGAGAACTCTTTAAGATCAACTCTCTTAACTGTTTCCCTACATATCACACAGCAGCGTTAACTGTGTCATCTCGCTATACATTACATGCTCATACTTACCCATCTTAGAACTGGAAATTTGAATCTTTGGATCACCTGCCTCCTATCCCCTCTCTCCCATCCACCACTGCTAATAACTACACATTTGATCTCTTTTGAAACCTAAATGTCTAAAATCCAGACTTTCATTCTGCAGGTTGACCAGTGCATTCCTGCTCACAGACCAGCCCGGGTGGCCAAGTGTGTAAGACACATACTGGCTGTGGCTGGGCTCATTCGTTCTCTATCCCCAAAGGTAAACTAGTCAACATGGAGGATGAGATCACACTTTGTGACAGATTATTTACTGCATGCACTTAACCTGGGCTGACCAGACTAGGTGACACCAGTTTCCATTCCCCTTCACTTTTCTCCTTTGCTCAAAAAGCTCCACTCCAGATATTGAACCATTTTTTGGCAACAGACAACTACACACTAATACAAATATATGGTCTTGGAGCCTTATTACATTTGCAGGAAATAGCTAGTGCCTGATAAAACTGGGCTCTGAGGAAATTGATTGTTAAATTTTCACGGGAAGTAAGAGGAATAAGAAAACCTGTTGCAAAGGGGCTTGTAAGTATTTTTAGATTTCTTTTCTGTGATGCCATGAAGTCCCTGGTTGTGACCATCTGGTTCATGGCTGCTACCCAGATATCTTGGAAAGTGCCTGATACAGAGTAGTTTCCAGTAAACATTTTTGTACCTAATTGTTCCATGATATTCATCATCATGACTCGTGCATTTAGGGTACAGTTCTTAAAGGTGGATAAGTTGCTCAAAGACGCCGTGTATATGCGTGTGTGTTTGTGTGTGTGTGTGTGTGTGTGTGTGTGTGTGTGTTTATGCCACTATTTTGCCAGATGGATAATCTTACTCTCGTGATATCATGGCTTTCACTGATTCTGAATTAGAATAAAGGTGAACATGTCCAATGCTATTTTTCACATGACCTGATCTAAACCAGTTTGGATTTACACAGGGCGTAGATAAAACGACCGAGGTCACAACTCAATCTAGACCGCAACTGAGAAACTACAGCTGGATGACAAATTGGTCATTTCCACTTACAAACTGAATAATGATAAATGTGCCCACTGGGTACTGGACCTACAGTGTCTAGATGGGATGCCCTGTCGCTGACTCCTACAAAACTGCCAGGAACAGGCATCATTATTCTCACCATTCGACTAAAAATGAGAGTGACGAAGTGGCTGACCAAGACCACTTACTTAGTACATGGCAGAGTTGAGTGCAAATCTGGGTCTGTTTGATTCCAAATCTCTTGCTATTTCTGCTGTATCTCAATGCCCAGGAATTATTTATTTAGTACCAGGATGGAAAATTAGGGAAAAAACAAAGCAAGAATGTTGAGGCTCCTAAGACTGTGGATATGGAGGATGCAATGTGAGGTTTCTCCCAGGTGGACGAGCTGGCTGGCAGCCCTCTTGTGGTGCCATGGCAACATACAGTATCTTTAACAGAGGCACCTTAGATGACGGATGCCTGTTTTTTGGTTTGTAGTGTGTGGGTTTTCTTAACCAGATATTAAGAGAACAAAAATTTTTTACTATCGGTGTCTTCATTTGAAAACTGTTCTGCACATGGACCTCCGGGGAAATGCTGCTCCATCTTTCAAAGGCAAATTTGCATTTTTACCCACAGAAGAGTTCTTTTTTGTGATTTCCTTTTCAATGGGCACTCTCCAAGGCCCTTGCCTTATTTTAAGTTTTAAAATGCTATGATTTTACATCTCATCAAATATAATAGAAAAGTTCAAGTTTAATATATCTTACAAAAATTGCCTTCCTGCAGATTATGCCCTTCAGCTATCATTTTAAATTAAAATCTGCAGTTTTGAAATTCTCCCATAAAAGAAGATGTTTTCTTTACTCAAAACAGAAGTAACTTAATTTTTTATTGTTGGGCCAAGTTGATCCACTTTTCTCTTCTTCTTTTGTTTGAAGGAGTTGTCATGAATTTGTAGAGTTGCCCCATTTTCCAGGGAAATATATGTATTCTTTGGGTCTCAGAGGATGAAAGAAATGTGACTTTAAAACACACTTAGGATAAAATAGTTATAATTCTATTGAGGCTTTATTATTGAATCCAGTTTTTAAGGGACAAAATATATTCATTAGTTCAGGTAGCCTTCAGTACAATTCAATATATATTTTGAAGTGGGTAATAAATATGAGTCTCTGGAGACACTGAAATAAGTTTTTTTTTTTTAAAAAAAGGGGGTCTCTTAAAGAGCTTACAGAGGAACAGCATTATTTTTGAAAGCTAAGAGAAAGTTAAGGGTCATGGAGGAATTGGCTTAGGACTAATTAAATGAGTACTTTGTGTAAAACTGACTGTCTCTGTTAACTTAGTTCAACATTAGTGCTCAAAAACCATGTTGAAAGAATTGGTGGCCCCCGTGATAAATACCTGGAGACAACTATGTTTCATCCATGCCTCTTGTGAGCTCTAAAAATTATGTATGCCTCCTCTGCACTTTCCCCAGATCACCTCTTCTTCATGGATGAATGCCAAAGGCATTACGGAATTAAAAGACCAAAGCTTTTCCTGTGATATTGCAAAGTCCTTGTAAAAACACTTTTAACTGGCATTTGAATGACAACTCGAAAGGTAACAAAATTATTTACAGTTGAAAGAAAAGTAAGGCAGATCGAAATTCATTGAGATCAATGTTAGTGATATGCAGTGAAAATAAACCGATTGAAGAAAGATACTTGTCGGACTTAATTAATGTCACTCATCTTAAAATTCACACAAAGTTAGTTAAGATCTGGGAATCCCTTCAATGGCTCACTTATCTTGAAACATTCTCTATTGATTGACAGAAGAACATTAAATGATGCTGACATAGACAAAGGTACATGAGACAACCACACTGAAACCTGAGAGCTGTTGCTATGTGAGTGTCTTCGTCTGCTCAGATTGCCATAGCAAAACACCACCGACTGGGTGGCTTAGACAACAGACGTTCATCTTCTCATGGTTCTGGAGGCTGGGAGTCCAAGATCCAGGTGCCACAAGACTGGTTTCTTATGAGGATTCTTTTCCTGCCTCAAAGATGGTTGGCTTCCCACTGTGTCACCCTGACTTTCCTCTCTGTGTGTACTCCTGGAATCTCTCCCTCTTCTTATAAGGTCACCAGTTCTACTCAATTAGGGTACCAACTTTGTGAGACCTCATTTAAATGTAATTATTTGAAGACTCTATCTCCAGATACAGTCACAGTGGGAGTTAGGGCTTCAACATAGGGATTCAGTGGGGGACACAATTTAGTTCCATAAATGTGGGGCTCACTATCAGTTTCAGCACTGAAATCTCTAACATCTTAGAAAATCAACTGTATAAATTAGCCAAGATTCTTGGGCTCAGACCATTGAAAAAGAAAACTTAATAAAAATTGTTTATCCAAAAGGTTAGCCACACTCATGTACCAGCATGATTTTGATTGGAATAGTAACATCCTGCTGGCTAATTTGTTGAGCAATTCTGTACTATTGTATCCCTTGAGAACTGGTTTAATTGACATTTAGACATAACTAGTTTTCTTCTTCATCATCATCCGATTCATAAAATTCACCCAAATAGTTCCAACATTGACTGCCCTTTCCCTGGAACAATGCCAGCTTTAGCAATGTTTTTTTTTCTTTAAAATGGGGGCTCACATAAGCAATTATCAGCATCTCAGCTTTTGAAAGTAACTTTCTTTTCCCAAATTGGTAAATGAATAGAAAGCAATTGTTACTTCCGGCTACTGTAGGCTAAATTATCACAGTAATAGCCTGAGTCAGGTTTCTTTTGCACCCTTTTGTGCCCTTTCCCTGCAGAAAAATTTCCATCCTCCCAGGTTTCTCATTGTGATTTTGTAGGATTGGAAAACACACTAACGGTAGAAGTTCGTTTTTAATTTCTTTGCCTTTTTCCTTTGATGTTTGTTGTTGTGGATCATGTTTACAGGCCTTCGTTGCCCATTCTACATTGGAATCCAGACACTTTCAAGGTGCAAATAAGAAACACATGTCTACGGATGCATGAGAGATGGTGCACTGGAATGATAATAACATTCTAGGTGAAGAAGCTGTGAATTCTGATTCTGGTTCTGCCAAATACTAGGGGTGCACCTTTGCGAAAACTGCTTGCTTACCTTTTTGTGCATTACTTTCATCATCTGCTAAGTGAGGATAATAGCAGCCTTAAAGAATTGCTGTAAACACCATAGATGTAGAAACACACTACATATGTTGGGCATATAGGAGGAGCTCCATAAATGGGGCTAATTACAGTGTCTTCAGTCTTCATTAGTGTGTAGCTACTAACGCAGTCATACTCATAGTAATAATTCAGATGTCCCTGGTTGGAGCATGGTACTAGGTCAGGTTCCTCTCCTGAGTCTCAAATAATTGTTTCCACCAGCCACCCGGGCACCGATGCACGGCACTTGGGTCAAGATACAGGGCACCTCAGCCTGTCCCCTTTTCTCTAGGCACCCTTATTGAAAAAAAAAAAAAAAACACCTTTTTTGCTTCTGTCCAAATAAAAATAAAATAAGAACCATTATGCAAATCGGCTCCTGGCAGGGGAAGCCACCGTTTTCTCAGGTTTGTCTCTTCCTGTCTCAATTTCAGTGTCAGCCAAAAGCAGGGCTTCCCTTTTTTTCACTGAAAAGAAGCCCTGTCTTATTTCATCTTTAAGACTACTGGATCTATCACTCATAGATTTCAGGTCAGTATGTCATGGATTATCTAAAGCTTTTATAATTTCAGGTAATTTCTTACTCTTTTAAAAATTAAGACAACCTGTTTCTATATCTTGTCCCAAGGGACACTTCTACCCACCTCCCAGGGACCATGCTACCCAGTGCAAATGTTTCTGTCCTATGTAGAATGGGGAGTGGTTTTCCATTTATAAGGCATAGGTAAAATAACCTAATTCTGAAGTCTTCTAATTTCCTTCTATCTATCTCATTTCTAACCAAGATAAGCTCCCATCAGCAACTTGGCTATGGACAGCCACAGTCCTCAGAAATATTTAGGAAGAAAAGGAGACAACACGGACTTACTGTATAGCACAGGCAACAATAGTCAGTCTCTTGTAATAACCTATAATGGAAAAGAATCCGAAAACTCAATCACTTTGCTGTACACCTGAAACTAACATAACACTGTAAATCACTATACTTCAATACTTCTTTTAAAAAATAAAAAGAGAAATAGTATTTTCCACTTGATGAGGTTTTTTAAAGTAAAATAGCCTTTTTAATTTAAAAACTGGTAAGTTGAAGAATGCAGACACCCTAAGTACAATTTAGCACCTGTGTTATCATACTGAATTTCTTTCCAGCCACTGTTTATGCTGTTCTAGCTTTACCTCCAGGCTTAAGTGGAAGCTATCCATCAGCAATGCTAGCTTGGGGTTTGAAACTCTCTGCACTGGGTAGCAGTTATTGTGTTAAATCTTTGAAAATACATTTTAAATGCTTTCCTCCTTTATCAATGGCTTCATAGAGTTGCAGCTTCAAATAGTCTACTGTTCACTGTGCTCCAAACAGTGAAGCAGAAGAGAGAAGCTGCTCTGGCAGAGGGAAAGAGAATAAGTCATCACCACTGTCGACTGAAATAAATGCACAACCTAAAAGTTGAGAGTTATGTTTTATTCGGCAGACATTTCTGAGGACTCGAGCCTGGAATGACAGCCTCTCAGATTGACCGCTCTGAGGGACTGCTCCGAAGAGGTAAGGGAGGAGCTAGGATATATAGGAGCTTTAAAACAAAGACCAGGTAGTCAGAACATTTAAAGATTACTTGTTAACTGAAGAAAACTAGATGAGCAGAGGGAACTTTGCAGAGCTATGACATATTCCTGAACAGAATTTAGCGCTTTTCTATGTATGGAAGGGAGCAAACATTTGGGCTCATTGAATTCATTCCTCCGACAAGCATCTAGCTATCTAGGGCCAGTATCCTGTCCTTTCTCATTCTGAGTCCCCTCAGAGGGCACCATTGTGAGTAGCTGCAGAGGCTGGGCTGCAGGCTTGTGATCACTGGGGGGTGGCGGCAGCCGCTGATGACTTGATGGCTTCAGCATTCTTTGTTTACTGATGTGGTTTGCAGTATTTTTTCATTCACACCACTAACACTCATGCCTGAATGCTCGTAAGACTTACAGAGGAGGCCCCAAACTCTTCTATGCGCTTTCTATTCATCAGGTCATCTTTACTGACTAAGCACAGAGGTTAGCAGCTCAGGTGTTCACTCTGAGACACCTGAGTTTGAATAAGACTCTGTAGCTGAAGAGTAGTCGGTAGTGCTCAGAGGTAGAGCATGCAGTCAGCAGGTGCGAGGTCCTGGGTTCAATCCCCAGTACCTTCATTAAAAACAAATTTAAAAATTAACTTAAAAAAAAGATTATGTAGCTGAAATGGTAAAGCATGTGCCTCAGTGAGCCCATTCTCCCACAATGAAAACACAAGCAAAACGATCAGATTCAACTATATGAGAACTCGGTGGTTTAACCAAAGTCACAGAACAAAGTATCTACTCACATCTATTCAACAAAAACTACTGAATCTCATTAAAAGACAGTGGAGCCTGTGTCATTTTCACTTCGGAATATTCTCAGTGCCTCCACCCCCCGCTGGGGGGTGAGGTGACCACGGAAGGCCTGAGGCCTCAACAGAACATTGACCTTTTCTGAGTTCCAGTAAAAGCTCCATCTCTGGAAGACAGTCAATCTTTTGATCAAATTAGCAGCTCCCTGAAAATCACCACACCCAGCTTGTTGTTTCTGCTTGATTAGACTTGAAGCTCAGATCAGGTGAAAAGAGTCCTCTCCCCAGGGCATTCTTGAGGATAGCAGTCTGCCGCTAACACTAAACATCACAGCTGCCTAAGGCTGGAGCTTCAGCTGAAGCCAACAAGAACCTAGACAAAATCTAAAAGGAAGATTTGGAGAACTAGATGAGCAGAGAGAAATTTGCAGAGCTCTAACATATTCCTGAGGATCTAGAAGACTGTGCATATGTGCAGGGCTGTACCCAGGACCAGGGATGTCCCAGAGCTCAGGGAAGACCTGAGGAAGTAGAATGCCCAGGCCTTCACCGCAGACTGACCTTGAAGTCCTAAGCAAGCAGGAAGCGAAATCTAAGGCCAACTCCTGTAATGCCTGAGGTCTGAAGGTGTGTTTCAAGCAGAATCCCTTGGCAAAAGACGGGAAGAAGATGTACCTTCTCAAGGCAATTAAGGAAATCTGAACCATCAGTGACCCATCTGACCCATCTAACCATTATTGAATCAGGGGTGAACCCTAGGTCCCAGTCTTAAAAATAAAAACAATTTTTAAAAATTTGTAATTAGCAGAGAACTCAGAGAACATACCTCAGGGAATATAGAATCTACAAATTTAGTCTAGGAAAGCTGCTGAACAAATTAGTAGCAACAAAAAAATCAACAAGAAATAGCAACAACAACTAATAGGAGTGGAAGAGGGAGGGGGGAATGTGATACTGGATTTGTTACAATATATTATCTGCAATGTCCAGATTTCAACCACAAATGACAAGACATGCAGAGAAATGGGAAGGGGTTGCCTCTACAAAAGAAAAAAACAGCCAATAGAAAATGTCTCTGACATGGCCCAGATGTTGGCCAGGCAGATAAGGATTTTACGTCAACTATTATAAATATTCAAAGAACTAAAAAGAAAAAAGAAAAAAGAAAATCATCTCTAAAGAATTAAAGGAAAGTGTGAAAGTGTGAAATGGTGCATCTCCAAATATAGTATATCAATAAAGAGACAGAATTATAAAAAGGAGCCAAATAGAAAGTCTGCA
The DNA here is from genome assembly GCF_048773025.1 of Camelus bactrianus. NCBI lineage: Eukaryota > Metazoa > Chordata > Mammalia > Artiodactyla > Camelidae > Camelus > Camelus bactrianus. Next base: position 1,633,526 of record NC_133557.1, on the reverse strand, counting down.
GTTGCAAAATTAAATAACTGAAACTGAAAATTCACTGGAGGGGCTCAACTGAGGGTATTCAGCCTGGCAACTTATCAAAAGTCAAACATAAGAGTTACAACATGACCCAGAAACCCCACTCTTAGGTATATACACAAATGAATTGAGAACATGTCCACATAAAAATATGTACACGAATGTTCACTGCAGTATTACACATAATAGCCAAAAAGTGGGCACAACCCAAATGTCCATTAACTGATGAATGGATAAATAAAATGCAGCACATTGTACAATGGAATATTATTCAGTCATAAGGAAGAATGAAGTACTCACACATGCCCCAGCAGGGTGAACCTTGGAAACATTGTGCTAAGAAGTCATTTACAGGAGACCACATACTGTATGATTCTATTTGTATTAAATGTCTAGAACTGGCACATCCAGAGACAGAAAGTAGATTATTGGTTGCTTAGGGCTGGAGAGAGGGGAATGGGACTTACTGCTAATGGGTATGGAGTTTCTTTTCTTGGTGATAAAAGTGTTCTAAAGTTCGAGTCTGGTGATAGTTAATACAACTCTGTGAATATACTAGAAACCACTGAATTGTATGCATGATTTAAATGGGAGAATTTTATGGTATGTGAATTGTACCTCAATAATCTGGTTAAAAAATTTTTCCTTAACTTCTTTGATCCTGAGAGCCCACATCTTTATACTATTACACTGTGTAGTGAGGATTAAATGAGATCCATGAATTGAGCGCCTGAAACAGCCCAGGACCTGATTTTTCCAGCAAATTTTATATATATATAAAGAGTAAAGTGTACTAAGGCTCTCCGAAACTACATATAGTAGAATATGTTTCCCATGAATTCTGCCATGGAATCCTTTTCCTCTTAACGATGCTTTTGGGACCACAAAACACATGTTGGAAAACATGTTTTAACAAAACACATGTTGGGAACCTGATATGCAAACAATGTATATGAAATAACTCTTCTTTCTTCTCCACAAGTGGACTTTCATACATCTGCTAAAGCAGTAGCTGTTCTCTTTATGATGATAATGAAAGGTATGTGTCTTCTCTCAAGGAAAAAAAAAACACATACATTTTACTGGTAATTTCAGGATACCTACAGCCCCTCTCTAAGGGACAACAGTTATTTTTAAATTCTTGAACCATGTGAGCTAATTTTTGCCATGGAAATTAACAGTCTTCATGGTTTCTTCCTTTTTTCTTCCCTTTTTTTTTTTGTATTCCAGACATTGAGGATGAAAGTGTTGTACACAAAATGTTATTATCAGAGTAAGAGCAGTCTTTTGTCTCCTATTTTGAAAACAGAAAAATATGAAATCCCTAAGCCTCTTCTAAAGAATACAAAACCCTGTACAAATTACTTGATGATCAGAAATAACACCCACAGTAATACTGAAGTGTCTGAATTCAGAAAACAACACAGAGTAATTACATTATGAATCTGCAGCACTTTTCATCCATGGTGCTCACACGCTACTTGAAGACAACCAAAGCCTTCTATTTTCTGTGACTGTCTTTATTTCATGTATTCTCCAGCTCAAGTACATAGGTATTTGTCCAAATGTACTTAACTCTTGTTTGTAAAACCGAGTCCCTGTGCTCACACTCATTTTAAAACAAAGAATTCATCTCATGCATCTTCCCTGGCTCTAACAAGGAACAGAAATAGGTCAGGAAGAGGAGAGTGTATCAGAGGGAAGGGGAGGGGGTGGTCCTTGAGTTTCTAGGCGGCTGGAGGATAAGCTTGAAAAGGGGAGGAGGGCACAATGCAGCCAACTCTTCTAATTCACATGTGAGTCTAACACACGTTTGGTAGTTACAGTGTTTCACATCAGTTTCCATGCTGGATACTCAGACTAACAAGGTTCCTTCCTTCTGACATGGTCTAGACCAGTGCTGGCCAACCAAAATACAATGAGAACCACAAACTTAGCTTTAAAGGTTTTCAATTTATTTTTTAATTAACACAAAGTAAACTCCACTTCTGATACACAATTCTGTATGTTTGGGTAAATGAATGCTGTATTAGTTTTCTATTGGTATCATAATAAAATACCTCAAACTGAGTGCATTAAATGACACAACTGTATTACCTTGCAGTTCTAAAGGTCAGAAGTCTGACTCGAGTCTCACTCGGCTAAAACTAAGGCATCAGGGTTTCATTCCTTTCTGAAGGTTCTGGGCAGGATCCCTTTCCCGGCTTTTTCCAGCTAGAGGCTTCCCACATTCCTTGACTTGTGGCTGAATCTCCAAAGTCAGCAGAGGCAGGCTGAGTCTTTCTCAAATCACATCACACTGTCCTTTTCCACCTTCTTCTAGAAAGCTGGTGATTTTACTGAGCCCACCTGGGTAATTCAGGATAAGTTCCCTATTTTAAGATCAACCGATTAGAAACTAATTCTGTTCACAACTTTAACTCCCCTTGGTCACATAAACTAACATATTTACTGGTTCTGGGGATTAGGAAGTGGTCATTTTGGGGGGTTATTATTCTGCCTTCACAAATGCATAGAGTTATGTACCCACCACCACTGTCAAGACACTGAACAATTCTAGCCTCCAAAACAACTCTCCCTCTCTCCCCTCTCTTGTATTCAAATATCCTCCCTGCAATCTAATCCTGGCAAACATGTTCATCCCCCTTTTTTTGCCTTTTTCCAGATGTCATATATATGGACTCATACTGTAGTAGCCTTTTGAGTCTGTCTGCTTTAAACTAGCACAACAAAGTAATTATTTATCAACCCCATGGCACGTACCAATAGTTTGCTTCCTTTTTATTGACACTCTTCTTTCTTTTAGGAATGTACCCTTCATCCTTTCACCCACTGGAGGATGTTTAGTCATGTCCAATTCTGAAGATTCTGAATAAAGCTGCTTATAAACACTTGTATATAAATTTATGTGTGAACATACATTTTCATTTCTCTTGAGTTGTGAAAGAGGTGGGTCATAGAGCCAACATCTGGTTAGCTCTGTAAGAAACTGCCCAGCTCTTTTCCAAAGTGGCTGCACCATTTTGAATTCCCACAAGCAATGAATCTGTCCTAGTTTTGAAACACCTTCCTTGCCATTTAGCATTGCTGTTTTTATTCATTGCAGCCATTCTCATAGGAATGTACTGCTATCCCGTTGAAGTTTAAATTTGTACATCCTTAATGGCTAATGATGTTAGCCGTCTTTTCATGTCATTCACATATCTCCTTTAGTGAAGTGTCTGTTCAGATATTTTGCAAATTTTATTATTGTTTTCTTATTAATGAGTTTTGAGTGCTCTTTGTGTATTGTGGATAAATGTTCCTCATGAGATACTCGATTTGCAAATATTTTCTCCTAGTCTGTAATTCTTCATTCTCCTACAGTCTTTCAAAGAACAAAATTTTTAATTTTGAAAAACTGTTTATCAATTTTTGTTGTATAGATTGTGCTTTTGTTGATGTATCTGAGAACTCTTTGCTTAATTGTCACAAAGATTTTTTTTAATATAACGAATTAAATTGACTGTCTCTTGAATGTTTATTTCCTGAAATACACTTCACATGTCATGAGGTATTAACTTTTTAAAAATTGTTTTAAAAATTATTTCTATTTCTCTACTGAGAACTTAAAGACCATTAACTTTATCTCATTGGGGATGGTTACAATGGATGAACGCTTTTAAGCCTTTGACTGACAATTCCAAGACTTAGGTCATCTTGTGTTTTGCATCTATTTATAGTCTGTTCCCTTGAGTGTTTTCAGATTTTTGTGATTCTTAGTATGTCACATAATTTTGGATTGTATCCAGGATATTTTTTTTTCTTGCAAATTTCTAGGTTCTGTTAAAATTCTCTGAGTGAATATTGGTTTCTTTTTTAACTGGTAATCAGCACAACGAACCTCAGACTGCCAAGAAGTTTTACCCTCAGTGGTGATGGTCCCAATGTCCATTCTGTTTTCAAAGACTTTGCTATGTGGTTTGGGTGCGCTTTGCTCTGCTCAGAGGATAGCCTGATATTTGGGTCATTTATTATTGTAGTCCAGGCCTCAGAACTTTTGCTATGCTTTGATGGAATTGTTCCACACGTACCTAGCTCAGGGGAGATTCCAAGAGTTGAATCATTACACATCCAGTATTTGGAAATCCATTTCTCCAGCTCTCCTCTCAGAGTCTCCTCCCACACTGTCTCACTCCCGGGGGCTCCTTTTCCTGTTCCTCTAGCCAGAAACATAGAGTCTTCTCAGGTACTGAGCCTCCCACCATGTTGTGTAATTCTGTGTAAAAAGGGCTACTCTGACATTAAGGGGCAAAAGAAAAGAGAAAGAGAAAATTAGCATGAATTGTGCACACTTTCCAGACTACAGGAGCTCCTTTTCTGGTTCCCCTGGCTAGAGAGACAATGCTTCTCTTGAAGTTTTAGGTCCCCGCACCACCACCTCATACTGACAGCTCAGTGACTAGGTTGGAGGGGAAAGACTGAAAAAAGAAGATGGGAGGATTCCCCCCACAACATCCAGCATGCAGAGGTCCCATTTTTTCCAGTTCTTTGGTCAGAAAGAGGGGTTTCCCCTAAAGTTTTTGCTTTCAGTATCTGCTGTGCAGTTCTGGGATTCAGCCCTCCCTCAGGGCAGAGCTGGGCGGCAAAGGAGAAACAAGAAAATATGACACTCACCTCCGACTTCCCGGCCTCAGCTCCAACCCCCACATGGGTCATTACTCGTGTTTGGACTCCAATCCCCAGTCCATTTGATATCGTTCTTTTTTAAAGATCTCAAGGAGATTTTTTTTCCCATATTCTGTCCAAAGTTTTTCATTGTAAGCTGGAGGAGAGCCAGGCAGTGGTAAGCTTATTCATCGTGGCCAGACAACCTATCTAACTACAAATTCTCCAGTAACTGCATTAAACAAGTCACAATGAATAAGAAAATTGTCTGTATAAAATATTGTGTCAAATGAAATATATTTTATATATATTTCAATCTGACCTTTTTTTTTTCTTAAAGCAATATTAAAATGTTAAGCAACATTAAAATGTTTCCAGAAAAATCTGGACTGGCTGTGAAAATTGCTTTGAAGAGAGAAGAAAAGTGCAATTATAAAGGCCAAAGAGCTCCGTTATAGCTAAAACACTAAAATCTTCATAGTGATGGTAACTCTAGAACGTGAGGACCAGCAGTTTATTTGGCGGGTGATTCCAAGAAACAAGGAAGAAGGGAAGCCAGTGCTGGGTGCACTACAGGCACATTATCACTGTGAGCAACTTAGTTCTGTCCATCCAACTGAGGATGTCTAGGGAGAAGCCAGGACACACCACACTCGGAGTTGTCTCACCTGAAGGGCTGCCCCCATGGACAGTGACGTCCCCCTACCTCTCACCTGCCCTGTGGATGGGCTGAGCCTGGTTTCTGTTGCCAGAGGACGTGCTCAGGAAGACAGTCATAGGCTTACAGGGTGAAGCAGTCAGCATGCCGGGGACAAGGTGGGTGGGGGTCATGGGCGGGGCACCACCAGCCTGGCTACTGTCCTCTTGACCTTTCAGTGTCTGTGACAATGAGAGGAAGCTGACTTGGTCCTCCACACAGGCCACAAAAAGACCACAAGAAGGAAAAGGGAAGGAGTCTCTTCACTATGTAATCTTGTTGCGTATGACATCAACCCTGAACGTTGGATCGCCCGTCTTTTCTGTTTTAACATATGTGTTGCCAATAACTAACCCAGTTAACTAAAGGCCGCTTTTATTTCTTTGTATTTTTTTTTCCTTCTTTGTCAGTGATATATTTACTGTGGCTCAGTTGTTTAAGAGTATCATTTACGGCGTTTCTATTCTAACTCGAGCAAGGGAAAGAGGGAAAGAGCAGCCTGCTCAATCTTTTATTTCCATTATATTGTTTAAAAAGATCATCTGTCTCTACACCCTACAGTTTCCCTTAGTTCTTACATTCATTGGAGGCAACCAACCCCAGTGGTGCCCTATTTAACACCAGTACAAAACCTAGAAGGTTTAATTGAAAGCACTGGCATTCAAACTGTGCTTAGTAGCTTAAAAAAAAAAAGAAAAAGAAAGAAAAAACTGTATTTAAGACCAGTATTGAGTGGAACCCCATGGGTCTCAGGGCACAGAGCCCAGGGAGCAAGATTTGAAAGAGCAGAGAGAGGATGCCCAGTCAACAGCTACAACTGGAGACTTAACCTGATAATGTAGAGTCAAGAAACTGTTAACAGTTTAGGTAAGGGCTGCCAAAACAAGATGAAAATCGACCCTCTTCCAATTAATAACAGAGAGGGATTATAGCACCAACTTGTTCCCTTTTTGATAACTGGTAATTATTCAGAGAAACAAAGATGATCAGCAAGATGAATTTTCTGTCGTTGTACTGCTTGACAACACCTCTCAATTATTACCCATTGTTTAGCATTAATGTCATTTTCTCCCCATTATACAGAGTTCGAAGGTTTTTATTGCTATAATTTCTACCACTGTGAAACTGAAACAAAGCCAGAGCATTTTTATGTAATTATATCCTCAGTGCTTAGAATGCCTACTTCTGAGTTGCTAAGGAGTAGCATTAAAAAATAATAATAATAAAATTAAATGCACCAAATGAGAGCCTCATGAGATGGGTAGAAAGAGGTACCACTGCGACCACCTTAAGTAAGCTAGGAGACTGCTTCCGTGAGGACACTCCACTTTCAGGCTAATGTTTCCTAAAATTGCCCTTTTTTGGAGGCACTTTATATGAACATGTATGTCAAAATGCAAACTCTTCGTCCTCAAAATAATAATCCGTCTTCTCCAGGGAGGTTATGATTTACTTCTAACTGATCAGTTTACTGAGCTCAACATTTCAACATATGGAGCTGCTAAAAGTCCTTAGTGAGTAAATGAATACAGTTAAAATTACAAGAGATACAAAGACTAGCGCGCTCACTGGATTATCACCGGCGGGTATTAAAACATCCTGTGAATAATAATGTGGATAGTAAGGCTCTCTGTATTTATAGACTTGGTCACGACACTTACAAGCATTTACTTAACCTCAGCTTTGTGTGGAGAACTGTGCTAAGGCTTTTAGGGATTACAAAGAAGCATCCTGCTTGCCTTCTGTATTTTTCTCCACTGCTCATATGACCTTCCTGCATCTTACACACTGCACTCATATGATTTCTTTATTGTTAGTTTTCCCCTACTAGGCTCTTTAAAGCAGAGACTACATCAGATGATGCCAGCACCCCACTTTTATCCCGTTATGGATTGAATTGTCTCTCCAAAAAGACATGTTGAAGTCCTAACCCAAGGACCTCAGAAAGTATCCTTATTTGGAAACAGGCTTTTTACCAAGAAAATCAAGTTAAAATAAAGTCATTAGAGTGACCCCCAATCCAAACGGTGTCCTTACAAAAAGGGGAAATTTGCACACAGAGATAGACATACACGAGGGAGGATGAAACGAGGGCGTCAGGAGAGTGCCATGTGTGGACAGAGGATTGGAGTGATGCATCTCCAAGCCAAGGAATGTCAATGGCGGCCAACAGACCAGCAGAAGCAGAAAGAGGCGAGGATGGATTCCCTCACAGTTTTAGAGGGAACACCGCCTCATTTACACCTTGATTTCAGACTTCAAGGCTCTGGAACCGTGAGAGGACAAATGTCTGCTCGTCTAAGCCACCCAGTTTGTGGTTATGGCTTTGTTATAGCAGCCCCCAGGAAACTAATACGTCCCCTCAGCTCATTATTTCAATCCACGCTGGACCACCTTGCACCACACCCAAGTATCTGCCTGAGAGCTTTCTCCGGCTGCTGGGACCAACTTTTGCAGAGGAGCCCAGGAACTGCCCTGATGGGAGGTGACGGGGTACAAACAGCCCAGCTCCTGCACCCCTTGTGTGTGATAACTCTGAGAAATGTACCCTGCACTGTTTCCCAGCTGCCCACAGTGTTTAACCTGCTGAAACATACCCCTTCGTGGCTCCTCTCTCGGGTGTCCCACTTCCCCACCCACCTACTGGTGTTTCCTGATCTTGCCTCCAAAATATACTACTGCACATGAGTCAGTGTCTCCAGCTGTGCTTCTGGGGGAGCCCAGCCTAAGACTGGGAGCTTCTGTATCTCACTGTGGCTTTCTGAGACCAAGAACAGTGCCTAGACAGTGGTGGGTGTTACAAATATATGATGAAAGAACTAGTCAAGTAGAACACACATTACATTCCCTCAAAGGTTCTACAGGCTTTCAATGAAACACAGAGCTTGAGAGTAAGAGCAGATGGACAGTTGAAGACAGCAGTGAAAGCGGTCACGGGAGGGTTTGTGGTCTCATGATGAATGAGAAGCGCTAATAGCAAGCTTCTGATGGAAGGAGATGGAAAGAGAGAGCCCTGTGGGGTCCCCGGTGGGCTCACAGTTTTCCCAAAGGGCAGTGCCTCCCTTTGGAGGGCACACACCACACACCCGACCATTTATCAGTTTTGCAGATGAACCTAACTGATGAATCTTCTATAGTGGAAAGGGCCAGCCCTAAAGCAACATCATACTCGTGCAACATGCACAAAGCCAAGCCCTATGGTGATTCACAGGCTGAACCAAGAACAGAACTGAGGTGTTATTTTTAGAGAGCACTTGATTTGATTCTGTTCAATTCAAAGCCATGTGCATTCATCAAATACACATAGGTTTTTCAACAATAATGTTTCTGAGCTTGAGTGGTATAAATCTAAAGGAATTATTTACAAAACAGACATAGACATAGAGAACAGACTACAGTTACCAGGGGGTAAAGGGTGTGGGAGGGGATAAATTGGGAATTAGAAATTTGCACCTCTTGGGGAGTGATGGAATGTTAGGTATCTTGATTGTGGTGGTTTCATAGGTGCCTACATCTATCACAATTTATCAAATGGTATATCTGAAATATGTGTAGTTTACTATACATAAATTACACCACAATAAAGGTGTTAAAAAAACTAAAGTTTACTATACAGCATAGGGAACTATATTCAATATCTTGTTGTAAGTTATGGTGAAAAAGAACATGAAAACAAATATAGGTATGTTTCCATATGACTGAAGTATTGTGCTGTACACCAGAAATTGACAAAACACTGTAAACTGACTATTCTTCAATAAAAATATATACATATATATATAATATATATATATATATTAAAAAAACTGAAGGAAGCTCACTTATTGTGTAATTTAGGGGAACCACAGAAGAAAATCTACACAGATGACTCAAAATAGACATTTTTAAAAATACTTCATTGCTATTAATTTCTACCTCAATCGCTAACACTCCCCTCTAAAGCCAGTAAACATATGGGCAGGCATTCTGTTCAGGATTTACTTGAACTATTTCATTTAATCACTGTAACTATCCTGAGATAGGAATTCCATACTTTTTTGACAGATGAAGAGAACTGAGTTAAAAATGGCAGAGCTGAGATTCAGACTCAGTTCTATATGATTCCAGCGCAATGCCCAGGTACAGCCCTGTTGAATGTGGTACATAATATGAGTGTTTTCTTAATCTTTCTATCATTTCAAGTTGCTCTGTTCAAGGAGCCAGACTTGGATCTTGAAAGCTGTGAGTTATTTTGCCTCCTAGACAATGAGAGAGAATTCATAGGTCTGCAGTTCAGCACATACTAGAAAAAGCAAGATGTGGCAGACAGTATTTTCTAAAGATGGCCCAAACAGCATGTATCATATCCCACATGCTCTTCCTACAATGTGACACTGGTTCTTCTCCACCTGTGTCTCCTCCCTTGAACCTGGGTGGACCTTTGTAACTGCCTCGGTCAATAGACTTTGGCAGGTGTGATGCATGATTCCTGAGGCCAGGTAATGAAAGGTAACATGGCTTTGCCTGACACTATCTTTTGGGATGTGTACTTTGAGAACCCTGGGCCAATATGAGAAGTTCAGCTACACTGAAGCTACAAAGTAAGGGAGACCACATGGTGGCCTTCCACAGAGATAGACAGCCATGCCCCAGGAGCCCTGGCCCTGCCAGCCCCAGCTATTTCATCTTCTCAGCATCGACCACAAGACACATGAGACAGTGGACCTTAATATGATTCCAGCATCCAGCCCCCTTTCCAGCAGAAGACAAATGAAGCAGGGACAGCTAATCCCTAGGGAGCTCTGCCCAAACTGATGATTTGTGAGCAAAAAAATCCCTCTGTTGTTTTAAACCACTGTATTTTGGGGGTGATTTGTTATGCAGACATGATAATGGGATTACAAAACAAAGGTACATAGCTAAGAGAAAGCTAGTCTAATGCAAACGAATTATCCCTTCTTAAATATTTTATCCCTCAAAATGCATACAAGGAGGATGCCAAGATGGGCTTACTGTATTTACATTTCTTTTCCTTGGTAATGGTGTACCTTTCCCTTACTCCCTGCCAGCTTTACTGAGATACAGTTGACATAGAACATCGTATAAGTTTAAGACGTACAATGTGATAATTTGATACATGTATATATTGTGAAATGTTTGCCATAATAAGGTGAGTTTACGCATCCTTCACATAATTACCATCTTATTGTTGTTATGGAAAGAACGTTAAAGCGCCATTCTCATAGTGACTTTCAAGCACACAACACAGTGTTGTTAACTATAGTCAGCACGCTGTACCTTGGATCTTCAGAACTCATTTATCTTATAGCTGGAAAATCTGTGCTCTTTGACCATCATCTCCCCACTTCCCCCACCCCTAGCCTCTGGCAACCACCATTCTACTGTCTGTTTCTATGAGTTTGGTGTTTCCAGATTCCACATATAAGATATCACATAGTAACTGTCTTTCTCTGTCTGACTTACTCCACTTAGTATAATGCCCGCAAGGTCCATCCATCTTGTCACAAATGGTAGGATTTCCTTCTTTTCTGTGGCTAAGTAACATTCCATTAAACACATGGCTCCATAAATAGAAATCCATTCATCTAGTGGACACTTAGGTTGTTTCCATGTCTTGATCATTGTGCATAGAGCTGCAGTGAACAGGGGGGTGCAGGTATCTCTTTGACATCATTTCCTTTAAATATATTTCCAGAAGTGTAATAGCTGGGTCATATGGTAGTTCTATTTTTAATTATTTGAGGAATTTTCATACTGTTTTTCATAGTGGCTGAACCAATTCACATTCCCCTCAACCATGCACCAGGGTTCCCTTCTCTCCACATCCTCACCAGCATTTGTTATCTCTTGTCTTTTTAATAATAGCCATTCTTAAAGGGGTGAGGTGACACCTCACTGTAGTTTTGATTTGCGTGTCCCCAGTGAGTAATGATGCTGGGCACTTTTTCATGTTTATGAAAATCCTGAAAGTCTACCTTCAATCTGAAATGAAATGGATTTGGATACCTCTCAGCTTGGTCTCCAGGGAACTTTTTCCTCCTCAAAGTCACCGAGTCTTACAGACTTTGATCAATTCTGAGATAAATGGCAATGTCTCAGGTCAAGAATGAAATCTATTTTTCAGCTCTGCAGAAAAGGTTCATGGCCTCTGGTCATAGATACAACTGGTTGGTGTTTAATGTTCTTATTCCCTGGTTTGGGGAGGATTTGTGTCAAGATTTAAGTTGTTTCATCTTTGAGATTAATAACATGAGAATGTAGCACAATTAAGATCTGACCAAAATTCAGTGACTGTACGGTACATCCCATCCTGAAAAGGGCTAGTATCTCTGCCCAGTTCACAGGCTGTCATGTCAACCCCAGCACAAAACCCAACCCAACAATATGGGCTGTCTTCATATCTGTTTAACGAATAAATATATAACCTGGAACCTTGTTTGTGTATCCAGTGTTCCATTTAACAAGAATATCCTCAGGTTTCTAATTGCTTTGACCATGTGTATTAACAACATGAAAATGCCAGGAGAAATGGCCTGTGTGCATTGATGTATTGAAGACCCATGAGACACTGATGACATTAATGAGAAACATTCCATTTCCAGAGCCACTCGGCCATAAAATTCTCCTCAGCCACTTGTTTCTGTCTTCTCTCTCACCCTCAATTTGAAGAAGGGGAAGGCTGGAACTTCCTTACGCGAGCTCATCTCCAGCCACAGCCATGTAATTTACCCTTGCTCACTTCCCTGCTGCACCACCGATACCTTAACTCTGCCTTGAACATACTGAGAATATGTTAGCTTCATGGCCTTTGCACGTGCTATTTTCTCTGCCACAATCTCCTCTTGGTTTTTTTTTTTTTTTCTCTCTCTCTTTCTAGTTTCCTTTCTGAAAAAGAAAAAAAAAAAAAAAAAAAAAAAAGCTGTCAGTTTTGTAGGAAAGACCCCGGGTGTGTGGGTTACTATCAATCAAGGTAGAAGGTAATGCTTGCTGCCTACTTGACAGAACCTGACACAATTATTGGAGTTTATGCAGGAGAGGAGCCTCAGAAAATGCCAGTCAGAAAGTGAGACAGGGAAGGCAATGGATAAGAGGGGTGTGATCAAGCCAGTTAGTCACCTCTGTAGGCAATGGGGGCTTCATCCCACATGGGAGCTCTGGGCAATCAGTAATCTCAAGTCAGGGGCAGAAGCTGCGGTACCTACTACCCACTGGTTGAGGGCTACTGGCAGTACCTCTTCCCCGATGGAGCAGCCTCCAGAAGTCAGAGAAAGCCTCTGGACAGAGAAAGACAGGGAGGAGTGGCAGCTGGCACAAAAGTCTGTGGGAGGAAATGCCAAGTGGCACACGGACGGGCCACCAATAGCATTGGCCAGGGTGCCACTTGGAACTAGTTCTTAAAGTACTGTGCCAGTCTGGGGGATTCCTGATTATGTATATTTGGTAGGAGAAGTCAAGTCTTCCTGTCATCGAAGCTGTCATCGGAGCTGAGTCCGTTAGGACTTTGAAGTTCCATCAGTAACCACAGAATAAGGGAGACAGAGAGTCTAGAAAGTGGCTTTCCAGACAGAATGAAGAGGGTGAGCAGTGCAGAGGGGGCGAGACGGCAGAGGCGCCCTGGAAACAAGCGGGAGGAGTCAGTCATCCCCAGCAGAAACAACAACCTGCAGATACTCAAACAGGGGGGAACATTTTTAGTTATTTTAAGAATAAGCTAAAATAAGGAGGGAATTAATTAGGCAAAATAGCAAAAAAAAGGAAACAAAATAGAGGGCGAAAAACAGGAAGAGACATTTCACTGAAGAGAATACATGAGTGGCAAATAAGCACATGAAAGGTTGTTCAACATCACTAGCCATTAGGGAAATTAAAATCAAGACCATGATGAACTATCACTGCACACCTACTAGCAGAGAAAAATTTAAAAAATGATGGTAACATAAATGCTGGCAAGGATGCAGAGAAACTGGGCCTTTCATACATTGCTAGTGGGAATGTCAAGTAGTTTAACAATTTCTTTAAAAAAAAAAAAAAAGAAATATGTATCTACCATACAGCCTAGCAATTGCATTCCTGGGCATTTATCACAGAGAAATGAAGATTTATGTCTGAACAGAAACCTATACATGAAAGGTCACAGCAGCTTTATTTGTAACACCCGAAACCGGAAACAACCAAAATGTCTCTCAATAAGTAAATGGCTAAATAAACTACACATATCATACTGTGAAATACTTTTCAGCGATAAAAGGGAATGAACTACTGATACAGGTAACAACCTGGATGGATCTCAAGGACATTATGCTAATTAAGAGAAACAACAATCTGAAAAGGTCAAATACTACTGGTGTGGTTCCATTTATAACATTCCTAAAGAGGCAGATTTAGAGAGATGGGAAGCAGATTAATGGCTACCAGGGGTTGGGAACGGTGGAGAAGAAGGGGTGGGGTTTGACTCGGACTGGAGGCAGGAGAGATCTTTGTGGTGGTGTAATGGGTCTGCCTCTTGAGGGTGGTCATCACAGGAATCTACTGACGAAAATGACTAAAGCTATACATACACATGGTGCTGGTATCCATGTCCATTTCCTGGATTTGGTATTATAATGTAATTATATAAAATACAGCCACTAAGGGAAACTGGGTAAAGGTTACAGGAGGCTCCCGGTACTCTCTTTTGTAACTTCCTGTGAATTTACAATTATTTCAAAATAAAAGGTTTTTAAAAATAATATAATACCAAGGGTCATCAGCAGTTCATACAACCAGATCTAACAGCAAACGGCATTGTTTAGACATGCCTGCAAATTTTCTACTCTCGTTACTAAGCAGGAAGTTTCCAAAAGTGCACATGTGAAGTGTAGAGCTTCCTCAGTCTTCACAAAGCACACCCCTGTAAGCAGCAGTCAGATGAAAAAACAGAACGTTATCCATTCCCTTCCAGCAACTATCCCCACAAGGGATACCCCCATCCTTACTTCTGACAGCATAGATAAGCTTTGACTATTTTTCTATTTTCCATGAATGGGCCGATTTGTTTTGTGAGCATCTCAATCCTTTCCAATGTACTAATTACATTTTTGCACAACACAGTTAATCTTCCTTCTCCTACTCCACCCATATCTTGAAAAAAAGAAGCAAGATGCCTACTCCAGGATTAAGTATTCAGTTGCATTTAATGATGTGAAAGTCATTTCCACCCCCACTACACATCAAATGCATCCTATACGCTTCCCACTTGGGCAGGAGTAGGGGAAGGTGGGTGGGGAATCAGGCTGTTGTGGGTTGCAGAAGGAGGGAATTCTATGAAGATGTGTTCTAGAAATGACTTTCAAATCAGCAAAATGCTGCCTTTCAAGATAATTATGTGTGAAGTGTGGTTATTTGTGCTTTCACTTTTTTAGTTCAGTGACGGGAAGTGAATCACCAAAGATGTTTTGATTGCCTAAACAAGATCCAATTTCCAGCTCATCTTGGTAATGTGTGTATTCTAGATGCAGACATAATTCTTTTTTGAGAAATGACAACTAATGGAAGTTTCCTAACTTGATGGGAGGGAATGTTTTGTATATCTCTCAAAGGAAAATGGAGGCTAATGGTGTGGTCCCTTGTCTGACCCAGTGACCCAGGGCTGTAAACACCTTGGTTAGGTGTCCCTGGATCCAGGGGTAACTCATTTTGAGACGAAAGACTCTCCAAGAATTCTTATTGTCCTGAAGGCTGCTGTCACTCAGCGGAAAGGATCTTTTTCCTTGGAGCTAATATTAAATCAGGAAAGATGTGACTGTGAGACCAATAAATCATTCCCAGGCACACTGGAGGTTTTCACAAAGAATCCTGTGTTTCCTTGATGTATGCAAATAGAGATTATTGGAACAGGATGGAGGTCTGGATGGCTTTTTCTGTCATGGCTTGTAGTGAGAGATACATTTTATACCTACTATAACTTGCTTCCACATTTGTGCTACATTTGTTCTACAGAAATAAAGAATAACAGGAAATTGTAACTCGAGGTATGCACCCATGTGGTATAGCACATGCATCACCGAGATAAGCCTGCCATTGAATCTCAGTCATGAAATCAAAACATCTTTCATGATTCACTTCCTCCTCCTGCCCCCTCCCCCTAGGACTCACGTTATAAATAGACACAGTTGTGTATGACGGTGATGAAAGGGAGTACTCCAAAGTCAAATTTACATTTTGATTTTAATTTTTATGTTGTCACTTTGGCATGGTAATACTCATGTGATCTGTACTTCCCATTTGCAATTTATAGCCTCTTTTAAAATCTTGAATGGTTTAAAATATTTTATTTATTGTTCTGAATATAATTTGGGCCACACCTTCCCCCATCATGTGAAAAACTGCTGTGGTTAATCTGCCTTTGAGTGACATATTCTACGCAGTTTTTAAGCCTAAATTCCTGTCTTTGCTTTTTTCCTTATTTTTCCTCCTTGGTATTTTGAAATGAGTTGAATGAAAACAAGCAAAAGGAAATATGGCAATGGACTAATTGGTACTAAACTTTGCTCATTATCTAGTAGATAACCAATAGTACATTAGAAACAACCTTATACAGCACAAAGAAAAACGGTTCTGT
Source organism: Camelus bactrianus (assembly GCF_048773025.1). Lineage (NCBI taxonomy): Eukaryota > Metazoa > Chordata > Mammalia > Artiodactyla > Camelidae > Camelus > Camelus bactrianus. Next base: position 1,617,567 of record NC_133557.1, on the reverse strand, counting down.
AGAATACACTTTTTTTTCCATTGTTTATCAAGGAAAAAAATCTATTTTCAAAAAAGCAAAAGGAAAATCAATGTCAGTTCTGCTTTTTACTGCTGCACTTTAATTGGAGCAATGGCAAAAACAAGTTGGCCTTTTAGGACCATCGATTTTATCTGGATGTGTTATTGTGTATAATATTAGCCATCTCCTAAATTCCAATTAAAATGATTGTCAGTGGGATGAACATTTGTTCAAAAGATTCCCCAGTAGGGAAAACCTAGGAATCACTGAGGAAACAGTAGAAATTATCATTATTTATGACTATTATGTTTAATCATCGTTTTGTGGGGAAAAAAATCCCACACCGTCTCCAGGTTCCTCATAGCTGCTTCCCTCCAAAGGGGCTTTAAGGAAGACTGGGGCTCCCTGTAAAGAGTTAGCAACCTGGCCAATGAGCCACACTAAATCCAAGACACTTTCAGAATAAATTTTCAACTGGAAGCAGGAATGGAAATTCCAACGGAATTAATTGGTTTGCATCAAAAAAGATGTTGACGGTTCGGTTTTGCTTCTGCTCAATAGGTTTGGAGAATACAGACTTCGTTCCAATGTTTTCAGCCCAGTTAAGTATGTTTGGGTTTCATTTCAGATTCATTTAGTGAATGTCACAACATGTTTGGCTGATATTTTGGCTTCATTAAGTATCTGTTTAAAATATAAATTCAAATTACCTTTCCAAAGATTTGCATTCTTATAAGCATTGGAAGGAAAAATTTTATGTTAATCTAGCCATCACCAGAAAGTGTGTGTGTGTGTAAAACTGTTGTGTTTTTGGATAACGTCAGAGTAAGGCTTCAGGGCTCCATCTCAGATTTCATGGTTTCAAAAGTTTTATTTAAATCTTTCAGATCTTATAGCTTATTTACACTACTTAAGAACATTTTCTCTTCTTCTGCAGAGCAGTGAGAACAAAAGAACCAGAATAAAAATAGCTGGATCCAGTGGTGGCCCTTCTTGTATACACGGGAGAAAGATCTAACCCTCACACACAGCCAGGAAGGTTACAGGGCTTTACACAAAACTACAGCAATGTGAGGTTTCTCAACAGCAATAATAATGTTTTGGTAACTTCTCAACTTTCCTTTCCCCTTTTCCTGCATTTTGCTTTTGATTATTGGACTGTTCCATTTAGTGACATGAAAGGAAATCGAAGTCATGAGCTTTGTGACACAGAACTTGGCTTAAAATAGCTCTTCTACTTTTAACTGTATATACAGCTTTATTTTATTTTTGACAAGATTTTGCAAACATTCTTATTCCTATCTGTGTGGCATTGAATTTGCAGGCTTTCTTCTGGAGGTTATGTTCAGACAGTACACAATATGTCAAACTGAGCTGAAGTCAAGATTTTATGCCCTAGTCTTTTATTACAGTGTTCTTTGCATTTAAAAGTATTTCATAATCTATACTTATTTTTTAAGCATGTGCAGCAATATTTCTTTGCTAACTTCATCACCAAACTGTATGTCAGAATTTTTTAATTTTTTTTTCTATAGAACTAAAATGTTCCAGCTCAAGGAATATGCTGCTTTCTGGTGAAGCACTTGGGAAGTAGGATATTCACTGTGACTCATTTAGAGGAGATAGTTCATTAACTACTTAATAATGCCAATAATTCTTTGTGCAATAGAACCACCTTTTAAAGAAAAATCAATTGAGTGTCTTGTACATGATGGTGTTTAACATTTATTGATTGGTAAAATCAAAGATGACAAAAAGATATTATTCAATTCATTCAACAAAATAATTTGTGCTTTACTGATCACAAAAGCATAATTTTGAAACCTAACATGCAAGTAGCATTGTTTACTCATTTCACAAATAACGTTTGTGGTATTTGAGTACTCAACTTCTGCAAACATGATCAAACTTTTCTTTTCCCACGTTGTCTAGAATCCATCCCAGTGTACAACTCTGATACTGTTACGATGGACATAGATGGATTAGAAAGGTGTTGAGCTACTACATTAAGGAGAAACAAGTGATTACAAATAGAGCTACGATACAATGTAGCAATCCCACTTCTAAGCATGTACACGAGGGAACTGAAATCAGTTCTCAAAGAACATTTGCACCCTCATGTGCATTGCAGCATTATTCACAGTAGCCAGGTTACAGAAATGACCTCAATGTACTTTGACAAATACATGGGTAGAGACAATGTGATATATTTCTATATATTTATTTATATGTGTATTTATGTGTAATAGAATATTATTCAGCCTTAAAAAAAAAAAAGAAGGAAATGTGCCATTTGTGACGATATGGATGAACATGGAGGGTGTTATTCTCAGTGAAATAAGTCAGACAGAGAAAGACAAATACTGTATGGTATCATTTTGTTGTGGGAGAATAGGCTCTTGCCTCGCACAGGAAAGAATTCAAGAGCAAGGCACAGTAAAGCGAAAGTAATTTTACTTAGAGAGATACACATTCCAAGGACAGAGAGTGATCTGTCTCTCTCAGAAGGGAAGATGGCTTAGGAGATACACACTCCATAGACAGAGTTTGGGCCATCTCAGAAAGTGAGCATCACAGCCAGAGTGAGTGAGAGCAACCACGAGATGCAGGGTTGTTAGGTTTTATAGCCTCTGTAATCTCACATGCTAATGAGTAGGAGGATTATTCCAACTACTTTGAGGAAGGGGCGAGAATTTCTAGGAAACACCTCCCCCCAGCACACTTTGACCTTTTATGGGCAGCCTGGGAACTGTCATGGCGCCTGTGGTTGTGCCATGAAGCTCAAGGTCCACTGGAGGTCGAATCTTCGCCATCTTGCTTGTGACCAGGGTGTCCTGTCCTCAATTGCTGTGTCATTCCCTCAATGGCTGTATAGACTTTTCATTTTAAAAAGTGATTTTAAAGAAATATAGAAGAGAATGATGGTTGCCAGGGCTGGGGAGAGGGGAAATGGGGTGATGTAGGTCAAAAGGTACAAATTTCCAGTTATAAGAACAGCAAGTTCTGAGGCTCTAATGCACAGCATGGGGACTATAGTTAATAATATGGTACTGTTCACTCGAAAGTTGCTGAGAGTAAATCTTAAGCGTTCTAACCTAAAAAAAAAAAGTTAGCAATGTGAAGTAATGGATGTGTCATTCATCTTGAATTTGGTAATCATTCCACAGTGTATATGTATATCAAACCATCATGCTGTACACTTGAAATTTATACAATTATATTTGTCTATTATAACTCAAAAAAGTTAAAAAAGAAAGTGACCTTACACCACTCTCAAGTCAAGTCAGAAAGAAAACAGGCTGGGGCCTCAAGGAGTCAGCTGGTTGGAGAGAGACAGCCTCACAGCACAAATATTTCCAATTTCAAGGAGCAGTAGTAATCGCTAATTACTTATTCACAAGAAATGCAAATCCTTAAGCCTCTGGCTTATTCTTTAGATTCTTAAATGTCAAGTCACAGGTGGTTCTCAATTCCATAGACACACTGGGCCTACCTGGGTAGATGCTAATGGTGTAGCAGCTACATATAGACCCTCCCTGGCTGTGCAAAGGCTTTTATATATTCTAACTTGGTAAAGCCAGAAATATAGACCTTGTTGGAGGGCAGTCTGCAAAACAGTCTCAGAAATGCTTAAGAAGGCCAGATTCGCTTCTATATCTCTTTAATAGTGAAGACAAAGAAAGTGACAGATCTTTCTAGAAACCTGAAAAATAGAGTAACTTTCTCCTTGAGAGGGAAGAAATACAAAAACGAAATGCAATGTGTGAACCAGAATTGGATCCTGGACCAGGGAAAAGAAATAGTGAAAAAAGGGCATTACTGATAAGATTGGAGAAATTGGAGTAATGTCAGTTGGCTGGATATGAGAACTCTATCAATATCAAATTTCCTGCATTTGGTAATGTGCCTTGGTTATTGAAGTGAGTATCCTTGTTCTTCGGAAATACACACTTAAGGTTTAGAGGCAAATGGGCATAACTTCTGTGACTTATTCTCAGTAGTTCAGAAAAAAAACATTAAGTGCATGTTTGTGCATGTGCAATAGGAGAGAGAGAGGGAATAATAAAGCAAATGTGGCAAAATGATAATTGGTAAATTTGGATATAGGGTTTGTAGAATTTATTTGTACCATTCTTTCAACTTTCTATAAATTTCTAAGTATATAGAAATTATAAAGTTAAAAAAAGAATACTTCTTAAAATACTTGAAAACGCTACTCAAGACGCCTTCAGCATTATATTCCCATCTATTACTTTGTTATTTCAGTTGTCAAGAGCTGCTGTTATTATCCCCAAACTTAAAAATATAAATATATATAGTAATTAACAGCTCCCAAGCTGAGCTGCAAGCCTGCTCCTTATTCTCATGATAGGACATAAGCCTGGCTGTCTACCAAAATGAAGGGAGGTACATGAATTGAGCAACTCTTTCATTCTAGTTACTATTGTTCATTGTATTTAAAATTTAGCATTTAAAAGTAACAACAATAAAAGTATTATCTCTCATGGAATTCCAGAAGGACTCACCTGGGTGCTTCTGGCTTGGGGGTGGTCTCTGGAACAAGACTGGAGCAGCTGGGGACTGGATGAGCCTCTCTCTCTCTCTCTCCCAAAGCTGTTTCAGTGACTTTCCATGTGATCTTTCCACATGGGCCACATTGGGCATCCACACAACATGGTGGCCTCCAGGTGGTTGAGCTGCTGACACGGTGGCTCAGAATTCTAACAAATTGTCCTAAGAGAAGCAAGTGGAAGCTACATGATCACTTATTAAATAGCTTGGGAAATCCACAGCATTCAATCTTTCTAACATAATCAAAGGCCTGTCCAGACTAAGGGGAGGAAACACAGACCCGACTTTTTGATGGCAAGTGTGTCAGACTCACACGTTAAGAAGAACATACCGGATTAGAGATCTTACTGTGGTCATCTTGAAAACTACAATCTGTCACATCTAATACATATTTGTCAAGCCAGATGATGACAGATGGTCCCATAAGGCTATTTCCCATAGAAGCAGCCCGAGAAAGTTAAGGCCTGCCCGTAGGTCATTGGAAGTCCCAAGGCCTATAGAGAGACAAAGTCATCTGTCTCTGTACCACTGAGTGCCTAAATCACTGCTCTTTAGTCTTTTTTTTCTACAAAAATTAAATTTCTAGTCCAAATATCATAGTCTTTCTCTTTAAAAAGTGCATGTGCATGGTTTAAAATTACTAAGATACTCTTGAATCACATAAGCTCTTCTAAAATAGTAGTACAAGAACATTAAGTCAATGACTTTCTTGAGAGTTCTCTTGAAAACAGAGCCTGATGTGGGCTTAGGGACAGGTAGTTTGTTGGGAGGTTCTCTCAGAGGCCAGGAGTGAGGAGAACAGAGAACATAACAAGGATAGGGGATATTCAGTCCAACTGTCCATTAGGGAGTTACATGGATGTGGGAAATTGGGTCTTGTTGTAATGAGGGTCAGTAGAGAGAATGATCCATCACCTACTTTCCCCATGAGAAATGGTTGTTCCAGCAGGTGTAGACTAATCCCACACTTCCACATTAGGATTAAAAAAAACAAAAAGATGCTGAGCATAAAGCAAAAGACAAAACAAATGGAATGAGCTTGATGCCAACAACTGCATCATAAGTGAGTCTGAAGGGTGTGAGGGAGGGCTCAGAGAGGCATCCAAAACACTGCATAACGACAAAGGACGCATTCAACACTCTTAAGTAAAAAAAAAAAGCCTGCTTTCCTAATTATATTCAAAATAGTAACAACTGCCGTGTGCAGGGAGCCTACTGTTAAATTTTCAGGAATTTTGTTAGCTGGTTAAACAAAATGATTAGTAAAAAATAAATTATATAAACTTGCAATTAAATAAATTACATTAAAAAACAAAGTTAATCACTCACAATCCATCCCTTTCTAATCAGTTTACTACACTTGCTCTTATGTATGCTCTTGGATTATCTTTTTTTCTCCATATGACAAAAATAGGACATAATGGTCCACTACTGGCCATCACTTCCCAACTCTATATTCAGTAATGCCACATTGGTAATTTGAAATCAGCCATGGTCAGGGTATATACACCACAGGAACCAACAAACACTACAATACAAATCCAGGCTTTGTGTGTGTGTGTGTGTGTGTGTGTGTGTGTGTGTGTGTGTGTGTGTGTGTGTAAGAACAAGCTGTTAAGCATTTATCAGTGCACCAGCAACCAATCATTTTTCCTTTTGTTGTTTTCATTCCTGCTACTTCCTTTTAACTCCTGTCTTGTCCCCTCACCCTGTTCCAGCAGCAGCATCTTTATGTTCATTGCCTCAAGGAATGGAAGATAAATGGGGAGAAATAAAAACTGTTTTCCAGGCTCTTGAGTTTTAAAAGGGGAGGCCTTGTAGGGGAAGAAAACAAAAAAGAGCACACATGCACAGATTAAAAAAATAGATGTGGAAGAAGGTAAGGTGTGCAAAAGCAAAGCTTACCAGCTTACCCACCCCTCAAACCAAATAAGGGACTAGAGGGCAGAGAGGAGCACAGGGGTGGTTGCCTAAGAGAGGAAGACCATGAGATCTTAAACTCAGCTTCTTGGGACAGGATTGATAAACAACAACAGGATAGATGTGGAGGAGTGAAGTGAGGAAGGGTTAGATCTCCTTTGGTGAAATCCTAGGTAGTCAGTAAGACCCTGGGATGGATATGGAAGTGGATTGTGTCTAGACAGTTGGCCCTGATCAATGTCACAAAGATCCCACCTTCAGCCCCATCATGGTCGGGTCTGCTGAAAGTCTCCTGAAGACCCAGGATGGCATGGTAACAGTGAAGGGGTTCACATATACGTTCTGGGTTGCCCACTGCTGGTGTGGCACAGGAGCCCATGTGTCCAGCTAAAATCTAGAACACTGCTGGCCAAAAAAGAAGCAAACATAGGAAATACTCTCTTGTAAGTGACAGACGTCACTTCTCTCACATTTTTTTTGTCAGAGCAAGTCATATGACCAAGCCATATTTGGTGGGAGAGAATGTTAAGACTGTGCGGGAGCACTCTGTAGAACCAAAGACTATGAATAGAGATGAAGGATGGCTCAAAAGATGCCAACATGAGAGAGGACTGCATATCCCTGGTCCCACACCACACAAGCCACAGGGCTGACATCCAGTCTTAGGTAAGCACGTAGAAACCCTGAATTAAATTAATGAATTAAAATCAAATTTGTACTTTATTGTGGCATACGGTCTCATGATAGAAATTAACTAGAGCTACAGAAAATAAAAAGAGCTGGATTTCTTACACACATGAGTTTGTGAACTTTTGGATTGGTACCTGCTACAGCTTGACTGGATGGGGAATCAAGTTTGAAAACATACCTATTTTCAGGGTTCTTTTTGGTCTTGTTGTACTATTTGCTACATCAGGCACAAAGAGTATGCCTGCTGCTTCCAAGGGTCAGACTGATAAGCAACCATATTGATTGAATTAGAGATTATGACAGTGGGGGTCCCTACATGCTCCAGGGACTTTTAAGGGACAACCCTTTGGAAACAAAAGGGTATGAATAACATTTTCATGTCATGTCTAACATCTGGGAAACATCCTCATGCCAGGACAATCCTTATTAGGCACCAACATACTTGAAAAAACCTGTACTTTTCCCTCTCTCTTTATTTGGAAGGCTATTATTTTTACAAATATTCACTACCCTTCTGGGATAGAGTATTCTGTTTCCCTACCCTGTTGACATCTGGCTTGGCCATATGACTTGCTCTGACAAAGAAATGTGAGAAAAGTAATGTGTGTCACTTACAAGAGAATATTTCCTACGTTCACTTCTCCAGTGAGTATTTTTGGCAAGCAACGTTCTAGATGTTAGGAAACTGATTACAAAAATGATTGCAACTCTTTGCCTCTACCTTCATAATGTGATCTAGTAGCAACTTCCATCAAAGTTGGAGTTCCTCTTCCCTGGAATCTGGGCTGGCCCATGAGATGATTTGGTCCATAGAATGTGGTAGAAACAATGCCGTGCTATTTCATAATCTAATTTGCAGGAGGGCTTCCATTCACTGTTTTGGAACCCGGATATTGTCATGTGAACAAGCCTGGGTCAGCCTGTTGAAGAATGAGAATGAAGAATGAGGGGACCACAGAGGAGCTCTCCCAGCTGAGCCCATCCTGCACTAGCCTGTTTCAAGTCAGCCACAAAATATGTGAGGGGGCCAAGCTGAGATCAACTGAGCCTAAGCCAGATCAGCAGAACTGTCCAGGAGGCATACAGACTCAGCAAAAAGCATAAATGTTTATTCCTGAACATTGCTGAAGTTTTGTAGTGGTTTGGAATTGCCACATTAATGTGTCAGGAGATAACTAGTGCACAGATTGAGGCTGCAGAGTCAGCCCGCACCCCAGGGTGCAGAAGATGTGAAATAAAGCTACAGCCAGAATACAAATGGCATAAAATATGAACAAGAAACAAACCTTTTTTCTTTTTTATTGTAAGCCACTGAAATACAGGTTCTACTCATTACCCAGAATAGCATAGCCCATGCTGACTGATACATCAATCAACGTTCCTAAGCATTCCTCCTCCACTTCTGATTTATTTTTGCCCACTGGTTGAGTTCTATGCTTTCTATCCCACAGAAACTGGGTTTGGGCAAATTCTTTATATCGATATTCAGCTATTTCTTATGTTGTTATTCATCCTGAGTTCTTCCTGACTTTAGACCTTTTTCCTGACTAGAGGCCTAGGATACGTCTCTTTCTCTTGTATTCTAGGATCCTTGGGCCACGAGACTGTGTTTCACCAAATTGGAAATTTGTGCACTTTGTTCAGTGATAAGAGTTTGTAAGACAAAGACCAAGGTCATACTTAGGGAGCCATTTTCACATTACTTTTAGAATTCACTTACTTTTCATTTTTACTCACAAGAGTATTTAAGGTGTAGTGTCAAACAGCCAATGAAGCGTGACTCTTAGTCTACTTTTCAAGTAGCTGGAAAATTGCTATGAGTAAAATTCGAAAGAGCCCATTCATCTTTTCTAGGGAAAAAATAGGTGCTATCAGAGCACTCTATAATATTCTGTATTTATACCATCCAGAACACACTTAAGACATTCAGTCAGTGAAGAGTAGTAGAAACAGGAAGTTTTAAAAGGAAGTGCCTCCCTAATATATGTATTCATGTAAAGTATCATTATTGCTTTGGAAGATCTGCTTTGATCAAAACATTTTTCTCACTAGCCAGAGAAAGGAGTCTATCCTCTTCTGAGTTCCCCCACCATAACATTCCATGCTCAGAAGGGAGATCAGACACAAGGTTACTCAGTAGCCCTTAGTGCTTGGAAGAAGGCTAAGGTCAAACACAGGGATGTACCTGGTTAGAAACCATTGCTGACTGGAGTTCCTATGCACTACTGATGGGAGTAGAGATTGGTCCAACCACTTGGGAAAACTGACACTATCCATGGAAGTTCAACATCTGCACCCCCTATGACTCAGTAACCTTATTCCTAGATATATACTCAATAGAAAGCATACATCTCTTTGCCCAAAGACATATAATAGAATATTTGTATCAGCCTTATTCATAATAGTCACAAGTTGAGAGCTATCCAATTTCCCAACAGACATAGGATGGAAAAAAATAACTGTGGCATATTTTCATACAACAGAATATTATCCAGCAATGAGCATGAACAATCTACAATCACATCCACAACATCACAAATGTATCTCACAGATATAATGTTGAAAGGCCAAAAAAAAACTCATATGCAAAGGAGTTTATGCTGTATGAGTTCATTTTTATGAAGTTTAAGCCTAAGCAAAACTAATGTACAGTATTAAAAGTCAGGTTATTTGTTACTTTTAGGTGGTGGTGACTTGGAGGGGGCATGAGGATGCTGGTAATGTTCCGTTTTCTGGTTTGGACATTGATAAAATGCATGTGTTCACTGGTGAAAGTTCTTCAAGTTATACTCTTATGTTCTGTGCATTCATCTGTATTCCCATTATCTTTCATCAGAGTTAAGGGGAAAAAAGATAAGTAAGAAAACAAACAAAAATTACTGCAACTCTGTTTTCTCTTAGTTACATCCCATGATGTGTGCAACTATCTTTATTATAAAGTCTTCTAGAATTACCAACCTCTCTTTGTTGTATTTGTTCCAGCTAAAATTTTATATTCACCTGTGTGTCAAGCTTGTACATGCCAAGAACAGTGCCTGAAATGTAGTAAATATTCAATAAATATCTTTCAAGTAAATAAATGGATGAATGAATGGATGTCTATTTTCCCATAACACCGTAAGGTTAGGGACTGTGGTTTTGCTCGACAGTGAACCACAAGTCTGGCACAATGCCTGGTACTTACAGGCCCACAGTATGATATTTCTACCATCCTGCCACAAATATTTCATGGAGAATTTATGATTGTCTTCATACTGACTTTTTTGCTGACGTTTTGTAGTCATCAAACTCTCAAGTGGAGAACAATGGGATGACCAGATAATTATCAGATCTGAGTCGGGGGGCTCAAGCCAAATAAATTAGATCTCTCCCCAACCTGCTGACTGTCCCCCAAAAGATAAGTGTTGCCCCTGGGTCTGCATACAGCCCTATAGCATGAGCTGTATTTAGCAAGAATAATTATAAATAGCATTAATGTACTGGCTAATATTATTAGGTGCCTGTTTCCCAGACACCATGCTAAAGAACCCGTTACATCCTTGTGAAAGCTCCAGCAGGGAGGTGCTAGTATCATTCCCATTTTAGAGATGCTGAAGCTAAGTGCTTATGTAATTTGCCTGAGGCCTTAGAGCTAACTTGAATGGGGATCTGCAGTTGAGCCCAAAGGTCTTAACACACTGAGCATCACCGTCCATTAAAAAATAGCCAGTATTTCCCAAGCTAAGTCCTTTAATAAAGATGACAGGCCATATTTCTAGAGACAAGGTGCCAGACCCTGTTCTAATTGCTTACATACCCCCTACATCCCATTCACCAATAAATAGATGAAGAAACAGAGACTTGTTCATAGAAAGTTGTTTCAACGTGCTCCGACCTGCAGATGAGGAGGGAGCCCCGCTCTGCACCTGCAGTCCTAATCACATTGAATCCAGTGGTTCTCAGACTTCAGCCTGCATGGGAAGCACATGGAGGACTTGTTAAACAGATTTGAGGACCCCACCCCTAGAACTGGGGGCTCAGCAGGTGTGAGATGGAATCAAGAATCTGCATTTTGATACGCAGAATAATGTTTGACCAAATATCTAGGCATCCCAAGGCCCAATCAATTTGACATATGACATTAACCATCACACACCAAAATGGACTTTGATGATACTTTCAGACCTTAAACTACTTAGCTTCTTCTCAATCCAAGATAATATACAATGGTTTGAGTAATACATACTTGTGTAAATATTTTAACTCTCTCTGAGAATGTAATTGGCCTAAAGCAAAAGCTATTTCTTGTATTTTTTTGTATTTATCATGGTGTCCTACATATAACTGGTATCCAAATTTTTAAAAATAAATGCTAAATGAAATGAAATTTTGAAAAGAATCTGCATTTTGAGCAAGTACCCAGGTTTTTCGGATGTTGCCCGTCCAGGAACCACACTTCAAGGGGAGATCATTTTAGCCTTGAAGCACCGCCCTAGGAAAATGCAATCACCTCCTTGTGTTCAAGAGCAGCTTAAAGGTTACACTCTCTGCAGTGAGTGGCACATGGCAGGAGTCAATCAATGCATTTTGAATTATGCAATGAAATGACCTGCACAGAATTACATAGCTTAATGGCACCGTGAGGACTGAATTCATGCTGTCATTCCAGAGTCACAGCTTGCAAGGACTCTCCAGGCTGCTTTCTAAGACTGTACCTCCCACATGACAGACCATCAGGCCATCCGAGGAGCCAAGGCTCAGGCATTCTCCACCTCCCACAAGGCCTAGAATGGCTTCCTACATGTGAAGAGAACCCAGGAATCATTTGCTAAATGGAACAGAAGTTAGAATGCTGGTTCTCCCCAGATCACTTCTCCCTGGGGCTAAGATTCCAGCAATTCTGTGAGATTAGGAAATACTTGCTTGCTGTTTTCTTCAAGTGCCTGGCTGCCCCTCTCATCCATCATGGTCTAGTTTGTTTGCCACAGTGTGCTTTTGTGTATACTTCAGCCGACAGCACTTACTTTTCTCGCTGAGACTAATCCTGGAGGCGAGAGAAAACACAGAACGGTCTCTTGCTCATTCCCCTTTAACTTGAATAAGATACTAATGGGATCAATATCTAGTTCGACTTCCATTGTTAGTAGCAATAAAACATTGCCATCCGATTATGTGTTTCCTCGGAATAAGTGAACGCATTTAATAAGGCTTCGTTTTGATCACCCTTATGTGTGGAAATTAGGTAGACATTCTCAGAATATGAAAACAAATCAATGCACTGAGGTAGGACGGGGAGCCCCACCATTACAGGAGTCTGAGTTCACACAACCTAGACAGTTTTAGGGCCTTTGCATCACTTGAAACTGAGCTAAGCCTCTCGTGTTCTAAATAACATGTTTATGGAAAAGAGGGTTTTGGACACCTGAGGTCCCAAATAGACCCACTGTTTTTCCTGTCTTTCTTCACCTGGCCTGACTTTCCTTCCTGATATTCCCATTCATGTTTCTGGCACCGTCGTTCTCCCAAGGCAAAGGGCTCTGGAGCTGGTGCCACCCTCAGTTCCCTTCCATCCCACTCACCTTCATGTCCTATCAACCACCCTGCCCTCGCGCTGCGCCGTCCCCGCAGCTGGTGCTGTCGGTGAACTCCCAGGTTGCTGAGTGCCTTTCACCAGCTCTCTGGTCCATCTACCAGCCTGTGCTACTTCGCTTCCATGGCTTGTACCTGAGGTCCGCTGCAAAGAGTTGCCCTGGGAGTTCCTATCACTCCTGGGTGGCCTACAGCCAAGGAGAGATCAGCACAGAGGCAGGAAAGCCCAGTGCCCTGGCCCTTCAAGCCGAACAAACTCTGGGGTGAAGCTTATGCTCCGGAGCCCTCTGTGGGATCAGGTGGAGGCTGGGTCTTGTCCTGAAGGCTCACTCGTTTATCTCTTCTCCTTCCTTGTCCTGTCTCCCACAACCCCTTACTGGTTTTCTCCTGAGAGCCATGCCTATGTAAATTACTTCCCACGGACCCTGGCCTCAGGGTCTGCTTCTAGAGAACCCGACCTAGGACAGGCTGACTAGAGCATCCACCTTTCCACTCTCAAAGCTCCACCTTAGTTCACGACCTGCCTGTAAGCACTTTGATGCCCTGATGCTCCCTCAGCTCGTGAGCCTTCCCATTTACCTCCCGTTCCACAGCCTCCTAACGCACGTCCCAGACCACATCGTTCTCGGATCAAAATCCAGCAACCATTCCTCATCTGCTGTGGAATTAAGGACAGGCTCCTTAGCCTGAAATTTAAAGCCCTCAACCCTGTGATTCCAATCTACCAGCCATTAACCCCTGCATATATATCCCTGATATTGTCTGGAATTCAACTCTGACAACACCCCTCGCCCCACCTTCCCACTTGCCTCCTTTGCTCAAAGCTGTTCCATCTGAAGTCCTCTCATTTTACCCAAGTAACAGAATCCTGCCTGTCAATCAAGTCCATCTGAAGTGCCTTTTCTATTATGAATACTTTATTGATCCTCCTTTTTATTAGTTCCCTGTTGCTGTCATAACAAATTACCATGAACTTAATGGCTTAAAACAACACATATTGATTGTCTCATGGTTCTGTAGGTAAGAAATCTAGGCAGGCTTGCCCTGGTCCTCTGCTAAAGATCCATGAGGACGAATTCAAGGTGTTGACCAGCTGGGATCTTACCTGGAGGTTCTTGGGGAAAAATCTACTTTAAAGCTCCTTTGGGTTGTTGGCCGAGTTCAATTCTTTGAGGCTGTAGGACTGAGATCCCTGGGCCCTCTATTGTCAAGGCCAGTCCTTTTCTAGCTTAGATTCCCTCTGACTTCCCCTTCTGTCACATCTCCTCTGCCTCCAACTGAGAAAGTTTTCTGCTCTTAAGGGATTTTGTGATTAGGTTGAGCCCATCCAGACAAACCAGGATAATCTCCCTATCTCAAGGTCACTGGCCTTAATCACATCTGCCGAGACCCTTTTGCCAGGTAACGTTAACATATTCATAGGTTACATGGGTTACAGTGTGAACATCCTTAGGGGGCTATTCTGCTAACCACAACCTCCAGTAAAAATGGTCACTTCCTACTCTGAAATCCTATAGCCCTTCGTAACTCCCTGATGGTAATTTTCCTCACATATAAAGCAAGGAGGGCTAACCTACTTCAATTGCACTTACCAAGCACTCTTTTAAGCATTTTACATATATTGATTCACTTTATCTTTATAACAACACTTTGAGGTCAGTACTATTACTTCCTCTATTTTACAGATGAGGAAACAGAGACAAAGAGAGACTCATAAGCTAACAAATGGTAGAGCCAGGCATGGCAAAGCTGATGCTCTGTGGGCGCTAAACTCACTTGCCTTCCAGTGCGACAAAGACTTTACTTCCAACTGCCCCTGCCTCAAGGCAGGGCCACGTGACTGATTCTGGCCACTGGAATGTGAGTAAAAGTGGTGAAGTTCACTTTTCTGGTCTGGACCTTTTAATATGTGGCATGGTTTTCTACCCTTATTTTCTCTCTCTGGCTGGAAGCAAATGACCCCAAGATGGCAGAGTTGTACCGTGAAGAGCTTGGACCTCTGAGTCACCTCTTGCAGGATGGAGGACCAGGAGGTCCTCTTGACTCACCCCAGACAGTGGCATGTAAGTTAAGTCACACTGTGTTAAGTGTCTGGGATTTCAGGGATCTTTGTTACAGCAGCTAGTACCACTTTCTCTGATAAATACACCAAATTTCAAGCTTAGGAAATCTGGTTCTAGAGTCTGTGCCCTTAATGGCAATGTTACTCCTTCCCCCTTCCTCTTCTGAATAATAACATCTCTAGGATTGTTGGATGAATCCAGAATTCATGGAAATACTGCAAGTGTGATATAATGTGTTCATAGCATACTTTACATTGAGGTGACTAAGATACTTCTAAGTCTGGGAGGCTAAGGTCTGGTGTCACTCCCTTCCCACCTCTTTCCAGAATTACTCACTGTTTAATATACAGACAATAAGCATTTGCTGAATTAAATGTAGAAAATGGAATTTTCTAGACAAATCAGTTATATAAAATATATTTCAAAGAAAATATTTAATGTACTTGAAAAATTAATCACTTACAAATATTAAGAAAGCATCCTATTGACAGAGAATGGGCACAAGCTAAAGGGCTCTTACTTATTTGTTTATACCTGCCAGGTGGTACCTCCTGGTAACAAGTTTATCAGGAATAAACTTAGGTTATATCAGAAATTTCAAAATACAGCAAAGACCTTTGAAAAAGTGTTTTACTGAATGATAGATGTAGTTATTTTACAAGTTCAGTGTCCCCTCCAAGCAGCGAAATAAAGATTTCTTTCTCTAACACTTAAACGGTCATAATGTAGAAGGCACCCTTTTCTCCCCACCATAAAAGCATTCAAATAGAACAGTTATTATACACATTTCACCTTGGATTTTTCATCAGTTTACACATTATCTGGTGAGGCTTGTTTGGCAGGAAAACCAGCAGAAAAGAGTGGGATGATTGAAATAAACAATCCCACTCTAATTCCCCTGGCTTAAAATGACAGATTCTCAGGAGGACCCAGAAATGGACATAAAACCAAAGAAACAAAAATGCAAACTGTTTGCTTATTACAATACCAAATGCCGGAAGTCTGGCATAAATATATCCTGGAGTGGCCTCAGAGTAATATGATTCTTAAATGATTCTAAATGATTCTAAAGCCTCTAAAATTTATAAACCATCTTTTATTCCATTTATCTGGCCTACACTCATTTACTACTGTCCTAGAATGTAAAGCTCTTTCTCATTTACATTTATGAAATAAGCATTTGAAAATAAATGTATCTTTTTATCTATGAATACATTTATATTTTAAATGTTTATACTTAGAAATGTATATGTTATCCCCCACATCTGTGAATATATTTCTCTTTTAGATGTTTATAAGTGTATATGTGAGAATTTGGATTGCCAAATTATAAATATTTGCATAATTGTTTCTTTATCTGTAGTGATGGTGAAGAAGGCTCTGACTCCAGCACCATCGCCTTCCCTGAGTTCCAGACCCAAATTTCCACTGTGCAGTAGACCTCTCCCCAAGTATCCTGTAGCATGAAAGACCATCATAGCACCAAATCAACTTCATCATTTTCTCTCCAAAACGCACTCTCCTAACGATAGTCCCAATCTGGTTGATAGCACTGTCATCACCCAGTAGCTTGATTTCAACAAGAAATCTAGGCATTTTTATCAATTCCTCCCTCTCTCCTTTCTCCTACACTCAAAACAGTTGTCACAGCCCATACACGTGACCTCAGAAATGTCTCCTTAAACTTACCATCTGTCCCTCTAAAAACTGCTCATCAAGTGTGTACTATGTCCCTGCCCTTGTGTTTATGTGCATATTACATTGTAATGAGAGAAGCCAGGAAAAAAAAAAAACTAGAAAAAGGAAGGAAGGGAGGGAGGAAGGAGGAGAGAGAGGAGAAGGAGGAGGAGGAGGGTGGAGATTTAGGAAAGGAGATGAAATGGTATTCGGATAAATGCTATGAAGAAAATTAAACAGTGATGTGCTGGAACATGATGAGATAAGACACATCAGAAAGGAAAGAGAAGAAGGTCTCTCTGAACAGATGATGTCTGAACTTAGACCAGAAGGATGAAGAAAGAGTAGCCCAGGGGCAGGCAGGAGGAGAGAGTTCTAGGCACAGGTTGTAGCCGGGAGAAAGCTCCGAGGAGGATGTTGCTCTGTGAGTTCAGGGAACAGGAAACAGTGCTGATGGAGACAACGACTAAGGCAGGGAGAAGGGTACGGGGACACCAGAAAGAAAGGCCGAATTGCTCAGGAAAAGCCTTCAGTTCTCCTTCTCTTAGGGGAGAATCTATTAGAGAGTTTTAAGCAGGGAACAATATGGGCTGAATTACGGTTTTTCAAGCATGACTCTGGCTGCTCTCTGCATAATGCAACCGCTCATCTAGACTCTGTTTCTGTGGATCTGCCTCATCTGGGACACAGGAGTGAGAACGGGAGAGAGCTGGAGGCTCTCACCATCATCAAGGCTGGGAAAGATAGCTCAGACTAGAATTTCTGCAGCAGATGTAGTGAAGCATTGCCACACTTGGAACATTCCTGCATGGAGAACTAAATGTTCTTGCTAATGGAATTGCTGTCTGTGCTTGTGTTGGTGTGGCCGGGGGTGCAGAGAGAGAGAAAAGGGAGAATCAAGGATGAATCCTGCCTCTTAGGCAAATGTTCCCTCTCCCGTGGCCCCTGCTTTAGTTAAGTTTCCCTGTAACTCTGCCCTGGACGAAACTGCAGTCGTGTCCTGATCACCATTGTTTCTTTCAGTCTCCCATTCTCCCACCCAACCCTCTTCAAAATTATCTTCTATATTATCCCACAGATCTAAGAGTCATTTCCCTTAAGAATCGGATCAGTCACCATTTGGTTAGGAAACAAGAATTCACACTAAGTATTGCCAGAGAAGGTTTAATAAAGGGGACCTTTTTACTCAGAGCACAAAGGAGACACAAAGATAAAACCAATTTCAATGCCATTGTCACTTCTGGGGTTGAGGCAATCTAGACCATGAATATGTGAAAGAATATGTGAAACCCCGAAGGCTGGGATAAACAGATGAAGTGAGGATCCCAGAACCTAGGAGCATAGAGTGGCTCATAAATGTCTTAGATTCCAGCTTTATTATTCCCTGAACCTACTGGGCTTCTGGGAACCTAGTCACTTTTGCACAGGTCATTTACTCTGAAGTTTCACTCCCTCTGCACAGCAAACAGTTCTGGGAAGCCACCCTCAATTTCTCGAAGCAGAGTGAATCACATGTCCCTCTTTGACAGCCCTGTGCTTCCATAGCTCTGTGTCAGCAGGAATCATATTGCACTGTCATAATCTATTTACATAGCTCCCTCACCCACAGGACAAGAATTTCTCACAGATAAGAATTATGTACTGAAGACTTCTCAGCACACCTCTAAAGATGCTGGTTGATTTGATAGTAGCACAGACAAGCTAGGAGATCTGCACTGATATTCAGACAACTTTATGAAGTTCAAATTGAAGTAAAGATTAAATACTACTCATCTCATCATTCACACAAAAGAATTGATATTCAGACAACTTTATGAAGTTCAAATTGAAGTAAAGATTAAATACTACTCATCTCATCATTCACACAAAAGAATACATAATAAATGGTGGTTATTTGATATGTATGACATCCATATCAGTTTTTGTGCCACATTAAAAAAAAAAAAAAAAACACTTAATGGTAAGATCAGTACTCTTTGGGTTCAGTTTTGGCTGGGATCAGCAGGGTGGTTCTTCTGGTCTCCCTAGGCTCACCCACACATCTCTGGTTGGCTGTGGATGACAAAGGGCTGCTAGTCTAGGATAACTTGTCTCTGTTCAGCATGGCACCCCACCTCCAGCAGGTGAGCCGGGGCACAGTTACTGGGCAGAGCTCGAGACCACTGGAGGGCTATGCTTACAGTAGTCCGCCATCACTCCTGCTGCAATCTATTGGCCAAAGCAAGTCACAAGGGCAGACAAAACTCAAGAAGAGAGGAAATGACCTCATCTTTTGGTGGAAAGAGATTCAGCCCTGATGATGGTGTGCCAGTTCTAAGTCTTAGCCCCAAAAAGCCTGGCACACTCCTGCTCACCCTCCTCCTTGAGACTTTATCACCACCACGAGAGAAAGCCTGTGTTAACCTGTAGGAGAACGGGCACCTACATGGAAGGGAGTCCAGTTGTCCCTGCTGGGACCATCCTAGACAAGTCTGTGCTCTGCCAACTCTCAAACATGAAAGAGAGTGCAGCAAAGGCCAGCAGAGTTGCTGCCCAACCCACAGCCAACCACGGACACATGAGTGAGCTGAGCCAAGACCAGAAGCACAATAGTAAAGTCTTAATATTGTCAGCCACTGAGATTTGGGATGGCTTGTTATGCATTGGTAACTAACTGATAGAGAACTTATTACCAACCTGCTGTAACACTAATGTCTACCTTGTTCTAAAGTAATCTTCCAGTTGCTGTTATTTTCAGTTTACTGTCAACGATATTTCCTCGAGTCTTTCATTGACACACACACTCTCCCTCTTTCTTTCTCATCCTTCCAACGTCCAGTGGCAAGTGTTTGCCTTTGTGCTTTTTGAAAGGGGAAAACATACAGCCCACAGCTGGGGTCAGCTAGGTTATCCGTTTTCAGCTGAATCAGTAGGCAGAGCGCAGCCTCCATGGCCAGACAGACCCAGGATTAACCCTGGTTCTGACACTGGCTGGCAGTGTATCTGTAGGATGAAGATGATGCAACCCTAGGACCCCCAATGTAATGCTGTCCAGGCTGTGTGCTGCACAGTTCCAGATGTCACCAACTGTCATTCTTTAGTACACAGTCTTCATGGCTAGATATGGCAGCCACTGGTTTGGGGGGGAAATGTGAGCTGCCTTATACACAGCAAGCATTTATAAGTTTAGCTTTCTTTCCTTCTGTTTCCCAACTTCCAGACATGACATTAAACCCTGGAACTATTGGCAGGCCATGCTCTAACCCAGGAATCAGTAAACTATGGCTCATGGACCAAATCCAGCCCACTTCATGTTTTCGTACATAAAACTTCATCAGAATACAGCCAGACTCATGTCCATGGTGGCCTCTGTTGTTTATCGCGGCAGAGACAAGTAATTCTAACAGCTCACATAGCCCACAGAGCCTAAAATGCTTATGGTCTGGCTGGCTCTTTGCAGAAAAAGTTTGCTAACCCCAGCAATAACCTCCTGTACCTGAAATTTTTAGTGCACGTAAGAAGCACCTGGAAATCTTTTTGAAAACATAGATTCTTGGGTCCTGCCTGCCAGAGATTCTGAATCAGTTTGTGTCTGGGTGGGGCCTGAGAAGCTGCATTTCTAACCAGCACCCAAGGGACGCTGATGCTGTCAGTTTAGAGACCACATTTTAAGAAACACTGCTCTAACCACCTGATGTAAATTATTGTATTAAATCCAAATTTTTAAATGGTGAGGTATTAGTGAGTTGAAAACCCATACAAACTGAAGCCACTCTGAAAAAGCTCAAACAGCCTTAGGAATTGAGCAATTAACAACTGTAAGCCAGTTTGAGTACAAGGTTCCTTATAGATAATTCATGTTTACTCACAGAAGGAAACAGTTAATCTAGGCCAGAGACAGTAACGACCAGCCAAAGTCAGAAATCAAAACACAAAGACAAAATAAGGAATATAAGGTAGGCTTTAATTATTAGCCTGTGTACAAAATGAAAAATCTAGCTCAAGGTTTTCTTAAATTAGAAGGGTTGGCTCCTCCTAATTGTGCCATTTGTCCAATTCTCTCTAAAATATCTAATAATGGTGCACTTAGTGACAACCACATAATCCATGGCTAAAAATAACTTATATTTTCCCCACTAATAACAGATTGCAGATGCTTGTCTGGCAGTCCTCAAGACTTTAGATTGATTGCTAATGAAGCAGCTTACTTAAGATGTACCAGGTCAGATCTATTGTGATCCAATGAAATGATATTTGAAAACCATCCTATAATAAGCCTTTATAAATTATTATAATTAAGCTGGTTGTTATTAGCCTGCCCTTCCTTGATCCCTAATTTAATTTCCTCCAATGATTTCTTTCTTCTACCCATCTTTCTACTCCAGTGCTTAAAATAAAAAAGAGAAAAATCACTTCCTTTTAAAATTGCATAATGTACCTTCATTTTTATCTTGATCATCTAGGCCATACTCCTTTTATTAGTAGGAAAATGATCTGGATACTATTTTGAGTTGAATTTAAATATGGAATAAGCCTCAACAAGCAAGAGGCTCTTAAAAAGCTATGGGACAATTTAGTTACTTCTGTGTCCAGCCTAAAAGTATAAAAAGTAAATGGCAGTAAATGTGGGAACTTGGAGGGGAGACCCGAAATAAAAACCCCACAGACTCCACATGAGGAGCCAAAGATTTATGAGCTCTTACAACTAAACACACACCCACACGCTCTAACAAAATTGTCCTTTGATCCCATAATGTGTTCCTGAGATAAATCGCCTATGCCAGCTGGAGTATTAGAATAAAGAAGAGCTTTGGATGGAGAAAAACCTGGTTTGCACCCGGTCCTACCTTCTTCTTTCTTTCTTCCCAGCCTCCCTCCCTCCTTCCCTTCCTTTGGCTGTAACACCTTGAATAGCTTTCCCAATTTATTAGCTCCTTTACTTTTAAAGCAGATTCTACCTTACAAATTTCACAAATTTTACTGGGATCATGGTTTGACTGAAGTTGTCCCTAATTTTAAATGTTTTTTAAAATGTTTTTCTACATTTCTCAAATTTCCCAGGGCAGATATTCATTTCTAGAATAAACTTGAGTGGTAATAACACAGCCGAGTATCTAGGAGCGTGGACTCCTTCAGGGGGCCTGGGATCACACTTTGCTCCACAGCCTATTAGTTGTATGACACAAAGTAGCTAAGTAACCTATCCACGCCTCAATTTGTCGTTCTGTAAAATGGGGATAGGAGAAGTATCCTACCTTGTTGGATTTTCTGAGGTTCACATTAGTTAAATTTAATGCAAAGCTCATGGAAAATACTCAGTCAGTGTTCATCACCATCACAATCACTTCTGTTACTTTAGTGATTATAGAACAGGGTACTATCCATTTACTCCTCTTTTCTTGCTGACTCTGCCTCCTGGGCATTCGCATTTATATTCTTCCCATAATGCAAACAGAGTTTGGTTTGATGACTGATCCAGCTTTCTGGGATCACCTCCCAAATAAATACTTGCCTTTGAATGCACGTCTCAGGGGCTGCGCCTGGGAGATCTCAGACTAAGAGATTTAATGCTGGGAATGCTAAATTCAAGGAAACACGGATAAACCCAACAGTCACAGCACACTGCCCAGGAAATAGGAGAGAGTTCAGTGGAATGCAACAAATGTCACTTGACTCTGAAGGGCAGGACTTGAGGCCAGGAACGGGCCTGTTCAGTAAGTCCCCACGTGCAGGGAAAGGTGAGGGTGGTGTGACCTGTGATCTTACCAGTGGTTCTAGGATGTAAACTAGCCACCAGAGAGCACAGCGAGTGGAAGTATCCTCAGGATTTTTCCTGAATACACTTGGTCCTATTGTCCAGTGGCTTTTTTTTGTTTGTTTGTTTTTTTTTTTTTTTTAAAGCAGGGGATGTAAATAGGAAACTCACAAAAGCAAAATGACATGAGTTCATCTGTAAAAGTCATGAGAAACACAGAAATTTAAATGCCTCTACAAACAAACGCCTGATTATTTTTCTGGCAGTATTGAAATTTACAGAACAGACTGACCCTCTTACTGAAAACAATTTAAAATGCTAACTAAAATATAAATAACATTTTTAAATGCAAGCATGAGTGGGCGAGAATGTGGAATTCTCAGAGGCTACACACTGATTGGGAGCAGGAATCCAGACGGCCAGCAGAGAATCGAAGCCAGCTTTAGGCGGAAGGATTTGCAAGTCCCAGGCAACATGAAAGCTGGTGGCTTTCACAGACTGATTTGGGGGTAGGGTTGGCTGGGACCAGGAGACAAAGTCAGAGTTCACTCACATAAAATGGGGTCCACAAATGGCTTCCTTCAGAGTCAAGATAACCAAAGAAAACATTGTCCTCACTGCCTATGCTCTCCAAGTCCTCCCACAGTTTACACCCACACGAATCAGCAAGGAATGTGGATCATCTCAGACCTTGGCGTTGGGCAGAAAAGACAAAACCTCTCTAGAGAGACTACAGTCACAAGATATTCCTCTCATGGGTTTGCAATCCAATTCATATTACCTGTATAGTCTGAAAAACCTCAAGCTGTAAATTTAGCTTCTATTTTTAGGGGAAGACTAGCTGCTTTAATAAATAAAGCCTGTAATATCAGTGGCTTAACACAAACCGGGTTTATTTCTTGCTTATACCACACCCAGTTGCCAGAGAGTGGGAGCAGGGGGTGAGGAGCCTCTAGCAGAGGCTCTGCCTTCATTACATGGCTTACAAGGGCTCCCTGAGCATCTGAATCTACTCGTCAGGAGAAGAGAGAGGGTGCTGTGTGGGGACATTCAGGGGCGATGTGGTCGAATAGGAAAAATGGCCCCTGAATCATGTCTCCCTGTGCCCATGCCTCTTCCCATTGTGACTCTGAAGCTCCTCCCAGAAACAGTGGGGATTTGCTACCAATCCTTCGAATCTGAGTTGGATTTAAGATGTGTGTTGGCCAATAGGATGTGGTGGACGCAACTTTCTGGAGCTTCTGAGTTCAAGCCTTAAGGGGGCTGGCAGCATCCACATTTTCCCTCTTGAAGTCCAACCTCCATGTCAAAAGGATATCCAGGCAATCCTGCTGGAGAGAGAGGCTTTGTAGAGGCCATGAGGGATGGGACATCACACGGAGAGTCACGATGCCCCAGCTCACAGTGAGTAACAAGGCTGCTGGTGTGTGAGAGGGACCCTCTTGGACTTTCCAGTCCAAGCTAGCTTACAGCTCAACTCAACGTAGTTGCATAACTGAGCCCAGGTTCGACTAGCAAAATACTGCCCAGTAACTGACAGGTTCATGAGAAATAGTAAGATAGTTGTTGTCTTAAGGTGCTAGGTCTTCGGGTTGTTTGTGACATAGCAATAGGTAACTGAAATGAGTGTTCACTCAGTGGCAATGTTTTTATGGGCCAGGATTGGAAATGGGCGCATCGCTCCATGCACATTCTGCGGGCAAGCACTCAGGCTCAAGACCACAGTCAGCCCCAAGGAGGACTGGTAAGTAGCATCTCACTATGTGCTGAGGACGAGGAAGAAAATGTTTTGGTGGACAACTAGCTTGTGTCTAAAACAGAAATGACCCCTGCTCCATAGTTCCCAAGCACAAAACATAGGCAGAAACAGACAGCACCTGAAGGAATTTACCTACACTTCAGACTTCAAAGAATCAGAAAAAGTTTGAAATAAGCCCAGAAACAAAGCAGACATAACTCTGGCTATTGTAGTTATTTAAGAAGAACATAAAAGAATGGAATGCCAAAAAAGAAACTGAATGTAAACCAATTCCCCAAAATATGATGTATCAACACTGACTCAAGCGTTATAGGAGATCTGAGTGGGATTTATAACCATTAAAGATAAGCAATCAGCACTTAAAAGCTTCTCCACAAAGGAGTCCCAGATCCTGACAGATTTGTGGGCAAGTTGTAACAAATATTTAAATAATGATCATTTAAATATTACTCATCCTCTTCTAAAGAACAGCAAAAGAAAAACTATCCCTTAACATGTTATGAAGTGAGTATAATCATGCTACAGAAAACAAACAAGATGCTCAGGGAATGGAAATTTACAAGATATTCTTACTCAGGAACATATGTAAAAAAATCTGAAAGACACTTTCAGCAAACCAAATGGAGCATGGTATACAAGAGCTGACACATCATGACCCAGTTGGATTTATTCTAGGAATATGATGTTGGTTTAAAATTACATATAATTAAATATATTTATATATTAAATTATATATGTAATTATATATAATTTGCATATTAAATTAAATGAATAAAATTCACTATATTGACACATTAAAAGACTCTGGTTTCTGGTCTGGCATGTAAAGAGACTGGAAGTCATCACTCTGCCCTAACCCTAAGTAAAAAGTTGAACAAACTGAAAATCAACAGTCCTTAGACCCATCAGAGAACTGATCCATCCAGCAGGGCAAACTGTTGCCCCCAGTACTGGAGACACAGACAGGCAGGTAGAGAGAATCACAATTTACAGGAGCAGAAACCTCTGTGGCAACCAGTTCGGGGGTAGGAAAATTTCAGCTCTAATGGATGAACTGTTGGAGGCTCAGCATAGAAGAGTCTGAGAGTTAAAAGCTACAGGGGGATGCAGTGTAGGGGGAGAAGGACACCACACTGTTGTGAGTTTTACATCCCAGAGCTCTACCAGGTACTCAGGAAAAAGGAGAAAAAGTCCTTCATGCTTCCAGCAGGGCAAGCGAGAAATTAGCTATTTTGAAAAATGCCCGAGCAGTCTGTTCTTAATAAGGCCTGCCCTCAGGAGAAACTGTTCAACCAGAGCCTAATCTACTGAGGTTTTATCAGAGAGCAACTGACCTGGAGGAAGGGAAATACCCATCTCCAGTCCCCACTACCCATCCTGCTCCATCCTGAGAGGCACTGTGAAGTCCACAGTCCAGAAGCACAGGCTCATTAAAAGACAGAGATCCATTATTGGACAGTAGAATGTTTCCTCTTCCCCGCACCTCACCTCCACGTTACAAAGACCACTTACTGCAGTTCCTTTTACTCAGTATCTTGTCCAGCTTTCAGTGAAAAATGACAAGGCATACTAAAGGCAAAAAAAAAAAAAAAGAGCAAGTATCAGAACTAGAGTCAGATATGGCAGGAATGTTGTAATTACCAGGGTAGCAATTTAAGATAACTTATGAGTAATGCACTAAGAGCTTTAATGGGAAAAGTGGACAACATGCAAAGACAGATGGGTGATATAGGCAGAGAAATGGATATTCTGGGAAAGAATCACAAAGAAATGGAGAACACCTTTGATGGGCTCCCTAGCAGACAGGACATGGCTGAGGGAAGAATCTCTGAGCTTGAGGCATGTGAATAGAAACCAAAAAGCTGAGAGAAAGCGAAGACTGAGGGGGAAAACAGAACAGAATATCCAAGAACTGTAGGACAACTACAAAAGTTATAGTGTATCCATAATGGGAATACCAAATGGAGAAGAGAGAAAGGAACAGAACAAATATTTTAACCAATAATGATGGAGAATCTCCCCAAATTCATGCCAGACAGCAGACCACAGACAGATTCAGGAAGCCCAGAGAACAAACAGGAAAAATGCAAATGAAACAAAAAACTACAGCTGGACATATCAAAGAAAATCAAAGGTAAAGAAAAAGTCTCGAAAGAAGCCAGAGGAAAAAAACACCTTACTCACAGAGGAGCAAAGATAAAAATTACATCTGACTTCTCAGAAACCATTCAAGCAAGAAGAGAGTGGAGTGAAGTACTAAAACTGTTGGGAGGGAAACCCCACCAAGCTAGAATTCTGCATTCTGCAAAACTATATTTCAAAAGTGAAGGAGAAATTAAAATTTTCTCAGACAAAAATTGAGGAAGCGTGTAGCCTGTAGGACTGGCTTGCAAAATAATGTTCAAAGAAGTTCTTTAGAGAGAAGGAACATGAGACAGATCAGAAACTCAGATCTGCATAAAGGGAGGGCATCAGGGAAGGAGTAAGTAAAGTTAAAAAGTCATAGATTAAAAGAGAAAAAGTTTGAGTGCTCTCAATAGATTTAGGAAGGAGGTTTCATGAAATTAACCTTCCATTTATCATATGTGTTAAAAAAGATTTCAGAACAAATTAGGAATATAAAGAAATTGTGTTAGTTTGATAATAGTATCTTGTGAGGAAGGAAGGAAGGAAGGCAGGCAGGCAGGCAGGCAGGCAGGTAGGCAAGCATCTAATTTTACCTGAAAATTCTAAAATGTTTAAGAATAGGGAGAAGGAAAAGAACAAAAGCCTGCTACCAACACTTCTATTTGTTATTATCCAATGAAGTGAGGCAAAGATAGAACTATAAAGGATTGAAAAGAAAAAATAAAGCTGTCATAATTCAGAGCAGATATGATTGTCTAGTGAAAAAAATCCCTCCAAAAATCTGCAAGTGAATTATTATAATGAATAAGAGAGTTTAGCAAGTTTGCTGGAACAAAATCAACGTAGAGAATTTAATCTTATTTCCATAAACCATCGACAGTAGATATAGAAGTCATGATTAGCCAAAAACCGATTTAAAATAAAATTTAGCTTGTGACTTTCCACAAAACCTCTAGCTGAAATATTGACTGAATTTAAATTGACAGCTTAACAGTATTCAGTCCTCTGATCCTTAAAGATGGTATACCTCGCCTTTTATCTAAGTCCTGTCTAATTTCCCTCACCAGTGTTCTGGAGATTCCATTCTACAGGTCTGTTACATGTTATTTTGCTCATGTTATCAGGAAGTATTCCATGTTTTTATGCTATTGTAAATGGTAGATTTTTTTTCCCATTTCATTTTCAAATGGTTCATCACTAAATTCACTTATTTCTAGTAGCTTTTGTCCTGTGATTATCACAAAGGTAACATTCTCTGTTTATCAGCAGAGAAAGATTGATATTTTAACAACTGGTTATTGTATGGAAAAAGAAATGAATTGGATTCTTTATTACACACACGCATATAAACATGTGATAAACTAAAAAAGGAAAAGAGAAGAATGATACAACACAACATTCCAGCTGGTTACCTCTGAGGGAAACGGTAGGATGGGATTAGAATGGGGAACGGGGCACTTCAATTTCAATAGAAATGTTCTATCTATCAGACTGGGTCACTGGTACTAGGGTGTTCATAGCATTATTATTCTTTATCTCCTCATTTGTTTTATACCATATTTATTGTATTTGCTCAATGTTTGATAAAAAACAACAGCAATCAATGCTAGAGTTATCACTAGTAGTGGAGAATTATGACATACAATTTTTAAATGATGACAGAAAGAAAAAAGGAACAAATAGATTTCGATCAGGTAACAGAGGGCAGGAAAAAGAAAATAAAGAAATCCCCCAAAACCTAGATGTTCTAGAAGATGGCACAAATAAAATTTGCCAAAACAATTATAACAACTTCGTTAGTTAAACTTGGTTATTATAAGGCAAAAAACCAAAACAACATTCAGCTATATGAAGAAGTATATTCCAGGAAAATACAAACAAACATAACAAAACAGAGAATAGCAATATAGGCACTAGCTAAAATAAAGCCATTGAGACAGAAAGTTTTAATTTTGACAAAGGAGCTCATTTACTTTTCCAAAATTATAAAAACTTCCTGGAAAATAGCATAGTCTTGAATCAGCCAATTAATAATCTCACAATTTACAGTTGTTCCTTGTTATTCAGAGTCCATATTTGTGAATTTGCCTACCTGCAAAAATGCATGTATAATCCCAAAATCAATACTTGTGGCACCTTCACAGCCATTCACAGACGTGCACAGAGTGGCACAAAAATTGAGTCACCTGATGTGTAATTACCCACTGAGGTCAGACAAGGCTCAGCTCTGCCTCCCCGTTTCAGCTCTCAGCCTAAAAAACCAGTGTCCTTGTCATGGTCTATTTAGTGCCATAATTTTTTTTTCACTTTTTTATGTTTCTGTCGGTGATTTCACTGTTTAAAATGGCCTTGAGCATAGTGCTGAAGTGCCAGTAACATCCCTACATGCCAGAAGGCTGAACATGCCTACATGCCTTATGGAAGAAATATGTGTTAGTTATGCTTCATTCACACATAAGTTATGATGCTGGTGGCCATGAGCTCAATGTTAATGAAACAAAAATGTATATTAAGTGAGATGTCTTTAAACAATGACTCAGTGCTTGCTAATCCAGTCTCTGAGGGGACTTTTAGAAGGCAACTACCCCAAATAACAAAAATCAACCACATAAGGCAAAAAAATCATAATCATAGCAGAAGGATTTAGCATATCTCTGAAAAGTCAACAAACTGATTGGATTAAATTTAATTTAAATAAAACAAAAATACTAAAAATAGACTTACCATATGATTCAGCAATCCCACTCCTGGGCTTATATCTGGAGAGAACTCTAATTCGAAAAGATACACGTACCTTAATGTTCATAGCAGCACTATATACAATAGCCAAGACATGGAAACAATCTAAATGTCCATCAACAGATGACTGGATAAAGAAGTTGTGGTATATTTATACAATGGTATGCTACTCAGCCACAAAAAAGAATAAAATAATGCCATTTGCAGCAACATGGATGGACGTAGAGATCACCATTCTAAGTGAAGTAAGGCAGAAAGAGAAAGAAAAATACCATATGATATCACTTATGTGGAATCTTAAAAAAAAAAGAAAAAAAGAGGACACTAATGAACTCATCTACAAAACAGAAACAGACTTGCAGACATAGCTAAACAATCTTATGGTTACCTGGGGAAAGAGGGTAAGAAGGGATAAATTTGGGAATTTGAGATTTGCAAATGTCAACCACTATATTTAAAAATAGATTGAAAAAAACAAATTTCTTCTGTATAGTACAGGGAACCATGTTCAATATCTTGTAATAATGTTTAATGAAAAAAAATATGAAAATGAATATATGTATGTATATGCATGACTGGGACATTGTGCTGTACACCAGAAATTGACACATTGCAACTGACTATACTTCAGTTAAAAAAAAATTTAATTAAAATATAGAGAATCTAATAATAAAATACAACAAACTCATTTTGGCCTCTAGTTTTCCTCTCAGCCTAAAGTCAACATCCAGAGATGAATTTTCTCACACATCCAGACCCCTGGACCCTTATCCCTTCATCACCAATGATTTCTCCAGTCCAATACAGTCACCCAACCCCCCTGGTCACATCTTAGATATTGTCATCACCAAAAACTGCACTGTCTAAAATCTTGAGTTTAAGCATCCCACACACTGTCTGCCACCTTTGTTCTACCCAGCTCACTAACTCACAAACCCCTACGGCCACAATCCTTCAGCTCTTTGGAGATTGCCAAAATACTGGTCCCATAGCTTTCTGACTGCTTGTTTTTATTTCCCTTCCCTAATCCCAAGTCCATGACTTTTCATTGTGATCCTTCCCTTGCAAGTACCATCAGCTCCCTGTTTCTCTCCCATTCTCTCTCCAGGGAACACTCTCCCTCCAAACCTTTATTTGGCCAGTAGCTTATGATCCTCTAGGACTCTGTCCAGGTATAAGCTCTTCTGGTGGCCTTTCCTGACCAGCCTATGCAAACTGAATGCAGCCTGCTGTCTCTACCTCAGTTCCTCACTTCCTTCGTAGCACTCACGGCAACTTATAAATATTTTATTTGCTGTGTCTTTTTTCCCCTCTGTCTCCTGCACTAGAACATCAGTTCTATCAGGACAGGGATCCTGACTCTCTTGTTCTCTCTATATTCCAAGTACTTAATGTGATTCCTTGCAAGTATTAGAAACTCAGTAAGTACTCGTCATACAAAGGAATAGTTATCAACTTTTCTAAGCCTATAAAAAATGCATTATTTCCAAGTGTCTGTGGAATAATTATAAAATTTGATCACATGTAAGGACATAAATATAACCTTAATTAATTCTGTAATAGAGATTATACCACTTGCATTCTTTCACCACTGTGTAATAAAACCATATTATAATAATTTAACCCGTTGGAACCAACATTGACGCTAACCCATTGTAAAACTAGAAAGTCTATTTTCAATAACTTTTGGGGAAAAAAGAGAAAATGAAAGACTACAATTACATTACAAATATTTTAGAAATTAAAGAACATTATATATCAAAATCAATTGCATAGATCAAAAGCTATCTTCAGAAAAATGTATAGTCTTTAATGTTTTCTGTTATTAAGCAAGAAAAATAAAAATAAACTAAATATGTATTCACCAAAAAAGTTAAGGGAAAAAAAAGCACTGAAATGAACAAACATAAATGAGAGTTAAATGAATCAAGATAGAAACAATACATTGGAGATAAAAGGGAAAAAAGAAAATTGTTTGAACTTATCAATAAAATAGATAAAGTTTTGTCACGTGAAATCAAGGAAAATGAGGTAAAATAAACAAGTAGAGATAAAATTGGGCACATATGCACATGGAGAAAAATTAATTTAATTGCTAAGTTTCTTCTTTTAGCTAAACCTTCCTTTTTGCTTTCTCTAGATCCCTGACTTGGAGCCGAGCTCAGCGGGACAGAGTTGTACAGCAGTTCACACAATGGTTTTCCCATAAAGGCACATGTGTCAACTTCAAAAGCCCTTCAACCATGCCCTCCAAAACAAGGTAAGTGTCTCTGTCCTGCCCTGAATGACAAGGCTTTCACATTTCCCTTTGGGTCTCCCCATCTCCCTGCCATCTTCCTTATCAAAACAGCCTGACCTTTGACTTCTCAGAAAAAATTGCTGTCACATTTCCCTTTAATGGGTAATCAAACCAAAAAATATAGTAAGGGAAAAAATAAACAATACTGGCTCTAACTTCATAAGATCTTTATCTGCGTTATTCAGTCATGCATCTTGAGCAACTAAGATAGTCCCTGACCCAAAGCCATTGTTCAAAAATACAATTTGGGGAATGAATGGATAGCAGGTATGCAAATTTCCATCCATTAGAACTCATTCTCTCTCCACACTTTTCTGATTCAATGAAAGCACTGGCTCTCTTCCCAGCCAAGCCCAAGCCTTCAACTCATGCTTGAACTCCTGCCCTTCTCAGCTTCTCAGGAATCTTACATTATCAGTTCCCCTTTTTCTCTTATTCATAGTCTAAACCATACTCTTCACAACTGCTTTTAAACATGTTTGAGTCTGTCCCATTCAAAACAGAATTCTCCTTAAACCAACAGCTCACCTCCAGCTTCCATCTCTCTCCCTCTTGTGTCTTTCACAGAATTCTCACAGAGCAGTTCACATTTGCTGCCGTAAGCCTTGGACAATCTCCATCTATCAGTGTGGTACTAGCATCTCATTTTAAAGACCACAGCCTTCATCCATTCCTATTTGGCTTTCTTCCCCATGACTTCACTGAAGTTATTCTTATCTCAGGAATGGACTATTTGAGCACAAATCCAGTGATTATTTTTTTAATACCTCATCAAACATGACCGTCAATCCATTCTGAGCTGTTGACTGTTCCCTCCTTCTTAGAAAACATTTATCTGAGTTTCCACCTACGTTTCAGATTCTCCTTTTCTGAGTTCCTTGCAGGTTAATATTCTTTTACACGGTCAGTAAATATGGTAGTCTACTTCAGCCTTACCTAAGTCTTACAGGCATAGTTTTTATGACCACCTGCAAGCAAATGACCCACAGAGAGTTCTAGCACCAGCTCAGGTTATCTCTCTGACCCTCTCTGACTGGAATATGCGAGTGTCTTCTTCCTTCCTTGCATGCCAGTTTGGATATCTCCAAATCCCTTCAAACTCTAAAATCCTTGAGAATTTTGTCCTATCCAAGTCAGCTGTAAACCCAATAATATATAGTATAAGTAGAATAGTCTAACCCTTCTCAGAGTGCATTAATATTTGCCTACAAAATATTGCATATGTCTTCAGGCAGATTGCACACCAGTAATCTTAGAAAAAACTGAACTGGTATTAGTGAGATTGATAAATTAATGTTGACAGATTACTTGATGACAAAGCAGACCTCACTAACATCAAGTTCAGGAAGTATTTCCATCAAGTTCCCACCATATCAACAAACCTAAAAGCAAAGGGCCCATGTATCCTGTTTTCCTTTCTGTTGATTAGGAATGATGTTTCTCCTATTCCCACTTAAAGTAAACCCTCTGCCTGAGCACTGGGCACCTATAAGTTTTACTCTCTCTCCTGTCTCCTCTCTTTCCCCTCTTCTTTATTGAACCATTCTCTTCAGTATTCAGACATGTTGTAATTTCTCCCATCTTAGAAGTATTTTCTCAGTCTCATTTCCCCCTCCAGGTGCCACCTCAGTTTTGTTCTCCTTTATACCAAAGCCTTCGGGGAAAGTTATCCACTCTTTCTTTATACTGCCTCCCATTTCTCCTTTCTCTCTTGACCATCAGAATTCGACACTCACCCCCACCACACCATCAATACTGATATTACAAAATTCAGCTCTGATGTAAAGTTCAGGAAGCAGAGCAGTACCTAGCCAAGGAGAATGAATAGGCTGTGCCAGGGAGGTAGGAGGAAAACCAAGACCATGCGGTGTCCTAGAAACCAAGGAAAGGAAGTAATTCAAAAGGAAGGAGATGACGACTTGATTCAAAAGCTGCTGAGAGGTAGGATAATATGAGGACCGAGAAATGACCTGTGGACTAGGCAACTTGGAAGTCTCGAGGCCCTTGACAAGAGTGGATTCCATGGAGACACTGGAATGAAACCTTCATGGAGGGGGTTCAAAGAGAGTGGGAAGTGAGGAGAGTGACAGAGTCCCCAAGACCGCGTCCAGGCTCGACAATTTGCTGAGAGGATGGCATATAGTTGCATTCACATCTTTGAGTTGTTGCAGTGAGAGAATACACAGCAAAATCAGCAAAGGGAACACGGTGCAAAGGATGGAGTCTGAGAGAAACCAGGCACAAGCTTCCAAGGGGCCTCTGCCAGTGGAGTCGCACGAGCACAAGATGGGTTTAATTCCCGCAGCAATGAGTCGTGACAACAGGTATGAAATTAAGAGAAGCTCCCTAGAGACTCAGAATCTAAGTTTTTTATTGGTGATTGGTCATGTAGCAGCCTCTGCCTGCATGTACCAAAATTCCAGATTCCCAGAGTGAAAGCAAGTGTTCTGCATAAGCCACATTGTTCATGCAAACAATTTAGATATAATCAGCGAGTCTTACAATTAATGGTGGTGGGAGCCCTCTCCCAATTCAAGTCCTTTTAAAGTCAGGCCTGCTATATTAATTCTTTGTTTCACAAGGAGAGAAAGCCAGCAAGTGGAGAGCTTTTCTGTAAAGAAGGTGAGAGAAATCAGATGGCAGCTGGAGGAAATACAGGATGTCAAAGAGGTCTTTAAATTTAATTTAATTTAATCTTATTTTATTAAAATAGGTGAAGTTAAGAATGTTTGAATGCTAAAGGGAAGGATCCAGGAAGAACAGAAATTCCAGTGATGCAGGAGAGAGAGGGATGCTTAAGTAGAAGAGAAGAATGGGAGGCAGCACATGGTTCAAACATAGGCCTTTTAATAGAACATGGGAGGATCCCCATTGTGCCCATGATCACTACTGTTGATTGACATTGTAAATATATGTCTGTCTCAGTTATAAATTTTATTAACAAGAGAGCTCATGATAACAACATATGTTATAAAGTATAAAAAATCAATAGTTGTCTTATTTCAAAAATCTAATGAGGAACGAAAATCTGCATTCACCGTACCAATAGCAAAAAACACACCTAGACACACTCTATGAAGAACTTTTATTAAAAAAAAACACACTATAAAATGTTTCTCAGTGGCATAAAGACAGACAAGAATAAAAGGAGGGACGTACCAATCAATGTCCTTGGAAAGAAAGGCTAAATATTGTAATAGAGTATTTCCTCCTCAAGTTAATGTAATCCAAATTTATTTATTGAAATCAAAACTAATTTCAGAGGGAAGGAATTTAAAAGACCAATTTAAAAACTTTTTATTAACTAAATTATCCTCATGAATTAAATTAATTTCGATTCACATCAAAGCCTAATTGGTTTTTATTAGAGTAAAAAGTAGGCACTACAGTTTTTTCTTAATAATGTTTATTTTTGTATTATACAAATAATATATATTAATTGTTGGAAAACTTAGAATACATAGAAGGACTTTTTTTTTGAATAAAATAAAACCATCCAAAATGCAATCCTCAGAGAGAGCCACTCACTCTGAACATTTTACTTCAGGCTCTTTCTATGTCTGCAGTCCTTGATCTGCAGGGTGTTGAGAGGCAGAGCTTTCAGTTACCATGATTAAGTTATAACTCAGTCCTCCAACAAGATGTTTCAAATTTCAGTTTTCTCGTGGTATTAACTGTGAATAATTGCACAAAGTGCAAACTTTTCTCTAGGTCTTGGGCCCCCCAGCCATTTCACAAATAACCGATATGTGTCATGATCAGTGACCAGTGATACTGTTTCCTTCAGAGTCTGTCAGGGATGGGTCACTGTGCATTTGTTATTCCACTCACACAGACAGCAAAGCTTGTAGCTGTGTTGCCTCCTGGTCTCTCAGGGATAAATCTGTTACATTTTAGCAAAATGACAAATTGAAAGAGGAAACTGGCCAAAAAAGGGAAAGTTCAGTTAAAAAAAAATAAGGGATAATGATGGGAGTGATATAAATGGCCTATAGAAGAAATAGCTGACCATTGGAATGCTGATACTGCTGCCACTGGAGAGGAACCAAGTGAAGGCACGTTTATAGACACAAATGAGGAATGTAGTTCTAATGAAAGGATGAAGACATCCCAAAGGAAGTCTAACAAGTCTTTCCATTAAGGAAACGCTCAGACATTTGTCATGACTTTGATGGTGCACAGAATACAACGCTGGAAGATAATCCATTCTTAAAAAGGAGTCTGACCATTCACCAGGGCACAGAAAAATGTACCATATCGTAAGTTATATGACAAGAAGGCAAGCACTATTCATACTACCTTTAATAATTTTCTAACGAAATAAAACATTTTAATTGCCACTGCTTCTAATGCTTTAAGTTAGAGTGTCCTAAATAGATGTTAATTTCCACAGGCATAGAAAATAAACTTACGGTTAACAAAAGAGAAAAGGGGAGAGGGATAAATTAGGGTTTATTTTACTTCATATATATTACTTCAATATCAACAAATATAAATAAACACCATTTTGCATTCACTGATTGTGTCAACATTCATGCAATGATTCTCCTATTTAAAAAATATGAATTATTGCTTTTGCTTTATGATTATGAACAGTGCTACAAGGCACTTCCTAAAAGTAGGATTGCTCAAAGGGTAGGTGTATTTTTTTTAAATTTGATAACATATTACTGAACTGAGAGTCTGAAAGGTACACCAATTTACACTTCCTTTGGAGTAAAAGAGAACTCAATATTCAAATTCCACATTAAAATGGGTATTTTTAATCTAATCTTTGCAAATCCAATCAGTAAAACATTTCTTTGCATTTTTAAAAATTGTTGGACTGAATTAAACTTGTGTTAGAGCAAACTAAGAAACCAAGGCAAATTTCTATTTTACATTGGGAAGTATAAATTTTTAGGTCAGATAATTTAGAGATACTCATATTCAAACAGGCCTTTTTGTAGTTCTCCAAAGACTTCAATTGTTGTATAGCAATCAATGATACCTCTGTTTTCGTGGACTAGAAAATAGAGGATACACAGAAACAGAATACAAGTTTTGGATTCTGTTTATTGTTCTTGTCACTGGTTTGTTGGCTACAGATGTTTCAATGTTCATAATGGTCCATACGGATGTCTATGTATGCTGAAGATGCTTCTAACACTGGAATCCCCAGAAAATGGAGCAGAGGTTAACAGATGTTGGCTAAGGGACTGCTTTTATATCAAGACTCTTAAGCATAACACTGAGAATGGAAAGAGTTGAGGGGAAAAAAGTAGACGCAAGTTAAAACTAAGTAATAAATCAAATTTACTGCAATATTAATATCAACATAAGGTTAATTATAAACCTTAATATAACTTCAAAGTTAAGCAGTAACTTCATAGTTTATTCTGCTATGAAATAATGCCCTTGCAATGTATAAGGTTTGGCTAGCAATTTTTTTAATAATTGACAAACTTTTAATATTAGAAGTGTTCAAATTTCCAATTTTTCTCAAATCCTTGGAAGATCTGATAACGCGATATCTCTCATCCCCATGTGGCAACTGCAGACAGGGGCTGGAAACGTAGTTGCTTCCTCTACCAAGGAGCAAAGTCCACAGTCTCTTGCTTGTCTTTTTTATTCGTTTATATTCCCTGCCTATCTTTTGCTCAAGAGAGTAAATCAATCTTGAATTTCCTTATAAATTTATATTACTGGGGAAAGAAATGAAAACTTATTATGGACTCTAATCCGACTATCAATTATACTTGAAAGGGACAGCAGAAAAGTGTATTACTCTCTTTAGACATTTATTTCAGGGAAATGATTTTTTTTTCTTTAATATTGTTCTATTAAGTTCTTTCTGACTAGCTGCCCAAACAGATGACCTAATGCCCGAACACTGTGAGTTAACACACCATTTAGGGGTTAATAGATTTCCACCGAATTTTCCACGGTCCTGATGGAAGCACTTATCGGCCTTGATGCCAGTGTGATCTGCAGTGTAGATGAGAAATCTAGTCCTTTCATTTATTACCCCCACCCACACTAGTCCATTTTTCCCTAGAAAAGTACACAATCTGCCTGAAGTCACGCTCAATATTTTGTGGGCAAATTTTAATGTCCTCTTAAAAAAGAAGGGTTAGGCCCTTCTACTCCAACTGCAAATGATTTGCTTCAGAAGTGACTTGGCCATGACAAAAATTCTCAAAATACACGTCGTAGATAAGTAACTAAATTTACTTACTTACTTATTATATGTTCTTCAAAACAACCATCACCAAGCAAGATGGGCACTGTGCTGGCGCAGCCATTTCTGTGAAAAGATTTTACTTTTTCAAGTCTTATTCATTTTCAAACATTAGGAAGAAAGAAAGAGAGACATTTAGCTGGTTTCCCATTAAAGAAACAGACTCCATTAGGACAATGAATAGAGTCACGAACAATGTGAGCCTGGAATGAGACTTCCCAGCTCCCTAAAATAAAAGCTGACCAAGGTCAGTCACCCCTTTCCTGATGGTCTCACCTCACAATGACTGTTCCTTGATAAAAAGCTCTTTTTCTTCTCTGTGACTGACTACAGCTACTCGCTTACTGATTGTCAGAGGTCTGTACCTTCATCATCTTTAGAGATGCGCCGCAGTAACTAGCTTCTTGGTCTGCCCAAAACAAGCACTCCGTAAACGCCGGTAATCCCCTGGCTGGCTCACACGGCACCTGACTGAATACTCTTTACGTTCCTATTGTGAGCAGGAATATCTATCAGGTTGATCCCAATGCCCCATTAGCTCTAGTGATTTTCTGTCATATCCACCCTTCTCTTTATCCCTCCCTCCTTTGCCCAGAGTCAGGGATGGGCCACCTCTTACTTGGACACTTGCGATATCCTACTGTCCTCTCTGCCCCTGTGATCCTTCTAATATTAAATTTTGAACATGCCCTCCCTTTCAAACTCTTCAGTGCCCTCCCCTCCCTACACAATGAAAACTCTCAGGATAATATAAAAGGAATGCTCTAACACTTGCCCACCTGTCTAACTTCATTTTCCATTACACGTAGGATCCTATGATAAATTCCCATATTACTGAACAATGTCCAAATACGCCATCTCTTTCAGATCTTTTCTTTACGTAGGCTGTTTCCTTGGCCTGGAATATGCAGCCCTGCCTGTGGGCCTGGATAACTCCCACTCATTCCTCTCAGCTCCAAACAGCCTCCCCTGAAACCTCCCCTCACTTCTAAGACACAGCAGATCTCACTGTGCTGGCACACGCCTCCAGTAGAGTATGCCTCACGTTGTAATCAAATTTGCTTGGAAGTGTTTCTCACTCGTAGACTGTGAATCCCTCCAGGGAAGCAGCTGTTTCTGTTCTTACTTGCATCCTTGGTACTTGTTACTAATAGGTTGACGGAGCTCTGCACACAGAAGGCCATCAATTCATTCTGATTGAATGTAAGAAAGGACAAGAGTTGACCAGTCATTTCCTTGAGAACTTCATTCATTCATTCACCCATGCATTCACCCATTCATATATTCATTCATTTATTGACTGCTTCCTAAAAATGGGTAGACTATTGTACTGGATGCCATTGAGAGGCTTAATAAAAATGAGGCCACTTCACTCATCAGGGCCAGAGGCATTGAAAGCCAAACTAACAAATCTTGGAATTTTTCTTAGGGACAATACAGGCCAATTATTAGGGCCAATGTGTAAATATAATAAAAAGAATAACGAACATCATCATCACAATGGTATCTCACAGGAATACATCACCTAACAGTTTATGAAGCTCTCAGGTGTTTGCAACCTATTTATCACATTATAAATCATTAGAGATATTTGGGGAAGGGGGCAGTCCTGGGTTATGATCGTCTCTAACTTACTGACAACAGAAATGAGGCTTAGAAAGACTAAGAGACTAGTCTAAGCTTATTCTGTGTGTGATAGCCCAGTCCTTTACCCTTTCCTGTGCCCATAACTTTAGCCATCAAACTTAGCAGTTCCTTCCACTCAGACTCTGGCTCGACCCACATGACCTACTTTGGCTAACGGGATGTCAGCAAACATAATGCTAGGAGAGGCTTGAATAGCCCATGCACACCTGGGCTTCCTTGTTCTTGTCCTCTGCCATCACCACACGAAGCACTGCCCAGGCTAGCCTGTTGGCCCCAGAGGAAGGAGGAAAAACACTTAGAGCAGAGACTTCAGCCATCTGAACCATCACTCTATAGACAGCTACGAGTCTAGACATGAGAGTGAACTCGGTCAAGGCTGGAACTGCTTGGTTCTTCAGCCCAGGATAAATCACAACCCTCAGACTCATGAAGGCACTATATGTTTTTTATTTTAGGCCACTGAATTTGGAGGTGGTTATTCATAAAGAATTATAATGACAGTCCACCCAGTTAATAAAATAAAAACCAGGACTAGAAAACATTCTTATTGCAGTCATTCTTTATAGATGCTTGCAACCCTGTAGGACATTAGGCGTCTGGGTATTGAAGGTGGAACACACCCAGTTTAAAGAGTCCAGATGCCTCTCCATTTCCTGGGGATTATCCACCTTGAGGAGTTCCGTGACTTAGTGAGAGAGTGCAGACACTTCTTTATGTCGTGGACAGCTCATGATTCCTAACTTCCAAAGTATCTTTCCTATGAGGAAAAAAAAATGTTTTTATAGCACAATATCCCAGGCTATGCTAAACCGTGATTTGGAGACCAGTTGAACTATTAGCTGAGGGCACTCTCTCACTGGAGGCAGTTCCTTGGTCAGAAGTGGGAGGAATGAAGAGAGGGATGAAAAGGCCAGTGGGGGACATTTCTTCCAAGCCCCTTCTAGCAATCAAGTATAAGGACCCCAGGGAGAGAGGAAGGTCATGAGACATGATCTGGAATGTGGGGTTTAGATGAGATTTGGCCAGTTGGATCAGCACAAAGGGATGGAAGTGGAGGCAGAGATAATGCTTTGGGCCCAGATAACAAAGAAAATCTTTTGTAGGAGAACACTGAGCATGACTCTTGTGAAGGGAGAACCCAGAACAGAACATGGCATGTGCTCTTCAGTAGTCCTGGACCTTGGCAGCATTTGTGCTGGGCAAAATCCCTCTTGGCGGAGACACAGTCCACTTAGGGGCTCGGCATCCATGGTTCTGATTGAATCACTCACCACACGCCTTGTGGGTACCAAACACTAACAAGTGGTCAGAGACAAAATCCAGAAGCAGTGTTCTCTGGGCTAAATGGACATTCAGAACTAACTGGGTAGCTCTGAAGTGGGTCTTAAAGCCCTGCACACGTGTCAGTAGGAACTAGGGACAACAAAGCAAATTTTAGTGTTAAAATTAGTGTTTAACCTTAAAGGCTGGTGATGCCAAGAGGCTCAGGTTCCAACTATTAAAATTAAAATCGAAATGTACTATCTCCATGATGTGATACCACACCTAATAGAATGAATAAGATTAAAAAAAAAAAGATGATATGAAGTGTTGGCAAGGATAAGAAATAACAAGAATGCTCACACAATGCTGGTGGGAGTGTAGATTTTAACAACCACTGTCGAGCAATGTTTACTAAGCTGCCTATGTGCAAACTCTGACTGAGCAATCTTACTTCCAGGTATAAATTGAACAGAAATATGTTCCTATGTTCACCAAAGACATGTGCAAGGAAGTTCACACCACCATTATTTTAACAAGGAAAAACTGGAAACAGCCAAAATGCCCATCAATGATCATACTGGATGATTACATGTTGAAATAGTCACACATACTATACAACAATCAGAATGACCTACAATCACACCTGATGATCTGAATGGGGCTCACAAACTTCACGCTGAGCAAAGGAAGACACAAAGGAGACACAGTGTATGACTCTATTTATAGAAAATCTGAAAATCGGCAAAATGAATCAACACGGTCAGAAATGAGGACAGTGCTCTCCTGGGGGACTTGGGCAATGGTGTCCAAAAGGGGCATGAGATGGGCTTTGGGGATGATGGTCAGGCTCTGCTTCTTGATCTGAGTGCTGGTCACATGGATGCTTTTACGTTATGAAAATTAATTGAGTTGCACACTTAAGACCTGCATACTTTTCTATGTCTGTGTTATACTTTGATAAATTTTTTTTTTAAATTTGACATTAAACATCATGTTGAGGTAATATGACGTGATAAAAACTTGGTGGTTGTACAAACGGCAGACACTGTCTTCATAGCTGAATCAATAAATTATG
Source organism: Camelus bactrianus (assembly GCF_048773025.1). Lineage (NCBI taxonomy): Eukaryota > Metazoa > Chordata > Mammalia > Artiodactyla > Camelidae > Camelus > Camelus bactrianus. The sequence continues at coordinate 1,576,214 of NC_133557.1, read as the reverse complement.
ATCTCTGAGTTTTAGCTGCCTCATTTTAAAAATGGGGAAAATGATAACTGTGCTGTCTATTCATAGGGTTGATTTGAGAATCAAGTGAGTTAATGGGTTTGAAAAAAAAGAAACTTGGTAAATTGTGAAAATGTATGCATATGGAAGATATCCTTGTTGGAATAAAGCAAAAGGGAGTTTTAATTTTAATTTTTAAATGATTTTTCACTGTTAAGGAATAACTCCCTTTGGCAAATGATAGTAATTGCAAGTGTTTTGGATCAAGTTTTAAAAAGCAGGTTTGTCAATTATATAATGGTCTTTAATGTACCCAGATTGTTGCTTTTGTTTCAGAAAAACAGAAAATTACATGATAGCTTGTAAATGGCACATTCAATTTCACACACTGAAAATGCTTGAAAAGCAAAAGGTCCACATACAATGCAGGAACTCAAATATAATGGCATCAAATGATACATAATTTGATTCGTTCAACCGCATTTCCAGAAATTAATCACTGAGTGTCAGTGTCTTTCTGTCTTCTACGACTTGGTTTGTCAAAAGAAAACTGCCCTTTTTGCCATATCACGACTAATCAGTAATAGTTGGTTCTCTTCAATCCAGTGCTCAGCATCTGAAAACATCTGAAAAGGTTCAGACTGCTACTCCCTCACTCAATTTACTAAAGTGTCGCAAACGTAATGAGCTTCCTTTTTGTGCCTCCTAACGTGCTTAGAAACACCTTTAGCAATCAATGGAAACTTTGTTAGAGCAAAAATTGGGAGTAAAGATTAGGAGAGGAAATTGGAATGCACGACCTGTAGCTTCCTCTCTCACTGATGTTTTTTCTCTAGATCACAGTGTCTGAACAGTGTCACAACTGAACTTTTAGGACGGCTAATCGTTTGTGGGGTGGGAGCGTGCTAGCCTGTGCATTGTAAGATATTTAGCAGCACCTCTGACTTCTAACCAGCGAATGCCAACAGTACCCTCCCCCCAAGTTGTGACAACCGGAAAGGTCTCTGGCCGTTGCCAGATAATCTTCGGGAAGGTAGAAGGGGTTAAAATTTCCTCCAGGTGAGGACAACTGCTCTAGATGGAAATCAGCTAATGCGTTTGTCTTCAGATCTGCTCTAAGATGTCTACACCTTCATAGAATTTTTTTCAAAACTGTCTGGAAACAGTCTGGAGGTAAGGTGCCCTGCTCAGGTGTACAAATAACCGGGTGTTTTGGCAAACCCGTGTTGTTCTCTGGGCATAGTGGGTCACTGTCTGGTGTGCACAGCTGTAGAGCATACCTCTACATTTTGAGAAGATTTTGAGGAGATCAGAGAGAAGAAGAAAAGAAAACAAGGGGAAAGAGGCAATCATTGAGGGGAATGAAGATAATGTCCAGGTCTGCCTGGGAAGGGGCTTCGTGATGCTGTTGTGGGTCTGTGTACCCAGTGCCCACTGGAGCCGCCCTGCTCACATTCCCTTACACTTTCTGATGCCAGATACCAGCAATTGATATCCTGTGCCTTTTTTTTCCAGCCACGGAACCACCTTCAGCTCATGAGCAAGGGTTGAATGAAAGTGCAGGGAAATCAGTTTCTCTGGGAGCAGAACTTCAGTCTTTGACAGGCTCAATGCTAATCGGTGGATAAGGTCCCTTGATGAACGGGAGTTGGTGGATAATGACCCCAGCTCCCCTGACCCTCGGCTGGGATATCCCTAAGGTATGTGTTCTGCACTGGCTCCCACAGTCACCCACAGGACTGAGCTCCAGCTGGTAACTAGGCTGCATCACCTTTTTTGTTTCAGTCCCCTGCCACACCGTCAATGTTCCCTTGGTTCACCTCCAAAAACATGACTTGTACTTGAATCAGTGGTTTGGTTCTGGGGAAGATCAAAGCAAGATGGTCTGGTGGGATATGGCTTTTTGCTGTTGCACTAGGTTCTGGAATATTCCAAACCCACAAAGCTTTCCTTGGGAGAATTCAAGTCCACAGGGATCCTCCTGGCCCAAGCTATTTGATCAGAAAGAATACCTTCCCTCCCTTTCTGGGGAGCTACACAGTAATAACCCTTTTGAAGAGCAAACAGCACAAGTAGGTGGTGTTTTCTTAGTCTATTTTTTGTCATTTACTCATGTAGGCACAGAATGTTGCATGGTAATTCACAGCTCTATGAACTATAATTTACTGTTATAAGGTTATAATCTAGGAACAAACAGTTTACAATGCCTGTTTAAAGGGAAAAAGAAAAAAGGTTTCTATGGGACTCTGAACCTCCATAGACACCAAGTAAGTAAACCCAGGGAAGGAAATGTACTCGTTCTATTTCTAAAAACATAGCGAGGTTATATAACCAATTGATAAAATACAATGCCTTTTCTGTTAATGTCTGGATTTAAGAAAACCTCTGTATGTAAGTCTTTAGTATGTTTTCCTCAAAATTCAGCTGGGAATGGTTTTACATGATGAACTGGGCCATCAATTACAAAGAAAAGCAGTGATAAACACACGTGTGAAGTACAATGTTATACGAACAAAAGACAAGCAGGAAGTGAGGGTTTATCAACACTGTATGCTTATGAACATGTGTTTACTTCATCTTTTTGAAATCAGGTTTAGAATTCTGACAAAATATACAGCATTTAAAACCTTTTTGGCACTGAAGACAATGCACATTCTTTCAAACACATTATATCTGTTTACTGACTGTTCAGTTATCAAAGATTGTATTCATTTTTGTATGTATCCATACAATGAAGTTTAAAAAATGTAGAAATGACTAAACCTCTAAGAAAAGTTCTGAAACACAGAAGGATACTAATAAAACTTAGAGAAAGAGAGATCCCATTTACAACATGCAGAGATATTCAACACTGCAATACCTATAACAGATTTAAAAAAACATACAGAGTAAGAACAATTGGAAATGAACGGAATCAAACATACTAGGACTAATCAAGTAAGACCTAGGCATGGCAGATTGACTGAACCCATGGCTGTATCCATTCTGGGCTTGCCAACGTGGCCTGCTTTGGCCAATGAAACTGTCAACTTGATGTCATCATAGACTTTAGAATGTGCTTGCATATTTTTACTGTGTCCCTGGAAGACCACCACGGCTCTGAGAACACAGCTGGGCCAGCCTGCTAGGAGATAAGAGACCACCTGGAGCAGTGCCAGCTTGTTCCAGCAGAAAACATCCTACACCAGACTAGCCTCCAGGCACCCCAACAGCTAGATGTGGATGCTTGAGATTGCTCAGGCAAGATTAGCCAAGCCTGGCCAGAAGCAGACCTGCAGAGCAGCCCCCGAGACTTGATGGAGTAAAGGTTGTTGTTGTAAAGCCACTAAGTCTTAGAGTGGTTTGTTATTGAGCAATATTAGGTATGCCTTATATATAAGGTATAGCTAATCAACAATCATTGGAGTAGAAAGCAAGATGGGAAATACTTGTCATGAATGTGGGTTCGCTCTTACACTCGCAGTAGGAGAGTGGGCACTAGAGTTAAATAAATGTAGGCATCACAGAAAAGATTCATGATCCCATTGGCAGACGTGATTTTTCTATTCTAGGGGATTTGCTCAACAAACATAAAGTAAAAATGCCAGAGAACAAATACAGAAGGGCCACTACTCAACAGTACTTACCTAGCACTGAAGTTAAATCTTTACCTGAAATCGTCCATGTTACATCTGAACTCATGACCAGATTAATCAAAGCTTGGAATTTCATTAGGCATTCTTTATTTTATTAAGAAATCCTAGATGTATGTGTGCTATATATGCTATATATATGCCACACCATTAGTATGTTTCAGCATAATTTTTGAATGCTATTGGTCTCAAAGAACAACACTGATTTCATAATAGTTTCAATAATGCTTTAAAAAATATAAGTGAGACTAGTGATTCTCAAACTCTGTTGCATATTAGAATCAATTGAAGAGTTTTTTTTCAATCTCCATACCTTGGTGAAACCCCGGAGCAAATACACTAGAATTATGGGACCATGACACAGGCTTCATTTTTTCAACTTACTCAGCTGACGCCAATATACAGCCACGTTTGAGCACTAACTGATGCAGGAAAAACGGATGTGGGGCATGAGGGGGGCCACGTCCCAGGCCTCGGCTGAGCCCCTCGGATGTGCCCCACCAAGTGTGGGTCCTTGGTTTCGCGCAGGAAAAAATTCAAGAGCGAGCCACAGTTGAGTAAAGGTAGATTTATTTAGAGAGATACATACTGCATTGAGTGGAGGCTGTTTCAGAAGGTGAGAGAAAGGCCATGAGGTGTGGGGGTTGGGGGCTCAGGTTAAAGTAAAAGTAGGTACACACTCCACAGACAGAGTGCGGGCTGTCTCCAGAAGAGGGGGGGGAGCAAAAAGGGCTATGAGGGGCAGTGTTGCCAGATTTTATGGGTTTCGTAGCTTTATATGCTAATAAGTGGAAGGACCAGTCTAACTGTCCTAGGGAAGGGGCAGGGATTCCCAGGAAGTTGGCCATTTCCCACTCTTTGACCTTTTGTGGTCAGCCTTGGAACTGCCTTTGTGTCTGTGGGCATGTTATTCACCATGCTAATATATTACAATGGGTGAGTAATGAAGCTCAAGGTGTAATAGAAGTCAAATCTCCCACCATCTTGAGCCCCAAGGCCTACTGGGGGTTGAATCTTCCGCCATTCTGGTGTTAACTGCTGTGTTGTTCCTTGAAAGGCTTTGCCCTGCCCCCTTCCTTCCTGTCTCATAATGATCTAGTCCTAGATCTGTGCTGTTTAGTACAACAGCAACTAGGCACATGTGGCTACTAATGTGAAATTTTAGTCTGAATTAAGATGAGCTGTAAAGGGAAAATGCAAACCAGATTTCAAAGATGTATAAAAACAAATGTAAAAGGTCTCATTGATAGTTTTTATATTTATTACATGGTAAAATGACACTATTTTGAATATCTGGATTAAATAAAATACATTATTAAAGTTAATTTCACCTGGCTGTATTTTTTTAAATGTTACTAGGAAATTTTAAATTTCATATGTAGCTCAATTTTGTGGCTAATATGTCTTTCTATTAGACAGCCCTGATCTGAGATGGTCCACTAAACTAGCATATAATGCATATAAATAATTTTAATATTCATGTGACTTTACAAAAGCTTGCCTAATGAAGTATGTGTTTACACTCTAGAAAACTTGATATGATGTTCTGTAGGGGGTTCATTTTTAAAGAAATAACCCTCTGTAACCCATTACTGGTTGTGTTACAGTGTTTTTGTCGTTGCTTATGCAAAATAACTGACATGCATTTAATTTTTATGATTATACCCAATTTAATATCTTAAATGTCATACTGATGGAAAGTTTATTTAGGATTTAAAACCACAGGTATAATTAAAATGTGCCAAAATCATCTTACTGAAAAGTTGGGTGTCAATCAATGACATTTTGTCAGTGAGATAAAATATTAAAGGGAAGATGGAGGTAGAATCTGAAAAAAAAAATAACTGATATTGTGCCTGCTAGCTATATTGTTAAATTTTGATTTTTCATGATTAAATACTGTAATAGAAAGAAACATTTATATTGCCATTTATATTTGCTTTACTGAATGGGCAGCATTCTACTTGTGATGCTGATTAGGTTGAATTCTTTTGAATAGCATTACTTTAAAAAAATCATGGGAAAAAGGATGCTACATATGAATGTGAATATGTAGGGTAGAGCTAATTGTGTGTTAAGTCTAATTTTAAAACATTTAATGCTAGCACATTGGTTAAATTTGCAAGGCACCATTCCAGGGTTTGTAATGTTTAAAAAATCTGGCCCAGGTTGTATTTTAACTTATTTCACATCTCCTATGACCGTCATTATTATTCATCAGATGATAATTAATATCCATGGCTGGAGGCCATTTTGGATTTTATTAAAACTCTTCTTTTTCTAGTATAGAGTTTCCTTTATCCCATATTAATTTATTTCCCATTCACTGTGGCAAAGCTCCTAAAATGAATATATTCATAAATTCTTATAATAACATCCTGATTATTTAAAAATGACTAAAATGCTGTGTCTTTTCCCCAAATCACTTGCTTTTGTCAGTTGGTTTACTCTCATCCATAGTGGAATATTTCACTTTCAGCCAAAAGGAAAAAGGAGGTCACATCACAGCAGCACTGGATGCAGGACAAACATGACGGCCATCTCTGTCCACCTGGTTAATGGTTTACAGCTCAATTATTCCTTGTCCTTCTATAAACACCGGTCCCCACCCTTTGTTATCGTCATGTTAGTTTTTATGTATTTTCCTCATAAATCTCCATGAGGTCAGGGAAATTTATCTTAGTTTTGTTTTTTCATTTAACTCTAAAGTTAAGTTCTCCTTTAAACAAGACAACAGCCATGACAAAAAAAGAAAGAAAGAAAGAAGAAATAAAAGAGGAGCTTTTACCTCTGACTGGGTTGTAAGGGCCTCTCCTGCCTCACCCTCTCTTACTATACCCTGTAAGCTCTGAAGGAAGTGAGAGTTGAAAAGCTGTTTTATTCAATATTTATCAGCTTTGCTCAAAACGTTTTTAAAAGATGTTGCTCTCCCCCACTGGCTTGCACCAAACCAACTATGCAAAACTAGAGGCCACAGTGAGGGCAAGATTAGGAGAGTGAGCTCCCAGCATCAACTTCCTAAACAAGGTACAACTGGCCCAACCATTTACGTCCCTCCTAAGGCACAGTCTGTCTGAAGTCATAGCTCTGGTTATTCATTTTTTTCCTAGTCTATCTGATAAATTCCCTGAGGTCATGGATATTGCCCATACATAATAAATGGCAATATCTGAAGATTAAATGGAATATCTTACCCATTTTTGCATGCTCCCAGTAGCTATAGGCTTGCCCAGAAGGAATTCAATAAACACACTGAGTGCTATAACAGGCACCTACTCTGAGATTGGGAATTATTTCCAATGTAAACTCTTCTTAGGTTTCTCTTTCCTAGTAGCAAGTAGAATTAATTGAATTGGCAGTTACAGTGAAATAAATGCTCAGAAATGTTCAGATGTGAATTCATATGGTGGCTTTGCTTGTTTGGTGTTTTAAGAGTACAGTTCGAGTATATCTTTAGTTAATGGCTCATTAGGGATTTATTTGCAAATAACTAAAATATTCATATGTATCACCTGTTTGGTATATCATAGTCAGGGAGACCAAAATGTGGTTACCTCCTAAACCAACTTTTAAAATTTAATAGTATTACCCAGTGAACTGAGAGAATCTGTTCATGGTGCCAATATTCACCCTCTCTCCTCTTTTGGTTTTTGCCTCTGGTATTCATTCACAAGTAACAGTAGTTGCCGTTTATTCAGACCCTCGTATGTGCTGGATGCTTTACCCATTTTTATTTAATTTTTCATAACCTTATAAGTTAAAGATTATAATCCCCATTTTTCACATTCAGATGATAATTAATGCATGTAATTGTCGTAACCTCATAAAGTATACTAGTCGAGGTTCTTCAGAGAAACAGAGCCAACTAGGGAGAGAGAAAGACTTATTTTAAGGAATTGACTCACGTGATTGTGGAGGCTGGCAAGTCCAAAATCTGCAGGGTGAGCCGGCAGGCTGGAGGTCCAGGGAAGAGTTGCAGTTTAAGTCCAAGGGGACTATGTTTGGCAGAATTCCTTTTCTCTCAGGGAAAGACAGTTTTTTTTTTCCCATTAGGGTCTTTAACCGATTGGATGAGCTCAACCACATTATGGAAGACAGTCTGCTTCAAAGTCCACTGACTTAAATATTAATCTGACCTTTAAAAAATATCTTCACGTATACATCTAGGCTATGTTTGACCAAATATCTGAGTACCGTGGCACAGCCAAATTGACACATGAAATTAACCATCATACAAGGTAAATATTATGAGTCCATGTTACTGTAGGGGAACAAAACTTACCACCCCAAAGTATCTTTCTGGTATGCAGATTTTTTCAAACTGGAAATAATCAAGGCCCAGAACACTCAGGAAGAAACTTTAACCTCCCCCCTAATTACCTAAAAATTTTAGCTAGAGAAACTACTCCAGGGATAGCACTATCACCAACGAGATCCACAAAAAACACACGCTCAGCGTGGTCGACAAATAGAGCCTGGAGATCAGAGTCCTCTCTGTGTCCCATTTACTCTGCATGGCCCAGCAAACATTAATTTTCCAAACATTTGCTTCCCCACCTTTATATGATTTGCCTTCCTCCCTTGAAGTCTCAAACCACTACCCTGGAACATCTTCTTTTGCCTTGAAACTGAAGACAATATTTAAAGTTAGGGTTTCCACCATTTCGGTGAGTTACTGTTTTCCTGGGTCTCTCCCATGTACACAAGTGGCTGAACTTTGGTTTGATTTTCTCCTGTTAATCTGTCTCCTGTCAACTTAGTTCTTAGACCAGCCAGAAGAACCTAGAAGGGTAGAGGAAAATTTATTCCTTTCTGATATTACAGATGAATGCAGTAAGTTTCACAGATGTTAAGTAATTTGCACAACATCAGACAGTTTGTTATGGCTCACTGGACTTTATAAAGGGGGCTTTTGTTTCCCAAAGTCCATATATTTTTCACTACATATACTGTCTGTCAAATTAATATTTTTTTCATTTAAGTAGAAATACATTCTTCCAGAGCGAAACTCTCGTTAAGAGACACATTTAGTGACTGTAGCTGTATATTTTAGAGGTCTAATTTCTCCACCAATAAATATTTTTCCAAGGATGATGATCTAACCTAATGAAGTGGGTGTCTGTCATGAGAAACAGCTCTCTACAACCAAACAGGCAGTGAGAAAAACTAGGGAATCCTCCTGTCCTTTATAATCTCTGAAAACTTTTCCAGGCATTCTATTTCTGATTCCAACACTTGAATTCAGGACCCTACTACTTCTTTCCTAAAATGCATATTACAGCATTTCATATCTAGTCTTCACTTTATATTCTGAAATTCTGCATTTAATCAGACCACCACCACCACCATCACGCCCTTCTCCCCCACATTTTAAGTATTTCTCAATTAATCCACTGAAAAGAGCTGAAATTTTGAGGTGAGGCATCAAAAATCTTTTCCAGACAAGCTTCAACTATCTTTCCAGCCACCATTTTAGCCCTTCACTATGAAGAATACACTCAAGTTAAACCTGTCTGTGAAAAGGTTCTTGAGCTCAGATATAATTTGATTTTTTTGGCTATGTATGCCTTTGTATTGACCTTTCTGCAAATGAACTTATCTTCTGACTCCATCTCTTGCCCTTCAGGCTTCTCAAAAGTTTTCTCATCACCCCAACCAGTAGCAACTCTTCTTCCTCAAATTGCTCAACGGTGCATTTAAAGTTTTCAGTTTTAGATACTGGTTGATCTCATCTGTTCAGAGGGTGCTGAAATCAGTTCCCCAAAAGGGATCACAAGGCCAAATGCAATTGGTTCCCCATTACCTGAGGATGTCGTGTGTCCTGCACAAGGGGTCTGCCAAAGTAGGTGCTCAATAAACGCGTAACACATTAACTGACGAATCAACCAGAGAAGAAGACTACAGCTTGTGGGACAAAGGCGAACTTGACTCTCAGTGAACGGTAACTTTCAGCCCTCTCCCACTTTCCTCTCCCTGGCCCAGGGTCACCGTCCACTAGGCCACAGGACTCTAGCAAGGGACTGGCACTGCGCATGCCCGGTAACCACAGGCACCCCCTCCCCGGGCGCAGAGCCCGCTCGGCCCCGCCCCTCCCGCTGCTCGTGCGCGCGCGCGCGGCCCCGCGGAGCGTGCCCTGCGTGCGGGTGCCCGCCGAGCCCGCCGGGCGCTGGATCCCCGAGTGCCCAGGCTGGGGCCTGAGGAGCGGGCACCGGGCCGGGGCAGCGAGTGGCGAGCGGCGCAAGCGGCGGCGGCGCCGGAGGGGACGAGGACCGCGGGCGGTGAGTGAGGGCGCCGCGGGAGAGCGTGCGGGCGCCTCCGCGCGTGCGCAGCGTCGGACCGCTGGGCCAGGGGCGCGCTCCCGGACTCGGGTCGGAGGGGCCGAGCGCGTCTGGGTCGGGACGGGCCGCCGATCGGTGTCTGACCGGGGGACGTGGGGGCGCAGGCATCACCCGCCCGGGCTCGAGAGGCGCTGGCCGGGCGGGTGGGCTTCCCGAGGGGCTCCAGGCGGGACAGTGCGGGGCCCGAGCTGGGGTCCTGGCGCCCCGGCCGGGGGTGCAGGGCCAGCTGCAGCCGTGGACCCCGGGGAGGGCGAGGCGAACCCCCCGGAACACCTGCGGGCCGTACGGGCACCGGCCGAGTGCGCGACCTCCGGGGTGGCCAAGGTCCAGGGCGGGGGCGCGGCCGGGGAGCCTCGGCGCCGAGCAGGTGGTGGGGGCCGCGCCCCTCGCCCGGTGAGGCGCTTGGTTGGAAACCGGAGCAAACTTCCCCCAAGTAACTTTACTGAGGCGCTGCCTGCGGGTTCTGGAGACAGGACCCGTACTGGGGGCTCCGGGAACCGACACCCCAGCCTTGCCTGGCCCTGGTCGCCGCAGGACCCCCGCGAATGATAAGTGGGCTTCTGTCGGTTCACTTTCCTTCTGGTCCTGGAGCTCATCCTCCAAGTTCTGAGCGGCATTCGTGGCCCATTCACTCTTAAAATAGATGTGTAAGTTTGGTGTTTTGGTAAGAAGGATGTTTGCTCTCTTGGGAAGAAAAGGCTTATACTGCCTTGTCTTTTTATCTCAAAGAAAGTATTGTTAGGGCTTGCTGGGGATTCCTATTTATCAAGAAACCTATTGTCCTGTGTGTGCTTGGACAAAGCCAGCTAATTTCTATTATTAGTCATAAAAAGACAAAGGGAGATAATTGTGTCCTTTCTAGTTTCTTTTCTTTCTTTCTTACTTTTTTTGGGTTTAAATCCACCTCGTCACATTGCCAAATCTTGGAATGCTGTAGTTCTCAAAATTGGCTGCACATAACAATCACTGGAGAGTTTTAAAACTCTATACTCAAAATTGCACCTCAGATCAATTAAAACACAATTATTTTAAAGTACCCTCGGCGATTGCAACGTTCAGCAGAGTTGGGAACCACTGGTTTAATCTAAGAAAGTCAAGATTTTCTTTTTGCGAAGTAGCATTGAGTTTGTAACTGATGAGGTGAAACTAGCTTCGTTTTCCGTCGGTAGGAACTCACAAAGAGTGGTTTGTTCCCCACCCCCCCCCCTCCCCGGGGAGGGAGGGAAGCGTCTCTAATAGTTCAAACTTTAACTGAACTATATAATCCAACTCTAGCGTCCAGAACGTTGTTCTAACTGGTATTTTGAATTTCTGTTGGATGCATTGAATTTCTTAGTAGTAAGCCCACCTTCCCTGACTCCTGCAGCAGCCAGGGAGTTTCATCTTCTTTTAACCCACTCTAGCCTCCCTCTCCTCGCCCTCTCCCAGCTGCCCTCTTTTAACCCTCCCCCCAGCCTATGGGAGGATCCCCCTCCCTCAGAAATGTACTAACTCTGAGGGGTTACTGCGGGTTCCCATAGCAACGGGTCTTCCAGGGGAAGTGGGCGGGTCTACCTTTGGTTTTCTGAATAGGACTCTTCCTTTTCTAAAGATTTTAAATCACTCTTTTCAGTTGTTGGCTTCAGCTCAGGTAAGGGTGAGCTCATGCAATTCCACTTTTTCTTTCTAAGTAATTGCTGAATTATTTATTAATGCCGTTGTATGGAGTGATAATGCTAGCAGCCATACTGTTCTCCCCTGAATGTTTGTTCTTTAACAATCTTTGCACCGAGAACTTGTCTACCAAAGTCCCAAAAGAGGTGGAAACAACTTTAATTTTTTTTCCTTTGGGGCACATGAATCTAAGAATTGTGTGCATCATTTTTCTAAAGTCCGAAGACGTATTTAAGAAATTTAAAAAATGAAATATAATCCTATATCCATACAAAAACCTTTGGCAATTTGTGGCCAAAAAATGACACTGTCATTCTAAGTTGTTTCATTCCTAGAAAGTGCTTTGCTATGATTCTTTACAAAAAGTTAAACCGCTTGTAATGTTATACTTTAAAATAACAAAGGAAAGGCAGTTTGTCTACAGACTCCCCCACCCATTCCTTTCCTTCCCCAACACACACACATCCAAAGATAATTTTTTTTTAATGTTCACTCTTTTATGCTCCATACAGGTACTCTGTAGCCATCTAATTCCAGATTACCTTGCAAAGAGCTCTTAAAACTGTTCCAAACAAAGTAGTACATATAGACATATTTACGTGTCTCCAGGCTTTTTGATTTTTGAAACCTTTTAACCTTTATTGAGTAAATAATAGTCAGAATTCAGTCAGTCCAGAATGCTTATAGTAAGTAGTACAGTGATTCCCAGCATGTATTGGGTATTGAAGAGGTTCTGTCTATCTACTCTTGTGTTATGTGCTAGTTAAATTTCAGAACTGGACTATCCAAGCAAATTCTGTAAGGCTAATTTCCCCCATTTCATTGAGAAAAGAATAATAATGGAAAATCCTCTCATTAGATGGACCTTATAGTTCAACAGTAATGCTGTGAGCGAAGACAGTCACCTTTCACCTAATCTTTTATCACATGTTTAAAAATTGAGACCTTCTAAGTAACTGCAGTTTAAAATTACTATTGTTTCTATGGTTTTTAAACATTTTAAAATAAAAAGGAGTTATCTAGGTTGTAGACATTTTGAGAATTATCCCCCCAAAATTAAAAAAATTAAAATCACAGTGATGTCATCCAGAAATAAATAACTGTTCGTGGGATAATGTGCTTCCATTTGTTTTTTATTTGTCTGCAGAGATATACTTTTAAGCAAAATTGGCATTTTAATTTCATTTGTAGTTTTAAATACTGCCCTTCACTTAATGTATCACAGACATTTCCTATGCTCTTAAATCTTCTTTGAAAATAAGATTCTTAATGATGGGTATGCCAAAGTTTATTTAACTGATTTTCTCTTGTTTAACGTATTTCCATGTTTAGTGTTTGGGAATACGATATTAAACTCTGGTTGCACATCCTAGCTTGGGCACTTCTAATCTAAGTGACCTTAAGTACCTAATTATTTGATTGTGTTTCCTTTATCCAGAGAATGAGGGTAATAATTATGCCTGCAACATAGAGTCTTGGAGTGATGAAATGAACCAAGTAAAGAAAGGTCTTCATCAGAGTCTGCGAGAGGGGATAGGCTCAGAAAGTCATAGTAGACACACAGGCAGAGCTGGGGTAAATGCCCTTGTCTGAAAGTCTCACTCTCTGACTTGCTCAGGCCAGATTTATAGCACAATTCCTGCGGCAGAGGTGAACTCTTTTATGACTCTTGAGGCGTGTTGCCAGATTGCTTATGCCAAGGCACATTGATTCCCTTACACGCTGAATGGTCTTCCCATAGTGTCACACTCCAGTGTTTAATCTTTCCTAATTTTCTGTTAACATGTGCTCTTATTTTAATGTCTATTTCTTGGTAATTAGTGAAAGTAGCAATTTGCTTTTTGTTTGTTTTATCTTTTGAGAGTTGTCCATTCAGGTACTTTGCCAATTTATTCTTAATCGATGATTTTTAAAGATGACTTAAAATATCTGTCTGATACAAAGAGTACTATGCATTTACCACGTTTGTAGCAATTTTTTTCTCCACAGCTCATTATTTGTCTTTTTTATTTTACTTTATGGCAATTTCCAAACAACAAGATTTTTTTCACTTTTATGTAGTCAGCTCTCTGTTTCTTGTCCTTTATGACTTATCCTTGTAAATATTTATGTTTGGAAAGGCCAGAGGTGAGATAAATGAAACAAAAGTTTTGGAAAAGCTATTAGATTTTTACATTTAATTGTATCTTAGTGTGTGGATATGAATTGTCTTACAGCACCTCTTCCTCCTGAGCTAGCCGGTTCTTTGTTAAATAGTGCATCCTCTCCTCATTGGGTTGTGGTCTTTCTTTCCTTTGTTGTATTTAAAGATCTTGACTAGCTTTTGAGTCTGATTGTGTTTTAAGTCTTAGGCACCTAACATTGATCTCTAACCTTAATCAGTGCTAAATCTTTTTAACTGTACATTTAGAATACATAGTGGAGCAAGTCACAGTATTCTTTAAAAGACCATTATTCAGCTGTCCTTTCAGATAATCATCTTATTATCTTTCTCTTTAAACTAACACATGCACACAAACTGTAAAATAAGTTATCCCCTATGCTCACCACACAACCACCAGTCCCCTTGGTCTCCCTTCTGCTTAGCAGCCTTTTGACTGTTAAGGGTTTCTTCTGAGGTCTTCACTGGGGCCATGTGTAAGGTCTTTCCTCTTGGGCTGTCAGAGAGTGGTCTTCCTCTGGCACCCAGGGCGGAGGAAAGGGTGTGGCCACTGGTGTTCAGGAGGCATCTGGCTGGAGTCTTAGCATCTCCTTTATACGGAGGTGCTTTGGGGAAGGTTCTGGTATTCTCACAATCCAAAGACTTAACCTTTACCTACTCTCCTAAGAATCGATTTCCGGGCTCCACAGTGAGGAGGTGGGAAGGGCATCCAGGGAGGTAGGGCTTCTCAGACACCCTGTGCCAACCTTATTTCAGCCCGTCGCCCTTTCCCCTCTAGTTTTGGAGCACACTGGAGTGCTGCTCAGCTTTCCCCTCTGGTAGCATAGTGCTTCACTCTTAGGTCTGCTAAGTTGATGCTTGTCCCATCTGCTTCATGATTTTGTAATTTCCGCTACGGTTCTTTAAATCCTTGGGTCTATATCTTCTGGAAAGATCTCTTTACTACCATTTTTGTGGAGTTTAGAGAGAGGATGTGCTTGAATGTTTTGTTAAACCTGCCATCTTAACCTGGAAGACTCTGCAGATGAATGCTTGAAACTAAGAAGTATCCAGTTATTTTGGTCCTTTGGCAGGGACTGTCATGTACATGTAGTGTAGTCAGTGTTTCTATTAAGACACATGAAAAGTTATGCAGACCTTCTGCCTCTTAGCAGAGATGTGTTTGTCTGTTTAATCTTTATGTAGGTCATAATATTTCTTGTTAGGGTTCTTCTTAGGTAGTTATGTTTTTGTTGCTGTCCTGATGGAGTCCTCAAAATGGCTATTGTTGGCATAAGATGGTTGTTGACTTACGTATCTTTATTTCATAGCTGGGTCTTATTCTAAGGGCTTTTTGCAGTTTATATAATCAGTTGTGTATAATGATGCTTGTGACTCTTTCTAATAATTATGCCTCGTATTTTGGTTTTATGGCAGGCTGCACTAGTGTTAGCATTCTGGAACACTATAAAATAGCTCTGGAACATTACCAAATAGTAATGGCAATAAGGTGCAAACTGATGTTGTTCTTTAATAGGAAAAACAGTAGTACAGTATTGGCTTTTGGTTTATCATAATTCCTCATAAGGACAAAGAAAATCTATCCTTTTGTTTCCAATTTACCTAGAGGTATTTTTATTTTTTCTAAGGGATAGGAATTGAGTATTAGCGAATTACTGTTAGCAGGTACAGCTTATTATTGGTATTTTTTAGTAAATCTGGCGACTTGAGTCCCAAGTACTAAATTGGAGTAAATCCTTCCTTTTGAATAATTCTTTAGAAAAATAAATTCAATTCATGACAAAATTGAAAGATAACATCATATTCAGTGCATATTCACATCTTCTCAGGTGGGGTACGGTGACCAGGACTTTTTCAAAAGAAAATTATAAATTGCTAAATCCAACAATTAGTCCTCATTTTTATATGTTGGCAGCATTTGGTACAATTGATCATTCCCTCTTTTTTAATTTGACTTTTTTCATCTGATTTTGAGGACAGCACAGTCTCCTGCTTTTCCTACTGACTTTTCAGTCATTTTTAAAAGATACCTCAGTTTTAACAGGGCTAAAGTAGAATTTCTGATCTTCCTCTCTAAACCTGCTCTCCTTGTAACCTGCACCACTTTGGTGGGGGTAGCTCCATTTTTTCAGGTTATTCAATCCAAGAAGCTTGGAATCACCCTGACTCTTCTCTTTCTCTTGCACTTTACATTCAGGCTGTCAGCAGATCCTGCTCCTTTATCTTCAGAATGCATCCCGAGTCATACAGATGTCTTCCAGATAAACCCAGGAGCTCGGCCCTTTTCCCGCTTCTGCGAGCGAGCACCTTCGTCCTAGTCTCCAGCACCTGTTGCCTGCATGGTTGCTGTGGCCTCTCCTTTCTCCTTCCCTGTGATGTTATCAGCATAACAGCCCAGAGTGATCTTTTTGAAACATAGGTCTGATATGCTTAAAACCCTCCAGTGGCTTTTCATGTTACTCAGAGTAAAAGTCAGATTCCTCATGATGATTCAGAGGCCCAACACAGACCCGTTACCAGGAACCCTGACCTCCTCCCAACTCCTTTCCCCCTCATGCTCTTCATTCCAGCCATCCTCACCTCCTCGCTGATCCCATAGCACCCCAGGCATGTTCCCACTTCTAGGTCTTTGTGCTCGGTTTTCCCTGTGCCTGTAATATTTTCTCCCCAGATATATTCGTGGCCAACTCCCTCACCTCCTTCAAGTCTTCACTAAATGAGCACCTTGTTGGTGATGTCTGCTCTCTTTACAATCACAAATCATGCCCTGAATCTCTCTTCTAAATTACTATGTGACTTACTTATTTACTTGTTTGTTTATTTTTGGTGATTTGTCTCTTTCCGCATCCCTGCTAGACAACGTGGGCAACTATTTTATATCTGTTCATGAATGTGTCCCAAGTGTCTGGAACATAGAAGATGGTCAGTAAATGTTTTTTGAATGAATGAATATAGTCTGCCTTCTCTCTCTTTTTTTTTTTTTTTTTTCCCAAAGACTGTCTCATAAAGCAGTGTAGTCCTTTGGCATCTATGGATCCAGCATTGATGATTTAGCATCTCACCAGCAAGAGAGAAGTTGCAGGACATGTATAGTTTATAATGGGTATTACAATACAGAGAGTGGTTATGAGGATTCAGTAGGAAACTGTGAAGTGCTAAGCTGTGCCACTGTGTAGGAACAGGTCACCTAAGTATCAGAAAGCCTAGCCAGCTGCCTCGATTCACATCTGAATGATGTGAGTTGAATTCTAGAACCTGCTTTCTTTGGATTTCAGTCTTTAACCAAGGGCGGGCAGTGGCCTCGCCTTGGGAACATTTCCAAACACAGGGTGCCTGAGCTCCCTGGTATCAGTGATGTACTGTTGCTGTATTTGTTCCTCAACCAGTCTGTGAAAGTGGATGTGATCACTTAGTTTCTCCTTTTATACCTTCTTGCTGTTCAGGACATCTCCCCATTTCTCATATCCCCTTTAAACTCTTCTCCCTCTGAGGTTCTAGCTGAAATGAGTTATTTTATAAGGTGATTTTGAAGTCCTTCAGAGCCACAGAGAAGCACATAATTGAACATGATATTAAATCCACAAAATGAAAGGATCTCAGTCCTTTGCCTTCAGTTTCCCAGACAGGCGTGCATTGCAGCCATCCCTGTAGCAATCATTAGAGCAGTCATTTTAAAGTTTTGCTTACAGTTTCTAGAGACTCATTTTGTGACCTTCAAATTTGAGAACTTCTGTCTAAAAAACATCAGACTTCTCCTCTTTTGATAGAGCAAGAAATACTTGTATGCTTTATATTGTTGTAATTGCTGTGCAAATTAGTGGAATTGTGTGCAAGAAAAATATGATTATTTTAGAGATTGTATAGGCAGCGAAAGAATAGATAATAAAACAAAATCATGATCTCTATATCTCCAGAAATGCATAAACCCAATACCACCCAGTACCAGTAACCTAAACATAAAATGTGAACATTTTCCTCAGTTTTTATTTTTTTCTTAAAACATATGCAGTTCCTTATTTTTTTTAAATCTATTTAGTTTTTCTGTAATAGTATATGAGCAAGGGAGGTCCCATATTCAGAGGGTATAAACATGTTAGCCACAGTTGCTATACATGTTGGAAATAAAGTTTTGCAAGCACCACTAACACCACTGTTCTGAATGCATCTACCTGATGAATTTGCCTTGTCTTTGAAGCTCGGATTGTATCTTGGTTTTGTAATTGTGAGGATTCAGTCTTTAAGAAATATCACTATTACAATTTACTTTGAACCCTAAACAGTCAGTACTATTGGCCAAGGCAGAGTGGAAAGCATTGACTGCTTTTCTGTTGCTGAATTGCAAAACAGTCCTTAGTTTAGGCTATTAATGGGTAGCCCAGTTGGAAAAAGCAGCTTGTTTTTATAGTTCTACAGCTGGGCTGGGGACCTATGTATTTGTTTTCTTCGTGAATTTTTTTTTTTTAATTGCCACCTTTTCTTATATTTATCCAGGGTTTTGGAAGTGGCGATCTCACCTGCCCAGCACTAGCAGACGAACCTACTCTGTAGTGAGGGACTGATTTTTGGCCTTCAGCTGTTACACGTGAGGTCTGTGCGAAGACAGGGCTTACGTCTAGACTGCCACCTGTTCTCGTTTTGTGCATGGACCATGTAGTGGAAAGTTAAGTGTAGCAGTCACACCACATTTAGATGTGTTGTTGGGGGCTTATTGGAGAGGGAGCTACATTCCTAGGAAGTCTAGAAAATGATAACATTCTTAATTAGGGTTACAGCAGGTCTCTCTCGTTAAAATAATCTTACTGTCAACGTTAAAGCTGGTGAGAAGCTGCCCAGAAGCACCTCCTGCTCCAGATGCAGGTTCAGGCTCCAAACAGCTGTTGAAGCTGTCGCCACCTCTCACCCAGCCCTTCCCCCACTCCCGTGTAAGACACTCCTGGCAGAGGTGCATCCCAGCCTGTTTCGGCCCTTCCCCTGGTTTCTTCTTCACCCCTCCCGTGGCCTCAGGACCTAAAGGTGCCAGAAGCTGGCCCCAGCTGTTGATATGCGCAGGCAGGCACCTCTGCTCCCTCCCCCAGAGGACTTCAGCACACATTTCAGTAAATGCTGTAGAACTTCCTTATGGGAATTAGTGGGTTTCCTTGTTAATTTAATTCCCTAGTTAGTCACCAAGTATTTCTTTGGGACCTGTGGGATCAGCCCATGAAATTCTGGTTTACGTTACTACCTACTTTCTCCTTGAAAGGCTCTGACACAAACAGTTGCACAAGTATTTCTTTTTTTTCCGAGGCAACCATTCTGTTTTCATTTTCATCAGAAATGCTTTAAGCATACTTCCATTTCATCACACAGAATATTAAGAAAATGTGTACTTGAGGGTTGAAGTTTAATAAAATCCACCGTTTTTATTGCTGCATCTCCTAGAGATCCCTGTGAATCATTGATTATGGCGAAGGAGTGCACGGTAGCTCGTCTGCATTCACACAAGCCATTTCATCACTGTTCCTGCATCCTCCAGCCCCGCAGGTGTGACTGGGGAGGCCTGGGGAAGGCAAGGCCACTGGACAGGTCCTTCAGTGATGTGCCCTTTGGCCACTTAGAATGCACTGGAGTGACCATTCAAAGCTAAGGAACCAGCAGTTTCAGTAGTGAAAAGGAGTCTGGCTGTGAACCAGTCCTTATAAGTTTGAAGCTCCCTTTTCTGTTTGGAGCAGATGGCTCCTCCCATGGGGCTTTTGGTTATGCATGACCACTGCCGGATGTCACAGAGAGGTTTCAGAGGGCCTCAGTCACTGCAGCTACTTCAAACTTTCTGAACCAACGCAGTTCGCAACTGCTTAAACGCCTAATACTTTAAAGTTATACACACTTTAACCAACAGACGCAAAGCGATGTGTTTACTTCATCCCACTTTCCAGAAAATACACTTTTATAACCAGTTGAACTTGTTACTTAAAAATTCAAGTTATATTTTTTCCAACACACAATTCAAGCCATTATTTTATGATAGTTTGTTTACATTACCAATCCTACTAATGATTTTTAAAATCATTGCTGGCGGTAAGTTTCCTTTCATAAATGCACCAGCCCAGCGAGAGACTTTCAAGGCACGGCTAGTATATTCAGCTTTTCCACTATTGAAATGACCATTTCCATTTATTCTGACTCCAGTATTGTAAGATAGTATATAGATTGAAGTTGAGAATTCTTTATTTTTGAGGAAAAAATTAAAAGTGCGATTACTTCGCACTCCAGTCCTTAGTAAAGTGTGCCACCGAAACGCACTGATGTTTTCCTGGTTTTGCTTGTGCTCAGAGGTAATTTGAAAGGTGACGTTGCCCATCCCTAGCAGTGTGGTTTGTTTGCAGGGTAGGCATGAGTTTCTAGACTGTTCCATACTCAGCCCTGTACACACAAGCCTATTTTATCGTAACTTTGTTTGAAGATGGGCTATGTCTAATATAGTGGAAATTCATCCATTCAGTATTAAGTACAGACGAAACACATTTCAAAGCCACATATAAAAGTCTTTTTAATTATCCATTTTTTAAGGTTTTTCATATGACTGCTTTCCTCCTTTCATGTGAATTGCTGAAAATCCTTTCTAGTTCATTAAATCACTAAAATTCTCTACTGGTGTTATAAATAAATACGCCAGACCCTGAAATGAGACTAGTTGATAAAGGCAGCTTTGTCCTGGTAACTGAGCCTTGCTCTTCATTAATCCACACTTCTGAGTATGTGACTGTCTGTGTTACATGAAGTTTTAGACTTCTAATTAAGCAAAGCCTTGCTCTGAGTACATGTGGAGACTTGCTCTAAGTCGAGCTTTAGTATTTTCAGTTGCACTAGCTGCAAGATGAATGTGATGTGATAAAACCGCATTTGTGCTTAGACATGTTCAGGAGAGCCTCCGGGCACATTTAACAGCTGTCTGGGTTCTCTACCACTGTACCTTGTGTAAGCCTGCATCTCAGACAGCTGGAAACCTCACAGCCCTGGGTCTCAGACCATTTAGCAGAGGACCAGTTGCACTCCAAATGGACTTGGAAGTGTTGAGGTTGATCCTTCCTGTTATGTAATGATTGAAAGCCAGGTGTGATGCTCTTATCTCTTGTTGGGAGGTCTAGAGATGCTGCTCAGAGAACTCATCTAATCAGACCACCTAAGCCCAGATGGGATGTGAGAGAGTGCGGCACCGACACCGAGAGTCTGGAAGCACCGGGAAGTCCTCCCTGTTGAGGTGTCTGGACTGCATTATGAAGGGTGGATAGACTCTGACAGGTGGGTTGCAGGGAAGAAAGGGTAGTGAGGATGCCGGGAAGCAGTGGGTTCATTTGCAGTTGGGGAATAGTCTTGTTCGGAAGGTAGGGGAATGAAGAGGACAAGTCGCAGCTCGGAGGCAGATCATGGAGATGCAGAATGCACTGTAAGCCATGTGGCTTCCTCTCTCTGAGAAAGGTGAGGCAGGATTTCTTCTCTTTCCTTATGGGTAGGTGCGTGGTCTGCAGTCCTGGCATGCCGATGCAGCAGGAGACACCATCCTCGTTTCACGTGGAGCCTCTTACCGAAGAGCAGCACAGAGTGGATGGTTACGACTTGGCCACCCGCCACTTAAAATATCCCTTTTAATTTCCTTTTTATGCCATATTTTAAATGTTGTAAGAGAGCGTTAACATTAAACAAATACTGACGCCAGCCAGGTCTCCTGTACTGAACTGTCAGTGGATCATGGCATCCCTGCAGCTGGCTAGTAAGACAGGTATGCAGAGACCTGACTCGTGTAAGCTTTGATCACCATTCTCAGAGACCGTCAGCCCTTCCATGGTTTGGTTCCAGTAGTCATCACTACCATGGGTCTTGTATGAGTCCATGCAGTTCTTGACTGTGGTAAATGACTGCTTCTCTGTGTAATAAAAATAAATAAATAAATAAATAAATAAATAAATAAATAAATAAATAAATAAATAAATAAATAAATAAGTAAGTAAATAAGTAAATAAATAAATAAATAAATAAATAAAGTAGTAACAATTGAATTGTCACTTTTTGAAAATAAATTTTGACTTGAATACTTTGATTCTGCTCATTATAGTTAAGATACACACAATAATGTTGTCGGCCAGAGGTTCTTGTCTTGTCACAGAAAGAATTCAGAAACGAGACATGGAGGTCAAGAAAGCAAAGCAAGGAGTTGTTAAGGGATAGATAGTACGCTCTTGAGGAAAGAGCGGGTAGACCCAGGTGAGTAGCTGCCCCGAGTTTCCTTGGCAAGCTGGTTATATGGCTGTGATTGGGCAGAATAGTCATTGGCGAGGAGGGGTTTGGGGTCATCTTTCCTGATCTTCATCGCAGCCCCACCTTCCCAGGTGGGGAGGAGGGATTTTTTTTGTCCTTATTTAGTCTTGATTGGGAAGTTGGATGAGGTCATAATGAACAAAGGTTACAGTCTGATGGGGGGTGGTATCATAAGCAAAAGGTTACATTTGGACAGAGGTCATAATGATCAAAAGGTTACATTCAGATAGTGGAGATTCCTGTCTTGTCCCACCCTTTTGCCTCCAGGACACTTATCAACCCAGAAGGTATGATTTTTATCAGTCCAGAGGATCCTGTTTTTCTTGGTCTGTCCAAGGACCCCCGTGGTTCACAAGATGTCTGGTTTTCTACCATTTGGCCCATGTCCCCCTTTCTCTGCTCATATTTAGCTACCTGCTTGCTCTAACATAAATACTGTCTGCCTATTGTTATATGATGCAGAGATTGAGGAAACCCAAAATTAAAAAACAAAGTTCTATGAATAGTCATGACTTTCTAAGTGAGACTTCTTTGAGCATTATTTTATGAGCAATTAAATTATTTTATTCTATAACTCTGGGCAGTTCAAGTACTGACCTACTTATATAGTAGCCCTTAATTTAAGAAAAAACTTGCTGAATATATTATTAGAATTGAATTTTTTGGGGGAATACCTTGTTTTCTTAGTTCTGACACATACAATGAAAGTGTATAGAACCGCCTCAACTTTTTGCTCTGATTATGACAGCATGAGAGATCGAAGCAAAAGAGAGAACTTTATCAGTGCCAAGTAATTATTTCTGCAGCAAATGGTGGCCGTCTCTGAATGCGACTTGGTTTTGATATAGTTAAGGCTATGCCAACATTACAGTACAATGTGCCTTTATATTGTGTCCTTCACAACAGTCATGGGGAATTGAAGACTTTAAAGCTGATTAAAAGTAGCATAAAACATATTTTTTTATTTGGACTTTGAACAGATTTTACTTTGAGTTTTTGCCAGAAGCTGGTTTCCATAATAACTCTCTGTCACAGGCTTCTAATTCTACTTGGATGTTTTGTTAGAAGATATTTTTGTGACTCAGCTTAGAAATGTGTGTGCCTTTTTCATTTTCATTTGTTGGTCTCCACTCCAGAAAAGGTATGTAGAAACTCGGGCGTGAAGATGCCTTGTGACTTCAGACGTGTCGGTGTTTTCCCACGGCGCAGTTTCTCCCAGCATAGCAGAGCTCTTATTTTTAGATCTTGTGTTTTTTGCTTGAAATAAGTATATTTCACTCTAGTCACATACATTGTAAAAATGAAAGAAGGCGTTCCATTAAATAGTAACTAATTGAAGTCTTTGTGGATATGGGTGTTATGATGGTCAAAACACAGAATTGACAACTGGTCTTTTCTCTGTGTTTTTGCTAAAATAGGAATGGAAGGTTGCTTTTTGTTGTTGTTGTTTGTTTTTTCCTGGCATTTACCAACACTATCCTGTTCATTTTGCAGTGATAAAAATTTTTAGTCTAAGATAGTTTGTATCATCCCTTCAGGTGTTTTAGGGGGAGGTAGGAAGCTGAGGGAAAGGAGAGCAGTGATCGTTTCTAAGCTCCCTTGAGTGACTTATGTTTGGGAATCTCATTTTACCTCGCAGGGCTTTTTCACTGATTTGTGAACGTTGGGAAAATTCGTTTGTGATACCCTGTTAATAATCAAGACTGATTGCGGAATATCTGATGATTTGAAGGTTGTCTGGATTTTTTCTTCCTGTTCCATGTGCTCGTTGGAAAAGGGTGACTTCACCACATAGAGGAAGACATTCTTTGGTTAAGTACATAAGCGAAGAGGGCCTTTGGATTAATGTCCCCTGTTGGGTCACAAGAGCCCCCCTTCAGGCCTTCTCAGAAAGGACCTCCTGAGCCCTCATTTTACTTTTCTTTGAATTAATTGTTTTCAGGTACCTAGGAGAAAGCCATATATCTAATGGGATCATTGTAATATGATGATATTTCTTCCTCTTAAGACTAACATTTTAGAATAGATTCTATTTGTTTAAAAATTATTAATAATTTCAAAGGAGTCATTTAGCTCCAGGTTTAACCAATGTATAACATCATTGTAAGTTAATAAATTTTTGATTGATGGATAAAATATCTTTAGCAAATATTACCCAGAGAGATCGTAGCCTTCTTTTAATTACACGTACATGGATAGCTGTGTGCCATGGGAAAATATTAGAAACACATTGTATTAATGCTGGAACTCTTACCAGTCCTGGCAATGGAAATTCTCATTTTGGAATTTCCATCTAGACTTTCTACCATATCATCGGTTGTCATAGCAGCAGTCTCAATTGAGAATTGTGATTATATACTTATCAGATGATTTCTTGATGAAAGCTCAATTTTTCTAATGTAGTTCAGCCAGAATTCTGAGCTGTCACCTTGCGTGGTTAGGGGAATAATTAACCAACCTAAAGAAGAGAGTCCTTTTTTCCTGCTGAATTACATATATATATATATATATATATATATATATATATATATATTTACCTTATTTCACAGGCTGTAAGGTGTCATCAGTTGTAAGACATGCCTTTATTTTATGTACCAACAGGAAAGTGGGGAGCCTAATAATTATACTCACAAAACGCCATTAATTATAAGTTACAACCCAATTTCAGAGACGTTAAAATGTGGAGGGGAGAAAAAAGGAATCCTACAATCAATAAAATATGCCATGTATGTATACTCATAAGTTTAAGTTAGATATTGGCCATAATCATAGTATTAAAATATAAGGGAAACTATATTAAATAAATCATTGTTTCTGCCAAACATTATACAGATTATTTAACCCTAGAAATCTAGAATTGGGAAAGGTAAGAGAGATTATGTGGTCAATATGAGGAAACTTAACATGAGATCATGCAGAGTATATGGAAATTAGCAATTGATTTCCTTGTTTACCAAAGTATCTTAAACTTTACAAAGAATTCATAGTAGTATTCTTTTAAATACCTATCTTTAGAGTATCTCCTATGATATATCCTATATGTTCTTTTTCAAGATCACTTCATTTAACATATGATAGAAAATAATTTAGCATTTATATGAGTTTAATACTCCAAACAAGTTACAGACACAGCTATAATCATCAAATGTCATGTTAAATACTATATGAAGTTTTAAAAGAATCATTGTTTCTGCCTTCAGAGAATTGTCGATTCTACCTTTGGACATTTCTTCCAAATTTAAAGTACAGTTTAAGGTCAACTGGAACTTTGTGTGGGGAAGAGGAAACGACTTTCACCCGTGAGCCCCATCCTTCGGCCAGCACTGAGGCTTGCCTTGTCCATTGTTCATCTTAGCTATCATCACCCTTGATGCTAGAATTCAAACTGAGTCCTTGAGAGGCCAAATCGAGCTGCTAGTGTAGACATCGCTGGGTGGCTCTCTCAGGAGGTGGGTACAGCAGGGCATCTGCCAGCAGATGGTCTCCAGGTCCAGTGGACACCCTGCCTGGGGTGCCGGTTCCAGGTGCACATTTCAGGCATTGACCTGATCACAACGCACACATCTTATTGAACCTCACCTGCAAAATCTGAGCAAGATCCACAGCAACCTGGGACCTGCTTGGTGGGGCTGGAGCACGCCTGCAGAGTGATGAAATACCAGTAGCCCTGAAGCCTGGAAGATTACAAGGCAGGGAGCCAGATTAATCTTTGGGTTTTTGTGTTTTGGAAAACTGTATCACAAATGTTTCCTGCTTTCAGTACATTTGTTACTAATGGTGGAAGTTTCCCTTTCCAGAGTGTTTTCAACTTTTTATCAAAGTGCTTTCACAAACATGTGATCTTGCCTTCACAATAAACCTGAAAGCGATGAGCTGGGTAGAATCACCCCATTTGGCAGACAAGGAGAATGAGGCTAATGGTGTCTAAGTGACTAACCTTAAGGCCACTTGTTATTGGCTCTTACTTTCTTCACTATACCATACTGCCAGTGCTTGACTCCATCTTTATTTCCAAATTCAGCGTGCATGTAGTCTGTTTTCCAGCAGCTGCTGCTATCCTTAGGGACGGCCAACATTTTGTCACTTATCTCTTTTACCTCCCAGATCACAAGCGTAACTTTTGCTCAGTATCAAAGAGAAAGATAAGCAAAACCAAAACACTGTTCCATCATAATTTATCAGGTTACATATCTCTCCTCTGTTAGGCTCTGGAAGTGACTCTCATTTCTTCAGTCTACCCTTCCTTGTTTAAACCTCAGTTACCCTCACCTCTGTAGCTGTTTAGGTGTCTTGTAGTAAACCAAATACAAGTCCAGACCGGGAGTGCAGGGTTAGAGCAGGTTAAGCAAGAGTTGCCAGCTCTCTTAGTTGTTGGCATAGGATCTGTTGGTGTTAACCAGGAGTGGCCGGTTCTCTGACTCTCATTTTACCTGGAGAGCCTCTTCTGTTCTTGAGCAGCTAGCTTCCTCCCCGCCGCTGCGCTCCTGGGTTCCTTCCTGGTACAGTTCCTCTGTTTCCTTCCAGAAAGTGTCTCTCTGGCATTCTTCTAGCAGTTGCCCCTTGCAGGGTTCGTGGTTTTCACGTCTGTAAATTTGCACATGTATTTTTCTTTTAAAGTAGATTAGAAGTATGAAGATAAAGCATTACATCAGGATGTGGAGTAATTACTCTGGGTGAAAATTAGAGTGGAACAGACACAGTTCAGCCAGCAGTCAGGAAATCTGCATTTTAGTCCAGAGATTGCCCAAACCCAACTGAGGACTTTCTCTAATCCTGTAGTTTTCTGGACCCCTAGTTGCCTTATCTGTAGGACATAGTTGCATTAAATGATTTCTACAGTCTCTTTTAGTTCTAAACTTCACTCAAGACCCCCAAACTGAATGAACAAGATTCTACTAGATAAAAGCAGGGTGTCTGGCAAACCTTCCAGTGGTGAAGAGGATGATCTAAGTAGTGAGCTTAAATTCTGTTTATAATTTTGTTGTTATTGGTAATTGAATGGAAGTAGATAAAGGTGATTGAACTTTCTGGCAATTATAAAATTACCTGAAATCCACTATTATTAGCTGACTTTTTAAGCTTCGTTCCTAAGCTTGCTCACTATTGCATGCCTAACACCTAATACACTGTGTGATCAGCCTGTTGTGTTTTGAGAATACTTTCATAAGACTGATAGGTTTTTTGACTTAACCTATTGTTCATTTTATTAGGGCAGATTAACCATGTCTCATAATAGCTTTAAAATTCAAGATATGTAGGAACAAGTGATATCTAGACAGAAAGAAATTTTAGAGGTGAAATTTGACAGTAGATACTGTGCTGGTGTCCTTTATTCTTCAACCCCATTGGTGATGTTTCTGGGTTACAGATTCAGTAGATAGGGTTCCAACTGTTTATATTTAATTTCAAGATGGAGGAAGAAGCTATAATTTGTGTTTAATGAAATAAACTATAGAAATGAAAGCAGAAAATAAAATAATGCGATGAATATTCTGAATATTCAAATTCATCTTTGATTTCTATAACATATGTAATTGTATTCTGGGTCATGGATTACTCTGAAAGACAGATGACAGCTATGGGTTCTTTTTCCAGAAAAATAAATGCAAACTCGCAGTTTTGCGTGTTATTTGAAGGGTTTCATGGGCTCCATTAAGTCGATGCAGCCTTGCCTTCTGCCTCATCTAGTGGCCTCTAGTCCAGATTCTTGATAGAAAAGAACCCTGGAATGTTAAACCTTAAAAGTCCCTAGAAGTAATCTAGGCCAGTGTTATTTAAACCGTGGTCATGAAATCAATTGGATGTATCAAAGCCAACATAGAAAAGAGTAAAACAGAAAGTATCAGAGTGTGTCATAACATGCTAAGCGCAAGTTTTGTTTTGTGACCTGTCTCCCCATTTGTTTGTGTGTGTTAGTACTGAGTCTGAATACATAATGCATTTCTTACCGTGGACTCACGGATTGCGGGTAAAGTTCGAGAAACACTCATCAATTCTAGATGAACATCTTCATTCTGTAGGAGCTTTAAAGGCTAAATGATTTGTTCAGACACCCGCCCCCGCAACACACACTCTTTAGTTTGTAGTGGCTGAGCCAGGACTGAACCAAATTACTTGATTGCTAATTGTGCTCTACCACACTGCTAATTTTTTGAAATAGAATTGTGAAGTAGATTATTTAGAAATATTAAGTGATTCACCTGTTTCACATTTGGCATTTTTTAATCCTGTGTTTTTCCTACTGATTTTCTCTCTCATTGCCCTTTAAAATAATCTGGGCTTGAGCTTCTTTCCCAGAGAATTGAAAAATATTAGGGGGGGTTGCTTATCATTTGGCTGTCTACACACCGAAGTCATAGAATTTTGAGTTAGGGGCTAATCAGAATTTCAGAACAAGGCATGAATGTTGCTAAGTTTTATGCCCAAACCAAATTAACTTATTTTGAATTATTTGTCTGTTCGCTTGATAATTGAATGTAAAACATGCCTCTAGATGTTGATACTGGCTTATTAGGAAGACCTGGTAACATTCCCTTAGTCATCTGTGTGAGGTTTTCCCAAATTTAACCTTCGTACAGATTGCTCTGAAGGTTTTGTTAAAATGCAGATTCTGATCCAGAATCTGGCTGAGACCCGGGGTTGCTAACAGGCTCCCAGGAGAGGCTGCTGTGCTGCTTGGACGACACTTGCAGCAGCAGGGACCTTGTATTAACTGCCTTATTATCATGACAAGACACGGTAGCCATAGTACGGTTTTCATTGTCTTGATTTTATTAACGTTTTCCTGCCTTTCCACTTTGGCTACAAAAATTAAAATGGCATTCTTATTTCTTAACAAACTGGATTACTTTTTGTACTTAAGAACGTATCTTTAAAACAGCTGTGCTCATGAGTCCCCACACCTGTGAATGAGAACGAGGCCCCTCTTTGCAGCGTTGCTCTATGTGATTTCTACTTAGCACCACTTTGTTTAGCCAGTATTTCCAAGTCTTTCCACAAAATTTAATTTTCTAAATAATTGAAACATTTACTTTCATAAAGAACTTTTTAAAAATATTATGTCATTTTCTTAAACGATTACATGCACTTTTCCCCTCATTTTAGTGGTGTAAGAGCAGTGTTTTGGTGAAGGGTGTTGAACTATATGCAAAATGAGTAAAACCCACAAAACCTTCTAAGTTCTTGTCTGCTTATTATGTTTTTTCTGTTTTGTCTGTCCAGCTGCTGGTATGTCTGTCTCAAAACCCTTCATTTCCCTTCCATTCTAGTTGATTACTTCTGACCTGGAAAGCCAGATGCTAGGTTTGCTAGAAATATGCAGGGGGTTAATCCCAGTCAAAAGACCCCCTGTCCTGGGGCCTTTCCTAAGAGCGTGGTAGTCAAGAAGTTCAGCTGCCCTTGAGCACTAGGGAAATCCTTTGGTCTTAACCATATTCTGAATAGTTAGCTCTAAAAGGGACTCACTTGTTCTTCATGCCTTTCTCCATGTGCTTCTCTCTGTCTCTCTCTCTCTCTCTCTCTCTCTCTCTCTCTCTCTCTCTCTCTCTCCCTCTCTCCCTCTCTCTCTCTCACACACACACACACACACACACACACACACTTTGTGGTAGAATGTGTTTGAAATATGTCTGTGTGTATTAGCCCTGTGACTGGGAATACGTAAGCGGCACGTCAGGGTCTGTATGAGATGGGGATGAACGTTCTGTGCTAAAGACCATGGTTCTCTTTGCACTCAGTCTGTCTTGCAGTGGCTTCATAGACAGTTTTAAGAATAATAACGGTGACAACAAAGAGGATATTCCTTGGTTCAGTTTGGTGATTCAGGGTCCCAGGAATTTAAAGTCTGACTTCAGTTGTGTTGTCTTTAGTAGGTGGTTGGTTGTAAAAACAGTCGAAGGTCCCATTTGTTGGATCCTCTCTCAGGAACGCAACATTCAGATGGGTGTTGTGCAGGGGGAGCAGGGCTGTGGTCGTGGAGGTGTGTCGGACGGGGGCACGTGGCTGCTGCCCTTCAAACCAGCGAGAGTCCCCCAGTACTCGCGGTGTGGCTACATTCCCTCACTGGTCCCTCTAGAGATGAGTACGCAATGTGTGGTACCTACAACAAGTGTCCCAGTTTCTTCTTACTCAACAAAGCTACAAATTGTTGGAGGATTCACATCTATGAAAAACACATAGTAGTTAGTATTGTTCAGATTCAAAGCAGAGAGAACCTGTTTGTGTCTTAGCGAGGCAGCATCAGAAAATGTGTTATTTTAGACAGCCTTATTGGTTTTTATGTTAGAATTTGTGGATTATATTGTTTAAAATTCTGACAAGACTGAATGTAACCATAACATTTGGGTTGGATTTTGAAGCCTTGAACCAGGGCCCCCATCTGACGTATTTTCAGTGAATTATAACCTTTAAACACTGATTAACAGACTTGTCTCATTTGAATCTTTTTTTTACATCCAGAATATGTCTTACAT
The DNA here is from genome assembly GCF_048773025.1 of Camelus bactrianus. Taxonomy (NCBI): domain Eukaryota; kingdom Metazoa; phylum Chordata; class Mammalia; order Artiodactyla; family Camelidae; genus Camelus; species Camelus bactrianus. Next base: position 1,545,667 of record NC_133557.1, on the reverse strand, counting down.
TTCAGCGCAGCTAAGCCTACTGATATCATTTTAGTCTAATTAACAGTATTTTGCAATCTGGGACGCCTGTCAAAGATTATTACAGGAGCTAGAAAACACTGGGAGGTAGAACGAACACATGACCTCATCTCTTATTTTGCGCTCGACTATAACTTGCATTCAAAGAGATTAAAAAAGGAAAAAGAAAAATAGCATTCCTTCCCATTAAGCTCTAATAAATATGATTAATATGGTTTTGCTATTAATAATCCTAGACTTCTAACTGGTAGAATGGAGGATTTTGTTTGAGGTACTAGAAACTAAATGCTGCCAGGATAAAGATTTGACTAGAAACAGAGTAGATACCAGTCTCTACCCTTTGTTAACTGATCCTTTTTGTTTAACTGAGGGAGTAAAAATGCACATCTCCTGAAGAGAAATCTGTGGGCATAAACTCTTCCTGTTTTTAAATATATTTCATAGCTTGTTTATCTTATTTAAATGTAGCCAAGAGAATGCAACTGCTGTTCCTTTAATATCAGAACTATGCACGTTACAATAGGTGTCACTGTTTTGCTTGGTCCAATCATGATTGGTGACTTCAGCTATTGGCTCCGAGCACTGGCTGTCTGACTCCATCTGCAGGGCTGTAATACCTACTCTCCTCCGATCCATTCACCACACAACTTCAGCCGGCTGAGCAGACTCACGGGCTCCAGCACATCTTGCTAACCTAATTCAGAAAACAAGTGCCACGGCTCTCTGCCTGTCATCTTCGCTCACTGTAGCGTTTTCAGGTGATCTTGGAAACTGGGTTATTTTTATGAGCAAATAAGAGAAACAGGAATCATGATGGGGATGTATTTAACAGACCCGGTGCTGGATAAAACTTAAAGCCAGTTTCTAATTTCAACATAGTAAAAAGGTCACCTTGCCTGGCTGAGGAAAGAAGCAGAGCATCGGCTGGTCGGTTTCTGTCCACATCTTAGCGCGTGCTGGCCTCTTTCCCTTGAAGCTCGTGCCGATTTGGGATACCTAGCTATAAACAGAGACCTACTGTCCTCATGGTAGATGACAAGGAAAAGAACATGAAATGTCTCACCTTCTTCTTGATGCTTCCAGAGACGGTAAAGAACAGGTCCAAGAAGAGCTCAAAGAAAACAAACCCCAGCAGCAGCAGCAGCAGCAGCGGCAGCAGCAGCGGCAGCAGCAGCAGCAGCAGCAAGTTGCCCCCGGTTTGCTATGAAATAATCACCTTGAAGACTAAAAAGAAGAAGAAGATGGCTGCTGACATATTCCCCCGTAAAAAACCAGCCACCTCCGGCAGCACCACGGTCCAGCAGTACCACCAGCAGAACCTCAGCAACAACAACCTTATTCCGGCCCCGAACTGGCAGGGTCTTTATCCCACCATCAGAGAGAGGTGAGTGCCGGGCCAGCATGCTTACTTTAAAAGTTCTCCTGTGTTGAAGTTTCTGCTTTTGCACAACCTGTGCTGTATTTTAACTTAAATCTGCGCTTCCTCTTTTCCCAGAAGCTTTATTGGTAATGGAAAACTGCCTTGTATCTTTCCCAAAACAGCACAGCTGTTTTCCTCTTAGATAAAAATGTTTTTGTAAGCTGCAGCATTCAAGTGACAGGGCTGTGTCTGTGGGTTGTAGAAGACAGAAACCTTTTATTTGTCCCTGGTCTAAAGAAAAGTTTGGGGAACTCTCTCTCCCTTTAGCTTGAGTCACTGCGCATGTGTCTGCGGTGATCACAAGCACAGGTGTGTAGTGGGAACCTCTGTCTGTAGCTTGACCCTGAAGTTAGTAAACTGTTGCTTGGCTTGTGCATCTTTTGTGGGTTTTGTCTGTTGGGGAGGGGGTGTTAAAACGCCGGCTGCTGTGAATTAATGAATTGCCTCTGTTTATAGAAATGCGGTGATGTTCAATAATGATTTGATGGCAGATGTCCATTTTGTGGTTGGGCCACCAGGTGGGACTCAGCGGTTGCCGGGACACAAAGTAAGCAACAGCTGCATTACCGGTTTAGTCCTGAGATTTACAAAGAGGGACCCTCTCCATGAGCCAGGAACTTGGGGTGGGCAGCTCGCTGACGGCCGGTGTGCGTGTTTCACCAGATCACAGAGAAAGCGCAGCCTCTCCAGAGGGCCTTGGCCACGCTTAATTTTTTTCTTCGTCTCCTTCTACCCAGCTTTATATCTCACCCAGAAACATGCCCTCTTACCTCTTCAGTCATGGAAAGTCGTTTTGATAGGTTAGGAAAGTCGTATGTTTACCCTTCTCCTAGAAATCAGTTAGATAAGCCTTTATGTTATTTATTCTGTAACGAGGGAACCTGTGCATGAATCTGTTAAAGCCTTGATAATAAACAGCAGAGGGACTAGTTTGTGTGAACATCTATCCTTTACTTTCACAGCCAGATCCACTGTACCTGGACATTGTCAGCAGAGCAGGTGTTAGGTGCCCTGTCTCCACTAAAGCTGATGGCTTAGAGTTGTTTTTTTGGATTGATTTGCTGAAACTGTTTTCAATTTAGTGCATGAAATAAGATTTCCATTTCTCCACAGTATGTTTTAGCTGTTGGGAGCTCTGTGTTCCATGCAATGTTTTACGGAGAACTTGCTGAGGACAAAGATGAAATCCGTATACCAGATGTCGACCCTGCTGCTTTTCTCGCGATGCTGAAGTAAGCACCATGCGTATGTCTGGAAAGAGTTTGTTTATGCTGTATTGGTACTCTGCTGGTTTCACAGTTAAACCTAAGTTCCAGGTAACAGAAAAGGGAGACTGACGTAGAAAGAGGGTGCTGCTTACCCTTTAAATATTACTCTGTGGATCTTTCCACAGGAAGCTTGTGGACTGAAAGAGGCGTTTTTAATCACACCTTGGGGGGCAAATGGCACGTACAGTGATTTCATTTTGAATGACTTATAATTAAAGAAAAGTAACTTTCTGGTGTAGTCATTATCTAACAGAGCATGTTCTAAAAGCAGTGTGTGTGGAAAAGTCTTTAAAGAGACACAAATTATATTTTTGCTTCACAATTCCAGAAATTATATACCTTATTTAAATACTACCAGTTAGGAGATTTTTAATTTTTCTAGGAGTTATTGTCTCCTGTCAGCAAATATAAAACTTACTATTTGTTGAAATTATCCAATCTTTATGCACACATACATACTACATACATTTATAAAATCACATACTGTTTTCTCAGGGATAAGAAGTATTTGCATTTTGTAGTAGAGGAGAAATTTTTGAAAGATATGAGTAGTTTTCTATAGTTTTCTGTGGATGTGTTCAGGAAAACTTTAATTGGTGATATAGAAATGTAAAGTTACAAGATTTATATTTATAAAGAAAAATAGTTTTCTATGTCATGGGTCTTTTTCAGAATCCAGTGCATGTTAACCAGATAAATAGAATCTGCTTCTTTGACATGTATGGTTTCCAGACAGCGTGACAGGCTACCGTGTAGTCAGAACCCAGTGACTATTCTAGACGAAATTTATGTGATCTTCGTTGATCCGTATTCTAGCACACCACCGTGTATCAGAGCTCAAGGTTATCTGCTGCTGTAGGGATTTTGATTCACTGGAATAAATACAATGTTGAAAAAAATTATTCATTGGGTCCACAAGTTAAAATGTTGATAGATATTATCTTCTGCCTACAGAAAAATACGTATGATAGCTCAAGAACTGTAAAGTGCTTAATTCTTTATCTGTAGTGTAGTTTTTAAATCCATTTGCTGCCAGCTAGAACTTTTACAGTGGGAGGGAGGGAACTTAAAGGCAAGTGAGCATGTGAAGTACCAAGAGGTAAACTAATCCACCGCTTTTATTTATTTGCTTTTCTAATGGAGGCACTGGGGGTTGAACCCAGGACCTTGTGCATGCTAAGCTCGTGCTCTCCCACTGAGCTATACCTTCCCCCCGCTAAGCCACCACTTTTAACCAACAGACCCTTTGTGACCTCTGTAGTCTTTAGAGATACACATGCAGAGACGAATTTTATGTGCAGGGGTTTTGTGTGTACTTTTCCCCACCAGTGAAGTCAGCCTCGTGTATCTGACACTGTCTGTGCTGCAGAGGAGAAATCCGGCACTGGCTGGGCGTTTTGGCTCCACTGTAGTCGAGTGGAGTGTTGAGTCGCTACAGGTGCAGGTACAGTGAGGAAACCTGAGTGCAAGTCACGCAGCTCCCTTTCACCGAAGCCCTTCGGTTCATCATTTGACAAGCATCTTTTCTTACAAATGTGCTGCCTAGAATGTATCTTCGTACAATTTTTTAAAAGTACAAACGCAGTCCACGTAAAGTGGTAGGAATCAGAAGTGTAGCAGGTGCCATCTGCTGCCGCCTGGGATAGCAGAGGCCGGGTTTCCCTCCTCCCTGCATTGTGTGTGAGCAGCCGGCACTACTGCAGAGGGGCTTGTCGAGAACAAGGGAAGACTGGCCAGTCCCAGAGTAGGAGCCACAAAGTGCTGACCGTGCTGCAGATCCTCCCCCCTGTCCTGGTCCTCTGGTCGCAGCATCCCTGCTGCAGGTGTTCTGTCGGGCAACCTTGCCACCTTGCCAGGGGCAGCTGGCTCTATTCTGTCTAAGAAGAGTAAGGGCTTCCTGAGAGCAAAAATGCAGGTTCCATTTGCGATTGTGGTCATTTTTCTCATTGCCACCCTTGTATTTCTGTACTGTCTTACAGAAGCCATTGCTGATTTCTCGTTACATGTGTTCCACCAAGAAAAACTTCACAGCAAGTAGCTAAACACCTTAGCTAGAAAATTTTTTTAACATTTTTTATTGATTTATAATCATTTTACAATGTTGTGTCAAATTCCAGTGTTCAGCACAATTTTTCAGTCATTCATGGACATATACACACTCATTGTCACATTTTTTTCTCTGTGAGTTATCATAACATTTTGTGTATATTTCCCTGTGCTATACAGTGTAATCTTGTTTATTAGAAAATTTTTTAAATCATGTTATTAGGATGTATTTTTCACCCATGTGCAGATCTCACTGACCATCTCTTAGGGAACCCTAGGGAAATAAAGGAAGCAGATGATTTATCGCTTTATGTACCATTTTGGGAGACTGCCACTGTCCCCCAAAACAGTAAGAAGTGTCTTTTCTCCTGAAATAGGGTTACTTCACAGAAGTACACAAATAGTGTGTATTTTGGCTTACTTTGTCTTTTAATTAAATGTATCTGGGAATAACGCATTCTTTAATTCTGAAGGTGGAAGGGAATGTGTGGGGGAGAAGAAAGAATTTAGAGTATAAAAAAAAGCCAGATACAAAGCCTACATTGGATTCAATGTAAAGTTAACTGAAGATAGCATCAGAGCTCATATTTAAAAATCCATTGAACTTGGAACTATTAAAAAATATCTTATTTAAGATCAGGTTTCAGTTTGTGTTTAAGGAAAATCCAAGTCATTGCTAACATTCTTGTATTAAAGATATTTGTTTCTATCTGAATGTGTAGAAAAAAATTTAAGTAAAATTAAGTAAGAAAAGGAGACTTTTTCTCCTAAAATATATGGGATTATTTTAATTAAATATAACACAGTATATTTAATAGGATTTTGCTACTTTTTCCTAATATTGACTATCTGCGATGACAGTCCTTTTTCAGACAGTTCTGGTATCTTTTTTTTTTTTTTTCTTCAAAAGACACTGAATGTAGATTATAAAACAGAGGCTACAGTGGTTACATGAAGTTAATGTCTTTAATTATACAAACTTTCTGCTGAGTTGAAATATTAATAATACATAAATATATTTCACTTGTTGCCTTCATGTCTGATCATTTTGTAATGACTGTCACATCAGATGATTTTCTTGGCACTAACTGAAAGTAGCTGCATCTTTTCTTGCTGGACCCGCTCATTTTGTGAAAACTCCGTTTTCATGCTGTGCTCTTTCTTTCAGATATATCTATTGTGACGAAATTGACTTGGCTGCTGACACAGTGTTGGCCACTCTTTATGCTGCCAAAAAGTACATCGTCCCTCACCTCGCCAGGGCCTGCGTCAATTTCCTGGAGACCAGCCTGAGCGCCAAGAACGCCTGTGTCCTCCTCTCCCAGAGCTGCCTGTTCGAGGAGCCAGACCTGACCCAGCGTTGCTGGGAGGTGATCGACGCCCAGGCCGAGCTAGCCCTTAAGTCCGAGGGGTTCTGCGACATCGACTTCCAGACACTGGAAAGCATCCTCCGCAGGGAAACTCTGAATGCCAAAGAGATTGTGGTTTTTGAGGCAGCTCTCAACTGGGCCGAGGTGGAGTGCCAGCGGCAAGACCTAGCCTTGAGCATTGAAAACAAACGCAAGGTCCTCGGGAAGGCGCTTTACTTGATCCGCATCCCGACCATGGCCCTGGACGACTTTGCCAACGGCGCCGCGCAGTCCGGGGTGCTGACTCTCAACGAGACCAACGACATCTTCCTCTGGTACACCGCAGCCAAGAAGCCCGAGCTGCAGTTCGTCAGCAAAGCCCGCAAGGGCCTGGTCCCCCAGCGCTGTCACCGCTTCCAGTCGTGCGCCTACCGCAGCAACCAGTGGCGCTACCGGGGCCGCTGCGACAGCATCCAGTTCGCCGTGGACAAGAGGGTGTTCATCGCCGGCTTCGGGCTGTACGGCTCCAGCTGCGGCTCGGCCGAGTACAGCGCCAAGATCGAACTCAAGCGGCAGGGCGTCGTCCTGGGGCAGAACTTGAGCAAGTACTTCTCCGACGGCTCCAGCAACACCTTCCCCGTGTGGTTTGAGTACCCAGTGCAGATCGAGCCGGACACCTTCTACACGGCCAGCGTGATACTGGACGGCAACGAACTCAGCTACTTTGGTCAGGAGGGCATGACGGAGGTTCAGTGTGGCAAGGTCACCGTCCAGTTTCAGTGCTCCTCGGACAGCACCAACGGCACTGGGGTGCAGGGCGGGCAGATCCCCGAACTCATCTTCTACGCTTGAAAACACGTTCCGAAGTGGCCTGGGCTCTGTGGTCGCATTGGGCCCCCTGCTTGCTCGATGCTTAGCGCGGCTGCAGGTGTGTGATCAGCACAGGTGATTTGTAATGAATGGAGCTGTAGGCAGTTTCTAGTTTCTTTCAGCCTTTTGATTATGTACAAGCGAAAACGCAGCATTCAGCTTTCAACTCTATGCCTGAAAAAGCCAAGTTCTTATCAAGGCTTGTAGGCTTTAGAGTGGCATCTATACATATCTGGGGAGATTTTGTGTTTTTTTCCAATTTTTTCAACTGCCCCACTGACCTCCCAGTTTTGTTCCTTTTAAGAGAATTTTTGGATCACCTCAGTCCTTTTGGACTTTATTTTGACAAATAGAAGTAAATAGTCTAAAATAATAATAACAGGAATTATTTTTAAACAGAACCCCTCCCTCCCTCCAAAACAGATAAACCTCAGTGTACAATTTTGAAAAAAGTTTTGCTTGATAAGTAATAATTTAGAAAGTAGACAGTAGTCATATTTACCTTCCTATTTTATTTCCTTTTAAATATTTTACTTTTAAGCATTGCTTTTTCTTAAATCTGAAATTCACAAAATTGTTAAATTTTAAACTCCAAAGTGTAAATGTAAAGTAAGCAAGTAAGAAATTGGAAGTTTTAGGCCATGACTTTTGCTACAAGCAGGTTTACGTTTTAGTCCAGAAAACAAAATATTGCAGTACAGAGACTTCTTTTTAGTAGTAACTAAATTACAAAATTTTGTCGTCATTAGAAAAAAGTTGAGGCCTATTAACTTAAACTAACACAGTTTAAAAAGGAAGCCTAAAAGAATCCCATACTACAAGTGCGGATCAGAACACACGGTTTGAAAAAGTCAAACTCTTTTCTCCCCACTTAGCTTATGATCCCTACCATTTGCTGGTTTTCAAAAGTTGTACTGTATAGAATCCCTATTCCCTTTTTCCTATGAAAAGAGGACCAAACGATTCTTTAGATGAATGGAATAGCTATTAGTTTTGTAGCACCACATGTTAATGTAGTAAGATACTTTTATTCATTGATTTTTTTTTTAATCTGAAATATACTTTACGTGGTCTACTTTGACCACATTCTATCTTCTTAGTTAATTATAATTCTGTCCTGTTCCTCGACTGCTAGAATCTGGCCTCTGGCCATCTTAAAGTGCCAATATATGCCTGCAGGGTTTTACAAAAATGGTCTGGAGCTTTGATGACACGTAATGTTCATTGCATCAGCATCACATCCAGCACTCTTATTTGTCCATAGTTATAATGTAAACAAAGGAGGGAAAAGCTCATCAAAAATTCTCCTTCAGTGAAGGCTTGTTCTGGGTTAGTGCCCGAGACCCTGGTAGCGTCCACTGTGTTCACTCCCAGCTGAAGTATCCATGTGTTTCTGGGCAGCTTTTCTGCTCAGTGTGATCCTGAGATGGCTTCCCCGCCACCCAGAGTGTGGTCCCTGGCCGCCTCCTTCTCCTGCTCTGTGAGCCCGAAGCTGGCTTGTGTGGAGCAGGTGTTAGTCCTGGGGTGGGTGTGTGCGTGGGGGCCCGCGCGCCTCCGAGTGCGTGCCGGCTCGGGAGTTGTCTCCTCCCTGCCTGGCCAGTGAGGGGCGGGACAGAAACGGTCCCCCTGCTGGCCCCAGCGAGGCCCCAGTGAGTGACTGCCTGTGCTTCTGGGCCACTTCTTCCCCTGTAGACGTGGGCTTGTTGCTTTGGCCGGCTTCCCTGATGGAGGAGAACACTGGATTACAGGAAATGTTTTAATCATCTTTGCCATTACCTGTGTCTGTTAGCACAGAGGATCAGAAGCTGTGACTGGTGATGACGGACAAGTAAGTCCTCCCAGGGCAACTTCCCAAGATATCTAACAGTTATTTCTTATTAGCAAGATGACAGGTAGTAGTTTTGGCAAGCCATCTATGAAACAAAGAAACATTTTCAATGTAAAAAATACAAAGGGTTTTTATTTATAAATTATGGTTAAACATTTCAGTAACTCATAGCTACCTTGTGGAATGGTAGACTGTGTACCTGATTGGAAGGCACTCATTTTTAAGCCAGCGGAGAAGAAACTTTATGTAGCACTCATTTCATCACATCAGGTTGTTGAGGTGGGTGTGACACCCTTAGAGTGAAGATTGTCCCTTCAGAAACACTCACTGTCAGTGGTCCTGGCAACGGGCTGCCCTCCACGGGGCCCGGGAACCGCCAGGTGAGGCCACGAGAGATTGTACACTGGGTGTAGAAGAACTTAATTTTAAATTAATTACTGTCACTTTGAAAAGAAAAAAAAAAAAAGACACATCCACCATCTGATTGGCTGGTGCTGAAAACTGTGGGTTAAATTTGAAAATTGTGTTTCAAATAAGAAAATGTTATCTTTTAAATCCTATTCTCCCTTCTGCATTTTCCACAACATGGAATTAAGGCTAATGTGCTTGCTTTATTTTCTTTGGTAACCTTGACTTTTGTAGCTTTTAAAACTAGAAACTATCATTCTGACAAGGCAGGCAACTTAGCGTATAAACACAACTTTATTAACCAGTGCCCAGTAGATGCTGTTCCCAGTGTGTCTGGCAGTCTTCGTCCTTGTTCACGTCCTGGGGACAAGGGGGGCTAGACTAGCAGTTCTAACGTGACGTTCTTTAAGCATATCTTAAAATAGTATTTAAGTAAATGGTCTAATTTCTACATAATTATTGCACTGAACTGTTTTTTTTTAAGGTGTTTAAATAAGCTCAGCTAATTCAAGACCACTTGTGCATCAGAGTGCTTGAATTCAGTAGCTTACAGCATTATTTATGAAGGAAAAATACATAAATATGAAGTACCTCATGTTGAATGTTATTGTACTGTATTTTTAATGTAACAGTGCAGATCTTGTTAGACACATGAATGTGTATAATCATGTTAAATGCAAATAAAATAAAACTGGTTCATAGATTGTTTTCCTTAGCATTTTTGTGGGTCCCTTGAAAGAGTAAAGAACTCATTCTGGCACTTTGGGTGGCACTTACATTTTGCAGAGATGGTTTTTGCAGGAACATTTGTTTGCTAAGTATTCACATATCCTTGATCCCTAAAGAGGTAAAAATTTGAGTCAAAAGCATAATAAAACAATAAATATGTTAATCAGGTGCATTGCTGAATGCCTGGAGAGGGAGTGAATGGACATGTTTCTGTTCCCATCAGGGAAATTGTGCTTGGCTGGCATTCTGATGGGATAGTTGCTCCGAGGTCTGGATCTCCCTGTCCTGGGGTGTGGACAGCAAATCACATCTACCTTTAGGTGTGACTAGTGCTGCTTGTTCCTGCTGTCTTATATGATAGCTTGCATTTAGGAATAAAGATGATACATGTCCCATGATAATTTTGAATATAAGTTTTATGTGCTCAACCAGTTTTCCATTATATTTCCCCATGGCAAGTACATATATACACAGATTTGTTTATAACTATATACATACATACATATTTTTTTCTCAGCAACTTCTGTTGCTTTTATACTAGAGTTTGTTATGAAACCCTGTATATTTGCTGAACTACTTCACCTACTCACAGTTAAGTTTCTATAGCACACCTGCTCAAAGGAGGTTTGGAATTATTCCAGAGAGTAGGAGAACTGGAAATACCCATTCTCATTAGCTTAATTACAGATACAACCTGAACTGCAAAAATCTTTAATCCAGGAAAGTCTTGGCCATTATCTCGTCTCTGGTGCTCTTTAAACTTAATCCACATGTGTTTGTTTTCAGTATCCCAACACAAGTGGAAATGATCCTCCTCCTTTGTCAGCACTTAGGATCAACATGTCACTGAAGTTACACTTTCTTCCCAGTTGACTCTTTGGCTTGCCTGCGGAAGCCATGGACTTGAACTTGGGAAAGAATGGGAAGAAGGAAAGCATTCCTGAGGAACTGAACAGCATGAAACTTAGAGGACAAAACAAGCAAGTGGCCCAGAAAACCTGTGGTACCTTAATTGCCTGTTAGAGAGGCTGTGTGTGCCTTTGAGATGCTGCGTAGAAGATGACTACACTTTTTTTTCTAATTGATTAGAGTTCAACATTTTTTTTCTGAGCCATTTACATTTATTGTCCAGCTATTTACTTTGCTCGACACTTCATGTTATCTTCCACTTTTTAGAATATATCATTGAACAAAACTGAAACTGGGGGAAATTTTCAATAATAGAATCTCATTTATTTCCATAACCAGCATAATCACTGGGGGAGAAAAGTTTCTCAACCACGATGTGGTCAGGTAGGAGAGATGAAAGTATTTGTGAGGAAGAGAGGAAGACGATGGCTGACCTCGTCAGGCACCAAGCAGTGTAAGACCCCAGTACCTGCAAATGGGTCGCTGAAGAATCTTTGGATACATTTCCCTAACTTGGGCATCTCCCCTCTTTGCCTCTCCTGAGCCTTTTGAGGGGGAAAAAGGCAGTGGGGAAGTTTTAATTCCTATTTATGCAGATCCCAAATGTCCTTAACATGGTCATTTTCTATTTGCCTGTTCACCTAAACGTCCACTGGGCAGCAGTTTTGCCAGCAGTGCTTCTGTTTCATGCTTGGCCATCCAAAAAGTCCCTCTCCTCCAGATACGCAGACAAAACACTCACTGTTCTTTCAGTCTGTGCACAGGACGTAATTAAAGTTACCTTAAAATTAGACTACTAGCACTTAACCTTCAGTTTGCTCCCACTAATTCTTTAAGCCGTTCTCGGTGGTAACCAGGCTAAGCGTCATGGAGAGGGGCGGCACGTTAGACTTCAAGGACGGTGCCCTTTTCCACTTCACGCAACAGCGGTACAGAAAGTTATTTCAAAGTTAAGTCATTTTTGTTTGTTTTGATGACTTTGGTGAACAGTTTATATTCAATGGACTATCTCTCTTACATCTGTTTGTTTTAGAGGAATGAAATTGTACCTGAAAAAATTAAAAAATAAATCATCCTAATGGCCTTGTTAATTTTAACACGAAGCGTCGCAGTGAATGAGCAGCACACAGCGTAAGGACTTTTGTTTTGTGAGAAACTGGAAAAGCCTCCGAGATAATATTTTGATATGTAGCAGTCTTTACTGTGGCTGTGCAATTGGCATTTTCCTTCTTAAACTACTATATTCAAAAAACAGCCAAAAGGAAGATAATGACTATTTAAGGAAGCTGCAAATAATCTTTCAAAGCTTGAAATGGAGGGTCCCACCTTCTGCTATACAGTAGAATACACAAAAACTTTTGAGAGACAGTCTATGCGTCTTACGGAATTTCCACTTCTGCGCTTGCTTTAACCCACTCTAAACTCAGTATTTCAGCACCTCTTACAAATAGTGCTAAAAAAACACTCAGAACACCTGGGCCTTAACCAATTCAAAATTAAAGAAAAATTTCAATTCTAAGAATATTTGGAGGCATTAGTGGACTGAAGAGTATTGAGTATTTCCTGGGTAATTCAGCTCCCCAGGAAAGAGACATTTAATGTGTCACTCCAGGATTAACTTGACGTTCATTCATTGATCATCTGTGGAGCTTTTGCTTCATCCCCGGCAGTAAGAGGTGCTAGGAGACATGTGAGTGCTTTCGGAAGCTTCTGGTCCAGGGCAGTGCTGCTCTGCTGTTAGGGGACCATCACGGATTGCTGGCCTCCACCCCAAGAAATTCTGATTTGGTGGGTCTTGGGTGGGGCCTGAGAAAGTGCACATCCAAGGGGCTTCCCTGTGATGCTGACACTGCCTGCCCATCTCACTTTGGCACTGATCTGAGTGAGTTGGGAGTCAGGCAGGGGCCTGTGCAGGAATGAAGCAGCAGTGCAGAGCAGCAGACAAACGCTGTGGCTACCACGGGAGCAGTGGAAGAGGCGTCTAGGTTGGCCTTGGGTGGAAGAAAAAGTGATGCTTGAGCTGGATTTTGAAGGACGCATTAGAATTGTCCAGTGTAGATGGTTGATGCAAGTCAGAGGGAGGGGATAGGGATGAAGGGAATTCCAGAAGAGAAACAGCAGGGGGATAGGACGGGGAACAGCTCAGGAAGGCTCAAGGAAAGGGTACCTGTGGAAGAATGAGACCTACTGTGTGCCAGCCATGGAGCAGGAGAATGAACTGGGCAGAAAAGTGGAGCACTCCATGTGTTACGCTAAATTATCTGGCTTTCATCCATAGAATAAAGCAGTGACATTGAAGAGATTTGAGATAGACGGGACAACAGTTTCGCGTTTTAAAAACATTTCTCGGACCTCAGGGAAGGATAGACTGGATCAGACTGGAGGCAGGAGGGGTCAGGACTGTGAATAATGCCAGCAAAGATCAAAGGGGACCAGGGGATGGAGAGAGGGATGAAGACTCTAGAAACAGAGGAGAGAGAACCAGGATGCAGTGGCTGTAACATCAGTTAAAAGGGGCTTGTGATGCTGGAATGAAGCTTCTTATTTGCTCTTATGGAAAGGGAAAGAAAACAGTTTTTACCACCGTCCGTAGATGGGTCATAAGTACCCAACCCTTGATTCTAAGATTCTTTTAGGAACAAGTTAAAACATGAGAGTCCACTTAGTGTACTGGTTCCTAACTGAGACTCTGGGGCAAGACTGTCTGGATTTGAAGCTGGGCTCTAGCTGCGTGTGACTTCAGGCAAGTTACTTAACCTCTCTGAGCCTCAGTTCCCGACAGGAGTAGTAATAGAGCTTCCTCACAGGGTTATTATGATGATTAAGTAAGTTAATATTTCTAAAGCACTTGTGACAGTACCTGGCAGACAGGGTGTGTCACGTAAGTGTTGTTAAGGGAAACAGAATAGAAAAGGCCTCAAACTAAACCCATACATTTCCCCCATAGGCATTTCCCTTTAAGAAAACCAGTTTACTTTTTGTTCGCACACACTTGTAACAAGGCGTCAATGCAAGCAATTAAAAAGAGTCATTTTGTTGCTGTTTTAAATAAACTATGGTGATAGGTAGAGAGTGTATAAAGTTACAAGGAGCTGTATTGCTGAGGAATTCTGGTATCTTAAACTGAGTTTCTAGTAAGTATTTAAATGGTGTCATGTTAATGAGAGACAAATGACGTGGGTGAGTTCTAGCATATCAGATGCCGTCTATGCTAGGAAATTATCCAGGATTCCTCAGAGAATTACTCTGTAAAAGCTGACCATGAGAATGTAATGCGTTTTCTGGAAGACATTTTCCAGGAGGAGTCTGTTTTGCAGGTAAAAGAAAATCCCCTTTAACTAGTTCTGCTAGAGTCAAAATGAGCTCTTTTGTCTTGGCTTACAGCCTTAGACAATTTTGGGTATAACTCGTTCTCCAAATATTTGGGGATTAAAATGAGTTTTAGCACTGACATTATTTGTCGTGTGTTGAAAGCAGATTTGACCTTTATTATGAGTGATGTGAATATTACAGGGAATATTTGAAGGACTAATTGTTCTTCTTGAGTAAACACAGGTGTACCAGAAGTCCTGGCACTTCTGAGTCTGTGCACCCCCTCTTGTTGTTGCTCCACCTCCCTTCTGCTGCCCTCCCCACGGATGCCCTCCATCCTCAGACTCACCTGGTCCCGAGCCAGTGTGGGGTCTTACTCGACGATGGCCCTGATTTCCTGGAAGTTAGTTTCTGGTCCGTCATTCTGGATTATGTTTTGCAAAATAAGCCTTCAGGAGCCTCACACCACCCCACCCACCCCTGCCCCTGAGATTCTCATTCAGGGACCAGTTACTCTCATGTGAAGCTGAGAGCAGTTATGTGGGATTCTGATGCACATGAAAAATTGAGAACCTCTTCTGTAGACAAACCTCCTGGAACTTTCACACCCACACAGGCATGGACTCGGACACCTAGTTTCAGCGCTCTGCTCCCTGCTGGGGACTCAGGCACCACATATGCCCTGAAATCAGTCTGAACCCATGAACCCTGGAGCTGACCCCAAACAAAACCACAGTCTACGTTAGTGGATGAAGTAAACCAGGGGTATCAGAAGGCCCAGCCTCTGACTCCATAACCCCTTGACCCTGACCTCTACCTGTTAACCTCACTCTTGTCGGTCTTGCTGTACCCCCAGCCCTCCACTTGCCCCCTCAGAAGTTCATAGATCCCAGTCCCTCTATGTGTCCTGGTCCCAACTCTGGTCCACTGGACCCTGCCTCCTGCTTACATTCTGATCACCATCCACTGGTCTCTGTGACTGCCCGTGTCTGGGACCCCAGTTCTGAGCCCACGTCTGTAACATTCCACTTCCTCCAGGTGTGTGCCTCCCACTGGGCCAGCAGCACCTCCTCTCGAGGACTCTAAACCTGCTGCTCTTAATGGAGCCCAGCCCAGCACGCTCTGCAGCCCCAGCCCCATTTTTTCTTCCTTACCTCCGACCTGACCCCTATACTTAACATTTGTGACAGCTTTCTGTGGTCCAGATAACACCTAACAGATCACACAGCAATACATGTACATTCTCTTGTCTTGGAGCAGCTGTGGGCTGTCTTGGTGGCTTTGCAGACCTGACTGGCCTCATGTGTGGGGTTTTGGCTGCCTGCGGCTGGGTTGGCTTGGTTCCCGTCATCTCTCATACTCCAGCAAGCTAGCCCGGGCATGGGCTCATGGTGATGGCCAAGGCGCATAAAAATCACCTGCATCAGGAGGAAACAGGCAAGGCCTCTTGAGATTTGGGCTCAGAACTTGAACATCATCACGTATGCTGTGTTCTGTTGGCCCAAACAAGCCAGAAGGCCACCCAGATGCAAGAGGTGGGGAATTAGACTCTCCTTCTCTACTGAGAGGTGCAGCAGAGCCATGTGGTGGAGGCTGTGGGTAAAGAGGGGGTGGCTATAAATGGGCCATTTATGCCATCAGGCAGCCATAGCATTTAACCTGAATGTTGGCAGGACCCACATGTACACACTGTGCTCCTTCAGACTTGGACCCCAGACCCAGTGCCCCTCGATGTTACCCACAGAGAATCCTCTTGCCCGAAAAGCATTAGTGAATATGATTCTATAGGGAAGAGTTGGAGGAATCTTTCTCGTACTCATAGCATAAACTGCCCAAACATCCACTTGGCAGGTCTCCTCCCCAGGTAACTAGCTGGTTCTGCTAACAGGAGTTGCTTCTTGGCCCCTGTCCCCAGACCACATCTCACTCCCAAGCTACAACCAGAGGATTCACCTGGAGTTGGCACACACCTCAGTGGAAGGTTTGTCTTGTCACTTGCAACGTCACTTCTGCTCTCTCTTCCCGTTAGCCCCGCTGTGGTTATGCTCAGAAGACCAGTCAAGTGAGGAAAGGTTTCGAGGCGGATCGGAAGGAGCCTTTCCCCTCTGTTTCTTCATCATCATAACAGCAACACCTCAGGCAACATAAGATGGTCCAAGAGCTTCTTCCAGGTACAGGGAGATGGGGAATGCTGGCCCTCGGAGGGTCAGAAAGGAAAGAGGGAGTTGGACTTTGATATAAGAGCCCAGCCAGCCCTTGGGGAAACAGAGATGGAGGGTTGCCTGCAGCTGCTCTATCTGGAGCTTTTCATTTCCTCATCTCAAGAATTCCGGACCTGCAACCCACCTGCTGTGTTGAACCTGGGGAAGCTTAGCAGGTGGCAGAGTCTAGGGACAGCCCACCAGCCGGTGGCCTGGGCACATTGCCTGGACTCCTAAGGTCTATTTGGTGAGGACTTGCTTAATCTGCTCTGTGTTTTGTGACCATGTCACCAGGGCCTCGTCATCAGAACAAGTGTCCTTGGTGGCCTTTCCAACACTGCTTTGTCAACTCTCACATGCGTTTGTAAGTCAGCTCTTTACTCTCTGGTCTTTGGGGAAATATGGTGAAACCCCTGATTCTGCTTCCTCCGTGTCCCTTTCTTCTCTGAGGACCCCTTCCCTTGCCAGAGCCCCTGCTTTCTCTCTGTTCCTCTCCCACAGTACAGAGTCTTACCTGGTGGCGTAACCCAGATCCTGCCTCCCTCACTGAGGAATCACATTGTTAGTAATTGGTCAGAACCTAAACTAGCAGAAGAGTTGCGTTCCTTCTCCAGATTTCAGGTTTATCTGCCACGTGTGTTTATCAGAAACCAAGAGAGAAGTAGCTCATACTGTTTCCTTTCTTTGGTCTTCCCCTTAAAAATATCCCATGACTGTAGGTACAGTTTGGGTTCGAGGGAACATCCAGCATGAATGGGGGCCTGGGAACCTGGTGGCTTCCCAGTGATTGGCTGTCATCCACCCAAACACAAAACTGGGCTGAACTTGAGCATCTCCCAGGCCACCACTCTTCCCAGGTACACAATTTAAAGGTTCTCAACCCCCTTTCCTCCCCTCTCCCACCACACTCAGGAGGAACGTGCCTCCTTATAAAGACAGCTCCCAGGAGAGCACAGTCAAGCAGAATGGGCTGCGTCTATTTTCAGCAAGATGCCAGGGTCCAGACTGACCAAATAAACTCTCTCTGGAATGTTTTCTGGCTGTTGGTAGTGGGTTTTATTGTCATTCTTTCATGTTTCAGTTACTCACACCACGTTCAGAAGTCAGGAAGGAAACGAACTGAGCTCTTTCCTGTAATTGCAAAGAAACCCCCACCTTTCCAGGTAAACAGTTACTAGATTAATAAAATGAAATCTTCTGTAGATACAAGTCACCTTGGCCTCCAACTCATGACAGCTGCAGAAATGAGCTTGGTTGTGACTAGAAACAGGATGGCGCAGGCACAGTGAGTCAGGGAAGGAATGGTGGGGAGAGAGACAGACAGAGGCAGACAGACAGAGTGAGGAGAGACAGCCTTACCATTTCCTCTGAGAGGCAAAGTCTTTGAAGAAGGCTGAAGGAAAGCAGTGGACTTCTTTGGGTGGCATGAGTGACGTTGAATGGTGACAAGCCATGGAGGCTGGGGACATGGCTCTCTTAGACCTCCCTGGTCTGCCATCCACACTCTGTAAGGAGCCTTTGTAGGCTGGCCATGCCTTTAGCCAGAGTCCCATGAACGGCCTTCTCAGGTCTCTTCATCTTCTGGGCCTCCAAATTGTGTGCAGGCCACCAGCCATTCAGAGGTGAGGCAAGAAACCAGGCCATCCTTGACTCCTCTTCGGGAAGTGTGGCCCTTAGGCCCGGGCACAGTTGAAGAGATATGTGGCTTTGTCCTTCACCAGAAAGAACCAAGTCTGGCTCACGGTGGCCTCAGGCATTCCTGGAGCCCAGATGATGGTCTCCAGGTTTCCTTACGACTCTGAGATGGCCCACCCCTCAGGCCAGGTGAAGTCAGCCTCACATGGGGAGCCAGAGGCCCTCTTGGCTCACACACATCTCCTCTTCCTTTTCTGTCCTTCTTGCCTCAACGGCATCATCCTACTGTGGCTCGCTGGCCTCCAGCTACCGCCCTTGACCTTGGGGAATCTGTCCCACTTCCTGCCCCACCCCCAGCCCCACATTCATCAGCCAAGATGGTGGAGGTGAGGGACTTTTCTCTTGCAGAACAGCATCCTCCTCTCACAACTGCTAGACCCCCTCACAGCAGGTGGGAGGAGAGGGAGGGTTGGAGCAATGGAAGAGGCCGCAGACCCCAGTCCCCAG
Organism: Camelus bactrianus; assembly: GCF_048773025.1. Lineage (NCBI taxonomy): Eukaryota > Metazoa > Chordata > Mammalia > Artiodactyla > Camelidae > Camelus > Camelus bactrianus. The sequence continues at coordinate 1,527,167 of NC_133557.1, read as the reverse complement.
TCACAGTGATAAAGGCCAGTGGGGACAGAGGCAAGTGTGGCCAGACCTCTGATCCCCCACCGGCCCATGGGCAAGAAAAACCAGGACACGTGGCTTCTTACAGCCGAAATAAATAAAATGAGCTCGTTCTTGGGCTTTGCCACGTGTCTACCATTTACACAGGAGCCATGCAATCTTCCCAAACTCCCGCTAAGACGCCCTGGTTAGAAAAACAAATTACTGAGGGCACTCAGAAAGCAGACTTTCATAGGTCATTATCAGGCCTTGTCAATAGCGCGCCTGATTGGGAGCAGCTCTGGGAATCATTTCGTTTCTCTTGTCCGGGGGAGGCTTTCTTAACTGCTTCCTGCTGTCCTGCCATTTTGTGCTCACCCCCAAAGGCAGTGTTAAATTGATGTCATCTTTCCAATTTCTTCCCAGAAGCATTTTCTTTTCTGGTGAACAATGGGACTATTTGCACAATAATTGGGGGAGAAGCGTATCCAAACCTGAATGCTGAGAAAACTCCTAACTGGGGATGAAGGCATTTATTTATTTCCCTGTCCCCATCATTCTGAGAGTCCATCTTTCTGACGGCACAGAGAAGGATGAATCTCATTTGGGTGGCAAGATAAAGAAAGAAAAATAAAGAGGTAGAGTGAAAGCAATCCCAAACCAAGAAGAAACCCATTGCCTTCGGTCACGAAGAGGATCCAATGTGAGAACTGTAGAATTAACACCAAGCAATAAATTAAAGAGAATATTGATAACAGTTGAACTGGATGAGGGGATACCTGGGTTTCAATCTGGGTTTGTGTATGTTGGAAACTTTCCATACTAAAAGTTATTTTAAACTGTGGTAGGAATTGGATCAAAGAGCATGTAGTTCCTAGACAGAGACCATTTCCCCCTAAATTTGGTTAGCAGTGCTAGCAGGACCCATGACTTACAGCTGAAAGCATGTTTGAACATAAACCTGGCTTGTTTTAGACACAGGTGGGCAAAGGGTTCTCTGTGATCAGCCCCCACCTCTGGCATCGCATAACTTAGACTGAGGTTTTCCCCAATGCTGGACTTCTGAATTTTAAAACTTAAATTAGGCATCCACTGAAATGCAGGGATTGACATTTATGCTTAGTTGCTTAAATGAAGACTCCCACTTCATAAAGTGCTTAATTAAATGGGAAAAGCATTCTAAATTCTTGATCTTTGTTAATCATATCTAGGAGAAGGCTGGAAGTTTAGATCATGATTTCATTAGGGCATTCTTACAGTTCCCCCGATGGCAACATAATCTAATTTTAGCAAATTTTAATTGCAAGTACAGCGAGGGTTGATGTGGATTGGAGTTGTCTAAGATACTCTGGCTTCTGGGAGTAGCACCACCAGCCCCTCCACCTCCTGCCCTCCATTCAGCAATGCCTAACCCTAAGAGTCATACAGCCCGGGGCAATTGTACCAATGGCTACCTGTGTGTTATATGCCTAAATATTAAAGGTTATAAACCCAGCTAACAAACTGCTTAAATAAAATGTGCTTTAGCATTTGACCTTGACAAATATGACTTTGTGGCAATCTGTAAGGCTAGGTTCAAACTTCGAGTCCTTGGCCACTCAGAGTATCGCACCAGGGAATGTGGTGGTGGAGGAGAGGTGGTCCCACTCCTGGGCTCCTGTCCATAGCCCACACCCTTTCTCTTAGAACCCTTGTCTTTATTTTGTAGCACAAGGAGTCTCCTTGCACACATGTGTCTCCCTAGCCCACACATTGAACTCTGTCCATCCCAACCCAACACCAAAGAGCCACCCCTGGTCACCCATGGGACCTAAGGATGCACATCTGGTGGCCTGTCCTGTCCTCACGAGGAAGTGGGCTTGAGGCCACAAGGACAGAGAATTCGAGGATGCCAGCTATCACACACTGCAGAGGTCGAAGCAAGGGTCATAGGTAGCCATGACCCCTTGACCGATTTGCAGGGCCAAGGGGTCCAGCTCTGCCTCCTCCTCCTCTGTCAGACACCCCAACTGTTGGCATGTCCCCTAGGGATCAGGACTGAACCCTGTAATCCTCTAGTATTTTCTTCCTAAGTGATCTCATATAGTTCCATGGTTTTATATACCTGTTAATTCCATCCATCCTTCCTTCGTTCATTCAACAAATGTCCCCATTTCTAGGTACTGGGGACAGAGTAGTGGAAAAAGAGACAAAAATTCCTGCGTCACAGAGCTCTCTCTCTAGTGGGGAGATGGATGGCGAGTAAGATGTGGTAGTCTAAAGCATGATCCTAAATTCTTCGGTACCCCATTCAGTGCAAGGTAGAGTCAATGTCTACTCTCCTGAATTTGGGTGGTCCTTAGAGCCCAGTGGAAGTGATGCTGCGTGACCACCGAGCCTCAAGGCCATGACCTCGTTTGCTGGAAATACTCACTCCTAGAGCCTTGCACAGTCACATGAGAAATGCACTGAGACCACCATGCTGGAGAATCTACATGTTGGCGTTCGGGGTGACATTCCCAGCTGAGTCAGTCCTTCAGCCCAGGCACCAGACGGGAGAGGGAAGCCATCTTGGGAGTGGATCCTCCAGGCCCAGCTGTTTTGGTCTCAGCCATTTATGTCACTCCCAGCTGAGGCCCCAGGCATCAGGGAACAGAGGGGATCTGTTCTCATGGTGCCCTTCCCAATACTGATCCAAGGGATCTGTGAACCGAATAAAATGATTATTGTTCACCCCACTATTTGGGGTCAGGATGTGTAATGAGTTCTAAATCTGTACCTCCAGCCCAGACCTGAGTTCCAGGCTGTATGTTTAGCTGCCTTCTCACAACGGCCTTTGGATCTCTCAGTGGGCATCTTAGAAGGTCCACTTCCAAAATGGAAATCGATGGCCACCATGGCCTCCCAACAACAACAATAAAAAACAAAACAAAGCAGCAGCTCGTTCCTCTTTCCAACCTCAGTAAAAGTCCCAGCTTCCAATCTGAATGCTTACCTAAGACAGGATCACCCTGGATTCTTTTTCCATCATTTCCTACATCGGATCCATTAGCAAATCCTGCTTTTTTGACGTTGAAAATACAGCTCATCTGCCAGTTTCTCCTCAATTCCACTGCCCAAATGCTGTCCCTCAGCACCCTTTTCTCTTACCTGAAGCAGCCTCCTAACACACTTCCCTGTATCCAAACCTAGCATCTCACTATGGTTAATGTACCAGGGAAATCTACTAAGGTCACTTTAAATATGTCGTTATAGGAATATTTTCAAGATGACAAACTCCTTAGTTACATGTCCCTGTTTTCCACAGCTCTTTAATCCAATTTTCCTTAAGTCTTAATGAGTGAGTCCTTAAATATACACAGACTTTTTAATGTTAAATCCTCTCCAATCTGGCCAGTTTTCACACCAAAATTCCTCAGAGTTACCTTCTTTCATCAGTTGCCAGAGGCTTCCCTTAAGCTTTGATATGCTGCCTAGTGATAAAAGCCTGACTGCTTACAAATACTATTTTTAAAATGCCATTAAATTGTTTTCTTAGGACTGCAGCTCACTTCTCCCAGTACACACATGCCTTAGCTCTTTTTCTTCCAAAAGCAGAAAGGAGATTCAAAAAAGAAAATGCAGTGCATGGGATGTGTACTTGCAGAAACCCCATGATTATCTCTCCCCCTAGTTGGAAGGAAATACTGTTCCCCTTCCCTTAATGGTAGCTCTTTGCCCTTTGAAGTCCAACTGCTATTGCTGATTTTGTCCTGGACGATTCTTTTGCAACATTTATACCTGTCAGGTTGGCAGACTTTTGCATAGGCTTTCTTTTGCTTTTTTTCCCCCAATGTTAAGCATAACTTTAACTCCTTTCCTGTTGCATTAAAAAAAAAAAAACAAAACTGCAACATAAAATTTAAAAGGCATATTTAAGCAAAACTTGACGGTGTCTTAACTAACTTAACTCCAAACAGAGTTGTTACAAAGTGGTTTCATTACACTGATACGGACTGCAGGAGTCATCCCTGGCTACAGAAAGCACCTGGAGAATAGGATGTATGAGTTAGGGGCCTTGAAAGTCTGCACTGGATACTCGTGGGAAAATGTGCCCTACTTAGTGCAGTTGGCTCTCTTCTTTGAAGGTTTTCTGAGCTTAAAAGACATGGGATTTGGTCTATTAATATTTTCTATATGGAGTGTGAGAAACCATTAGTACTTAAAACATTAACGTTGGTGGATTTGACATTTTGGTTTCAAGAATTTTCAAGCAACCTGAAACTTCAAAGCAGTCAGTAATCTGTAATTCTGTTGAGGCAGGGCATTTAATCTGAATGTGCTGTGAGGCTGGCTTTTGGCTAAGAGTCACTCAACCCAGGAGGGCCACCTCGACATCTTCATCTCATTCCATCATCACCCACCTGGGAGCTCTTTTGAAGCAATGGTAGTAGGTCGGTTGTTGTCCACAGCATATCCATCCCCACTCTCCAGCTTTCTCCTCTCCTCTTCCTAATAATCTGTGATGTTCTTTTAGGTTTCTACCTCTACTTCCTCATTGTAGGTCAAGGTGGGCCTTGATTGGATTAGATCAACCATCATGATTGGCTTAGGGGTGACTGAGAGACTTAAAACAATGCAATGACAGCAACCTTAGATGATCTGTATATGATTTAGCTATCGCCATGTGATGAACCATCCCAAAACTCAGTGGCTTTAAGCAATGAGCATTCGCTGTAACTCTACAAGTTAGCTGTGTGGATCTTCTGACCTCAGCTGGGCTTACCTGGGTGTCTGTGTTTGGCTGCAGGTCAGGAAGTGGCTCTGCTGCTCCTGATTGGACCCTCATGTGTATGGAGGTTGCTTGGCTGTAAATGATCAAGGTTGGGCTCAACTGAGTGGCTTGTCTCTACTCCATGTGGTCTCTTATTGCCCATTAGGGTAGCTCCGGCTTGTTCTTCTGGTGGAGACAGGATTCCAAGTGAGAGTGAAAGTGTTCAGTTCTCTTGAGGCTCATGCTCAGAGCTAGCACCTTGTCACTGCTACCACATTCTATTGGCTAAAGCAAGTCATGAGGCTGGCCCAAATTCCAGGGTGGAGAAATAGACTCCACTTCATGATGAGGGGAACTACAGGTCACATGGCAAAGGGCATAGTTTCAGGGATTGGGGGGAATAGGGGCCATTCTTAGTCAGTCTACGGGAGTCAGAGTGAACTGTCAAGATTGACTCTCTCTCTGTCTCACTTGGTGATATCGACAAGGAAGTAGATGGAAGCCCTCAGAGCACCTTGAAGCCTTCTTGCTGTCAAAAGGAAAGCCACCTGAAGACCAGGACAACATAGAGGGGAAGACAGAACTAAAGGAGTTGTAGAAGGAAAGCACCACAGCCCTCATGACTGTGTGGATGTCTGAATCAAGCCAACACTCTCCCTGGACTTTACAGAAACTTAAGCCAGTTTTTTCTGATATCATTTCAGCCTGTGATATTGGAACTTTCTTTTTGGAACAAAAGATACCTAAACGATACTGCAGTTCAACAAAATAGCAGCTTTTCTTCTCCCTTCACATTACCCTTCCTCCAAGCAATTCAGCTGCTGGTGCATTTATGGAAGCGAAGAGAATGCAGAGATTTGTAAGAGACCATTCTGAGTCAGGAAGTCAAAGTTTCATGTAAATTAAAGAGAGAAATATTTTACTCAACAGAAGTTCACATCTGTGACTTTAATCCTATATTTATGGAATATTCAAGAATCTGAACGGGTCACTTAAAATTTTCAGTTATAATTTAGTGTCTCTTATGGGAAAAAAATTACATGTTTCTGTAGACAGTTACTCAAGCTGTTTTCTTTTTTTTTGTTTTAATTATGTCTTTTGAAGTGCTCTCTCAGTTTATTTTCTCTCTGTTCCTACTCGTCAAGATTTTGTTGACCTTTGCGTTCTATGGCTTATATTGAAAGTACTGTTGTTATGTTGAATATTCTTTTCTTAAACTATACACAATTCTTCATGATTCCAACAAAAATATCTAGGGGGAAAAAAAAGGAAAGAAATAGAATAAATAGAAAAAATAGCCTAGGGGCACTAAACTCATACTCTTCTCACCTACTATGAGAATTATAGCTTTCATAGTATTTGAACATTTGTAGATTCACAAAGGACTCTGGGACATATTTTTCCCAAGGGTCAAGTGCCTACTCTATTCACCATTCATTTCAATGACAAGTGGATATAGAAAGTTTACTGTAGTCCTCATTAGCCCAATAATGTATTAGTAATTTCAAGTTCCAGTGGAAAGAACCCTGGGAGAAAGGCCAGGCATAAAGCTACCAAAGCCAGTTGTGCTGCTGAATGGCTGTGAAACCTTAGGCGAGTCACATCAGGACCCCCTAGGTCAGTTCCCTGGTTGAGGAGATGAGAATCACCCTTCACCCGCATTTACTCCCAGACTTCAGCTGTTCAAGTGAAGAGTAGATGAAGCACGTCTGATTGACCTGAACTCAGGATGCAAGGTTTCGAGTGCCATGTGAACAGCCACAGCGGCAGTGACACAACTGGGAAGACACAGGGTGCCATTTTCCCTCCACTGTGAGGGGAAGTCAAACCTGGAACGGAAACACTCTAAAAGAGCATGGGAAATCAAACAGTCTCAGATCTGCCCCAATTCTCAGCAAGCAAATTTTGTTCGGTAGACACACCATTCCCAACTTTGTATTGAGTCTGTGTTTGGTCTAGTCTAGAGGAAGTTGTCAGTGTATCAAAGGGCTGTTATCAAAGGAACTCGGAGAATTTCCACATTTGCTTAATAATTTCCAAGTTTCCACCTAAGCAGAGCAGCCATATACAGCTGTGCAGTTTGCACACTGCACAACATCAGAGAGCAAAGTTTACATAGTCTGTGAGGTGAGGGGCTCCCTTGGGCCTTACGCAGGGACCATACACACAAGTAGCTGTGGCAGCCTGGCACTCGAGTTCCTTGTGTCATTTGTTAAGTGGGTTGGCACAAGTCCTATCCAATTTCAGAAGCTGTGTATCAACTTGCCTTGACTGTTCAGTCTTCCAGCATAAGCTTGTCCTTATTAAGGAAAAAGTAGGCCTGGGACATCACTACCCCTTAGATGCCCCAAACCTAAGGAACTTGAGGTCAGTTATCATCAAGCCTCTCCTGGGGACATGACCATAGAGGGCTGGAAAAGGGGAGGGGCAGCTTCCCTCTCAAATCCACCAGTCAGTTCTTTCTTTCATGGGCTGTTATCAGCCAAATGCGTGCAATTCCTCTCCTCCTTGAGAGTGTGTTCTTCATCCCAGGAAACTGTTTACTTAAATGTGCATCAATCCCTTCCCTACTGTCAATAAATCAGCTCCACTAATTCCTGTCACCGTTAATGGAGTCTCTTTGCCCCATGTTCTTTTCATCCCATCCACTCTCAAGGGACACTTTCGTTGTTCTCCCAGATAATAACCCTAATGGTAAAGGCTGTGGCTGACTCAGTGCCCAGTGCTGTGCTTCCCCGCCCTCCTTTGAAAGATGAGGGAGTTGAACTTTAAGACACCAAGTCGGTTAGGTCAGAACTGGAGCTGGACACAGGCCCTCCCCAGGGCCTGTGCCCTCAGACATGTCACTGGGGACTTCATGATCATCTTGGACTCGGCCAGAGAGGAGACCCAGCTCTAGACCAAGACACGTGGGCACTGGGGCGAGCTTACCATGTCTTTCCCTCAATGTGGTATTCTTTAAAAACCAAGTCAACATTGATTTAAAAGAGAGTCTGATGTGGGGTGGAGTGGGAGGCCACTGGTGAAGGGTCTCAGTGTCTCCTCGCTTGTCTCACATTTTTTCACTATAAGCCCCCCTGCCCGCCTCTTTACTCAACAAGCCAAAGCCCTGTGGTCAGCAGGTCCTGGTGCCTTGGAGGCAGGTCAGTGGCAATGACTGGGTTGCTCTGAGGGCCCACGCTGGCTCTGCACTCGGCCAGGTGTTCTGCTTTTACCAGCAGGACAGTAGCAAATGGCACACACCTGGGACTTGAACAGCACATATCCCTTCCCTCCTCTCTTCAGTCCCTACCCCTGCTGAGAGAGCAAACCCAGGTGAGGCCGCTGGAAGTGTCTGAGGTGTAGCCAGAGCAGAGGCAGGTCATCCCAGCCCAGGCCATCCTGGAGCAGCTATCCCACAGGTGACCAGTCAGTGGAGAGTGGACACACGAGCAAAGCACACTGAGATTAGCCACGTCCAGCCCCAGGTGGACAGAACCACCCAGAGACTCTTGAAAAAGAACAAATAACTGTCTTAATCCACAGGTTTTCAAGTTGGTCATATAGCAATAGATAAGGGATTCAGTGACCATGGGTTGTTACTGGCCTGTAGGCATTGAAGTGTCTTCCCCGAGTGTCCCCTGGATGCACAGACGTATTACAAGAACAAACTGCATGTGACATTTGGCTTTCACCTGAGGCTGCCCCACGCAGCCAGTCCTTTAATGAGGCTGCTCCTTGCTGAGGCCGGGATAGCGTTTGCTTCTTGGGCCCTGACCCTTGGCTGATGCTTGCTGTCTACCCTGCACATGCTATGGTGGTTTCTTAGAGCAAAAGTTCACATCTTCACTGAGCCACTCACTTTTCTTTTCTTTTTTAATCGAGGTACAGTCAGTTACAATGTGTCAATTTCTGGTGTACAGCACAATATCCCAGTCATGCATATACATACATGTATTCATTTTCATATTCTTTTTCATTAAAGGTTATTACAAGATACTGAATATGGTTCCCTGTGCCATACAAAATAAACTTGTTTATCATCTATTTTTATATACAGCCTTGCCTCCACTCATACCTCTCCTCACTGATGGACAGAGCATCCATCAAGGTGAAAGGATGGTGAGGCTGGCACCTGAGGCTTAAAGCCACTTGCCTGGATTGTAGCCCTTGGGGCCCCCACTGCAAAATGATACAACCAAGGCGTGGGGCCAGCACAGGAACCTGTACTGTGCTGTGTTCACCACCCGCGTCTGTGTTGTAGACCTGCCTTGAGCTTCTGCATTTGTTACTGTGACCCACCAGTTCTATCTCTTGATGTTCTTTCGTCCCTGGACCAGTTCTCACTTGCTGTGCGTTTTCAGGGGTTGAGGCCCTGATAAAGACCATCCCTCCCTTCACCCAAGTTTTGAACTAACTGAGAAGGAAGATTTTTAAAATGACAGATGGAGGTGGAATTTTTAAAAATAAAGCTGATCTGGGAGAATGTGGCTTATATCTGTGGGAAAGTGGATTTCTACACACTGAGCCTCAACCTTGGGTAGACCTAATCACCCAGATGCGGGAAGGCGCACTGGGTAGACTCCCTACTCGAGGGACTGAACAAGAGGCTTGCTTCTTGTGAGCAGCATTTCCTGTGTCTGGAAAGCATTTCCCCCATATCATCGAATAGATGGCTTTCTTGTCACTTACATCTGAGCTTAAAAGTGACCTTCTGGGAGCAGACTTCTCTGACCTCCCAGTCACCATCACATTACCTGTGTGGCAGTTTTAAAGCGTGCCTGCCAACTCTTTACCACTCCTCTCATCCTGAGATGGGACCTAAGTCCTTACCCCTTGAATCTGGGCCACCCTTGAAGACTGTTAAAATCAACAGAATGCAACTCACATAATTTCTGAGGTCTAGTCACTAAATAAAGGTGATAGAGTTTCTGCATTGCCGGCTGGGACACCTGCTTTTGGAGCCCCAAGCCATCATGCAGGAAGGCCGGCCGCCCTGAGGCCTCCATGCTGAGAGGAAGCCCAAGCCACACACAAAGGCCACAGGCAGGTGCTCCACTTGGCGCTCAAAGCCCACATTGCAGACGACAGCCAGCATCAGCCACCAGACATGCACAGGAGATGACCTCAGATGACCGCAGCCTACAGCCGCCGTGCACCCAGATAAAGCCCTCGATATCATGACGGAGTCTGTCTCCACTGTGCCCTGCCCAGTCCCTGAACTACCCAGTCCCTGGGCATACTTAAATGGTCTGTTTAAATGCCATGAGCTTTTGGAGTGGCTAGTTATGATGTAATAGTAACTGAGTGGGACACCCTGTTTATGAGGTTTTTTTTGGATAGCACTACTAATCTCTCACAAATTACATCACTTACTTACTGATACATTTCCTGATAGGCTATCATCCCTCCTTACATGGAGGTTAGCTCTGCTAGGCCAGGGACCTGTCTGTCTTAGACCTAGAACAGTGTTGGCCCGTGGCAGGCAGTCAATAAGCATTTGTTGAATGAATGAACGCACGAATGTCTTTTCCCTTGTAGGACAGAAATAAGAGTTTCTGGGAGAGTATTTCAATCTTTTTAGTCTTCATCTCTAGGCCCTGGGCAGCAAAACCGAGGCTGTTTGTGTGAAATATAAAATAGGCTGTTCCTTTTATGATATCCAGGCAAACGATCCTGTGGAACATTCAATTATTCACTCAATGATATGGGCTGAACAGCCATCCTCACCCCCGAAGTCAGGCGCTGCGATTCTCACTAGAGACACTGAGGTAGACAAGACTCGGGCTGTCTGACCTCAAGGCAGCCCTCAAGGAGGGGCATGGACAATCTGAAGCATGGAGAAGTGTCTTCAGCAGAACACAGCCTCAGAGGCAAACCCCTTAAAAGGCTGGGGCTGCCAGCCATACACCCCCTTGTCCCAGACCCCGCACAGAGCCTGCCACGTAAGAGATGCCAGTAACTATTTGTTGACTCTTGAACAGAGGAAACAGAGATTGCTCTGAGCAGAGAGAAAAGCAAAGGCTTGTTGTATCAGGAGAGAAGGCAAAGAAACTGAGGGAAAGTTTAATTGTCTATGTAACGTCTCGTTCTCAGTTGGTCATACTCTGCCACCATGAAGGGTCATCACAGAAGCCAATCTAAAATACCAAGAACCCTAACACAACCATGGCAGTAGGTTTTTTTTTTTTTTTTTTTTTTTTTTAAAGGAAGCTTATTAAAATGACATGGAAAAATAATGGGACCTGCCTCAGGTTTCAGCTTGGAAATGGATTCATGCAATCTCAGCATTTTATCCCAGGCAGCTCCCCCATCAAGACGCGCTGGGGAAGCAATTTGTATCTCTTTTAACTAAGATGGGAAGCCTTGAAGTCTCTGGGTTGTCCATTTTCCTAGGACACCAGTCCAATCGCGGGGAGAGGTGTCAGATCTGAGGAGTTTGTACGCTGTTAACTGCATGTGGTTTTTTTCCCCCCCCTGGTATTTACATCTAAGGCAGCACAAAGCCTCCAATTTTACAGCCAAGTTAGGATGCTGAGAATATTCCTGAGTAGAATGTGCCTGAAATTAATTAAGTTGTGGAGAAAAACTGGGCATATCACCAGGAACGGAGTGTTGAATTATTATTTATTGAATGAACGAATGAGAATAATTTATGAGATTGCTCTATGATTTCATCCATTTCTAATGCAGTCTCATCCCAGCCAGGCTTTACCAGGATGATTTCACAGATTTCACGGAGGGAGAGATGGAGTTTAAAAAAGCAATTCTGAGAGCAGAGACTCAGCACAGCACAGATACAGCACTTACTGATTTCCCGTCCTTACACATGGTGCTTTTTGTTTTTTGCCCCTTTGGTGCCCTTTGGTGGCTACAGGACCTTTCTGGCCCCCAAAGCATCACCATCAGAGAAGTCCAGTACGGGGTCCAGCCAGAGAACAGACACAGACAGGAGCAGCTGGATCAGTGGGAGTATCGCCTGGGAAAAGTGTGAATATCAAAATAGTCTGTGATCTCTGAACATTCCCAGCATTTCAGCACTGCTCTCTTGTGCAATTTACCCCTGATACCTTGCCTGACAGTTCTTTTGTGTGCATCTTCCTTTCCACCCAGAAAGCAGGATAATGCCTGTATTTGGGAAAACACAGGAGTTTAAGTCAGAAAGTTTAGTTTCCCAGACTTCATAAGCCTTAAATTCCTCATTTCTAAGTTAGGGACTATGACATGTATCTTGTAGAATTAGGGTGATGATCATATGTTCTAATTTCTGTAAAGTAACTTGCCACATAGTAAGACAAACAAAAATTAGTAGGCTGTCCTTACATTTAAGCCAGTGAATAGGATTCTTGAAGGCAGAAAGCTGGCACGGTGCCTTGCGTATGAGAAGATTTTATGAATATTTATTGAAAGAGTGAATGCATGAATAACCATGGGATGAAATAGCGTATTAATCAGGGTAACTCTAGCAGCAGAAACAAATATAATCTAGTGGTTTGTCATAATAGAACATTGTTGCTTGCTCACCTGAGAGTCCAATTGGAGTGTTTCAATCAGCAGATGGCTTTCTTCTGTTGATTCATGGACCCAGGCTCTATCTGTTACTGTATCTTGGGTCTTGGTGTCTTGGCAGATCAGAATCAGATTAACTGCTTCTAAACCCCAGGATTGAAAGGGAAAGGGACATTCACCACTTCCACTCACTTTCTGCTGGAGACCCCTGGTCATATGGCCATACCTGGATGCAAGAGGGGTGGGGGAAACACATCCCTCCTTAGGCAGCTGCCTTTCAACTGCCCACTAGGAAAGAGAGAGCCAGTTGTTACTGCCAAAATCGTTTTTAAAAGAAGGAGCCAGAAATTTACAGGCGGGTGCACACATGACAATATTTCGAGTAGAAGATACCTCTATAACATCCTTTAACAAGAGACATCCTTTAATAATTGACAAACTCAGGTGCCTATAGGAAATGGGCAACTGATATGATGAGTCAAGTGTAGGGCAATGGTGGCGAAGGGAGAACAGATAGGCCAGTGCTGAAACCTCTTTTCTATTTCAGGCTCCTGGAGCAGGGCATTAAATTCATCATACCCCTCCATTCACATCGTAGGTCCAGAGTGAATAAGAGCCCTATTTTAATAACTTCACTTTATTTTGACTTTTAATTAAAGTATAACATATCTAAAAATTGTAAAATCTTAAGTGTAAAACTTAATGGATTTTCATAAACTAAACACACTCAGTGCAACCAGCTCCCAGAGCAAGAAAACAAAACATCCTCAGTATCCCAGAAGGCCTCCCTCATGCTCCCTTCCAATAAGCCAGAAGTCTGAAATTTAATGTAATTTTCCCCAGATTCTTAACATATTGTGTGGTGGCCATATAAGAGCCATTTGTGGGCTGGACCTGGTTTAAGACAACCTTGCTGCCCACAGTCCCGCCACTCAAGGTGGGTGTCTGTTCTCCACTGTGCCTGAGAAACCACCCTGAAATTGATACAGTAAACGTGTGTTGTGTCTCCTAAGTCTAGCTAAGCTCACAGAAGCATTTGTGACATCTGGAAGGTCATCTGGGGGCTACCTGGTCCAGGGTGACCTCAGCTGGGATGGTGCATCTCTACTCCATGTGCTGTCTCATCCTCCAGGAGCCCCGCCCAAGCTTGTCCCCAGGGTGCCTGGGCAATGTTTAGAGGGAGAAATTGGAAGCCCATACTTGGAGGCAGGAGAGTCAGTGTCAGAGAAGGAGGAGTAAATGATGGAAGAGGTCAGATTGATGTGGCCAGGAACAAGGGAACATGGGGTTATGGAAAAGTGTGGAATATGGAAAAGGCAAGGAGTGGACTCTGCCCTAGAGCAAAGAGAAGAGGGGATAGACGGGTTTTCATTTAATCTCCTGTTCCCAGGAGCATCTGATCATAACAATGAATTGAAACAGGGAGAAAGGAAAGGGTTTTGGGAAGTGCTGAATTCTGTCCACTTAGAGAAATTACAATCATCACCTTATTTAGGAATCAAAATTACTTTTTATGGCCTGACTGCAATAATAAAACTAGTTATAATAATAATAATAATAATAATAATAATAATAATAATAATAATAATAATAATAATAATAACAACTAGAATTATAATAGTTACCAACTTAGGTCCAGTTCCCCGGAAGCAGAGCATGAGATAAGGATTCATGTGCAAGTGATTTATTGAGGAAGTGCTCTCAGGAGGAACCTGGGAGCAGAGGAGGCAGGACAGTAAAAGGGAAGAAGCAAGGTGACAGTTACAGCCCCAGCCTCAGCCTGATCCCAAGGGCAGCTCTGGCGTGTGAGTTACACTCATTGTCAAGAGAGTTGGGCTTTGTGACTGCTGCCCCATCGTAACTGCCTGCTTGGGATGACACCTGGTACCCAGGCTGGCTGCCTGAGCAGGTTAAGGGGCTCCAGTAGCCCAGGGCAGGCTTCCCAAGAAGGCTTTAGGTGCAAGCTGTTAGCAGTGAAGCACACAGAGCTGGAGGGAGGGTGCCCAGGACTAGTGCCCTGGGTCCCAGAGAACCTGGATGGGGCACTGACATGTCCATTTTGGCAACCCTAATCTCTTGCTCCGTGCCAATCACTGTTCTCAGGGCTTCCCTTATATTTATCCATCAAACCCTTACCAGATAGAATGGTTGCCATCCTCACTTTATGAATGTAATGTCTGGGGAACAGGAAGATTAAACAATTAGACCCAGGATCCACCAGAGACAGGAGGTGGCTGACTGGGAAGTCAAAACCAGGCAGTGCTGTCCCCAACCATCCTGTTAATGGCCCCTCTTACCTCTCCTGTCTCAAGGGTCCCACCCTTCTCCCTTTCTGGGCTCCTTGCAGGGACAATATATTTTCCAGGGGCAGCAGGCTGGTGGTTCTGTGAGTCTCTGTTATCCAGGAAATCAGAATGAGGCTTGTGAAGAAAAGGGAATTTTTTATCAACCAAGAGAGAAAAATCTCAATCTATACACTTAATTAGGTCAGATACCCATTTTCCTCTGAGTCTTTTCTACTTCTTTGAAGTCAGAGGAAGCCCTGGGCATTGGAGAGAGGAAAAAAGTGGAAAGGGAATTGGGAGGAAACCTCCTACATACACATACAGGAAAAAGAAAATCAATCACCAATCCTCTTTAAGGATTGAATGCAGATAAAGTCAGCTATCTACCTAATCAACATGGAAAAAAATGCTTAAAATAAAAACTAGGACAATCCCCTGAAGGAGGGAAAGCGTGCAATCTATCTGAAGACTTCCATACCTTAAGAGCCTCACTCCCTCACTGTCTTCCTAAAATACTGAACTTGTTTGCAGTCAGTCCAAAGGCCCCTTGATGATTTAGCTATTTTAGGTAAAGCAGAGGACTCAAAATATAGATGTGAAAATTCCAAGGATATATGAAGGTCGTCAGTATGGAGCAGGATGTGCTGGGGGATCCAGGGTAGACACAGGGTCAGGAGGTCTGGCTCTCCTTGTAGGATCAACTCTGAAGCTTGCCCCCTTGGTGGCTCCAGGCTAATACCATCCAGTGCTGCTCCCTGTGATCATGGAAATGTTCTGTACCTGTGCTATTCTGTTCAGTGGCCACTAGCCACATGTGACTATTAAACACTTGAAATGTGGCTAGTGTGACTGAGGAAGTCAATTTTTGCTTTCATTTCATTTCAAGTAACTAAGTTGAAATTTACATTGCCACATGTGGCTAGAGGCTACCATATTGGACGGCTCAGCTTTGAATCTTGATCTTTGTGGACTTGGTCTTTCAAAAAGCACCTGAAAGATGAGATATTTGTGTCCCACCCCTTTTTGTGCAGATGAAGAAACTGGTATGCCAGTTAAATCTTGCTGTGTAACAAACCACTCCAAGGCAGTGGCTTGAAAAAACAGTCATGTGTTTAGTTCATAATACTGAGGGTCACACATTTGGGATGGGTGTAGCTGCACAATTTTTTTTTTTTTTTTTTTTTGTCTCCATGGGCTAAATTTTTGCACTTGTGGTCAGCTGGGAACTGGATGGTCTAGGATGGCCTCTGCTGGGATGGTTTATCTGGGCTCCATGTGGTCTCTATTCTGAGCTTTCAGCTAAGGGCAGGGCTGGACAGGGTTCCAAGAAAGGGAGCCATAGTGTGCAAGGCCCCTGGGTCTCAGAAGTGGCTTGCTGTCATCCAGTGGCATTCTTTTGGCCAAAACAAATCCCAAGGCCAGCTCAGATTAAGGGGCCAGGAAACAGGCTTCTCCTCTTAATGGAATATGCAGTAGATTCACTCGCAAAGAGCATGGGTATGGGGAAGCATGAACAACTGTGGCCAATTTTATAATTAACCACACCGAGACTCTAAGGGTACAAGGCCTAGCCTGAGGTCACAAGGGAAACTTTTAGTAGAGCTGGGACTGGGACATGGGACTCTTGACTCTAAGACCAGGGCTGGCTCTTGGTTTATTTCCCTGTATAACCCTTGTCCTAGTGCACCTTGGTTTCTTTATTTATAGAAAGATGGAGAGACACAATGATTTTTCTGACTTCTCCAGTTCTTAATACTGTAAGGGTTGGACTTGGTGGTTGCCCAAGGATGGGGTGCAGAGGAGGGGCAGAAACATGGGCCTGGGCAGATCTGGAGGAGCCCATGCAGAATTCCTGAAAGAGGCCTCTTTTGCAAAAGGCTGTTTGGAAGCCAGAATTTAAGGCATACTGGACAAATGTAAGGTATTTACCATTGAGCTCAACCTTTTGGAATGAAGGTCATAAAAGACTGAGTTTGGAAAGGATAGAGTTTTTCCTTCCAGGTTTTTCTAATTGATCATCCACCCACTTCCTTTTCCTTTCATAAATATGATGTACATGAAGGTTGTGATCTAAATATCGTCCTAGTTCCAGAAGCTTGACAGTATTTTCACATTGATCTCCCATTTGATAAATCAAGCCTTGCATATCTACGAACTGCAATGTCAATAAAATCCTTCTGGTGTGGAGAAGGGCCGCTGCTTCTGTGTTTCCAGTTTTGTGGCCATGAATCTCTGAGATGGCATTCCTGCTGACAGAAATGCCTTGGAGCAGCTACCCCACAACTGTTGGTCAAATTTGTGGGTTGTGCCAAATTGCTGGCTCACAAGTCTTTACTTGTGAAAATATAGAAATTAGTAGAAGGAGAGGTCTCCTGGGGGAAGGGACCTCGGAGAAGATGGAGATAATCATGAAGATGATGATGAAGATGGTGATGAAGATGATGAAGATAGTGATTATATGATAATGAAGATGATGATGGAGATGAGCTGGAGAAACTGGGAGGAGGGAAGAGGAGGGGAGGAGAAAGAGGGGGAGGGGAGAAGGGAGGAGAATAAGAGGGGGAGGGAGGGGAGGAAATGGGGAGGGGAGGAAGAGGGGGAGGGGAGGAGGGAAGACGAAGGAGGAGAAACAGTAGAAGGCAACATGAGTGAAAGAAAGTGGACAAGGAGGAGGAGGGGGTGGGAAGGAAGAGAAGGAGAGTGTTCAAAGAGAGAGGGGAGGTGGGAGGAACATGGGTAGGGATGGAGAGTGAGAGGAGATGGAGAAGGAAGGGAGGAAGAGGAGGGGAGAGAGGATCACAGGGGCCCAGCTAGTTCTGGAACCTGTTTCCCAGGATGCAGACCATTGCTTTGCCTCTCTCAGGGGTGTGGACTCAGGGGAATCCTGCGGGAATCACTAGGTTAGTGACAGAATTGAATGTGACTCAAGCTGATGGAGATCTGAATATGCTCTGTCCTTGGGGGCTGCATGATTTCCAAGAGCTGCTCCACTTTTTTGTATATTTGTCTTTTCAGCTACATAAACAGGCTCTATGAGGAGGTTTTTATTTTAAACTCTTATTGGTGAGGAAACTTATCTTTGTTTGAGGTTTTATGAAGAAATCATATACATATAGAGATGAACGGGGCTGCCCTGTGCTCCATGTAAGACACTTGTGTTAGACCATCTCTCTGGAAAGAGCCCTTAGAGAGGGTACCTGAGCCAATGGCCTCATGAGGAAATGCTTGTGGGAGGGAGTCAGGATAGAAAGAAGGGTCTGGTGGGAAACAAAGGCACAGTTTCAGGCAAATTCTTAGCCTCAGCCTGATCCTGTGGGGTGTTCTGGATTATGAATCATGCCTCAGAGTTTATCTCCATTGAAGTTAAGAAGGCTAGGTTTTCATGCTCTTGGGTAAAGGCTGGTTGGGAGGATGGAGTTCACAACTTTCAGCTCCAGTAGACAGCAGCCACTCGTAGGGGCCACTTCTTAGCAACAAAGCACTGCTAACCTGGGGGAATGGACCCAAGGAACCAGCAGAAGGGGTCCTAGGGAATTGGGGCAGGTAGCTGCCTGCTTAGCACATGATGGAGTCACGTGATGGCATTCAGCCAAAATCAGCAGAACCACAGGGCAGACCCACAGAATTGTTAGCTAAATAAATTGTTGTTACTTTAAGCCATTAAGCATTGGCTTGCTTCCTACGCAGCAAGAGCTATCTGGTACAGAGGGAAGGAAATTATCAGAATCCTGAGCGTCTTTGTCATCCCAACAAAGATCTACCTGTAGGCAGAGGCTGAATGTAGGGTCAGTGTTGGAGTCAGGGTTGGCCTCTATCCAATTTTTATTCTACTCTCCCTTGCAGTGGCATTGAACTTCATCAGACACCAGACAGTTCTGCCTAGAAGGAGGCAATAAGATGTCTCTTCAGTTATTACTGAATTAATACTGGACAATTGACCCTTTCTTCAAATCACCCCTGGCATTTCAAGCTACTACTAGGTTTTAATCTACTGCCTTATTTTCCTCGAAGTCACTGCCACGATGGAATTTGTTCTTGAAAGATAACTCAGATTCTTCAAAAAGAAGGAAGCAAATAATATAAAGAAGGAAAGAATAAAATAAGATAACATGGCTAGGCCAAAAAAAAAAAAAATGAGGGGGACTCAAAGGAGAAGAAAGGAGAAAGTAATTGAAATGGGCTTTGAATGTTTGGCTTGGTGGCCAGCTTTTTAAATAGTTAAGATAACAGTGGGAGGTTAGGTCAACATCTCCTTTATATTTATATAAATAGGATCTAGATCTAGATATATGTATCTCAGACATTCCCATGACTTTAATTGAAGTTATTTTTAAGCTTCAGAGGTGCCCAAATACAAAAGCTTAGTTCAACATGGCCTTTCTGTAGATTTTGCAGATTGTATGTATCCTATTCTGGCTTGAGTGAGGTACCTATCACTCTGCTTAACATCATTCCTCCCCAGAATCACATTTGCATAAAAAAATTAATCTGAAAACTGTGGTGAGCCACTGGGCAGATGGAAGCCTTTGACTAATTAGTTGAGCACGGTGACAACTTTGGAGACATGCTTCAGAACAGATTTAGCCCTGACAGTGCTCTGCAAATATGGGAACACAGTGTCACTTTCCTGGGAGTTGGGAGGGGCGGGGATCGGGCTTAGAGTATCGGTGTCTTGGCTTTGGAGAAGGAGCAACCGAGAGGTGGTACAAGACCCCGGGGCCTCACAGGTGACAGTCCTGTTTGCAAAGCTCCCAGAATGCCTTCCAAAGGCCTTCCTTTTCCTCTCTTTGACCTTGAGGACTGGAAACCTTCTGCCTGATCAGCCTCAGAGCCCAGAGGTGTCCTTGACTCCTTGCACATACTCTGCACATCTGGTTCTTACTACACCTGGGCCACTGGTATCTTGGTGTGTAAAACAATCACCTGAAGGCTTGTTAAACCCAGATACTTGGGTCACACTCCCAGCAACTTGGACCCAGGACATGTGGGATAGGGCCTGAGATCTTGGCGTTCTAACCATTCCAGGTGAAACTGATGTCACTGGTGCAGGGACCACATGTCGGGTATCTCTGCTTTATGGAAATGATACATTGATCTCAGCACAGGGCTTCAAACTGGTCTCCTGCAGACCAATTCCAGCCCAAAGATCCATTTTTTTTCCTTGTAATATTTTAAGAGGAAATTACCCACAGAAAGCTAGATGTTTTATCGTCTGTAAAATAACACATCTGCTGTTGCAATGGCAACGGTTGCTTCAGTGTTAGCACCAACATCTTCATTTAGAGGGACAAACATGCCTCAATTTTCCACAGTCCCCACCACCCTCTCTTGCTCTTCACCAGGCCTACTTCCATCATTTTCTCTACGTGTCTAGTTCCTGTTGGCCCCTAAGTTGTGTCCCTTGATTTAAATTTGCATAATACAGATTAATTAATGTTAACCTTCACATGTAAGACATTTGATTTGCATTTTTACAAGGGCTTCCTGGCCATAATGCCTTAATTCAGAGGTGTGATACTGATGGTGGAATCTCAGGCCTTAGAGGTCAGCTTCTGTAGAGAACTGTGGGATTTCTTCAAAAATCTTGCAGAGCAGACACCTGCCCTGTCTCCATGAGGAGGCTAATAACCTGGTTTCCCAAAAGCTGACATGTAATAATGTGTAGATAGATGAGAAAAGACTATGTATGCCTCTTGGGAATGAAGAGCCTTTATAAAACCAGGGATTTTCACTATAATGGAGCTGATGTAATTGAGACTTAAGTTCAGAGTTGCAAAACAGTGCCTAGTTAACTAGGGTGCTGTTTATGAAAAACCCCATTTTCTCCTTGCATTTCCCCTCTCTCAATTCCCTGAAAGATGCCGTGTATAGTTGATGACGGTTCCTGGAGCACTGCCTGGGTTCAAATTCTGGCCTGGCAGTTTACTTTCTCCATCACCGTGGTTACGTTACTGAGTGTCAAAATGCTCTGGCTTCCCCATGTGTAAATTACACCAACTTCACAGGTTTATTCGTGATGATTCAACAAGATGAGGCAAGTAAAGGTCTTCGTACTGCCTGATGCCAAGTGAAGGCTTGATAAATGTCATTACCATCTGCCTCCTGTTGCAGGAAACACATTAGCGGAGGAATTGAGCCAATCTAAGCTCAAATTCCCATCCCACTGGGTATTGGTCATGTGATCTTGAGAAATGTTACCTTTCCTTTTATTCATTCCTTCTACAGATATTTACTGAGCCTTTATTTCCTCACTGGTAAAATAAAGATAGTGGTATCTACCTCACAGAGTCATTGTAAAGATTAAATGAAATCATCCATGTAAAATGTTTCTCATAGTGCTTGAAATGTGTAAAGTATTTAATAATAGTAGGTTGGTCCACGTGTAATTGCTATTTTTGTAAGTCAAAAATGGGAGAAAACTGACAGTTTTCTACAGTTCACATTGTACAAGTAGTACTATTACTGCTCTTAATATGGTTATTGTTGCTGTTTTGTCCCTACCCTCTCTGCAGTGGGTGGATGAGTTAGTTATTACTGTGACAAAAACCACTCAAAATTCAGACGGCTGAAGCAATGAACCCTATTATTTCTCATAAGTCTGTGGGGCAGCTGGGTGGTTCTCCTTTTCTAGGCCAGACCTGACTGGCCTTGACTGGATTTGCTCATGAGTCTGCACTCATCTGATGGAACGGATGGGAGCCGGCTGCTCTTGGATGGCCTCACTCACTTGTCTGGGGCAAGGGAATGACTGTGCCATGTGTCTGGTCCTCCAGCAGACTAGCCTGGGCTTATTCATAAGGTGATGGCAAAGTTCTACTAGGAGTGCAAGGCCTCTTGGGTCCAGGCTTGGTATTGGTGTCGCATCACTTCAGTGCACCCTTTTGGCCCAAACAAGTCCCATGGCCAAGCCCAGAATCAAGAGTTGAGGAAATACTCTCTACTCTTTGACAGGAGGGACTGAAAAGTCACATTGCCAAGGTCAAGGATATAGGGAAGGGAGGAGGATTCAGGTATTTTTTTTCTTTAATCAGTCTTGATGAGATATAAATAATATTTATGTTCCTTCACCTCATCATTTATATTATTTCTTTAATTTAAAAAATGATTTTTGAAAAGGAGTTAAAAGTTCTCCAACCTTTGATGATTAAGTACCTTTATCTTCCCTTCTTCTGGCTCTCCTGGAGTTTCAGGAATCTTCTGGCTGGGACATGCATGGGTGGTCTCTTTCAGCATCTTGAAGACTCCCTCTCTCTCCCTTGACCTATAAGAAGCAGAATCACCCCTGCAGGAAAACAAAGTCACCGTGTAGCAACTTGTTTTAACTCAGACCTCTTGCTGATGAAATGCAGTTGCTCTTTGATGTCCTTTTCCATCATCTCTAATCACAAAAAAGGACTTTAAAGAAGACACAGCTAATGACACTGTAGTCATATCATTAGGAGGGTAAAAAGTTTGACCCCTCCAATTTTTAAGACCTCAGTTACAAAGAACTTTAAGAAGATTTTACAAAGGCTTCATGGAAACTAAAATTTCTGTGTCATTATAGACATGCATAAAACTGCTTTCTCCTGTCAACATTCTGATGAAGATACTGATACTATTCCCATGTTATGGGCTTAAGAAAATGGAGGCACAGAGAGATTAGAAACTTGCCTGAAGTCACACAGCTACAAAGTGGGAGAGTCCAGGTTTGAACTAAGGAACACTGGGTTGGGAGCTATACACTTAACCATTAGCAAGTTTGCAATAATGTAAATGACTGTCCTCTCTTTACCCAAGTGATAGTAATTCCTTTTCAATTCTACTGATAATCCAGTAGATCCAGAACCAGTGAACTGACAATGGAAGACTGCTGCTCAGTATAAAGACAAAGCATATTTTCACTTTTAGGAGTTGCCTAACAAGAAAATGGTGTGAGATAGCACCTCCCAAGTACA
Source organism: Camelus bactrianus (assembly GCF_048773025.1). Taxonomy (NCBI): domain Eukaryota; kingdom Metazoa; phylum Chordata; class Mammalia; order Artiodactyla; family Camelidae; genus Camelus; species Camelus bactrianus. The sequence continues at coordinate 1,504,731 of NC_133557.1, read as the reverse complement.
ACCGGACATCACTGAAGCAAGAGCTCAGGTCTCAGAGACTGGGTTCAAATCCTGACTCTTCAGTTTCTTACTGTGTGAATGCGTCTAAGGCACTTGAAGTTACCTTTAGCCTCAGTTTCACAAAATAACAAAAAAGGAAACAACCATAAGTAACCCCATAAATCATTGTGAGGCTAAGGTAATACAGGTAAAGCCTGTGATTCATTCTAGATCACCAACAAGGATTCATTTCCTCTCTTGCAGCGTCATAGGACTTGCCCAACAGAGCTGGCAAGAGGCCTTACAGGAATAGGAGGAGTGGAACTAGGGGTTCTTGTATCAGGAGCTGGTTAGCTTATCTCCTTGCTACAGAAAGCATCACTGGGGAGCCTGTTAGATTTGCAAATTCATGGGCTCTACCCCAAACTTACTGAAGCCAACCGTCTTGGGGGGTGGGGTGGAGCCTGCTCTCCAGGTGATTCTCACACTCCATTAACTTTCAATGCACTCACCTAGGTGACCTCCAGGGGCTCTTCTGGCTTTAATTCCCTGGTTCTGGTTTATCCCTTCCTCACCACCACCCATCTAGTAATTGCTCCCATTACTTGAATACCTCCTTGTGCTCAAACATGCGAGTAAACATTTTGCATGCATTCATTTAATCCTTGCACCAGTGGGGCTGGTATTATGTTCGTCCACACTGTACAGATGAGGAAACCGAGCAGTTAAGGAACTGGCAGACTAGGATTCCAATCTGAGTCTGTTTGGAGCTCCATCTTCTAAGCACTGCTAACCTAATCGCCACACAGGGTCTCTCATAACTCCAGGAAGGACCCAGTGGGGAGTTATTTATATATCAGTCTTCAAATCTATTCATCTGATAATGCATAGGGATAAAGAAATTCCTTTAAGGATCTCAGACAAGTCCTAGAGAGGGTCTGTGTGGGGCTGTGTGGCTGAAACCTGAGTTCTCTCAAGACCAGAGAAATGCTGTGAGGTCACACGGAGAAGGGGGCCGGGCGGTTCCTCCCAGGGGGAGGCTCCCAGAGAAGCAACCTGGTGGGTGGAAAAGCAGCCTTAAGTGCCCTGCAATTGAGAAACACAGCTGGAGGTAATTATTTGTTCCCAGCTCTAAATAAAATCACCCTAAGAAGAACAAGGGAGAGGGAGCAGTTGGGGAGCTTCCTGAGCACGTACCCCCTCAGCTGCTCTTGATGATAAAGCAATGAGTTGGATTTAATCACTTCCTGCCACCTACTGCCTTTTTTGTGGGGGATGTCTCTACGGGGATCAGATCTTAAAGCAGAATTTATGGTCAGCTGAGCCTGCAGAAGAGGTTTCAATGCCTGTCTTCCTGCTTCCTGGTCCTGGTGCAGGAGAAACCAGCTGTGCAGATCCAGGTAGTTTGTCAGGTGGAGGGAGAGAGGCCTTGTGTCCCATCACCCTGGGGTTCTCGCCTCCCCTTCGTGTCTGCTTCAGCCACATGGATGTCGTGTCTGGCACTGGCCTTGTGCATAGGCACTGCTCCACGCAAGTGGGGCCTCCTGATAGAGACAACGGTCAGGATTTCAGACGATTTGAGAAGGATGTCCCCCGTGCCCAACTCAGACCACCCCCAGTGCTAGAATTCCACAAGAGCGCCATCCCTCCCTTGGCAAAGCCTTCTTAGTCTTGTAAGTGGCAAATAATCCTGAGGATGGAAACACACCAAGCCTCCCGTCTCATGTGAACTTTCATGGTGAGGAGTCACTTTCAATGATTAGAACTCGATGGCTTTGAGGAGGGAGGATACAGAAGCTCTGTGATTTGCTGTTCACCACGTGGCCCCTGATTTGCAGCCTTGCACCCCCCACCAGGGCGCCTGTTGTAAATGCACAGCCTCAGGCACCATCTCAGAACTTTTGTTTTTGACTTTTTCTTTTTTTATTTTTTGGGGGTGTTTTTGCTTTTTTTTTTTTTTTTTAATTTCAGGGTTGGGGAGGGAATTAGGTTTATTTATTTGTTTATTTTTAAATGGACGTACTGGGTGTTGGGCCCACTGACGTCCTTCAAAGTCCCATGACCCTCATTCCTGGGCTCTCAGATGTCTGTGATCCCTCAACAGATAAAGTACATTCTTTACAGGGTGTGTTTCCTCTAACAGACTAATAGCCCCAGGTAATGCCTACATTATCAGAGTCAAACACCACCACCCTTCGTGGACACTAAACCTCTTACCTCACCTACATCCAGACTTGTGCACAAGCCGATCAGTCACCTTGTGACCCGACCTTATAAAAACACCCCAATAACCAGCCCTCAGTGCTTACACAGGCACCCCTTGTCTGTGTGGCCCCCCGGTTGTCTATGACAGTGCACCCTAATAAACTCCTTTCCATTCCCCTCCTTTATCTCTTATAAATTCTTTTACCAAACCCATTTGTGTCACCATGTCCCCGTACAGGTCATTGAGTTGTGTCCCACAACCCTGGGGATTGAACCCAGGATCTCATGCATGCTAAGCATGCACTCTACCACTGAGCTACACCCTCCCCCAAGTCTCAGAGCTTCCGAATCAGAATCTGCAGTTTAAAAGATCCCTGGGTGATTTGTGTGCATACCAGGTTTTGGGAAGCACCGATCTGGATGTCCCAGACTCAGATGAGGCCAGGTTGGGGAAGCAAGGGGAACCAAAGGGAGATAGTCTAGCCCAGTAAGCAAAGCACACACATTCTGGAAATGCAGGCAAAGCCATTTAGGTGTACACAGGGCAGAAAGCAGCTGAAAGAACAAGGCCTAATCTCTGACCACAAGCCAACTTTTAGATCAAGATCTCGTGGTGGCTTCGTGGAGACAGAGCCCTGGACCTCCAGTGCACGGTAATGAAGGTAAGGAAGGTACTGCCTGTCTGACATCTGGCAGGCCGTCTTCCACAGCAAAATGCTGGTGCACAGAAAACTTCACACTGCGGTGCTCTGACAAATTGCCAGCCATCCTGGCATCTACCCAGAACATATTTTGGTTTGCAGCCCCTTTTGAATGTTGCTCATGAGGAGCTTACTTTAGGTAGAGTAAACCTTGGGCGTCTCAGAACCTTGCCTTGATCCCTGAGGGTCTGGGGGTTCTTGAGTGTGAAGGTGGAGAAGGATCACTGTTCTGGGCACCACACGCAGAGGAGCCGGAGGAGGGCAGGACAGGAGGGTCCTGTACCGAGGCGTGAGGCCCCTCTGAGAAGTTCCTTCTGATTCATTCCACCAAGCAGGTCGCAAATCCTTGAGAAGGGCCTAGTCTCTCCAGGCCATGTTGCCTCTCATTATGATGAATTGGAGTTAAAAGTTCAAATTGTTACATACTTGCTCCCAAAACATTACTGTAAATCAGTCTTTTAGTAATTTCAGTGAAATCTCCTAGACTCACACACTCAGGGGTCTTTGTCATGTGCAGTGAACCTTCAGCTGACTTAGGTTCTCTGGACTCAGCCTCACAGTTGGCGGCTTTGTGGCTGGGTTCCGAAGTGGCTGGGTTCTGAAATGCCTGGAATGCAGGCTTCTGTCTGTGGGAATCCACAGGGCATGTACGTGTGTGCATGTAAAGGGAGGTGACTCTCTAGTTCAATAGCCTTTGAGACGTCTTGGGGTTCCTGGTTAGGATATATTGTCTTCCATGAAGTGGAGCACAGCTATGGGGTTAACACAAATGGACATGTCAAATCCTTATGAGCTGTGCAGAGGCTGCTCTGGTGCCCATGGTGTCTTCTTGCTCAGCTGCACCATGTTGTCCACATAAGATACAAATCTTCAACACCTTTGATGTGGTCCTCATGTATTTCATCCTATTAAAACTCTTGATGATTATTCTCTCGGACCCACATGGTGAGTGAGAACCGGTGACCCTGATTTTGGTGGGGGGAGCAATTTATAAAGGTGATAATAGATAAGCTTTAAACTAAGCAAAAGAGCTGGGAACGACTTACTGAAATGAGTTGAGAGAATTCAAATGAGGAAATTGTCTGGATTTTCAGGGAGAGGCCACTTCCCTTGTTTATAAACAAGTTTCCTCTTGCACAAGGTTTAATTGGAGATGCTAATGTGTGTGGGTGATGTCTCACCCACAATAAACCCCAAGGTTGTATCTGAATCATGAATGTATGGTGGCCTGTAGAAGGGTGTCTCTCCCAAAGCCCAGACCTCTTTCCCTGCATTACCAAAGAATCAGATCCCCCCAGGATTTACGTTCCTTCACTGACTTGTTTACTCAGGCATTGTTCTAGAGAGATGGCAGATCCCCCTTTGGGGCTTACATTCTAGTGGAGGAGACAACTCAAATATATTCAATAAATACACACAGAAAGCCATGAGAATAAAAAAGGGCACTAAGATAGTGTAACTAGGGTAGGTTGGCTACATATTAGCTATGACAGTCAAGGAGGGTTTGGTCTAGACAGAGCAAGTGCAAAGGCCCTGAGGCAGGAATGAGCTTGCCTGTTTATTTGTCTTTTTAACAAACTTTTGTAGATCTTAGCATGTTTCAGGAGCTGATCTAAGCAATCTGCGTACAATACACCATTTAATCCTTATGAAAACCCTGTGCAGTAAATACTAGTGTTATTTGTAAAATACTACATTTTATAAATGAGAAAGCTGAGGCACAGAGAGTTTAAGTAGCCTGTTCAAGGTCACACAGCTGGTGGGGAGCCCAGAATTCAGACCCAGACCTGTCCCCATGTTACATGGTGTGTGCTTGTAACCACTTTGGTAGTGGTTCCCAAACTGCTACACACTGGAACACTTTGGGGACGTTTAAAAACTCCTGATGCCTGGCTCCCCACCTCAGACATTTGGATGTAATTGGTATAGGCTGAGAGTTGGGTGCTGGGATGTTTTAAAAGATCCCAGGCAACTGGGACGTGCGAGCAGATCTGGAGCCCAAGGGCACGGTGCCATCCACGTAGCATTTGAGCGTTTGAGAGCCTGAAAGAACATCAGCACGTCCCGGCTTGATGGATAAGGGGAGGAGAGGCATTTCCTCCACTTCTGCCCCTGTTGGTTGACTTTCACCTGTTTATGCATTTGCTAAAATCAGAAGCATCCACATAAATAAGAGACAGTCTACTTTGAATCAAGAGGATGCTGGTTCCGTCAGTGATGCCGTTCACATCAGCAGTGAGGGCCAGGTGCGCAGCCCTCTTGTGGCCTGACCTCAGGAGAGCATCCCACAAAGGCCATCAGAGGCCAGCTCTGCTGGGACAGAGGCAGGGGCAGGTGCTAGTCCCCGAACCCAGTGACATCAGCCCGCCATCTTCGAGTGAGCCTGTTTTACATTTTTCTGCAAAAGTTAAGGCTCAGATTGGATCCTGGTTCTTCTCACTTTACCAATGGGCTCTTTTGTGCTCATACTACAAATTGCTCTTCCATTCACCAGAAAGTTGGGTGAAAACAGCTAGTAATTGACTTCAGGCTGTGGGGGAAAGCCTATGCTGTGTCTGCACTGGGGTCACAGTTAGTGCGGAAACTTACGGAGACTCTAGGGAATTCATCTTGCCTGTGTGCACTACGGAACTGGGGAGGGACAAAAATTATGTCACTGGTTCCAGTATTTGGCTCAGACACATCCCTAGTATCTCTCTAAGGTGGGAACTAGGGCTATTTTTATGGTGCCTGTGTTCTGCTTGGTAGAACTCAGAGCAGCCTAAGTGGTCACTATGGGCCTTTGGCTCAAGTCTTGATTGGTGTGTGGGTAAGCTGGTTTGAGCCTCTATACTAGGCCCTCCTGAGTGTCTCATACCTGAATGATAGAAGTGATTGCTCTGGAGTCTGAGGAAATGCCAGTTAAATAAGAGCACAGGGAAGTTGAGAGAACTTCCTGACACCACCTTTGCTGAGTTGTGGAACTGGAATTGGAAATTGAGGGTGTCTTCACCAGGCGTGGCTGATTCAACTCCACACCCCTATTAATGTGCAAGGAAGCCTTCCAAGGACTCCGAAATGGGCAGTGAAGCGATGAAAAGAGGTGATTAAGGCACAGATGCCAAGAGCAGGCTCCATATTACTTACAATCCTACAGCATAACCTTTTATGTGATTATAATATTTCACGAGGGTAGCAAAGACTGTGCCGTAAAACGCCCCATCAAAGTCCCAGCTGGTGAACCAGGGATTGTGAAAAAAAGCTGCAGGTTAGGAAGCCAGTGTCATCCACATGCTCCATTAATGTTGTGTACAATTAGCATTCACGAGTAATGGCTCAGAGCTGACTCCCAGTGTAAGGGTTTATGGGGCTTTCTGTGGAGCAAAAAAGTTAGCTACATGTCAGAGACATGTGGATGGATTCTATCCCTCTAATAATCCTAAAATTATGACATATTTGGGATCAAGGTGAGTCTTACCTGCTCACAACTTCAAACACTTCAGAGATGTCATGAAAGGCAATATGCTAAGGTAAAGTTTAAAAATGTTGGCAATATGTGCTAAGTATTAACTACGTGATTAGGTTAATCAACAGGCATCTATGGGTTCCAGCCTGTGGGCTGTGGAGAAGGAATTGTGAAGGGGTCATGGATTCATAGTTTTGGCAGGGTCAGAGGAGCCAGGCGTTTATTTCAGGGAGTCTGAATCTTCTGCATGTGTGTGTTTAAAGATTTGTCTGTGGACTACATATATATGTATGTACTTTTAATAGAATGCAGATACTAGCCAGTTGAATAAAAAGCTTACTGATTTCACATTAGCTTTTTGCCATTTTCTTAATCAGCAAACACTAGACTTTTGATAACTATTCTGCTCCTCTTCCTTGAAATAAAAGGAATTAATTCCTTGGGTTAATGAGGTGGCAGTAAGTAATAAAACCAAGCACAATGTGGAAGAAGGCACACCTGCCCCCGCTTCCTCCTGGTTCGGAGAATTCTAGGTGGAAGAATTCTGGCTCTGCCTCTAGATCCTGGATCTAATCAGGCCATTGGGCAGAGTGAGATGTTCTGCTGGAATGATTGGGACTAGGGGGAGAGGAAAGCAATTGTCTAGAGATTTTGGCAGAACAAATCCAGCGCGGGGAAAGATCAGTGGTGAAGGATCTGGAAATGCCATGAGTCTAGTTTGATAGAGAGTTAGGAGAGTTTTCAGATGGGGAGGAGAGAGAAAACATTGGGGAAACTGCTACAGATGTGAAATATTGAAAAGGACAGAAAACAGGAAACAGGACCTTAAGTTGTTTTTAAAGTGGACAAATGGAATCCTCTTTCAAGAGATTTGAGGAAAGATTCAGCTTGCATTGTAGATACAGTCTGGCTGATGGATGATTATCTCCTTGACTATAACACCATACAGGAATGAACTGTAGGGTAAAAGCTGTGGAAGGCGTTATCTTCTATGGGTTACAATGGTTCTGCAATCTGCAAGTCTTTTCTTTTTTCTTGTCCAACAGCTTCTCCCTGAGACTTGAAAAAGGCAACTATTGCAGTTGGAGAGGCTTTCTGAGCCTCTCTGATATGGCAAGTAGACCTGGGGCTTGTCATTTTAATTAATGAATATTAAAGACCAGCACAATTTGCTAGCAATAGCCAAGTCCTGGTTATAGGACGTAGATCAGCAACAGAGGCCATTTGAGAGGGAAGGAATCAGGGTGCTAAATTTGCTGTCATTTTTGAGAGAAGAGGAAGTGCTGACTAGAACTGGGGATTTGCAGATGGCTGGTGCCATTATCAAGGGGAACCAAGGGGCAAGAATGACACGAGGCAAAATCCAATCTTGATTTGGAGTCTTGGAAGCCCAGGGCTCTCCTGCCGACTGTAGTCTCCACGCCATGCTCAACTTCCTGCCAAAGGTGAGTGTGGCCACGCAACGCCAAGTGCTCACTGCTGGCCGTGTACACTAGTGGCCACGGTCAAGAGAAGGGTCTAGGGTCGTGAGAGGAACTTCTAAGGCTCTTTCTCACTGCAGAGAAGACTGAGCGTAGACAAAACCAGAGGAAATTATGCAAAGTGAAAACTCCAAAGGCCCAGGAGCCTTGGTTAGATTCCTCTCCATTATTGGCTTTCAAAGTATCCTTTAATTTTCATGCCTAGCACTTCCTACTATTACAACTAATTATTGAATAGTTATTTGCTAATGTCTATCTCTTTGGACTATAAGTTCCATGAGAGCAGGGATAATTTTGTTCATGGATGTACCCCTCTAGTGCCCAGCATGGTGTCGAGCTTCTGGTAGGTGCTCAATGATTATTGATTCACTGAATGAGTAAATTAAGTGTGATCAGGGGTGAAGCAAGAATGAACATGCATGTCTCAGCAAGGGATGTTGAAGGAATGTGATCCAGAGGAGAGAGGTAAGAAACTCTGCCTAAAGTTCTAGGAAAAGCAGTAAGTTCCTCCCCTTGCGGGTGAGACTGGGTCTTCTGGAACATTGCTAGGTAAAGTGTGGTCCCTGAACCACAGCCTCTGCATCCCCATCACCTGGGAGCTTGAGGGGAACGGAGGGTCTTGGCTCTACTTGCTGAAACAGAGTTTTTACTTAAGTAGATGTCCAGGTGATTTGTATGCATGCGAAAGTCTGAGAAGCACTGCTCTATGGCCAGAGGAAGTGCCCTGCTTCCTAATGTGGCTAAAGCCAATGAAGGAAAGGTGAGAATCTGCCCCATGAAACTATTACACAATAGGTGTGATGTTCAAGCTTTAGACAGGGAAGTCCTCGTAATGCAGACTTATAGCCAGTCCCAAAGTTCAACTGTGAGAGGTGACTGAGATCATGCCAAGAAAATCATGCCAAGTTGACTCACATGGGGAAAAATCACACCAACCAAACAGGGAAATGGAAAGGCTAAATTGTAGGTGCTGTTTGTCCACAGTTTGCTTATACCATTGGCTGAATTTCAGGGAAAGGAGAGAGAAAATGAGGATGAATGAGCAAGTCCTGGGAGGTAAAGAGTTGGTTGGGGATTCTGGAGGGGTCCCTCAGGAAATGACATGGGGGTTGGGTGAGGGAGATGAAGGGGAGACTGAACAGGAGGCTGAATTCATCCAGAAGAGGAATTTTGTATATTTGGGTTCTACCTAGTCCTGGAGTGGTATGAACGGAACAGCTCTCATGCCATTTCAGAAAGATGACTGAAGAAGAGAATGGTTTTAATCTAAACAATTATGAAAGGTCACGGAGTGTTTCAGACCCTTCCTGCAGAAAATGAGAGAAAATAGAGTCTGAGACAATTTATTTTTGCAGGAACCTATTATTTAGCATAAATACACAGCACCCATGACATCATCACAGCCTGATGCCAGATCCCTTTCTGGAGCTCATCTTAACGTATAACTCTAGGCAGTCACTAGCAATTGATTGGAAATGGCTCTGGAGATGAAATTCATTTACCAATTTGGGTTCCAGGAAGTAGAAAGACATGTTAATAATTTCTCTAGTTATCTATATTTTAGTAAATGTAATGATAATTTTGTATGGGAACAAGAAGGGAGCATTTGTCAATTTTCCTTACTACTCAGCACCATTTGAACACCTTTCCTATTCCTGGGGTATTTCCAATCTTGTGAGTAATGCTTCCCCCAGAAGGGAGCCCACAACTCATTTTTCCCCATTTCTCCTTGCAAAAAGACTCCACCTGTCATGTGCACCTGTGCAAGACTTCTGATTGGAGGAGAATAGCAAGATGAGGCTGGCACTTCACAGATTCCATTTTGGGTAAAGTGGGCTGTGAAGGAATCCAGCTTTCTAGGATATTAATGGTGGGGATTTTGGCATCTGGCTACCAACTTCAGTGGTACAAGCTGAGGTATCTACCCAGCTGCAGCAGGAATGAGGTCCTGCCTGGAGCAGAGGTGCCCTGTGCTTTGGGCATTGTTATTGATTTTGTAGCCTCTGATTCTGATGCTCTGTTCCTCCTGGGGATTCTTCAATACTGCCTGTTTCTTTTCTGCTTACACTAGCTAGATTGGATGCTGTTGTCTGCAACTGAGAATCCTGAGCCTGTTGTTAAAAAAAAAGCTCCATTTCTGCATATGAATTATTAACTGCTATATAATAAATTACCTCATACCTTCATGGTTGTCAACAATAATAAAAAACTGTCATATCTTTCAGTTTCTGTGGGTCAGGAATATTTAGGAGTTGCTTAGCTTAGGATCTCAGCTGCACTTAAGACGTGAACGGGGGCTGGGGAATCCAGTTCCAACACGGTGTCCAGCTAGTGCTGACCACTTGTATTTGGCCTCAGTTCCTCTCCATGTCGATCTCTTTACAGGTCTGCTCAACTGTCCTTGTGACAAGTAGCTGGCTTCTCCAGAGCAAGAAAGAGAAAGGGAGGACCAGGTGTAAGCTCTCCTCTTTATGACTTAGCCTGGGCACCATCACTACCAGCACAATTCTATTCGTTAGAAGTGAGTTGTTAAGAGCAGCCCACATTCAATAGGAGGGGAAATAGGTCCCACCTTTTAAATGGGGGCAATGCCAAAGATTTTGTGGACACATTTAAAAATCACCAACCATGCTCTTTGCCATATAAGTTGGCAGTGCCTTCCCACAGTTGGCGAGCTAACCTGCCCTGCCCCACCCCAGCACTCTGAACTGTCTTTTGACTTAATTTGGCCAAAAGGATCTTTGGAGACATGATGCGAGTAGAGATTTGAAAAGTGCTTACACGCCTTCCTTCAGTTCTTCTCTGGCATCTCTTGTATCTAAGAGCACACCCAGGGCAGCCTACTGAGCGATGAGGGCAACGTGGTACAGAGTTGCATATGTTAGGTACCTATGACTGCATAACAAATTATCCCAAAAGTTAGCAGCATAGAAAAATAAGTACTTAGCCTTCAGAGTTTCTGGCTTAGGAACTGAAGAGCAGCTTAACTGGTTGGTTCTGGCCGAGGGTTCTGGCTTAGGGATTATGGTCATCTGAAGCCTTGGCTAGGGCTAGAGGGTCCACTTCCAGGATGGCTCTTGCATGTTTCTGGTAAGTTGGTGCTGGATGTTGAGGCTTTGGTTCCTTACCATGTGAATCTCTCCATAGGGCTGATTATGTATCTTTGTGACATGCTAATCTGGCTTTCACTTAGTTGAGGGCTCCAAATGAGCAAGGCAGAGGCTACAGTGTCTTTTGTGACCAAGCCTTGGTTGGAATGACTGTGTCATCTTTGGAATATCCTACTAGTTGCACAGGACAGCTGTATGTTATTTGGGAGAGGACGGCACAAAGGCATCGATATCAGGAGGCGAGCATCATTGGGGACAGTCTTGGAGGATCACAGCCACATCAAGTTGCCCCAGTCATTCCAGTTGAGGCCAACTGATAGAAGGCAGTAGCTGGCCTGACCCCAGTACAGGCAGCAAGCTGACCCAGATGCATGAGCAATACACAAGGTTTTGTGCTTTCTTGTTTGGCAGCATTATCCTGCACATCCACAATAACGTGCTGATACAGGCACATTAGTGACACTGGGAAAAATTTAGAAGATTACGAATTAGAGTTGCAATGAGAATCCCTAGCCTCAGTTTTCCAACTGACTAACACTAATGTTCAGATATAAATAGGACCTCTGCCTTCGAGGACTGCTTCTAGTAATTAATACACATGTAAGTATTTGAGCCGTTGACTTATTTGTTTCTCCTGCAGATTAAAGCTCAGGAATAAGTGCATTCGGTTGCTTTTGTTCTAAATTGTTCTCAAAATGCTTTAGTGCGTAGAGAGTAGAATCCTTTTTCATAAAATCTTCAGCATTTTTAAAAACCAGTTTTACTACGTATAGTTTACATACAATTAATTCACCAACTTTCACTGTAGAGTTTGGTTAGCTTTAAGGAACGTGTATGGTCTTGTAATCATCACTGCAATGGAAATATAGCACATTTCCATCACTCCCCCAAAGTCTGCTCATATCATACTCGCTTTTAAGTAAGCTTTTTATTGAAATAAAATATACATGCAGAAAAAAGCACAAGGCATAGTTGTGTTGCTTGATGAATTTTCACACAGTGTATCTGTCATTCAAATAAAGAAATAGGACATGACAAACACTCCAGGGGTCCCACATGTCCCCCTTCCCTGGTGGTAACTGCTAATCTGACTTCCATCACTGTAAATTAGTTGCCTGTTTTAAGCTTAGTATAATTGGAATATTATAATAAATATTCCATCCCATCTGGATTCTTTTGTTAAACATTATCCTTGTGAGGTTTTTCTCCTATTGTTGTATGTGGTTGTAGTTTGTTTATTCTCATTGCTAGTATTGCATTGTATAGATATGCCCCAATTTACTCATCCTTTCTATTCCTGATGAAAATTTGGGTTGTTTCCAACTTGGAGCTACTAAATAGACCTGCTGTGAACATTCCAATATGTGTTTGCTTGCACTTAAAAAATTTTTTTATTGAAGTATAGTCAGTTTCCAATGTTGTATTAATTTCTGGTGTACAGCAGAGTGATTCAGTTATACATATATATATTCCATTCATATTCTTTTTCATTATAGGCTATTACAAGGTATTGGATATATCTCCCTGTGCTATACAGTAGGACCTTGTTGTTTATCTATTTTAGTATCTGCAAATCCCAAACTCCCAATTTATCCCTCCACCATAGGAGTATAATAGAATCAAACACTGTCCATTTTGATCCAATTTACTATTTGGGCCACTTGCCAAAAAACAACAGACTTTTCAGAGGAGATTTTACTTGATAGAAGATGAGGCTTCAGGCTTGTATTTGCTGTGTTTCATGAGGAAACAAAAAAGGAGTGGATTTTGAAACCTGAGAGGCAGGTTACTGAGATGGTGCAGGGTTCTTCACATTCTGGGCTCTGTACCACCCTTTGCTCCCTCCTTCCATTTTCCCTTTCCTCTTTCCCCTTTCCTTCCTTCCAGGCATTTTTAAACAGATGTGAATTTCAAAGACTGAGTTGAATTGTCCTCAGGTGGGGATTTTTTTTTTTTCTTTTTTCCCTGGAAGTGAAGATGAGGTCAAGTGTTTTTCAATTTGCTCTAAATGACTTCTTTTCCTGGGAAAGAGTTTGGGCTTTCATAAACATCGAGACATTTTTTTTTGTTGTCTCAAATATTGTTCTGCTTATTACATCCTGCCAGACAGGTTGCTATAAACCATAATGAAGGCCACGACAGCCATCATAACCCCCATCCGCTCCATCAGGGAGGCCCTGGGAGCCCTGCCATTAGAGGCAACCTAACATTTCATCTGCCATTGCTGATGGGCAAGTTTCCACTGGGGCTGGCCAGGCCTCAAAATGATCTACAAATGGCTGGTTGCGGACTATGATTTTATAGACGATAAGGCTAGTTGGAAGTCCTATTCTTTCTGGGGAAGGTAGATGACCTTTTGTACAAGGACCGTTGGAGGACAGTCTTCTTATGTCCCACATGCCACACCTGGTTTAAGGAAAAGATTGCAAATTCTAGTTGCTTCTTTTTCTTTTCTTGGACAAGCCACCAGTTCACCCATATTTGTAAGGTCCTTTCTAGCTATGTAGACATGTAGTAAACAGGGGGTCAGCTGTCCAGTTTCCACTCCCCATAAATCTTTTCTCAAGAACCCTTCATACCCCAGTCCAATTCATCTGCACCCACAACTTCACAGTGGGCCCTGATGGGTGAAGCCAACTGCCCTTTAGCCTCTGACCTGATCATCACTGGCTACACGTTGTAAGTCAGGCCAATCAGGCCGCACAACTTACTTCTGGACCTTGGGTGTGAGCTGCTGGGTCAGCTTACTGTGTCTCTTTTGTAGGACTTGAACCTGGGGGCTTGGAACCCTGGGGTTGCTGGCATCTGTCTTCTGTACAAGGCTATCTGCTGCTGAGAGGGAAGCAACATTAAAGAAGCAGCTTTCATAGCATTTAGGCCGTCATTTCGCCCCTCTTCTGAGTGAAGGTAGAAGAAAAGGGAGTTTCTTCTTCCTTCCTCCCAGTTGTGTGCATGGCAGGAAACACAGGCCCATTTTGGACAACCTCCCTAAGGACCCACAGAAGCTAACAATGCCTTCTTCTCGAGGAACTTCAAATCGAATTTGTGAAAGAAGATTTCAAGTAGCATCGTGGGTTGGGGTTTGTGTTGCTCCCCCTTAATGCAGATGGGACCCTGAAGGACACAGGGTTTGGTGTCAAATCTCATTCTCTTTGAGGCAGAAAACTCACTCAAAGAAGTCATTCGCATTTCTGTTTGAGCGGCCTGGAGACAAATATAGTGAAATGAATAGCCTTTTAGTTTAATTGGCTTCCCAGTGTGAATCCAGAAATAGAAGGCATAATCCGTCTTGGAGTTACTGTAGAAATCACTAAGACCCAAGCCCAGCATATAACCATCCCCCCCACTGCTTCCTGCCCAAGTGTCTTTCTCACCGATGCCCCGACTTTCCACAGAAACCAGCATGGGTGAGCGTTTCCTGGGAGGGAGGGTGGGTGGGTGTCTAGTTCCAAATAGACACACCTGTGTCTGTTTGTTGGTGATTGGTTGTGACGGTCTTCTCTTAAAATATAAGCCATGCATCACAGGAATAAGAAAGAAACTGCTTTTATATATTTGCATAGTTTTCAAAATCAAAGTAGAGCCAATGAAGAGACAAAAAATAGCACATTTTGACTTTTAAAAATGAAAACAGAAGAGGCTATCATAGCGTAGTTAGAAGTGAAAGCCCGCTTCAAAGCCATCCAGGAAGTCCTGACCCCTTAGTCCTCTGCATCTTAGACCTGAGCTCTTGTTGGAAAGTGCTCGGTTAATCTTGCCTTTGGGCTGGAAGTGAAGAAAAGGGGATAGGTGTATGTAGCTTGGGCTACAACTCCACGTTCTGAATTTTTTATACAGGTGAAACCCCTCTAAGCAGAATACTGGCATCTTTGGTCCACTCCTTGTTGGGCTTCACCCTGCATGCCTACAAGGCTTGTAGTTGCTCAGCCTTGAGACCAGAGAAAGAGCCTCGAGACAGAGACAGAGGCACTGATGGCTTATTAGATGGGGAATCTTAAACAAAGGGTCCTAGAGCAGCACCCTGTGTGTGGCAGACGGCGGGCAGTACACGGCAGCGCTCCTCGCTACTCAGGGGAGAGGGAGGCTACCATTTATAGGTGGAATTGACATCACGTGGGACCATCAGTGACCAGGGCCTAATTAAGCCGTATCATTAAAAGAACTGGATAGGCATGTGAGTGGTCCAGGAGGAGAAGAGAGAGGAAGAGAAGAGCCATCTTGGATGGCCTGGCTGTGTACCCCTAGGGCAGGATTTGGGGGGAGGACAGGTGAGATGGTGCTGGATATTACAGGAGAGAAAAACTGAGGGAGGAGAGCATTAGGCGCCGAGGAGGGCAGATGCTTTCTCCAAAGGACTTTTCCTTTTTCTCTGATGAGGAGAGGTGATCGTGTCTAGCTTCTCTTAACTTTCTTTTTCTCCACTCCAATGCAAACAAATGCCTTAGGATGACGAATACATTCTTCTCTAGAACTGTAGTAGAATTCAAGTGCTGAGGGGAAAAAATGGCTAGGAACACCATTAAAGTAAGTCCTTTCGATTAGAATAATAGAATAAATTGCATGTTTTGGCAGAACCAGAGGGTCCCCAAGAAGAAAATGATCAGGGTCCCCTACACAGCATAGAGTCCCCACCTTATTCAACTCATCTTCCAGCAGAAAAACCTAGCAGAGCTCAGCTCTACCCTACAGATCTCCCTGGACTCATTCTCACCGTGAGCAGGAGCAATTCCCTAGATAGAATGATCGTCTTTTAACCCAAGGTCTGTATTTCCCTTTTAATTTACTCTCCCAAGACCATGATACTCAGCAAAATTATTCTAGAAAGTGTCATTAATTTTGGTTTACACATGTGCCTCCTGCCATCTCCAAGCCCTTGGGTCCTCTCTTCCCTCCCAGTCTTTCCTGTAGTTCCTAGCCATCATCAGCTAACCTACCTATGTCTTTAGTGCATCAACTCATTTAATTCTCAGGACACCCTGATGAGGCATGGCCTATCATTGGCTCAGTTTACAGATGAAGAAAGTAAGCCTCAGAGAAGTCATTTCCTCCAGTTCCAACAGCACTCACATTCTAGTTGGGGATTTCTGAAGACAGAGCAACATCTACACCCCTAAGGAATATATCCTCATAAATAGAGAATCCCAGGCGCTCGGAGGGACTGAGGACACCGGGATGTTCTTTGGGAAAATCACAGGTAGATTGGCTCCACCCACAGTGGGCTGGTTCTTTCCCTGGCGGTCCCCAGTGGAGGAGGGATTGGAGAAGTGGCTGTCAGCTTTAGAACAATGGACGTGGGGACTGATTCTTCAGCTTTGCAAACACTGAGTCTCTTTACTTTGGAAAACACTTCTCCTCCTCCCTTGGGGTCAAGTGTGGCATTGAAAGAGGAAGAGTGGTAAAGAACAGGACTGGTGGCAAGAAGAAGCTTGTCTCACTGCCAGCTCCATCCTTCACTCTCGAAACAAACACAGGGGAGACCCTGCTTTGGGCTTCAGGTTTTTTCCATCTGTGTCTTGAGAGCTAAGGCCCCTGTTCTAGCTAAACTTCTGCTTGCTCCTTGAGAAAAGAAATTGAATCTTCATTTAATATGCATGGTGCAAATTGGAAACCTTTGGGTACAAAGTTTCCAATCAACTCTTTTTTTTCTTCTTTCTGCTAGTGCCTTTATCTCTCTCACCTTTGGGATCAATCCTACTTCCTTCTTGGGCTGTTAATAATTAATAGCACTGGCTTTTATAAGCTAGTGGTAATATGTTTTGATTTTATTGTTTCTTTTCATGAATTATGGATATCATTAAAAAGCAATTTTTTAAAAGTCCAAGAAGGGAAAGGAGGTTGATGGGAGGTCAGAGGAGACAAGAGGGCACATGATCTTGCTCTGCCATCATCTGTCAGGTTTAATAAATAGCTTTCAGCTTGAAGGAGTTTGAAATCGCTGGTAGCTCCTGCTCTTTCTCCAACTCTCCCTTCGTAGACGGGAACACACAGCTGCAGCTGGAATACAAATTTATAGTAGATCCTTGAAACCCTGCATCTGCCAGTGAGTAGATCACCCCAGAAAGCAGGTGTCCCTTAGATGCCATTCAAGAGGGTAAACCCCTGAACTGTTCCTGGGTCGACACATTCAAATTCTGTACAGACCTAGAATCAGAAAACTGAAGGTCTCATGTGGATACTGTCTCTGATGCTATGTGACTTTGAACATGGCCATGAACCTGTAGGACTCTTTAGCTCTAAAATGTAAAATCAATACCAGACTCATCTAAGTAACTGTTTTGAGACTAAAATGAAATTGTCAGTGTTAAAAACAAAGTGAAACAAAATGTCTGCTCTTTAAAAGACACCATGAAGAAAATAAAAAGGCAAGCCACAAACTGGGAGAAAATATTTGCTACACATACATAACAAAGGACTTGTATCTAGAATATATAAAGAGCTCTTAGGGCTCAATAGTAAGAAGAGAAAACATCTAATTTTAAAATGGATAAAGGATCTGAATGAACATTTTACTAAGGAGTATATACAAATGGGCAACAAGCACATGAAAAGATGCTCAACATCATTAATCATCACAAAAATGAAAATTAAATCCACAAAGAAATACTACTTCATACTTATTAGAGTGTCTAAAATCAGAAAGAAAGAAAGACTTGACAGCATTAAGTGTTGGCAATAATGTGGAACAACAGGAACTCTCACGCCTGCTGGTGAGAATGTAAGATGGAGACACTACTTTAGAAAACAGATTGTCTCTGATAATGTTAAATATGCACTTATCATACAACCTAACCATTCCATCCCTAGGCCTACCCCCCAAAAATGAGGCTTAGTGACACAAAACATGTATGAGAGTGTTCAGAGCAGCTTTATTCATTATTACTCAAAGCTGGAAACAACCCGAATGTTCATCAGCTGGTGAATGGATAGACTAACAGTGGCCCCTCCTTGCACCTAAACACTGCTCCGTGATGAAGAGTGGCCCCTCCTTGCACCTGAATACTGCTCCGTGATGAAGAGGGAAGGCTGAAAACTCTCTCCAGGTAGTGAGCTGGGGCAACCATAGGTTCATCTTGTTTGTTTTCCTTCTCTTCGGGACTACTGTCCTGCTGTGTTTGTTGTCCAGTCTCCGAAAACCATTGTTTCATATATTTTGTCCAGTTTCTTAGATGTTTAAGGTTTGGGGTGGGCATCCCAGTCCTTGTGAGTCCATCACAGCTAGAAGCTGAAATTCCACCTGGGTGCCTTTTACTTCATGTACATTGCATGCCAGTAGGTGTCACCATGCATTCTCATCTATGAGGTTGCTCTATGGCCTAGACACTCAGGGTAGCTTTGGGAGACTTTTCCCTGCTGTCGAAGGGCTAGAAGGTGACAGGGCAGACTGGCTAGAAAGCACAGAGAAGTCTAGCCCCCACCCACTTGGCCCTACCACTCATGCATCTCCCACAACATTACTACAGCCCTCATGGCTCACGTCATGGCAGAGGTTGCCAGGTCTGCACCAGTTTGCCTGGCTATGCTTACAGCCAGCAAGAAGGTCTGGAGACTGAGCACCTCCCAGAGCAGCCTCAAGCAATGGCTGGTGGTTGCTGGCATACACACCCTGTAGCTACTTCGCCCTTCAGGAAGATGACTCTGAGAAGCAATTCCGGCACTGTTTCCAGACTTATCTAGCAAGATCAATCTCCAGCTGTGGTTACGTGTTTGTTGCCATATCCTTTGTTCACTAACTTTCATATCGTATCTCACGTCTTCCCTCCTCTCCAAATCCTCTCTCCTATATTAGTATTTCCTGGGATCATCTCCCAAAGGAGCCAACTTGTAATTTAATTCTTGTCTCAGGGTCTGCTCCTGGAGGATCCCTAACTCTCACGGTAACCAACCATGCCAAAAACAGAAGCAGGCTGCCCAGTGGTCAGCCATTCCCCATTGGAGAGGAACCAGGGACCCATAAGCCTCATGAGTCCTCAATTCTCTGCTATCCTTGCCTGCGATCTCACACAGGAGTGATGTAGCACATACCTTTGGTGGTGAAAGTGTCAAATAATAATCCTTTTCTAGAGGAGAACTGTGGCAATGAATATAATTTTGAAGATGCTCATCATTTTTGGTTTAGTGGTTGCGTCTCTAGAAATGCACTTAAAGAAAACAGATGAGAGTCTGTGCAGTGCTTGGCTCTGAGACTTCACAATGAAGCTCTGTCTTTAATGCTGCAGAAAAGGGAGCAGCCTGGGTGTCAACAATAGAGTGTGCAGAAATGATAGCCCACCCCTCTGATGGGATACTTTGTCGTCATTAAAAAGAATGTTAATGGTTGATTTATTTTGATCAGAGATGTTTATGGTCTGTTGTGAGGTGTGAAAGTCAGGTCATAAAGCAATACATATAGTATGGTCTTCTTTTTTCAATTTTGTAGTAGATGAAGGACATTTCTGTTTGAACCTTACCCATACACAGAAAGGCTTGACCCTTGCATAACCAAAAGCCTGCTTGAGTCTCCAGCAATTCATACTGGAGCCATCTGAGACCACATTCCAGTATTAAACTGGAAATGCAAATAACATCACACAGTGGTAACAACCAATCCCAACATGGAGTTTCAATCACCTTCTGTCACCAACTGCAAAGAGCCTTTTGGATCCTCCCTTACTTAGAAAGGACCTCATCCTTGCTGCCTGTCTTTCTGGCTCCCACACTCTGCATTAGCGAGCCAGCTGAACTCTCTCCTGATCAGCCTCAATAGAGACCATTTTGGGGCTTTAGTTACTTTTTGACATGTTTGACTGTAGTTATTCACTAGTTGTAGTCAAATACTGCCTACAAGTCTTCCCTGACTACCTTTTGTGTGTCTGCCACCTGCAAACTTTGAGTTACTGACCCAATGGGACAGAGGACCTTGGGAAATTGTTTGAGCTGGAAGTGAAAATGTTTCTACTTCCTATCTGCTCCCCTCTGTTTCCCTCTTTTACTTTTTCCCTGCCTGCATCAGGTCCCGACTGAGCCATCGGGATGAGAGTCCAAGAGATGATTCTTCTATCTTCAAGGAGGGTCTTTTAAAAGTGGCAGGATTTTGGGTAAGAGCTGGGATATAAATGAAAATAAATAGTCCAGAGTTTATTCTGTGGCTGGGTGTATGAGAGATATATAGTCAGAGACTTTTCCAGCCACCTAAGCTAAACGTGCCAACTAACAGTGAGGGATAAAGCTCCAGAAGTTACTAAATGATTCTCTAAAGTCCAGAAGCTAATAAATATTTATGAATAAGGATTGTTGAGTATTTGCATCAAGTAGAATCTCAAAGCTTTTCTATTTATTTACTCAAGGGAGAAACTGCCTGTTACTGCACCCTCTTGTTTAGTTTTAAGGAGGCAAGAGTAGGTGGGTTTTCATTAAAGTCATTTGTAAGCTGAAAGAATCATTTTGAAAGGACCGACTCTAAAACCAGTTTATGGACTCCGATGACCTGCAGAAGGTTTGAAAAAATACCACACCTCACATTTCACTCCTTAGAAGTTCTGATTCATCAAGCTTGGGCCGGGGCCAAGGGAGATGTATTTTTTAAATTGCCACCCAGGTCATCCTCAAGGCCACCCAATATTAGACACTGGGTTCAAAAAACCTCTGGCAATCTGGGATCTGCAGGGCATGGAAGATGGGAAGCAAAAATGGGAAATTTACTCACATTATTCAGACCAATTCTTCCTTCCAGAGCAAATGCATTTTCCACCCTGGTTGGTATGGGCTCTCAAATGAACGCACAGAATCTACACTCTTGTCGGAATTTGCCGGTTTGCCCTTTAATGTAACCATGAACGTAGAACTATGGGCTGGAACCTGTTTCTGTTGGGGGTGCGTGCTGAGTGGGACTTGGCTCTCCATCATATTGTGGAACAGAGTTTCTATACTTCACTTAAAAGCCTTTCCCCTCCCCTTCTCTCCAACAGAAGCTCAAATCACAATATTTTGTCTCCTTTTCTAATAAAAAATAATAGGGCTTCACTCTTCGGTGAAACTGACAGGTTTTCCTCATTTGTTTGATTAAAGCTCAGGAAACTTTTAGGAGTCCTGCTGACGGTTTCTTCCCACGTTCGAATGAAATGCAAAACAAAAAGCTTCCAGTGCCAAGGAGTAGGCAGGTGTGTTTACACGGATGCTAGCTCAAGCTGCTGTTTCCTTTGCCGTTAGAGAACGGGTTTCTTCACGCTGAGAACTTTTGAGATTATGGAACTTGAGGATAACGTTAGGCTGAAAGGCTCTTTTACTGTCTTCTTATCTTTCTCACTTTGGTTCTTGAGCCGGTCAAGTTCCTGGGGTTGTGGTGAACCTGGGTTGGAGCTCCCATCAGTGGGCAGTTGGGAGACCCCACCTATCCTGGAGAACTTGTGGTTGCTGATAGAGGGAGGAAGGCCTCCAGGCCAGGGATTGGCAAACATTTTTTTCCGTGAAGAGAGGAAGTATTTTCAACTTTTTTGGCTTCTGTCACAATTACTTAACTCTGCCATAGCATTGGGAAAGCAGCTGTAGACAAATGAGAGTGGCTGTGTGCCAACAAAACTTTATTCACAAAAGCAGGTGACTGGGCTGGGCTGGAATTTGCTGACCTCTGGTCCAGGACATTTGGAGTGTTCATGGTTAACGTACAGAAGGGCGCCTGCTTAAGTGTGGTCACCAGACAGGTCTGAGTTGGAATCCTAGATGGTCTACTAACCAGAAATGTGACCTTGGGGTAGTTGCTGACTTTACCATAAAAATGGTAATAAAACCACCACCTTGTTGGTATTCTGGAAAGAGGGCTGGTCTAAGTCCTAGATGGATTCTCCACCACTTGTAGGAACCTGGCCAAGGCATTTATATCACTGTATCTACAGGCTAGACTAGAAATTAGACTTCAGATGCTGGGGCCTGTGGGCCACACTCAGCTAGATGATGCGCCTTCATTCGGCTTATATAGCATTTTAAAGGCTTTGGCAGCACTCAGTATGAATGCCTTTGGATATATAATGTGTTTTGATTTATCTGTCACTACTGTTCTGTTGTCACATGATTGGGTAGTTTCACTTTTTAAAATGTCCTGCTTGGTGTCTGGGGGCATTTAAGTTTATGATCCCTTGATGGAAGGAGCCTAAATCTATTTAAGCTCGGAAAGAGTATGACTCTCCCACTCTCAGAGGATGACGTGGGTTCAGTATATAGAAGAATGGTTCACCCAAAACATAGCAGTTTTTAAAAAACAGTCATGCCTTTCTTCTCCTGGATCTAAGGGTTGGCCAGGCTGTTCTGCTGCTGTGGGCTGGGTCCAGCTGATCCAGCTGGGCTCCCATGCCAGCCAGGGCTCAGCTGGGGAAGGGCTGGGGTAGGTCTCCCTTAGTCAACCTGGCTCCTCTCTCCTCCACATGTCTCTCATCAGCCTTCAGCAGGACAGCTAAGGCATGTACTCAGAGAAGCAAGAGAGGAAGCAGGTACCATGCTTTCTTCGGCTTCTGCTTACATCAAGTTTGCTGCCCTCTTGTTGGCCAAAACAAGTCACTTGGCCAAGTCCGGAGTCAGTGTATGCGGTCACTACCAAAGGCACAGGGAGAAGTGGTTAATTGGGGCTATTAATACAATAAATCTATCACAGACATTAATGCAAGGGTTAATGCAGACACCATCATTCTCCTAGTCATTGCTGAAAACTGTGATCACTTCTTCAAACCTAAGACAACAGTGAGTGTAGTTGTGTTTGAATGTGTATGTAAGATATGCTGTTTCTCCTTTTTTATCCTTTTCCCCCAAATCAAGAGCAAAGAGAGTTTTGGAGACCTTGGAAAAATTTATCAGTCCTCCTAGGAACTAGGGGAAGGATTTTAAGGGCACTGTCAATTGGAAGATATTTTTTCAAACACTTCCCTCCTTTTCGGCATCTTGATTTTAACAGCAAGAACTGCCTTCATTCTTAACTTGGAATTTACTTTAGGAAAGTTGGTCATTTTTTTTTTTTTTCTGGCACAGGCCAAGAAAAAGTATTTACTTTAAAGGTGAGAGTGAATTTAAAAAAAAAATAAGGTCACCAACAACCAGCACAAAACATGGACTGGTTATTTTTGCAAAATAAAAATTGTGAGTTTTCCACAGACCCATGTTCAAGTGATGATAGTAAAAGATATGGACCAATACTGATTTTGCAAATCTTTTCCTTTGCATACAAGCACTGTGGTTCAAGTCTCATAGGTAAGCATCTGAGATAAAACAATGAGGGCTGAAATGTTGAGACCATATGTCACATTTACTTTTTAGAAGATAACTTAGAGTACAAAGAGAAAAAAAAACCCCACATTTTCCCAAAGTATTGTTTCTGACTTTTTAATGGAGATAAACAATGCTAAAGCACAGAACTTTCAGTCCATCTTTCAGCCACTATGTTGGCTGAGAGCTTAGTATCACAAGAGAATAATGAGAAGAATGTCATACCTGGGAAATCTGCATCCGTTAAATGTCAGAGGTGAGAAAGTGGAGTCCGGTGAGGTGAGGATGAGTTCCTTGATGCCCAAAGTGTGGTCCATGGACCGAAAGCATCGCAGCATCACACCACTTGGAAGCTGTCTCCCCTCAACCTTGGCTCCACCCAGACCTGCTGAATCTGCATTTTATCAAGACTTCAGGGATTTGTATGCACACGAGCATTTGAGAAGCAGTGGTTTATAATTAATGTGATACAAATCAGAGGCTACATCTGGATTTAATAGAAACATTGACAATACAAAACATTTATTCCTAGACCACTTTAATAATGGTCCTTGATCTATTATCATTGGGCCTCAGTATATACATCTGTCAAATGGGGACTTATAACTCCTTTGCATGCTTTTCAAAGTAGTTGAGGCTACCAGGCTGCAGCTATAATACAGTGCTCTGAAACAAATGAAAGGCATAAAAATTGGATCTTATTATTTTATTAAGGAAGTACTTGGATCTCAATATTTCAGTGCAAGTCCTAAACACTGAGGAAGCTAATGAGGTCAAGACATGCTGTTCTCCCTTCATGCTGTTATGAACGTCCAGCAGTCCACCCTGGCGGTTGGCATTCTAGCACACTGTGGCATCTACGTTTCTGCTCCATCTGCTGGTGATGACCCAGCACTTCACAAGAGGGTCTGAACACCTGTCACTTGGTTCCCACTGAGATTCTGTGGCTGATAATGTCTTCTGACCAGCAGGTTCAGCCATTGCCTGGGGACTTGTTGGAAATGCAAAGCCTCCAGCCAGAGCTCCCATCTACCAAACCAGAACCTCCATTTTGATGAGATCCTCCCTAATTCTTGGGGAAATTAATGTTAGAGAAACACTGATTTAAGTGAATATTTCTCAGCCTTGGCCACACATTAGAATTCACTGGTAGGTATTTAAAAATACCAAGTAAAAATACCCACTCACTCTGAAGTCAACTAAATTAGAATATATGGGAGTGACCCCAGTTGTCTGTATATTTTTAAAGTTCCCAGATGATACTTTGATATACTCTTTGGGGGTGCAAAGTGAGACCCAGATAAAGACCAGGAGAGTCAGATGATTCAAGTCTTAGAAGTATTCGTCATTTGAAGTGAATTGAAATTGGGGTGTGAGAAGAATAAGAGAAAGGATTGATGGCAGAGAAAGAAAGTTGCTCCAGGTGGAATCCCCGTTGTGGAAATGGCTGAGGCACTTCTGGGGAAAGCTAGGCCCCTCATTGAATGTGAACTTATACATGCTGCTGTGATAGTAAAAGCTTCCACTTTCTCAGAATTGCAGCAATGACTACAGGCAGTTGGCTTATTTTATGGACAATAAGGAATAAGGGTGAGCCCAGTGGGTGAGTTTATATGGAAACTATGCATTAAGAGTGGGGTGACGATACATAGGTTGCAAATACAGGATACCTGATTCAATTTTTAATTTCAGATGAATGAAAACCTTTGCTTTCCAGTCAAGATGGCAGAGTGATAGGACCACGAGCTTGCCTCTCCTCATGACTGCAGCAAAACCACAACTGAATGCTAAACAACCATCAAAAAAAGGCCTAGTGAAAAAGACCTTCTGCAACTGGAAACATAAAGAGGGAATCACAGCAGGACGGCAGGAGGGGTGTGCTCGTGGTATAATTGGGCCCCATATCCCCAGGGAGGCAACCCATAAGCTGAAGATTTGTTAAGTCACAGAGGCCTTCCCACAGGAGTGAGAGCTCTAAGCCCCACGTCAGGCTCCCCAGCTCGGGTCTTGGCATTGGGAAGAGAAGGAGGCCCCAGGACATCTGGTTTTGAAGGCCGGGGGGCTTGGCTCTGGGACCCTCACGGGATTGGGGGAAATGGAGACTCCATTCACTTGGGAAGGATACACGGAAACTCATGTGTGTCAGGTCCAAGGGCAGAGGCAGTGGTTCCATAGGAACCTGGGCCAGACCTGCCTGCTGAATTTGGAGGGTCTCCTGGGGACCTGGGGGATGTCTGTGGCTCACTCAAGGGACACAAAAGCTGGTGATGGACATTCCAGGAGTGTTAATCTACATGAGCTTTCCTGGAGGCTGACATCTTGATTGGATCATGAGCACCAAGACCCAGACCCACCCAACAGCCTGTAGGGAAGCCTCAGACAAAACAATGTACAGGATGGGAACACAGCCCCACCCATCAGCAGACTTCCTGAGCCACAAAGGCCTCTAGACATGGCCCTACTCACCAGAGGTCCAAGACCAAGCTTCACCCAGCAGTGGGAAGGCAGCAGCTCCTCCTGCCAGGAAACCTGCATAAGCCTCTAGTCCAGCCTCATCCACCAGGGGCAGATACCAGAAATAAGAGAATAATAACCCCAAAGCCTGTGGAAGGAATCCACAAACACATGGAAAGAGATGATATGAGGTGGCAGAGGACTATCTCCCAGGCCAAGGCACAAGATAAAATCCCAGAAGAAGAAATAGGTGATGAGGAGATAGGCAATTTATCTGAGAAAGAGTTTAAAGTAATGATGCCCAAGATGTTCAGAGAACTCAAGAGGAGTATAGATGCACAGAGTGAAGTTTTTAGCAAAGAGTTGGAAAATATAAAGAATACCCAAACAGAGTTGAAGAATAAAATCATTGAAATGAACAATACCCTAGAAGAATCCAAGAATAGACTAAATGAGGCAGAAGAACGGATCAGTGAGCTAGAAGACATATTAATGGAAATCACTACTTCAGAACAGAAAAAAGAAAAAAAGAATAAAAAAGAATGAAGATAGTTTAAGAAAACTCTGGGACAGCATGAAGCACTCTAATATTTCCATTATAGGGATCCCAGAAAGAGAAGAAAGAGAGAGAAAGGACCTGAGAAAATTTTGGAAGAGATAATCACTGAGAACTTCCCCAACTTGGGAAAGGAAACAGTCACCCAAGTCCTGGAAATGCAGAGAGTTCCACACAGGATCAACCCAAAGAGGAACACACCAAGGCACATGGTCATCAAATTGACAACAATTAAGGATAAGGGGAAAATATTAAAATTAGCAAGAGAAAAGCAACAAGTAACATACAAGGGAGCTCCCATAAGGTTATCAGCTGACTTTTCAGCAGAAACTCTACAGGCCAGAAGGGAGTGGCATGATATATTTAAAGCGATGCAAGAGGGAAACTTACAACAAAGAATACTCTATCCAGCAAGGCTCTCCTTCAGACTTGATGGAGAAATCAAAAGCTTTACAGATAAACAAAAGCTAAAAGATTTCAACACCACCAAACCAGGTTTAAAACAAATATTAAAGGACATTCTCTAGTCATCAAACCATAAGAAAAGAGAACAAGAAGAAGAAAGACAAAACAAAAGAGACCTACAAAAGATTGCTTTGGCTGTTTGGGGTCTTTTGTGGTTCCTCATAAATTGTGGAATTGTTTGTTCTACTTCTGTGAGGAATGTCGTGAGTATTTTGATGTGGGTTGTGCTGGATCTGTGGATTGCTTTGGGTAGTGTGGCCATTTTGATAGTGTTGATTCTTCCAACCCAAGAGCACAAGAAATCTGTCCAATTTCTTTGTGTCATTTCAGTTTTCAGCGTATAGGTAACCTCCTTGGTTAAGTTTATTTCTAGTTATTTTATTGTTTTTGATGTAACGAAAATATCTCTACCAGTTATAAAACTCTGGTTTTTGAAGTGGTGAATGGATGAGTTGTATTCCATTACACACACACACATAAACACATAAACACACACACACACACACACACACACACACACACACACACTGCATCTCCATTATCTATTCAGTGGTTGATGCGCACTTAGGATGCTTCCATATCTTGGCAATTGTAAATACTGTTGCTGTTAATAGCAGGTCTATGTCTCTTTTTGAGTTAATTCTTACTTTGTGGTTGGCTTTATTCCTTTGATATCTGTGTAAATTTATAAAGCTAAATCTCTAAACTTTCTTGGAAACAATGAACTGTACATATATGTAAATTAAAAGATACATGTGCAGTTAAAAAAAGATCTATCAAGCCATGAAAGACATAGAAGAAACTTAAAAGACGTATTACTAAATGAAAGAAGCCAGTCTGAAAAGGCTACAAACTGTACAAATGACATTCTGGAAAAGGCACAGCTACAGAAACAATAAAAAGATCATGGTTTCCAGGGGCTTAGGGAGAGGGAGGGAGGGAGGAATGAATAGATGGAGCACAAGGGATTTTTAGGGCAATGAAATTATTCTGTATAATACTATACATGTCATTATGCATTTGTCAAAACCCATAGAAGGTAAAACATCAAGAGTGAACCCTAATGTAAACTGAAAAAAAAAAAAAAAAGAACTATTCCCTGAGTCAAACTAATGCTAAAGGGTTTGGAAGAAAAGTAGAAACCATCAGCGGAGGCACTGAAGGAAAGGCCAGTGAGTTCATAAAAAAATAGAAACCAGCAACAGAAACAATTATAAACATGGTAGAATGGATTGAACTGGAATCTATATCATGGAAGCATTTCAAAGAGAAAGAGAGACTGTGTCAAATGAAGCCAATAAAGAAAAGTGTGAATTGAGAAATCTTTTTTTTTTCCTGTGATAGAATTGTTCTAAAATGAGATTGTGAGGGAGACACAACTCTGCGCATTTACACACACAAAAACCAAAGAGTTTTGTATGTAAATGAGTGAATTTATGGCATGTAAATTATACCTCAAGAAGTCTCTTTCAAAATGAAGGAGTATTTAGCACATACCTACCCAAGAGCTGCTCTCAGGTATTTGCCTCACAGGGTAAATGTAAACAGATATTTAGAAAAAAGATGCATGCATATATAGACAAAAATATTTATTCATGATAATCCACACTTGAACTAACCCAAATGTCCATTATTAAGAGACTGGATTAATATTTTGTGATATAATCTTACAAGGTCAAATTATTCAGCCCTACAACCAGAATGAAAAGCATATTCAAATAAAAACATGTGGCTCTAAAAACTTCACTTAGAGCAAGAGAGACAGACATCAAAGTACACATTGTGATTTTTTTTTCATTTTTATCAAGTTTAGCCACTGTCAAACTGATGGATGCATGTCATGGGAGTGTGTGTATTTCAATTAAAACGTGACAGAGGGCATATATTCTTTGTTAATGGATGTGATTCAAACATATGGTTCACACACTGACTTTTCCAATATGGTCGAGGGTTAGCAATTTGAAAGATTTGTGAAATCATAAACTTTACATTCACACATTTCACTATACTTTTATTGTATATGGATATAAACACAAAAAGAAAGAGGTAAGAAAAAATTACCATCAGACAGTGATGGAGAAAATGACATTTTAGTTACAACCCTCTCCTCTGACAACCCCCCCGACATTGACCAGATAACTGGCCAATCCAGGATGTCAGTTGCTGGTTGGGTTCCAGGTGGAATGTTGGGGTGTCCCCTGGGGCTTGTCGTGGCTGGGGGATCCATGGTAACTGGGCAGAGCCCTGGGTGGGTCAGTACCATGGAGGGGCTGCTGTCCTCTGTGGAGCTTGGCTTTGGGCTGATCCTCAGGAAGCTGAGTGAGGTCCTGGTGGTGCTGCTGCCCAAAGGCCTGTGTTCTCAGTTCATGTTCCAGAGCCTCCCCTGGGAGACAGCATTGAGTCTGCCTGTCCTCACCTTATTGCTCAGTGTTTTATTTACTTGCAGACTTATTCAGTCTGTTAGAAGTCAACTTAATAGAAGACGTGAAAAGCAACTGGCAAAAACACTGGCTGCACAGATCAAGGAGAAGCGCCGCCTCATCGACCAGCTTTATGTGGCTAAACGGGAGTGTGCCAGGATGGAGACAACTGTAAAGGATGCCGGGCTAGAGAAGGAGCCGGTAAACACACCCAGCCTTGCTGACACCTACAGAAAGCTGATGACGGCCAACCTGAGCTGGAGGAAGGAAATCAGTTTTCTCATCCAAGAACTGAAGAGAGAGAGAGAGACCCCTGCAGTGCATATGAGAAGAGATGGCTGAGATACTAAAGGTGCTCCAGTTCCTTGAGGAGGTCACGAGAATCAGCCCATCACAAGGGGCTTTTGCACACCAGCCAGGGCACGGAGCACCAAGTCCTGATGGCCTCTCTCCCAGGAGTGGGCCCTCGTGTTAAAGCCGAGCTGTTCCCTCCCCTCCACTCGCCTCCCAGGCTGCCAGGCTGCATTCACTCAGTCAGGTCTCCACCTGAGCTGCACTGAGGCTGGTGGATGGAGGGCAGTCCCTTCCCTTGGACCAGAGTTCCTCCAACTTTACCAGTGAGCACAGCAGTGAGCTCCTTCATGGTCAGCATCTCTCATCTAAAACATACTGGGATTCCCAGAACACACCATGAAGCATGGGACTTTTTATATTCAGCAAATGTTTGGATTATCTCTTATTAGTTGTGAAAGAAATGTTGTAACTGAGACTGATCTTCTACTTAGTTTGAATCTATATTAAGCCTCATTTCTCAAGGCAGTTTGGGTAACTATTATATATCAGCCATGTAAGTGAAGTGTATATATGGTTATTCTGTGTACAAATATTTCATTATAATTTTAAAATGTATGCAGTTTGTCAATATAAACTTTTAGGTGGCCATAGCATTTATTTCTAGAGTTTAATTCTGAAGTCATAAGTTTAAGTCAAAGGGCCTGTTTTTACCTGAGTATGTATAGTTTTTAAAAAAATAGATGAACTTTTTTTAAGATGAAGTTAAATTGTACTCTTATAAGAAACTTTTATCATTTAATTTTTATATTCTGCTATAATAATATCCATAATAAAAATAAATTTGATAAATTTTAAAAAAAGAATGAAAACCTTTTTTGTTTAGTTTCTTTTTTAGTGTGTCCTATGCAATATTTCAAATATCTGAAATTTAAATTTACCTGAGGATCCGGTATTTTTATTTGCTCTATCCAACAACCTTATTGTGAACTCTAAACTGACTCGTGAGAAGCCAGAGGCCATCATATGAATGGTAGTATTGAGTTGGCAGAAATCTTGGCAAAGACGTTGTACTTAAAATTAACTGAGACTTCTTACCTAGGTTTGGTTTGAATTGGAACGAAATGTATTCAAACCTTTACTCCCCATTTTTCAATTTTCTTGTCTCCCCATTCCTCACCCCCTGCCACCCCATCATCTCACCCTGTTCGCCTTTGATTTCCCTTTGTTTACTTAGTAAAGTGGACTTTTCCTTGACTTAGTGTTTGTTGTTTTCCCAGTGTCCTCCCATTCTAGCTAAAGTAAAGCTCTTATTCTTGAAGTCAATTCAAATTCCTTGTTTTTTTCGGACCAGCTCTTATTTAGTTTTTCTACTGCACCACAGCATGGGAGATCAGTCCATAAATTTTCATCTCTAAAGTGCTCCCAGTTGTGCCTATTTCTCCGTAGACAATTTCCTGGGGGCAAGAAACAGAGTCTGTTCAGGGTGGTGAGAAACACATAGGGGTGGAGATGAATACCACAGAGAAATGAAAATGAGGACATTGTCTCCGACCAGCCCCCACCGACAACCCTCCCTTCCTGTGCCGGCTACAAAGAGCTTTTTCAGATGGGGTGGCGAACAGGCAGGGGACCTCTCTCAAAACCACCAAGTCTGTTTATGTAGATATTATTTACTTTTGAAAGCCGCCTGAAGTAGAGCCTTGTGAAGCGCTTTTCCAGAGCTGCCCCAAACCACGGGGCAGGCTTCGGTGGTGATGGAGGCGCAGAGAGAATGAAGGGGCAAGCACCCCGCCGCATTCTTTCCTTGCTTGCACGACAAAGAGGAAAGAAAAAGAGAAAGGAAATGGGTAGACCAGTGGTTCTGAAAGTGTAGGCTGTAGACCAGCAGCATCAGCGTCACCTGGGAACTTCCTCGAAATGCAGACTCCCTGGCCCACCAACTCAGGAACTCCCAGAGTGGGTCCAGCAGTCTGTGGTTTAACAGGCCCTCCAGGTGATTCCAAGATACGCTAAAGACGGAGCACCACCAGGACAGACAACTGTACCTCTTCACCCTCACGAGGAACTCATCTCTGCTACCAAGTGCCACCGTCTTGGGGGGATGTGTGTTGCCCGGATGTTTGGGGCTGGGCAGTGGAGACAAGGAGTGGGGAGGAGGCTTGCTTTTGCCAAAGGAATCTTTTTCTTTAATTGGATGACAAAAGGTAAGGACAGAGGGAATATCACAAGCAGAAATGACACTCTTTCAGTTTCCAAAAGCCTACAAGAGTCACACAGAAGGGAAAGCCTATTAGACACTGACTTTATATCTAAGAGCGAAAGTTAATTGAAACAGAAATTCACCTTTTTATTTAAATATTACATGTATCCATAATAATAATAGCTGCGAGAACAGACGGCATGCACAGCTGAACGTGATCGGCCTTACCTCCTGCGCTGAGCGGAACACCACTCGGTGGGTCTGTGGAGACACCCACATAACCGTGGGGTGGGCCCTTGCCCACAAGTCCACAGCCCCAGAATCAGGCTTTGAACTTGCTGCTCTGCAGAGGCCTAGTCCCATCCCAGGGGTTCTCAGCATTGGCTGCATTCTAAACTCACCCCGGGGTCTTTAAGGAACATGGGTACTTGTGTCCAGCCCCAGAGATCCTGATCTGTTAGGTCTGGAGCATTGCCAGGGAAATTTATAAGCTCCCCTGGGAGTCTCACCACGCCAGGGCTTGGGCCATTGCCTTAACAAGTCCACAGCTTAGTGGTTCTCAGCCCTGGATGCAAATTAGAATCAACTGTTTCCTCTTTAAACCAGACTAGCAGCCCATCAGGCCCCATCACCTGGGGTTGGTATTTAACTGATCTGGGGTGGGGCCCGATCATCATGTCATCCTAGAGCCATAGCCAGGATGGGAGACAGCATCCCGCTTTGTCATGTGGCCCTCACCCTGCAGTTATCCCGCCCAGAGCCCTCCCGCAGAACAGACCTCAGTTGTCTCTGAACAGGAGGAATCTGACAATTTAGTTCCGGATTCTTTTCGATCCAGGCAAGTGCTGTGTGTGAGTGTGTGTGCGCCTCTGTGTGCATTCTGAGGACAAATACAAATTAAACGTAAGAGGCTTAATGCCCCCTGTTGAAAATCAGGGGAGAAATGTCCCTTCTTTCCCTGTCAGGACATTTACTTCAGAAACTAACTCAGCCTTTGCCCGTTTTATGACCGAGGAAGGTCTTTCTTGGGGGCCTGAGAATGACCTCTTTGAAATGTTAACCTTGAAGGGGGAACGTAGGGCCCTACCTCCCTTCTCTGTGAGAGGGCAGGGGCCCGACTCCCTCCGCAGTGCACGACCTCCTGTTGTCTGGATACAGGCAATCAGCCGACACGGACGGTCTCCGCAGTTCCCAAGCAAAGTCAGCATGCGCTGTGTGTGACCAGTAGTGCTGGCAAGGCCTCCCGCCTGAGGGTTGGTTATTGGTTATCTTGAAAACCTGTGTGTCCCCGGTGGCATCTCTGGGCTGGATGAGTGTGACTGCTCTTGGTCTCTGCATCTCTGTGTAGAAGGCCTGTGAATGCATCACATTCTGGTTTAATGCTTCCCCGGGAGTAACTGACTTTATGGGGAGGATTCCTGGATTGGGAAAAGACTTTAAAAAATGAATTCCCTGGCAGTGCTCATGCACATGTGTGTGTCCGTGTGTGAGTGCGAGTGTTGAAGGTGAGGGACTGAGCATGAGACCCTCTTCTCCCCCACCTTTCTGCCCCTATTTCCTCATCTTTTATCACTTTTTCATTTTGGTTTGCCTTGCAAGGTTTCCTTGAGATGTGGCTTTGCCTACCTTCAAAAAGAGGTTTGAACACCAGTGAGCGTAGTTTCTCTGGGGCCCTGTGGCCCTGTGGCCCTGACATTCTAGGAATCTATGGTTCATGCTAGGCCCACAGCCTCCGTCCTCCTGGGCTTCCTGATGTATCAGGGTACCACCTTTGTGCAAAGGAGACTAGAAAGAGGCCCTGTGTTCCCCTCAGAGGATGGAGGGGTGCTCCTGGAGTGGTTCCTAGTGGTGGTGGTGGTGTCACTCTAGAGTAGGGACAGACCTAAAGCACAGGAGGGCTGGTGCAGAGAAGCCGTGGTAAAAACAGAGTATTGGAGAATGATCTTCCCCTTGGAAACAGCCCTGTGTCTTCTGGAGCCTAAGACACATGCTTCTAGACTCATTTATGATAGTGTTTCCAACGGTCCAAGACTAGAACAACAGACTAGAACAGTGTCTGAGATGGCGGGAACAGACTGATGGGGTTCGGCTTCTCATAAAGCCAGTTTGGCCAAGGACAGTGGCCTCTGGCCTGCTTCCAATGGCCTTATAGAGTTAGAAAAGGATTGTTCGAGTTGATGGGAGCTCTGTTTTCTCTTTTCTTTCCACTTTCACTATTGCTACCACAATTTTAGTGACTCCTTGGGGATCTGTGGTGGACAGAGTGAACCCCAGACCTCCCAGGCTCTCTCCACCCTTCCACCCACCCACTGCCCACCCAACAAAAAGCCTCCTTGTGCTCACTGACCCCAGGGGCCATGAATAGAGCCTTTATTCCAGCCCCACTGCTGGATCTGCTGCAAGTTCCCTTAAGTCCAACAGTTTTGACTTCACACAATTATAAAACAGGAGAGCAAGAAAGGATTTATGAAATGGTCTGATCCAACTTCATTTTTTTTTTCCTTTTCTTTTTCTATTTTGTAACAGAAAAGATAGGACCAGAAAAGTCAAGGGACTTGCCCAAAATCAAGCATTTGGTTGGCTACAGAGCTGATCTGCTGCCCCCAAATCTAGAAATACTTGGCTGAAACTCTTTTTTTGCAGCTTCTTTTTTTTCCCCCCAATTTTTGCCCTGCTAACATTCCCACGGGAAAGCTAATGGACGCACAATCCCATTACACGCTAAATAATTTTCTCCCATTTACATGTCAGGGAACACTTTAGAGCTGGAACTCAGACTCTTCTCTAGTCTCCTGTCTTACTTTTTCAAACCCCAAGTCCAGGGCTGTCAAATGTGTTGGTTCAACAGATGGATTTCCAACTTGAAAAGTTTCTGCCTCTTTGTCACTGTCCAAGCAACTGGAGGGATGTCTGTGGGAATGAAGCTGGAGTCCTAGGTGGTTAGAGACATGCACTCTTTTCACCTGAGTCTTTGAGTTGCAGACTTAGGTTTGCCTTGATCTCCAGATTCAGGTATAAGCTCTGTGTTGAGTAGCTTCTCTTTTTAGGAAGGAAGCTCTTTGTTTTAATGTCTCCTCAACCTTGGGCATTGATTCCTCTACCTGTAGGTTTTTCCTTGCCTTAGCAGTCAGTGTTCAGCTCCTTGTTTGACCCTGAGGCAAATTTTTCTTCCTCTGAGAAGACTTCTGTGACCTGTTGGCTATGTTCGTGGGCGTCTCCACTGCTCCCTGGACACACCTTAAATAGCCTTGTCACAGTGCCCTGTAACTGAGAGCTGGACAATAGAAAAAGAGTGAAATAGAGAATTTCACTCTTACATTCATTATTCTAAGTGAAAGACATCAGACTAAAAAGGATAGATACTATTTGATTCCATTTATATGACGTTCTGAAAAGGCAGAACCGTAGAGACAGAAAAGGCAGAACTGTAGAGACAGAAACCAGATCAATGGCTATTTGAGAGTAGGTAGAGCGACTGGTTACAGTGGGGCACGAGGGCATTTTTGTTGTGATGGAGCTGTTCTACATGCTGATTGTGGTGGTAGTTACAGGATCGTATGTATTTGTCGATACTCAGAACTGTATGCCAGAAAGAGTGAGCTTTATTATACGTAATTTATACCTTGATAAATAAATGTGACTGCAGAGAAATAAACAAGGACGCGAAGAGAACAGGTCTCAAAAAAGAGTCTCCTCTGCTCCAAACCAACCAAAATTGCCAACTCTCATTTAAAAATAAATTAAATACAGCCTTCTTTGTTCTGGGAGCCCAGATGTTATGCTTTATTTAAAAAAATAAACTCCACTTAGTCTCAAAAATGGCCTGAGTTATTTTGAAAGTTCTTGTGGAGGTCCTTCCCAAGATAAGCATGAGGATTGTCCCACTGGTGCCAACTCTATCACACGGGCCAAAAGTGCATTGCAAGGGGCTACCCCTCTCCTTCCAGACAGTCTGGAGGATCCAATTTTGCCTTGTGCGTGGGCATTAAAAACACATGTTGGGTCTGGCAAGTGGGCCATGCTGCTGCAGCTCCCCTGGTGTTGCGTTTGTACGATTGGGTGGGGGAAGGCTGAGGGTGAGGCGTTATCACAGCCATGATTGCAGAGGCTGCTGCTCAGTGCTCCAGACCCAGCAGAGATGTGGAGACAGGAGTGAAAACCAAGGGGATTGGGGAGCACTTCAGTCTCCCAGTCAGAGTACACGTGGCAGGGATCAGATGGAGGGTGCTCCTGGGTAGGTCCCTAGTGGGGCCTGTGATTTGACAAGTTGGAGGAAGGGATTTTCTGCCTGCCTTGGTCAAGGTGGACTCAAGAATGATGGAACTGGTGACCAAAGCTGAGAGAGAAGAGCTCACTCATGTGCCTTCTGACCTCCCTCAGGAGGACCATTTTCTGGGATGCTGACAGGTGATTCCATTAAGTGGTGTGACTGGGTTTTTCAGAAATCTAACAGAAATTTGGCATTCAAAGTGGACCCTTCAGGAATCTATAATTATAGTTGCGTAGCTGAATGAACTGAATTTACTTTAGTAAATCCAGATACACCAAGAAAATACGCTTTGTTCTATTAATTATCATCACAACTTCATTACTTATTGCTGATTGTTTTCAAGCTTCAAATCCACTACTGCTGCCCTGTCTACTATGTAGCCACTAGCCACATGAGGTAGTGCAAATATGAATTTATACTAATTGGAATTAAGAACAATTTAAGGGGGAGAACTTAGCTCAGTGGTAGAGCATGTGCTTGGCATGCATGAGGTCCTGGGTTCAATCCCCGGTACCGCTATTAAAATAAATGAATAAATAAACTTAATTTACCCCCAAAATTAAATTTTAAAAAGAGCAATTTAAAATTTAGTACCTAAGTTGCATTAGTCATATTTTGGGTCCTCAACAGCTCACTGAAGTGGCGATGCTGGGAGAGGCTAGGATATTTCCGTCAGTGTGGGAAGATCTATTGCTCAGTCTTGTACTAGAGACTATTTCCTCAAGCCAACCCCTCCTCAAATCTAAAGTGGTTCCTAACTGTCACTGAATAAAAACATTTAATCCTAAAAAATAAAATTCTGCTCATGCACCTTAACATCCAAGCTCACCTTTCTCAGCTTCCCAGGCAGTCCTGTCATCCCTGAGATGATGGAGATTTTGTCTTGCTGAGTCTGGGTCTAGATTACTTCTGGTTTGTGCACAGTCTGATTTATTTGCCTTCAACAATCATCTGGGCTCCTCTCCCTCCTACTGGTAAGTGCTGAGGGACTGCTGCAGCCTGTTCTGGGCTGTGTGTTTTTGGAAATCTGAGGAAGCTCCCCTTCAGTGGGATCCAGCCGCAGGGACCACAGGCCAGTCTGGTGGTGAGCAGGTTGCTCTGAGTTATGTTCTACACCACTGGCCTTGCTCTCATCCTCCACTTGTCCTGCCTGCATCTGACTTCCCTGCAGGTTTTTTCATATCTGTGTCTGTGCCTGTGTTTGCTCTGGGCTTGTGGTTTAAGTTTTGCTGTTTGCAATTATCTGGGAGAAAAACTTTTCCCCCAGTGCCATGCTAGTAAATGTTTAACCACTGGCTCTCCGGGGAGAAAGGCCTTGATTTGTAGCATTTGCTGAATATCCTGGTATAAATACTCCCACCATGACTGATATCAAGTGGCCAACCTGGAGGCAAGGAGCAGAGAGCTAAGCTTTCCCACCATCTGGGATCTGATCGCTGACAACATCAAGAATGTAATGATATTAAAATGTGGTAAAAGAATTAGAGTGATGAGTTTTGAGCATTTATTACTTTTGTTTCTATTATTATTTATTTAACTTTAAGTTTATGTCACTTAATTATAAATAATGGCTGTGTTTAACCACCAGCTCACAGATTTTTCTGAAATTAACAACTGGGTCTTGCATGAGCTAGCACGGGCCAGCTCTGGCCTGCCACTGCCCCCTCCTTCTACTGAGGAAATATTATTAGTCTTTACAATGAGTGGTCTGTTCCTAATTGTAAATCCGTGTATGTCTGGCCGCCACGGGAGGAGTATACTTGCAGGTCCTGGACTGTAGGAATCGTCATCTGTGAGCACTACAGGGCTGGCAATTCAACCAGTCATCAAAAGGAATAAATACATACAAAGATTTACAGGATTAAAAATGACCAAGGGCAGAAAGCTCTGCCTTCGAAGAGAGTGTTGCCTGTGTGATGTTGTATAAATGAGCTGGAATATGTGCTACCTGGGAAAGCAGGTGGTGTGGGAGTGGCTCCTGGCTTGTCCAGAGTTTATTGACCTCCTGTTAATGTGACTTGAGAAATCTGAAGGGCTTGGAGTATATGCCATTTTCTGTTTTTATTTGAGAAGCCCAGGTATTCTGAACACTGGACTCTTGCATTATACTTTATCGCACTTTACAAACACCACTCAGTGCTTCGAAGTTGTCTATGACTTTTTCTTTAATAAGTGGGAACTCCTGAAAGGTGGGCCCAAATGTCTGTTTGCTGTAGTGGTTTCTCCAGTTCCTGACACGCGGTGTCTGCTGTGGAGAAGTTACATGATAAGTGTGGCTGATTATAAAGACGGAGGTGCTCGGGTCACTGGTGCAGGTTAGAAAGGGGAATCATGCTCAGTGCCGTTGGCTTACTCTGCTGTTAATTATGAGCATGTTATTAAAACTGTTGAGTACCAAGCACATCCCTGCAGTGCCTTTCTGCTGTTTTTCCCAGGTCCTCATGCCCTCATGGAACAAGAGCGGAGGATGGCAGAGTAAACACAGTAAGGATTCGGAAGGAAGCTGAGAGCTTTGCAGACAAATCCTAGGTCTATTTCCTAGCTGTGCCCACCCCTCCCCACCTGCGCTGGGGCAAGTCATGCCTCCGATCCTCAGTTTCTACATCTGTAATGTCACAGGATTTTTCCTGTTCCATAGAGTTGATAAAATTGCATGTAGTGATGTATGTGAAGTGGCCGGCACATGGCAGGAACTCGAAAGATGAACATTGTTAATATAATGAATTGACACATTCTCATTCCCGGGTAAAATGGAAGTACCTCAGTTCCCAGCTGGGTTCATCACAGATAGTAGCACAGGGATACTGTCTTGACCCAGTGGAAGCCCAACCAGGAGGGTTAATTCACCCCTTCTGTGGTTCCAGGTGCTATAGGCTAAAGACAGAGAGGTAGGCAGCCATGCTTCCCACCTCAAGGAATTCAGAGGTCAGTAGGTAAGTGGAACGTATAGTCAAATTATGGTGATACAGTACAAGCTAGGAGTTTTGCCACTAGAACAGAGTTTGAAAGAGAGGTTTATCAAGAGCAATGTTCTGATTATCAACTTTGAACAAATAGGGCCAAATATCTCCCAGACCTCCGTCCTGTGACCTCTTTTGAGAGCTCTTGGCTGTCGAAATCAAATCCAGGTGCATTGCCAAGGTACGTGGCCTTTCTCTGGGTCATTTGAAAGTAAATGACGCTGCTGGATACTACAGAGCTTTCTATCTTAAGACCTAATATCTTTGCCAGCAAAAGGATAAACCCAAGGTCTGAACCCTCAGGATTGTTACCATTTTGATTATTTTTGGATGGAAGTGGCACTACGCTTACCCCAGTGTCTCTCAACTATGCCAAATACCTCAACTCTTCCAGACCCTTCTACAGGAAAAAAAAAAAAAAAAAAAAAAGGGAGCGAGCGAGAGATCTCCTGCTGAGGTTTTCACAGATCTTTAGAGTCTCTGCATTTGGGCATTTTGAGGGCAGTGCACTGAGTGTTCTTTTATATATTTTGTACTTTCCTTCTTCCCTCTCCAACCTTTACCCCCACCTCCACCCCAAAATAGTTTCTTTTCTTTTTTTTTTGTTAAATCTGCATTATCAATTCTATAGCTGACAGCACATAAGGGCATACTTCCAAGAAGATCCAACTTTAAGAGGAAATAATTAAGCCCTCTCCATCCTCCCTTGCTGGTCCCCAGCATGCTGAGCCCTCCTGAAACAAACAGGACCCAGTATGAATTGCATGTCAGACCTTCACAGAGCAGCATGGGTGGGGAAGAGCAGATAAATTCCTCATTCATGCAAAAGTTTTTCTGGGGGCTTTCTTATTCATTTTTGAGTTTTCTGGCATTCAAGTGTGTCTTAATAAAGTGAAATCACACTGAAATGAAAAAATGGTGCTACCTTCAGTCATTCTCAAATCAGCCAGGAATTGTTAAGGGCTAGGAAACACTAGAAAGATTTCAGAGCTTAGAGATGGGAGACAACGTTATAATAAAAGAACAGAAAGGGTCTTGAAAGACAGACCTCCACTCCAGGCTGGCCAGCTGCACATCCTTGAAGCCCCTGTCCTTAACAGTATGGTCAGTCTTGTGGCAGCATCAACGCCACTTGGGTATTTCATAGAAGTGTAGAATCTTGGGCAGCTCCAGATCTGCTGAATCAAAATCTCTGGGGATGGGGCTGAGACATCTGTGTTTCAACAAGCCCCCCTGGTGATCCTGACACACACACAAGTTTGAGAAGCACTGCTCTAAACCGCCGATTCAGACCCATTTAGCGTATGTCTACGCTAAAAACTTCCTTTGTGAAATAATGCCGGTTCCTCTCACTGTGCTGCAGTGTTCCCCTTCCCTGTGGTTCTCACAAAAGAGCAAATTTTGAGACAAATCTTATTAATGATCATTGCGAGTGATGCAGGAAATGATTTTCCGCAATCCTCTTTGATTCCGAAGAGCTCAGCCATGATTCAAAGAGAATCATGGAGCCTCTCAAACCCTTTGCAGTTCCGTGCATAGATCTGAACACCTGTCAGAGTAGGAATAC
The DNA here is from genome assembly GCF_048773025.1 of Camelus bactrianus. Taxonomy (NCBI): domain Eukaryota; kingdom Metazoa; phylum Chordata; class Mammalia; order Artiodactyla; family Camelidae; genus Camelus; species Camelus bactrianus. The sequence continues at coordinate 1,464,399 of NC_133557.1, read as the reverse complement.
GGAACATGAAAATATATACATAATATGTGGAAATATATGGTGGGCTAAAAAGAGGAGTAGCTACTGAATATGTGAGAATTCCATTTGCTTTCTTGCTGCTAAGATAACAGAAGAGATCCCACCCCTCCCATATCTGGTAGTATATTCTGTTTAATGTATTTTGGAACAAAGTAAAGCAAACTGCACTTTTGAAAAATTCCTAGGGTAATATAATTACTGGAGTGGATGTTAGAACACTTGAACCCTTGTTTTGTTCTGTCCTGATGACTCACTAGCCAGGTGACCTTGGAGAAGGGGACCACTTCCTGAGCCTCTAAGCTGTCCTCTATAAAATGGGGTTATAGCTCCCCATTGTTGTGAGGATAAAATGGGAAAATGTATACAAGTCATATAAAGTATATAGGCAAGATGGCAGCCTGGAACCATATATCAGAATTCCTGCCTGTACTTCCACCCCTTCTGCCTCCTTTCTGTGGAAACAAAATAACCCGAGGGCCAGAAGGAACATCTAAGTGCACACTTGCTCCTGATCTCTCTAGGGGAGCCAGCGGGAGCAGGGGCCCAACCCACGCAGGGGTGGCTGGCTTCTTCTGGAGGTCTAGAGCGAAGTCTATGGGTTTTGCTGCTCCCTAGGGAGGCCCAACCACGAGGGCCTTGGAGAGAGCTGCACCTACATATTTGGGGCTTATGAGCCTTAGAGGGTCTCTCTTGAGTTGTGAACTGGGAAACCTAGCAGAGAAGCACCAGTGGGATGGGCTGCCACCACAGCTTGTGTGGGAGAGGATTAGCAAGTGCCCCTGGAGTGGTGAGCACTGGGCTTCTCATTAGAAAGCAATTTGGAGAAAAGGACCAGGGTTCTATTACCCTACACCCAGCCATGATGTCATCTGCTGAGGACAGAACTGGGCATCCATTTTCAGAGCTGCAAAGTCACAGAGAGTAGTAGAGTGTATCTAGAAAATAAAACTTTCCGAACCTTGAGGAAAGTATTCAAGGACACAGTTGAAACAAATAAGAATTGATTTACAAACATGGATCTCAAGATAGGGAATGTGCCAAGTACAGATAGACAAGATCAGTAATGGCTCTTACTTTTATATGCTTATAACTACAAAAAAAGGGAAAACAATATAGTAGAGAGCAAACATAAAATAATTTGGACAAATAAACTATACATCAATTATTAAAATAGACATAAATCAGCTAAATTCTCCTTTTCGCCTATCAGATTGTGCAAATCAAGATTAACCAACTATGTGCTGTTTAGAATTAGCATACATAATGCCAAGGGACAGTAAAATGTGCGTCATGAAGCATTTATCAACAGTATACCAGGAAATCAAACCAAAATGAAACAAAAGTGAGACTATTAATGTCAGACAAAATGAAATACAAGGACAAAACATTGGATAGGTAAAAGAAGAATAAATAATGATGAAAGTTTTATTCAACAAAGTATGTAATAGTTACAAAAAATATATGCATCAAGCATCTCAGCTGCCAAATACAAATCAAAAAAGAAAATGAAAACAAAAAGGAAGCTATAAATTTAAGGCAACTCAGAAGAAGTACCATCATAACACAGTGGTTGATAAGCAGCTTTCTGAATTCCAAATATCAAATCAACAACAAATAAGAAACAATTTATGGAATAGAATCATTAAACTCAATTTAGTAGAAACGTGTTAGTGCATGGGCAAGGCCTTTCTCTTTCTAAACTAGAAACAGAAAATATGCATTCTTCCCTATTTTGGTGGAGTGACTAATAATATTGATCATGTTCTTAGTGACACAGAAAATCTCAGTAAAACATCCTAAAGAGAGGTTTTATAGACCACATTCTCTGATTAGACTCAATTAGGCTAGAATTTGGCAATAAAAAGGCCAGAAGAACATTAACTACATGGAAGTTCAAACTATTCTTCTAAATAATTATTAGATCAATGAGGAAATTCAACAAAAATTACGCACTCTTTAAAGTATTCAGAAAAGAGTGAGAAAAAAGAACCCTATGTAAAAAACTACGGAATATAGTTAAATTTACATTATACAAAGGATGTCTGTATTGCTTTTATTATTTATAAAGACTACAAATGATCAAAAAGCACATGAAAAAATGCTCAATATCACTAATTATCAGAGAAATGCAAATCAAAACTACAATGAGGTATCACCTCACACCAGTCAGAATGGCCGTCATTCAAAAATCCACAAATGACAAATGCTGGAGAGGCTGTGGAGAAAGGGGAACCCTCCTACACTGCTGGTGGGAATGCAGTTTGGTGCAGCCACTATGGAAAATAGTGTGGAGGTTCCTCAAAAGACTAGGAATAGACTTACCATATGACCCAGGAATCCCACTCCTGGGCTTGTATCCAGAAGGAAATCTACTTCAGGATGACACCTGCACCCCAATGTTCATAGCAGCACTATTTACAATAGCCAAAACATGGAAACAGCCTAAATGTCCATCAACAGATGACTGGATAAAGAAGAGGTGGTATATTTATACAATGGAATACTACTCAGCCATAAAACCCGACAACATAATGCCATTTGCAGCAACATGGATGCTCCTGGAGAATGTCATTCTAAGTGAAGTAAGCCAGAAAGAGAAAGAAAAATACCATATGAGATCGCTCATATGTGGAATCTAAAAAACAAAAACAAAAACAAACAAACAAACAAAAACAAAGCGTAAATAAAGGACAGAAATAGACTCACAGACAGAGAATACAGACTTGTGGTTACCAGGGGGGTGGAGGGTGGGAAGGGATAGACTAGGATTTCAAAATTGTGGAATAGACTACACTGTATAGCACAGGGAAATATACACAAAATGTTATGATAACTCACAGAGAAAAAAATGTGACAATGAGTCTGTATATGTCCATGAATAACTGAACAATTGTGCTGAACACTGGAATTTGATACAACATTGTAAAATGATTATAAATCAATAAAAAATGTTAAAAAAAAAAGACTACAAATAAGTGAACTTTATTTTCAAATTCAGAAATTAGGACAAATGAAGTCAACCGAAAGAAACGAGGCAGAAAAGGACAACTGTAAATTCTCAAAAAGAATTAGAAAAAAACAATGAAAAGGAAACATCCGTAAACAGTTTCACCGAAGAGGTGAATAAGTTTGAGTGACAAGCATGATTAGTGGAAAAAAAGGCAAAAATGTGCAATGTGTGGCATGAGGAAGGAAAACAGACCCGTGAGTGATTTAAAAATTTGTTACAGATTGTATATCAATATATTGCAAAAAATTTATTACCTGGAAAAGTGTAATCAAGTAAAATATGCTCAATGAGAATTAAAATATCTGGTTAGGCTAATAAGCTGATGGTACAATAGTTCAATACCTACTATTTTAATCTTTCTTTTAAAAAATTGTTTTTGTAGGGGGAGGTAATTAGGTTTACTTATTTTTGGAGGAGGTACTGGGGATTGAACCCAGGACCTCCTGCATGCTAATCATGTGCTCTACCACCTGAGCTATGCCCTCCCCATGATACCTGCTATTTAAAAAATCACCAGGTCCAGATAGTTTTACGGTCAAATTTGACCTAACTTTAAAAAATACGAAAATTTCTCTGCAACTGAACTGATTGGAGACTGCAGGAAAATGATGGAAAACTATACAATTCATTTCATTTAACTTATATAAACTCATGTACCAAAGTCTGACAAGGATTATAGAAAAATAAAGCTCTGAGTCAATTTGCTCAAGGATATAGATGCAGATTTTCTAAAGTGTCAGCAAAGAGATTTCAGCCAAAGAGAAGAATAAGAATGCCACATCCAAATGGTACTTATTTCAAGAATTCAAGATTTCAAATTTTGAAATATATCAACCTAGTGCCAGAAATTCATTATCCACCTCTAGCACCCTATTGTGATTCCCTCCTGTCTGAGTCCCATGGGCATCACAAAAGTTTCCAAATACTCCCAAACACTAATGAAAGGTCTTAGGTAGGAATCCACTCAGTACACTGATGGATTAAATGGGCATGTAGACCTGATGGGCAGGCTAACAGGGACAGGAACAGGAAAAATATACTGACAGAGCTTTGCTATTTCAAAATTCCTCTAAGACAGTTGGGGCAAACAACTGACTTCATACCATACACCTGTTCTTAAATAAGGTTAAGACCTGGGGACCTTTTTTTTTGTACATAGAGTTGAGGGAAAATAATTTCCCTAATCTTTCTGAACTTAATATCAGACAAACAGACAGTCCCCCACTGTCTGTAGTTAGAATGTCAGTGAAGACTTCTCCCTTTCTGGTCTATCATAGGAACAGTTTGTACTTTCTAGAGGTCAGTGGGGAAGTCTTCTTTCTATTTGTCCTGAATCACTGAGAGCTTTTATCAAGATCTAGACAGCTAGGCTTGGGTCTAACCAAAATCATGTTTATGCCTATCTGTACTTGGCTTCCCCAGAAGCAGACACCGAGACTAGGATTGGGTACAAGTCAAGTGTGGGTTGTGACTGTAGGAGGTACCTACAGCAAAGTGAAGAGTTGAGATAGGGAAGGGAAGGGAACCGGGTATGTGTTGCCAGGTTACTCTATGGGAGACCATGGCTCAATACCACTGGGGACCTCTAGGGGCAGTGTGGAACACACTTCAAGAGTTGTCCCAAGTAAGTGGTGAGAAGCTGGGGTAGTTACCCACCAGCTCCCGCCCTTCAATGACTGAGATTAGTTTCTGAGGGATTAACTCCCCAGCACTTGTGACCAGCTCTGTGATGGGGGGATAGAGAGCACACCCTCAGACAGGGAGCTGGTAGATGCTTGCAGCTTGCCATCTTTACGTGGCACAAACACCATCAGCTACAATGACCTAGAAAGACAGTTCACATCTTAATTTCCAACCCCTTATTTCATAAATAGTTTAGGGTTTCTAACTTGACCTTATAAAGATAATTTAGCCTATATTTTTTAAGCAAAGTCCAAACAGTAAATTCATTCATTGATAAGCATTCTGTTTTTTGCTCTAATATGAAAGAAAATAATATTTTTAATTAAGATTCTAAATCTTTTTTTGCTATTACCTGAAAATATTGGGAATGGCTGGGTCCTGACAGAGATATTAAAGATCCCTGCCGTTTGCTCCAATTGTGATATTTAAGTCCATGCAATCTCATTGACCAGAAATGAGGCTCCCACAAGCATTCTCTTTTTAAACTGATGAATGATTAGAGCTGACAAAGACATATAAATGAAAATATTCAGTACATTTGCACTGGGACTGAAAATCATCATAGTTCGCCTGCTCATAAAATCTGACCAATGGGGCAGACAAGGTCCCTTGAATATTTGCTTCTTTGGAATTTTCCGTCCCTTTCTCTGTGCTTCTTACCTTCCCAGGGGCTAGAACTAAGAATGGAGGCATTAAAACAAATCCTGTTTTGCTCTGTATGAGAATATTCTCTGGCAATGATATATTTCTCTGTTAAAATTTGACAATTTTCTTTAACACTGGACTTGCTCTTATATTATTAAGGCTGACATGTGTTTGCTGCAATGACATCTGAGGCTTGCCTCATGGCCAGCAGGTCTCAAGTCCTAGTTTCCTGTCTAAGATGTAAGGGTGGAAACGTTATTTGTGGGTAATTACAAAATCACCTTGCTCCATTTGATTTATTGGAGAAATTTCAATCAAGGTTTAAGGCTCATCTCAAGCAGACAACTATGCTGATAGGATTTAATGATTTATTGAATAATGCCAACTCCAGCTCTTTCTCTTTTTCAGTTTTTGGATGGTGGATTTGGGGGAGTGTTTCAGATGCACTCATGGCTGCGGAGGTACTCGGTAGGCCCTGAAACATATCCCCGCCCTTCCTCTTCCTTGTAGTTGATTTGATTGGGTGTGTTTTCTGCCTGTGAGCACAGGAAGGTCCTGAGGTATCACTTCTGGTTCTCTAGCTCCTCCTGATTGTAGAATCTACTGCCGAGGATGTGAATTTAACTGGAGGTGACAGGGACACTCAGAGGCACTGAGTTAGGGATGAACTGATCGCTTAGCAAAGTGAACTTATTTACAACAAGCGTAAAGTCCATTTGTGTTGTGGAATATATTTTCCAGATACGCCAATATTATTTTTAATTAAATCTTTCTGTGATTGAGGTATAGTTCCCATAAAGGGAAATGTATAAATATTAAGTGCATGGATTCAGTGAGTGAAAATGTCCATGTAGGAACACCCCAATCAAGATACAAAACATTGTCATCATCCCAGAAACTTGCTTGTCACGGTTTCCAGTCAGCTCCCCCAGCTTCAGTCAATCACTCTTAAGCTTTCTATCATTTTAGGACAGTTTTGCTTATTCTTGAATTTCATATAGCTAGGATGACATAGGATGCACTGTTTTTGATTCTAGCTTCTTTCACTCAGTATTAGGTTTGGTTTTTGAGATTCATCTTTGTAGTTGTGTAAATCAAGTTTGTTTCTTTTTATTGCTGAATGGTGTTCTATTGTATGAATATACAATAAGGTCTTTCTTGAATCTCTTGTTGATGTATATTTGGATTATTTCCAATTTTTGGTGAGTATGAATAAAGCTGCTATAAATATTCTTGTATGAGTCTTTTTGTGAGCATATGTTTTCATTTCTATTCCATAAAACCCGAGGGTGAAATTGCTGGATCACAGGAAAGGTCCGTGCGTAAATTCATATCATTTTTATGGTTTAGAAATATTTCTTTAAGTTTGCATGAGGAAATGTAATAGATTTCCCAAAACCACTCCCAAAACTTTGAATGAATTTTTACCTGTATATAGTATCCCAGCCCTTTCTACCTATATGCAACACGTTGTTCAGTAACCCAAGGTGCATTTTGCTCTATTGACACATCAGGAGGTCACCTAAAGGTCATTTTGTGGAGTATATTCAGCCTGTGATGTCATCCCAGTACAGTTACCCCTTGAGCAAGAGAGGAGCCCATGACATCAGTCAATGCTATTGTGTTGTCCTGATTGCATATTCAGGTCTTTCCCTAGGCAGAGGGCACTGGGTCCTCCATGAGCCAGAATAAAATGATGAGTGCTCTGATCACCCACAAAAAGATGTAAGTGAAGGGATGCAGGATAAAGACCTTGTAAATATCAAAGGAAAATGTGAAGTCAAAACAGCTTCTGGAGGAGCAACTAAAGATGGAGTTAGGATTGCGTTGTAGACCATGGTGATAGGATTTGTAAGAACTGTACACGTTGCTCATATATTTAATTTACTTTGCTGTCCTATCAGTTTTCTCTGCAGTGATTTGTAAGACATTAAGTAAGTAAGCCTCTCGATGAGGTGAGGGTAGCAGGGGTCTTCTGGAGAAACCATATTCCATGCTGGGGGCTGGAAAGACACCCTGTGGGGTGGAGTAGATCGCAACAGAAAGGGGACTGGACATGGAAACCAGCCCGTGTGAGTTAAGAAAGCATGGTCTGCAGGCTGATGGTGGGATACATTCTTCAGTTCCTGGAGTCTCGGATGCTGTTAAACCCTCACCCATTACTATGAATTGCCCGACTTCTAGCCTTGTGCCAGTCCAGTCATTCTGTGCAGCTGTATCTCTGTGACATTATGGTGTGACCTTGACAAGTACAAATGACATTGGGTTTTGGCAGGTTTTCTTGGGCAGTTGTGGCTGGTGAGTGCAATGCTAGCATTTTCTGCTGTGATCCAAGCAAAGGTGATGCAATTCCTTAATTAAATGATTGGGTTTCAGCCTAGGCTCCCTTTTAGCATATGAATTCCCTACCTAAAGATCACCTAATTTGATGGTGGGGGAATTTTGTTTCTTGGCTTGTGTTCTTGTTGGCAATTCAGCACGATCAAAATGTCTGGAGAGCATCCTCAAGTCAAGAAGACTTTGGTGTCCCATTGTCGTCGGGTGCTCGAATGGATGACTGTTTCCCTTGGCCCTTTCACTTGAACTTCATATCATTTATGAAACACTGCCAAGTGAGAATGCAGCCTTTTGGGGTGGGCTCGGAGGGATTAATGGATGCTTTAGTTATTTGGAGGCTAGAGGGCTGTAACTCTGCACTTCTGTGAGTGCCGGATTGTGGCAGGTCACCCAAGGAACAGGCCCCCGTTTTCCACAAATTATTACATTTCAAGACTTTCCTCCCCTTCATTGGTGGCAGTTGCAGTTTTTAAAAATTTGTCACTGGATTCTCAGGTTCTTTAAATTTTTTTTTTCAAACCAGGAACTGGACAAAAATATTTGCTCCAACTTTTATCACCATATGTCCCCAGTCACCTGGTGAGAATGGAAGCAGCAGGCAATTTAATTTGTTCACTGTATAATCTCAGGTCCCTTTGAGTAAGAGCTTTTAGCAGCTCTGCTCCCTAATTGTGGAATTTACTACCAATTTCGAGTCACAGTGCCCTGCCTGTCTCTGCTGAAATAAACTAAAGCTTTCTGCATTCCCAGAAGTGTTTGAAACCCTCAGGTGGGGGCATCTGAAAGAGGCAGGGAGAAACATTTATTGTTCAGCACTCAGGTTTTCCCCCGGAAAGAAAGATGAACAAATTCACTCTCATGTTACTGTCTTTTCTGTTTCACAAGCCTGTGTAAGGAAAATCAGAGTAACGATAATAAAATCAAGGGAAAATGGTAGAGGAGAGGCAGGAGGACAAGAGGGAAAACGGAGAGGAAAGCAAAGCTCTTGGAAGCACCAGGGAGGGAATGAATCAACCTATTCTCTCGTGTCCTTTCCTCCTACTTCTCTGTAACGGCAGTGAATTTAGTGGCTTTCTTAACTCAGTGACGTTCACATCTATCACAGGGCTGTTCTTGTTGCTGAAATATTTATTTGCCTTGAGTTGGACTGTATGAAACATTAACCACAGACTTAGTAACTGACATGTTATGTTCCCTTGTTGTGCTGGAAGCCGTTGCCCAGGGATTAAAGACCTCTGGCAGGGAGTGTAGCCCCTTCGGACCCCCCGTCCACCCCCAGAGCTGCGGCAGCCAGACCCCAGACTCTGGCGATGGCAAAGCTCAAGTTACCTCTCCAGTCACCTCACCCTGTAAGCCTCTGAGATGTGCTCTGGGATCCAGCATTTTCCCTTTGTTACTTATTCATTTAATTTATTAACTGTAAGATGGAGAGAGCACATTTGCAAGAATTCTGGTAAGAGCAAAGTGGTGGAAAGAATGAGCAGATTTATGAATATGATTTCATCATAAGCCTCCCAGGGGAGTTGGAAATCCTTTCCCATGGCTGTACAACGAGGCGATAGAAAGACTCACTGGAAAGAGATGTCACAGCATAGAGTGAGAGAAATTTTGTGAATCCCAAGGGTCCTGATGACCTGTGTCAGGGACACAAAATGACATGATGAGTAAAGGTTTCAGCTTTCAAGCAGACCGAAGCAAATGGTTAAACACACACACACACACACACACACACACACACTCTCAGGACATTAATAAGTTAACAGTGGTGTCTTTGCACAGTGAGAAGAGACATTATTCAGGAGGCCTAGCCAGCAGTTGGGGTCCTAGTCTCTCTACCCAGCTTTCCATGGAATCAGACTGTTTATGAGGCTTTGGGGATTCAGGGCAGCATCTCTTCTCACAGCTGAGCTTGGAACCCTCTTGTCCCTGTTATGATGTGTGGAGAAAATTTAATACAGAGCTCTCCACTTTGCACACAGAGCCACAGCACATCCATGGTGAAGGAGTGTCCTCATTTATAATCAAATTCAGGAATCAGACTAATGTGTGTTTTCGAAGAGAAAGGAATGAACTTCATGCCAAAAAAATGTCACCCTCTAGCTCTGTTAGGTGTTGGCATTCTTTTGAAGGTGAGTCAGGCCAGGTGAGGTGGGGAGGGGCCTGAGAACTGGACAGACTTGGGGGATGGGATGGTCCCAGGAGTGATCAAGTTTCACAGCAGAAGAGGCAGTGAACTGAGTCAACGCCGGGCAGGATCAGAGGGGCTGGGAGGAGGGATGGATTGCGGTGACTATGTTCTGGGCTGCAGGTAGAGCTGGAGTTCCTGGGCTAGATGATAACCTCAAGGAGAATGGAAGATGCTACTGTTTCACTCCCTGACGCCACCTCCAAATGTAGCCCATGGTAGTGGATGCTCAATAAACATTTATTAATTGGATGAATGGATAAATGAAAGAAGGAGAAACTGCAGAAACTACACAATAAACTAGGATGTGTCCCAGGAAGCCAGGGACTAAGACAGTGATGCTATGAGTATTACAGGGGCATCGTATCACTGCTGGCCCTCAACACAGGCAGGGAAGTCTTTTTGGAACTGGGTATGAGTTCTAATCTAAAGTTCTTAGATTCTGGGTTTTTATCTAGAAGAGTTAAAATCAGGATCTCAAAGAGGTATCTGCACTGCAGCATAATTTACGATAGCCAAAATGTGGAAGCAACCTAAATGTCCATAGACAGATGAGTGGGTAAATAAAATGTGGTGTATACTTACAATAGAATATTGCTCAGCCTTAAAAAAGGAAATCCTGCTATATGTAACAACGTGTGTGAACTTGGAGGACTTTATGCTAAATGCAATATGCCAAACACAGAAGAACAAATACTATAGGGTCCCACTTATATGAGGAATCTGAAATAACTGAATGCATAGAAACAGAATAGAATAGTGGTTTCCAGGGGTTGGAGTAGGGAATGAGGAGTTGTTGTCCAATGGGTAGAAAGTTTCAGTTATACAAGACGAGTAAGTTCTGGAGATCTGTGGTAGAGCATTGCGGCTATAGTTAACAATATTACACTGTGCACTTAAAAATTTGTTAACAGGGTAGATCTCTTGTTAAGTGTTCTTATCATCATCATCATAGTGATAAGGATGATGATGATGATGATGATGATGATGATGATGATGATGAAGAATTAGCTGCAAGGCTGGATTGATATTGAGTGGCCCATCTTCAGACCCATGGCATTTACATTTTTGCTGGGCAGACGCAGGGCTGTGATCTGGGCTTGGTTTGGAGGAGTCTGTGAAGCAGGCGTAGAAGGTCTCAGCTAAACAGATCTGAAAGGTGCAGAAGCCAGTTTTCCTTGATTCATCTGGCTCTGGAAAAACTCCCATTTCAGGGTCATATTTAAGGGTGTTGGCAGGAAAGGAGAGCTGGTATGGAAGTTTGTGCCTTCAAATCGTAAGTAAGATGTGTGTGTGTGTTTAAGAGAGAATTTGAGGTAGAGTTCCCAGAAGGAGGCATTAGAGAAACCCTCGCACCTGGAGACACACAGAGATATGGAGAGATAGATGCAGAGATACGTAGACACAGAAAGAGAACAAGAGAAGCAGAGGTGGAGAAAGACTCAGCGACAGGCCTATTGGAAGTTCTCTTCCCAACATTAATCATGACAGTTGGCACAACTGAGGACAGGGCGGTTCTTACCAATAATGAAACCTCTAGGGGTCTATTTCTGTTAGATCTTAGAAGGTTTAGAGAAGTTAAGATTTTAAAAAGAGGACAATCATCCTCAAAATAGAGAAAAGGTACTCCTGCAAAAAGAGAGTCTGGTCATTATGAAATGAGGAGCTTGTTTAAGTTCAGACACAGAGAAAGAGCATCAGGATGGATGCTAGTCCCCGAGGATGTGAGCGGGGTCCAGGGGATGGGTCTTACAGGTAAGCCATAGTGCTGGGTATTTTGGTTATGAGCTCTTTACTGAGACTCCCTCTTGTAACTATATCCACGTAGATGCCTAAAAAAAATTTATGGATCAAAACATTAATAAGCAGGTGCCCTTTTTGTCGCTTTTACTCATAACCAGGTGAGCTCCAGGCCAGTTTTCTTCCTGGCATCTCTGCCCCATCTCCTGTGTAAATAGAAATAGTGATAAATTATATCACAGGCCAGTCAAGAGGAAGTCGTCCAAGCCCAGGCTTTAATTTATCTGGGGTGATAGTTCATCTCACACAGCCCCACCAGACAAGAATAACTTATTTTAATTGGCCATCATTCGTGAACTGGAGCGTGGTCTACTTTAGAAGTGACACAGCCACTTTATTGTAACTGTGTTTCTCTGACTCATGGTTATCCAACTGAAGGGAGGAGATCAATTTTTTATAAATCATAAAAGTCTGTAGAAAAATAAAGTGAAATCTCTTTCCCCAGCCCTTTCTAGCTCTCCATGCAATGTCCCCTCAAGTAAAAGATTATCATATTCAGTGACCAGCCAGCTCTACTTGGAATTCCCCCAAAGAAGATGGCCTTCAGAGGTAAGAGCCAGAGAGACAGTGGTCACATCCCAAGGTTGGAAAGGGAACAAGATGAGCTGTTCTCCAAACTTCTTTGGCCCTTTGTTAACTGGGTTGGCAGTTAAGAGCCTTTGTTCTTTACCCGAGACATTCATTCCTAGGGACTCGGACAATTATTTATGTAATGGAAGTAGGACTCCTGTACCCTTCAAATGCCAGGAAGGTAGCAAAGATATGCCAAGCGTGTTGGCAGATGGATGATGACGGCAGGAAGTCCTTGCGCTCCCACTGGAAGCCCCTGGAACCACATTACCATGTGGACAGAAGACCCTGCCTCAGTGTCATTTTCTTTCTCTCCTTTAACCAAGGCCCTTCCTTGAAGGGGTGGGGAGGGGGTGGAAAGCACACCCACTCTATTAAGAATGGCCATCTTAATAAAGACAATCTTAGGGGCACATTAATGCAAGTAGATGCAATAGAATCATGTCAATTCCTCCCACGATCACTCTGGGTGCCCCCATGGTGGGTGAGGCCTGGCCCCAGGGGGGTTCCTATGCTGCCCTTTTCCTGGGGTCTCTACACAGATAAGTCTGTGGCACTGGTTCAGAAACCCATAGCTTCTCCACGTGGAAGGCAGTCGCTCTGGATCCCACTAAAGTATTTGAGTCATTTACTTCTAGATTATAGAAGAAGTCCTAAAAAAAAAAAAAAGAAGAAGTCCTGTGGGCAGTTAAGAAGGCTGTTTTTTTTTTTTTTTTCCTTTCCCAGCTGGAAAACATGGTTTTCAAGAAAAAGGAGGAACATGATTGTAAAGGAGATGTAGGTGTACATGTGGGTATGGATGTATGTACCAGTGGTTTCTATCCTATCCAGAATCTGAATTATGAATATTTAAAAGATAAGATTTTAAACAGTGCCCAAGAACTGTTAGGCATCTATTCACGCTCAGTTTGGAAGAGTGTGTCTTCACATGTAAAGTGTATCTGGAGGCGTTAAATCACTTCTTGGAGGCTCCCAGGCTCCCCTTCCCTTTCCTGCAGCTTTTCTGAGCCACTGAAATTCCTACTCCCTCCCTAGTAAACACAAGGCTCTCACTACCTTAGCTCCCACACATTAGGGGATAGATGGAGGCCGCCATGTAAGTCTAAGGTTGGTGCCAAAGTTTGCCGTAGTTTGGGGTACTTTTTCATGTGTTTGCATAAAACAGACTCATGCGTATGTGAATGTACATGGACGCCATTACACATGCTTGTATATGGGGGTTTTAGATAAATATAATTAAGACATAGTACAGCTGTCATCTGTGAAGTTTCACAAACACCCCTCCTTACGTATAACTGGTACGCTTTAATCTGAACTACTGTAGCAGGGGAAATTTTCTTGCAAATTTTTCACCTGATCCATTCCAGCGACATATTTCAGGTATACTTACTTTCCCCATCTTCTTGCTAATAAACGGTACAACGTAATGGGTAATTGATTCACTGAAGCATACAGGGGTGGGGACTTCTTTTTTTTTTTTCCGTTAAATTTCCTATGTCATTTGTTTGTGCTTACCTCTGGCTGTTGGCTCCATTTACACTTGCTTTGCGATAGCTTTGTCCGGGATGGGGGCTTCTTAATTCTAGTTTTGTAAAGAGATGTTTTGGCTGTTTGCCAAAGTCTCCCAGTTCTAGAACTGTTAATTTAGTATTCTGGAATCATATTTGGTGGCCCTCCCTGTTAACACACCTCTGGGCTACATCTGTAAATGAGTCACTTTTATCTTATCACTTATGTATCTTATCTTCCAGGGTTTCAACTTAGTTTTCAATTGCTGCTCTGTGAGGATACCATTAAAAAAAATGGGTTGCCAATAGATAGACATAATGCAAAGACGGAATAAACCCAGTTAAGAATGCCAGGAGACATCCCTGAGCAGTTATGGAGATTAAGATGTCTGGAAAGTTTATTGCTCTTAATTAGATGGCCTTTTCTGTCCTGTCTCCTCCCCCATCAGTGGGTATTAGGAGAGCTTTAAGAGAGCTTGGCATTTAACTTGGAAATGAATATACTTTTTTTTTTTTGGTTCCCCTTAACAACCAGGGTAAGTTTTCATAGGTAATTCTGCAAATGTCAAACTTTTCTAAAACATGGGTTTGATTTATACAGCCAGGCTTGTTAGTCTCATTACCCAGAAGCCTCAGTACTTGGGTTACTTTCAAACCAAGGCATCCCTTCCCACTCACATCGAATACCCACAGCCTCCCAGGAAGATGTGTCTTTATCTGTCCTAGAATTTCTGCTCCTCTTTCTCATCTACACTGACTTCTCTCTATCTTCACCAGTCAGGATGCCAGTTAGGTACAACTATCAGCTGCCTTTTTTTTCTTTCTGATTCCTCTTTAATGCAACAAAACACAACAACAAAAGCCACTTCTCTTGATAATCACACATGTTCTTGTCTTTTAATGATGAGAGCAAAGTGGGCAATTTTGGCTTGTGATCTATCAATCAAGACTTACTTGTTGAATGCCGTTGCATGCACGGTCCTCTCTACACAAAATGCTTATTTGCTTACCCATTATCAATGTCCATTTTTTTCCTGGTAACCCTTCTTTTTTCTTGATGCATGTCATTTGGCTCAGTATCAGTGTCCTCCCAGGGTGAAACTGCAACTTCCTTGTCATGCGATCCAGCCTGGCCAATTGGAACCTAACACCCCCCTGGCCTTGGTGACTGGTTAAAGATCGGCATGTGACCTGATGAAAGCCAACCATACCTGAGAACGCCCATGAACAAGAACTTCTTTTCCCACTGGGGTTGCTGAAGAAAGAAATTGCAGGCCTGAAACTGTGGGTGTCCATTTGTGGGTCTAGCCTGCCTGAGAATGAGGCTACCTCAGGAAAAGTCAGAATCAAGAAATGGAGAAAGGGGCACACTTTGAATCCTTGGGTCACCATACTTAAGGCAGAATCCACCCTTGGCCTTTCCTTCATTTTTCTTTAAGTCATTTTGAGCTGAATTTTTTTGTCGTTTGCTGCTGAATGAGACATTTTCCTCTCCTGCAAGAGCTAGTGTGGGGAGAAGCTAAAACCAGGTCAGGTTTGATGTATGGAGCAATAGAGACAAATAGAGGGTGGGAGACATCCCTGTGAGTGAGGGGTGTCTGTGAAGACGTCAACATTATGGCTGACTTGGAGTTTCAGCTAAGCCTTAAAGGAGGAGAGTATTTGGAGAGCCAGAGAAGGTCCTCTTGTGAGTATCTGTTCCTCTTTTTCACTCCACCTCCCTGAGACCACTTGGTCTCGGTACAGTGTCTTCTCTATCCATTGATCCTTTAATGCTCCTTTTCCTCAGGATTCTGTGCTTGACTGACCTCCCATCATGCTCATGAGCTCTTGGTTCAATCAACACCTTTAGTGTTTGATAACCACCTCTGATTGCAGGTGATTCCCAAATCCATTTCTCTTACCAAGATGTCAGTTTTGAATTCTAGCCCACATTTCCAACTGGTAACAATTTTCACTTTTAAGGCTCGGAGGCCTCTCACACTTAATATACTAAACTTCAACTGATCACCTTCCCTACTCTCATCTCTTTCCTTTCTTCCAAGTTTTAGCCCTAAGTTTGGCTGATCACATGATGACACTGTATTGTCCACATCAAGGAATAAACCCTCAGTTCATCCCACATTCCTTCCTCTTTAAACTTAAAATGATGAAAATTTTTTTTTCTACTCTCTCAGTGTCTTGGAAAGTTGTACCCTTGCCCTTAGTGAAATATCTCTGCAGATTTTTGCAAGAGTTTCTTAGCTGGTTTGCCTTATGATATTTACCTCTGCTGTCAGAAATATTTTTTTTTCAAATCTTTTTATCATATCTTGTGTTCCCTTTTGTCTAATAAGATTACATCCAAATTCCTTAGCATGGCATATAACACTACTCATGGTCTGGCCCCTGAATTCTTTTTCTTCTGTCATCTTTTACAAATCACCAATGCACTCCCAGCTGTATCCAGCTAATTGTAGTTTCCCAAACACACTGTTCTGTGCACAACCACTGAATTAGTAAATGATTTTCGTTGGCTTAAACAGACAGAAAGATTAGGCACTGGTACTCTTCAGCTAAATTGAGGATGCAAAGGGAAGTCAAGCACAGTCATTATTCAAGGCAGAGAGACTAGACCTCTTCTCCAAGATGGGTGGAGGTGAAAATCTGATGGGCTACAACATCTTCACACAACTTTCCAGCAGAGGATAGTTGTGTATGAATAGGGGAGCCTCATGGTAGACCTTCGGGAGACCTAACTCCACCTTCCTGTCCCACCATCCCTTACAGAAGACTAGGGAAGTCCTTCCTCTAAGTTCAGATGGAAATATGCCAGGAATCACCTCACCTGGACAAGCTGCCTCACAGAAATATTGGAGTTAACTATGTAAATTGCAAAACAATCAGACATGAACACAAGCCTCATGTATCACTCCTGTGACTGGGTTCATGCTGCCTGGCTCAAAATCACTCCTTAGTTGGGTTGGTTATCCAGTCACCCCTGGGGTCATGCTCATCAGTCCTTAGCCCTGCTATAGGGACCATGCTGCCAGACACAGTGGTCCCCACCTTTGTGACTTTGCTTGTTCCCTATGTCTGATCTGCCCCTTCTCTCCTTGTCTACTTGTGAACAACGACTCACCTGTTAAAACTCCGTATGGTTGTCACTAACTTTGTAAAAACCCCCCTGTCCTTTCCCTGTTGTTAGAGAACCAGCCCTTGTGCTCCTGCTGCACTTGGCATATCCCGTCTTCTCGAGCTCGCTGTGTTGCTGTGATCATCTCCCCTGACCACGTTCTATTTATCTCAGCATCCCGTGGATGTGCGTAGTGTCTGGCACATAGCAGGTGCTCATAAAGAGTTTTTGAATAAATGATTGAATGAGATGAGGGATGGGATAAGCAAAAGTAGCAAAGGCAGACAGTCAGATATACCCAGCTTGCTTGCAAGATCTTGTTGGTGATGTGGTGAAAAATACATCATGGATGTAGACTGCAGAAGGTCAGCTTTGTTATAGTAGCAAAACATGGCTCTGAATGGACAACATTGTGAATTTAATTGAACAAAATCTGAACTATCTAAACAAATGCATTCAGAGGTTCCCATAAAAATGATGTTGTAGAAATGTATTGGTGGATAGAAATGTTAAGTTTCAATATCAGTTGAAAGTATTGATGAAGGACAGAGTCTCACGGAGTTGACTCTGGGAATAAACTAGGTGAATCTGTCTTTGGAGGTTAGCTGTTACAATAAACACCCTTCAAATTCAATTTCAGTGTCTTGACCCAGTGGAAGTTTAATTGTTGCTTATGCTTAATGCAACGAGGATATTCTTGGTTGGGTGCCAGTACTACAAACAGTGAATCAGGGACCAAGTTGTTTCTATCTTGTGACTGTACCATCTTGCAGCTTCGAGGTTGCCAACAGCAGGGAGGAGAGCCTGACAGATTACATGGGCCCTTTACTCTGTGTCCTGTTTGGGTGGGACATGGCTGACTAGGGTTATGGACAAGAATTCAGTCGGTTTTATGGCCCTACTGAGGTTCAAGGAGACTGAGAAATGTGGCCTTCCTGTATGGCTAGAGGAAAAATCATGTGGCTTCATGACCACAGAACAGTGTCCCCTCTGCACTAGAAAATTCAGAAAAAAGAGAGTATGCATTAAAAACAAATGGTAGCTCAGTGGAAATAATATTCATGGATGTATTTTGTCTACCATAGAAGTCTACCTTGGAAAGACCTGTAAAAAAATGACAAAAGGCATGTGGCTTTATTTTTCACCTTTGGAAATGGTTGCTTTGTACTCATGCAAGTCGACAGGATCATTTAACAGCAGGGATTCTATCAGCATCTTCATCATTACCACATCTTCATTGAAAGCTAATATGATGTATAGGTCACTGGACTAGGTAATGGAGTTTCGAGGAGGCATAAAGGCCTTGAGGATCTTATAATCAAGTTGGGAAGTCAGAGTAACTACATTTATAAGGTAAATCATACTGCAAGACTGCATGTGCTTCGTGCTAAATGAGTGGCAGTGATATCAGGGAGAAATGGGCCTCTTCGCGATATATGTAATGGACTCTGAGAAATATGGGGATGCCGGTGTCAGAATCGTGGACTGTAAAATCCATGATGGCCTCTAGGGATGGAGGCTG
Source organism: Camelus bactrianus (assembly GCF_048773025.1). Taxonomy (NCBI): domain Eukaryota; kingdom Metazoa; phylum Chordata; class Mammalia; order Artiodactyla; family Camelidae; genus Camelus; species Camelus bactrianus. Next base: position 1,446,006 of record NC_133557.1, on the reverse strand, counting down.
ACTCCTTCATTTAGTAAGTAAATGCAGCAACTCATCTGTAAAGGCGCTCTCCCCTCCCAAATCTCGGGCTTACAGAATTCCACTCTCATGGAAGAAGCTGTCCTTGAATCTGGGCTAGCCCCTTGACTTGCTTTTTGCCCTGAGAATGTGGCAGATGTCACACTGTGCCAGTTGCAGGGCTAATGACCTGGCAGCTTGTGCCTTGGCTTTCTTAGAAAGCACACTCTGGGGGAAGCCTGCCGCCGTGTAAGTGGGCGAAGTGCTCTGAGGAAGCCCAGGCTAGCCATGTGGGGAGGCCATATGGAGGCAGAGATGCCCAGCCAGCTGCTAGCCATCCCAGTTCAGATGCCAGGCATGCATGTCAAGTAGCCCCCTTGGACTTCCAGCCTCCAAGTCCATCATTCCGTTGACTCCCACCCAGCTGCCCCCTGACTTCAACTGCACGAGAGACCCCAAAGGAAAACTTGCCAGCTGGGTCCAGCCAACTCATGGAACCAGCATGGCCTTGAGCCACTAGGTTTTGGAGTGGTGTGTCACACAGCATTAGACCGTCAGACCAGCAAGGACACTGGCTCCCCAAGGCCAAGCGCCATTTATCCCAGAGACTGGAGCCGAGCCCATTTCCTCGGCTGATTCGTAAGCCAGCGTATTTGAGGCCAGGGCTTCAGGAGTGGTGCTTTGGGAAGTTTGCTAAGGCTCAGCTTCCTGGGCTCCACCCTCAGATGTCCTCACTCAGCAGGGCTGAGAGTCTGCATTTCTAACAAGCTCCCAGGTGACGTGGATGCCACCGATCTGTGGACTGTACTTGGAGTGGCTACAGACCCAGCCAGGGCTGATCTCCCAGCACAGGGTTCCCAGACAGCATCAATCTCCTCGTTTTCCGGGTGCTTCTTCACAATTGCCTGCTTGCTGCATTCCCAGGTAAGTAACTAAGAAGTGCCAAGTGACAGGCCTTGTTCAGCAAGTGCCCCGTTGCAGCTGAGCCGGATTTTAGCTCTTCCAGCTGTAGGTTGAAGAAGTCCATATGGTCCGTGAGTGATGCCCCACTTATCTGAGCTCCGCTTTCTCGAGCTATGACAGCCCAAGTGGCATAACCTTGTTACCAGAAGCAATTAGCGGCATCCACCAGATTTTCAGATCCATTTCCTATGGAGACGCACGTTAGGAATCTCCCACAGTGAATTTAATTAGCAGAAGACATAGTGCAGCCAGCGACCTGCGGTGCAGATAACAGTCATGGCTGCCCAGCAATGGCGGCTCCTTTTTCTTAAAAAATGACAAGTCTCCTAAAAGGTGGTGATGAGTCGCAGCCAGGCATCAGGCGGGACTCTGTGCAGCCTGATTTCTTGTAACCAAGCAACTCACACATTTTGCTTCTATTCAATGCAAAGAGCTCACCTGGGCAGAGATGCCAGTGGGAGGGGATAGCGGCTTGCAGATGACAGCGTTAGGCCTTTCCTTGGCGTACCTGGGCCTGGGCTGGCCACGGGTGCATCTGCAGATGTTCTGGATGTGATACAGTCATCATGTGTACTTCTGGGAATGTTACTGAAGGTTGTCTAACGAGTGTTTGTATCCTGCATCGGTGGCGGGTGCTCTGTGCATTTGCTTTACATATCTCTGCAGAAAAAGCCATAGGATCATACAGCCTTCTTCCATTGTGTGCCAGAGATTAAAGATGCCCTTGTTAAGCGTTAATGAAAGTCACAGGCAAACATTTGTCAAGCATCAGTGGGGGATAGACTCCTCCCATGCAGAATATTCATGCTATTACAATACCTATTAGAGATAATGTGAAAAATTGATTGAATATGCTCCTTGTGCTATAATCCTATATGAGGATTAATGAATGTATTAAGCACCAGATGGTATAATTTGGCATTGACTAAAGTTATTGGTAAACTGAGAATTTTTAATGTCCCCAGTGTTTCTGGTTTGGACTAATTGATTGATGATCAAAATTTCACCAGGGCTTTTGCACTGATGGGGCCCTGTGACCTAGGGAGGGTGCTCATGATGTGTGTAACTCTAAAGGGAGGATTTGGTTGTGGAAGGGGAGCTCTTGGGTCAGTTAGCAAGTGCCTCTTATTATTTTTTAAACATTTTTTTATTGAGTTATAGTCATTTTACAATGTTGTGTCAAATTCCAGTGTAGAGCACAATTTTTCAGTTATACATAAATGTACATATATTCATTTTCACATTTTTTTCACTGTGAGCCACCACAAGATCTTGTATATATATTTCCCTGTGCTATACAGTATAATCTTGTTTATCTATTTTACATATGCCTGTCAGTATCTACAAATTTTGAACTCCCAGTCTGTCCCCCACCCCCACCCCTTGGCAACCACAGATTTGTATTCTATGTCTATGAGTCTGTTTCTGTTTTGTATTTATGTTCTTTTTTTTTTTGCCTCTTATTTTTAATTATGATACCAATTCACACTACCACAAGCAGTCAGTTGAAAAAATTCACCCGCTTTTCTTCATGATTTCCAAGATGGAATAGTATTATTAAAAGAAGTGTTGGTCAATCTCACACCTCTTGAATAATCACACCTATTTGCATTGATTTGATCACTACTGGAAAAAATTTTTTTCTTACGTTTATGGGGTCCTCCCTTCTTATGCTTTCTGGTCTATTCATGAACACTAGCTTTTTTTCCCATTGGTATTTTTGCCTTTCTTTCTCATTGATTAGAAAGACTTTTTATATAAAATGTTATTGAGCCTTGAACCATGCCAGTAGGATGGGTATTGAGGGCACTCAAGAGCTGCGTGGGTTATGTAGCGGGAGATGGGAGGCAAAGGTGGGTGTCTGTGAACCCCACCTAGGTGTCGGCTTGCAGAGCAAAGGAAGAATATTTGTCAAGGGGGGACGAGTGGGCAGTTGTCTAAAAAACTTGAAGTTTTGGGTAATATATTATTCTAATTTACATTCACTTTACAGTCTGCGCACAGGAGAATTATTTGGAAGAGGTTTTATTTTACTAGCTGCTGAAAGCAGTAAGGTCGCTAGCAACAGAGCAGAAAGAGCTTGGCTGTTTTTTAGCACACTTGGGCCGTTCTGTAACACGCAAGGCAGGGGGAGCCGATAAACACGCAGCTCTCTGGCTTTGAGGGTTGTTTGTTTTACTGTGCCAATATTTTTTTTCTAGTCAACATTTTCTATTTTTGCTTTAGTTTGAAGGGCTTGTAAATATAGCTTGAAGGTGCTGTGGAAGGACCAGGTATTGCCAACTTCATCCTGGTGGATTAAATTCACTGGGTCCACTTCTTTTCCCATGAAACCCAAACATGCTGATGTTCTGAAATATGGCAGGGCTGAAATTAAAACCTGGACTTTTTTTAGATGGGTGTATCCTTATCTTGAGTAGCCCCCAAATAACTCTTAAAATAGCCAGAAAATCTAATTTTGTTGTATCACGACCTACCCAGTTTTAACACATTATGTTTGAAGTGACATGAATGTTTAGCCATTTCAATCAGCAAAAAAAAAAAAAAAAAAAAAAAAAAAAAAACCAAAAAAACTATTATTTGGTTGAAAATTTAGTTTGTGACTACTGGGAAATTTGATTTATCTGTTTTAAGCAACCATCTGGAGTAAGTTTATTTGTATTACGTGCCATGCATATATTTATGCTGCAAGATCAAAATCCTTAAATTGCATCCTTTTGAAATTGTATATATTGTCTAATGACAATTGCCAACACCACAGTGAAGTGATTACATGGCTTTCAAAAATGGAAACATCATGCAACAAAAAGACTACAATATATAATGAACAAGTTCATTTACTAGAATATAAATGTGTGGTGAATAATGGAATGTATACACTATGAGATGAGATGAATCTTCTGTCATTAGAAATATAATTATAGTGTGTTGAAACCTTCAAGGTCTACAAAAGTAAATAGATACATTGTTATCCAGGCAAAAACAGATCCAATTCATTTGTGAAAGTTTCCCTTAATTATGCCATAAATATATCAGATAATTTATATTTAATGAAGACTGCAAAATATTAATAATGTGTATGTACATATGTATATATATATATATTTTTTTGAATCAAAGAGCAGTGTTCATCTGGGTCTGCTCTGTGTACAATCTGGTCTTCCCAGGTAGTGCTCAGTGGTCTACTATTTTCCCTTTACTCCATACCCTCCATATCTTCCTGAGGGCACATTGCCTCCCCTCATGCTTATATTCTCCCTAGAAAAGTCATTTCACAGGAAAAGACTTGAGGAGCATGAATGCAAAAGGATGAATTAACGGATACCAGTTTTACACGCACATGGCAAGGCAGGTCCCTCCTGTCACTGGTGTGATACCAACTTGGGTTGGAATACCAAAATTGCCACTACCTCCTTGACCTTGGGTATATTACTTAACCTCTCTTGAGTTTTCTTTTATGAAATAAACTACCCATAATATCATCTTAGGGTTTGGTGAGGGTTAAGTGATAAATTTCATATATTGCTCTTGATAGAGTTTCTTGCTCATGATAGGTTAATAATGTTACTTCTTTTTCTCTGCTAAATGTTATTTCCTTTCTTTTGCTAATTGCAGTATGATCTTTTTGTTAATTAGTTTCTCATGTCCCCTTTCCTGTTGTGTCCGGTAGGACGTTTCAGCTACAGGTAACATAGCACCCACTGAAAAGTAGCTTATACAATGAGAATGTTTATTATATCACATGGAACGAGAACAGCAATACGTAGTTTAAGGGTTGGGACAGTGGCTCAATGATGTCATCAAGGATCCCTCTTTCTGCTCCCCACCTTCACCATGTTGGATTGGTCCTTTAGCTGTCTCTCTTCATGGTTGCAGGATGGCTGCTACTGTTTCAGGCATCACATGTAGCCATGACTACATCCAGCTGAAGAAGAATAGTGGTTCTTCCTTGCATCTTTTTAGAGATGAAAGATTTTCACTGTTTCCTACCCCTCTCCCAGCAGACTTTCCTTCCAGTCCCATTGGTCAAAATCATGACATATTCCCATGTCTTTGTTTCAAGAAAGGGCTGGGAAAACAGGCCATTTTTGACTCTTTTTTTTTTTTTTTTTTTTTTTTTGAGAACTAGGACAAGAAAAATTGGGAAGGCTCCCAGGAGCATCTAAACAATCTCTAAATCATGTAAGGTACTTTTCTTGGTGGGAGTGTGTGGAGATGAAATGTGGTATGTGGCATATATATGATTGTCAATAATAGATCATTGTATGGAAACCCAAAGGAATGACTTTCAGAGAGTGACATTATGTGTGTTCAACATGTGACTCATGGAGCAGAAATTGATTTGAATGGTAGAGAATGTCCCCCAGATATTCTTCCATTGTATCAGGTGGGTGGGAATCACTTTGTCCAAGACCTTTGCAGGAGAGTTTTGGGTGCTATGGGAGCCTGAGACTTGGTCTTACCTCATTTATGAGTAGGAAACAGCCATCTAGGGGTCCAAATTGGTGGTTCAGGGATGGATAAGGAGCTATATAGAAGATGATGAGTGGTAATACCTCTGTTCTACCCAAAGACCCAACAGTGAGATTTTTAGGGGTTTGAGGAAAGCACCAGTTATTTCTGGAAGGCCAGCCCTGATATTTATATTTTATTCATTTGCTCTACAAATGGACAACATATAAATTATTCATTTAGAATCTACAATGAGCAGGCATTGGGTTAAATGCTGCGTGTTTAATGAGGAAACAGGACTGTCCCTGTCCACAGCTAGCTCCTGGTTAAAATGACAAAGGCAGCTATGCAGACAAATTTACTTGGTTTGGTTTCTTGGGCTATTTCAGTAACATGTGCCATGGTGTGCTGGAAGTGAGCATGGGACCTGCAGCTCTGCATGGAACAGAGGTTGTGAGGATGTGGCCACGTTGATGGGTATAGGGGTTTTAATGTTGGTTAAGGAGGAAGTGGGCAGAAGACCATTCTAAGTCATGAAATAATAACAAATTCCAACATCAACATTATGTTCCATGCTTTGTATACATTGTCACAATCTTTACAACAGCCAGGCAAGGAGGGTGGCATCTCAACATCCTTTCCTCTATTTTATGGATAAGTTATTTGAGCTGTGGGGAGGTTAAGAGGGGAGGTTTAAGTTCAAAGTCACATTGTAAGTGGGAGAGTTGTCATGGGACTGTAAGCAGGTTTGAAGGGTGGTGTATGTTCTTTTTGAGAACCATACTGCCTTTTCGTTGTCCCCAGGGAGATACTCAGGGTTCAAGAAGGTGACACGGGAGCCCCATCGCCAGGTCACTTAGAAAAGTGCTATATCTTACTGCCCAGTGTTCTATGTATAGCAAGCTTTCTACGAAGTGATATTGTACATGGATAGCCTGCACATCTGTCACTGGTTAGGGCACCCCCAGAGCCACACTGGAGAAGGAGTGTTGGAGAGAGAATCCAGATCTTGCAAAGCTTGTATGAAGAGCCCAAGGAAAACCCCTTTAGTCTTGAAATTTTTTGTATGTTTGATGCCAGTGTGAGTCAATTCGGAATCCTGTATGCTGTGATGCCTTAAATCTTGCTTTAGCTCACTGATATTTCACTGCATATTTCTATTCTTTTTTTTTTTTTTTTGTATCATTTAGTTTCTGCATTTAGCAAATAAGACCCAGGTTTGCAATTAAGACCTTTAAATCCTGGCTCCACACTTGCTAATTGGGAAATTCTAAGTTACACTCTCAAAGCCTCCATTTCCATTATTGGTTAAGAGTCTACTGATAGCACAATCTCAGCGTTACAAAGTCAAATGAGTGACTGTTTGTAATGTGCCTGGCACATCCGTCTGCCTCTCCTTCTTTATACCTTTAAGCCACCTGTGAATTTTCAACCAAGGAGACCTGACACATTTGGGTCTGTTGGTTTAGCTAGGGCACTATGTTGCAGCTCAAGCTACACATTAGAATTACTGGGCAAATTAAAAAATATATATATTATATATATACACACACTGAGCCCAGGACTCACCCAGGACCAGTTAAATAAGGATCTTTGTGGCACACTCGTGCTTTTGTAATACATTCCCAGGTGATTCTAACATGCAGCCTGGACCACAGCTGGACCAAGAAGCAAGAGAAGTTTGAGGATAAGATGACCTTGTGGACAGGAGTATTGTTCGCCATAAGGCAGGGCAGCTGGATAATGTTCCCAAGCCCTGGTAGGCTACCTCTTTTCTGGAATAAAAGTTTAGGCAAGTGGACTGCATTGAAATGGCCCATGAATTTTACCTCCTCTATTACTTCATGTCATAGAGCCATAGCACTGAGGTTTGGGGCCACAGAGAATCGGGAGTTCCAAGCATAGCAGATCTTCAAGATCTGTTGGACGGACTGAGATTCCAGCTGGAGGACTGATGTTGGTCTGGTGAGATGCTGCTAGAGGCTTGGGAAGCAGAGGATGTTGAGGTTTATACCAGGAAGATACCATCCTTCTCTAGTGATGCTCAGCACAGGAGAGACAGCTTAGGTCTCTGAAGACAGCGCCTTTCGGACTTACCCTGCATAGGCTGAGGGTGGGAGTGGGCAGTTGTTCAAACAGAGTCATACACCAGCGTTTTCTGGTCAGTAGGTGTGGGTGGGGTCTCAAGAATCTGCATCTAATCAACTCCCTTGTGATACTGTGGCGGACATTCCAAAGCCAGCAAAGGAACCCTTGACTGTGAGCTTCTCCACAGACTCGTAGATTGCTTCAAAGCGAGAACTCTCCCAGGTCATTTCTCTGGGCCAGGGCTCTTTGGGAGGGGGAGCGAGGGTGGGCCCATGGTGGGGAGGGGAACATCGCTTTCTTCCCCATTCAGTCCCAAGGCGTGAAGTGGAGAGCAGAACTCAGGGTGGCACTGTGGGATACTGGGGTGCAGGTGAGTCAGGAGAGGGGCTTCCTGAACATCTTCAGGGGTTAGAAGGAGGCTGCTGGGTGACAGGACAGCTGGTTTTCAGGCTGCAAGTCTGCTCTCCTGTTTGTGTCAGGGCTGCGCCCCCTACCCCTGCTAGAGACTACCTCGACTGCTTAGTTACCGAAGCAAGCCTTCTTGCCCAAAGGGGATGCCTGTACTAGGAAGGCAGGGTTTGGAGAAGCAGCTGTTTCCCTTGGAAACTCCAAAGGGGCTCTTGGAGCTGCTGTGAGGTAGACACATCAGGATGGAGATCTGCAGAAACACAACTTTTTATTTTATCCATAACTGAACTCAGCCTGCTCAGTGGCCTCCCCCATTTAAGACAGCTCAGTCCCTCTGGTTGACAGTGTCACCTCTCGGAGGCAGACATGCAGCTGGTTCAGACTTGTGAGCACTCCTTTCTAAGCAAGGCCACTCTCTGCCTCTTGTGGTTCCTTCTTCTCTTCGCTTCTCTAGGAGGATGGCTTAGTCCAGAGGATGCACGTCTGGAATGAGAAGAAGGGATCTAGTACATACTTATCTTTGAGTCCTCACTGCCTTCTAGGGGAGCCTGGGGACTGCCCCCACCTCTCTCCCCATCAGCTCTGCCCGTTGGATGTGCTCTGGGGTCTACTGCTCATGTCTGTGGTCTTGGGCGTGGCTTCCAGGTGGACTGTCTGCCTTCTTTGCTTAGTTAGGGGTTGGGGTCCCAGTCCACTCTCTCAGAGCTTTCTGGATCTCCCTGTGCCATGTGTAGGGAGAGTGGAGGTAGGCTGAGGTGGGAGTGCTTGACCTTTTTGCCGGAAATGGGTCTGCCTGCCACGCTGAGGCTGTCCTACAAACTGCGGGGTCTCTCCCAAGAGATCCTTCTTCCAGACTTCCAAATGGGAACCCAGGTGCCTCTCCTTTGCTGACAGGTTCCCTCTGGGTTCCCCTCACCAGCTTCAGACAAGAAGGCTCATTTCAGTCCTTGGGGTTGCCAGCTAAAAACAGGCACTTGCCATCTGCCTTTGCAAGGATGAAGTCACAAGGCCCTGCAGCCACTGACTCCAACACACCCCGAGAGGAGCTCAGGGTGGAGACCAAGAATGAGGCGCTCTGTACCTCTCCCCCAAAATAATTACAAATAATACAACAAATAAATTTAAAAATATTTAAAAAGAAAGAATGAGGTACTCTGTGCTCGAGGAAAAACTGGCAGAACAGGCCTTCAGATCAGTATTTTCAGAAGATTTTATGAGCCCAGATTCTTGCATCTTCTCACATCTAGAAAAGCTCTAAAATCATTAACAGAGACATCTGTTCCTCATACCTAGCAGTGGCCTTCAGGAGACTGTCAGCAACCCTCTGCCAGAATGTCTGCCTGTATCCCCCTTCCCTAAAATCACATATGTACTTATTTACAAAACAGAAACAGACTCACAGACATAGAACACAAACTTTCAGTTACCAGATGGGGAAGAGGGTGATGGAGGGATAAATTGAGAGTTTGGGATGAACAGATACATGCTACTATATATAAAATAGATAAACCACAAGTTCCTACCGTATAGCACAGGGAACTATATTCAATACCTTGTAATAGCCTATAATGAAAAATAATATGAAAAGGAATATGCATATATTCCATATATATATATAACACTGAATCACTATGCTAGACACCAGAAATTAACATGCATTGTAAACTGACTATACTTCAATGAAAAATGTTTAAAAAAACCATATATATATATGTGTGTGTGTGTGTGTGTGTGTGTGTATACTGATCTTCCCCTCCACCTCTTTGGAGCAGTTCCTCCGAACTATCTGAGATGCTGTCTCCTGGGCTCTAGTCCTCATTTTGCCCCACATAAAACGTAACTCACAACTCTCATGTTGTACTTTTTTTTTTTAAATGCCCTTCAAGAAATACCCCAAGTCACACCCAGTTCTGAATCCTCCCTACTCTCTGACTTTTGGTTAGCAAAACAAACAAAAATAAAAATGCTCCCTTTTCTCCTCAGAGCCCTCCAAGATTTTTTTTTTAACTTTCCTGGTTTTGCAAATGAAAGCTTTGGTTTTAACAACTAGTCTTTTCTCTCCCTGAAATGGGTTTGAGGGAGGCAACTTTGGAATCAGGACCTGAGGACTGTCCTTCATTCTTCCCTGGACTCAGCTCCACCCCAAGTAATGAGAGCCTCAGCCTCAGTGGGAGGGAAGTTGGCAGGAGGGGGCAGTGAGAATCACTCAGCATGAAAATATTTGAATAACATTTCAGACTCTAGAGCCTGAGCCCTCTGGGGTCCACGCAGCCCTGCAGCCCCTGCACTTGCCCCTACAAACACCTCTGTTTCCTGTCTTCCCCTCTCCCTTCCCCTCCCCTTTCTCCTCTTCTTCCCTCCCTTCCTTTATTCTGGGCTGCTTGAGCAGGACCAGGATGAATGGGGTTGAGCAAGATAAATAAAGTCAAAGATAGTTCACCTTTTCTCTCCAAAATTTAAAGAAATAACATTCTCAGAAAACCCATAATCTTTTTTTTTCCCTCAAATTGTCAGTAGCATCTAAAAGTTTCTCTCTCTTTTCTTTCTTTTAATTTTTTAAGCTAAAGTGAAATGTAGGGGAGTTCACATTTCCTATGAAATATTTCTCTCATACATGGTTTAAGATGTCAAGCTTGGGAGAATATTATTGTGACTTTAATGGAACCTATTTATGTTTAAAGCTAGTAGATAGCTGTAGGAAAAGTGTGCATACATTGAGAACTATTCTCTGGAACTCAGCAGACAGGTATGTTTAAAAGATAATGATGCCGCCAGAGGGAAGCTCTGGTTCAGCATGCTGACTGCCATTTCCAAGTACACGAAGGTCTGCCTGTACTGAAAATCTTTTCAGCAACAGCTAGGGAACAGTGCTGCAAATCTGAAAAGCAAACTGTAAAAATACAAGCAGCTGGCTAGAGCACCGCAAGGCTGAGGGGAGGGACCTCAAGAAGCCAGCCTTGGAAATGGTTATTTAAAAAATGGGGCTTCTTCTGAATAGTACAATCCATTTGGAGTTTTTCCTAGTGACTGAATTAGTATGGACGTGATAGGATCCTGTAAGTTAGGGATAGGCTTTGATATTGAGATTATTTATCTTGATTCCTCTTTTAATTGTTCCCATTTGGAATGCTTTGTAGCCAGCTGGCTCTTTTTTTTAACTTAGTTTTCATGGTTGTTGTCATTGTTATGGTTTTAATTAGAAGCCTAACCTCTATGCTAACAGTTCCTTGTATGTACTTAATAGATATTCTGTACGTGTCTGAAAGAGAAGATAATGGTCTGACGCTCTGGGGTGTGGGTCAGTTTCTCGTGCTTGGTTTGGCTGGTAATTACATAGGTTACATTTTGTGAAAATTTTAATTTGTCATTTCTCTGTTTGAATAAAATAGCTTATTTGGGAAATTCAGAAAAATGGAGGCACATCTATAAAATCTCTTTCATACAGTATATACATTAGAGCTCACTTTTTATCTTATTTTTAGTTTTTATTGAAGTATAGAACTCGTTTTGTTATTAATTTCAAATGCAACCGGTAAAGGTGTCTTGGTATATGATATTTGTGAGATAAAAAGAATTTTAAAATGACCCATTCCCTTCATTTTGCCAGTGAAAAAGAGGGAGACCAGAGAGTCAAATAATCTAATCAAGAAATCCTGGCTAAGTGCTAAGGCAGAATTTGAATCCAGAGCCACATTTTCCACTGTGCCATCTGGGTGATAACATGTGGAACCTGGACTAGACGACACAAGAGTCCATCATTCACTGAATACTAAACATTATATGCACATCATCTCATTTAATCCATAAAGCACCACTACTGGGAGACAGAATTTTTATTCCCATTTTTCAGATCAAGAAGCACAGATTTCTCTAGATAAGTGACTCAGCCAAGGCCACACAGTGAATGTTGGAGTTGGGATTGGAACCTAGGTCTCGCTGACCCCTGACCTCACCCTCCTAACATTTCACTCTACACTTAAAACTTTGCGCTTTGATTTGATTACTTCTGGGCTCGATTTTTACTTGTTCCTCATGGCGCGGAGCGTTGAACAGGGCAGGAGAAAAGGACAAGCTTTTGTGGGAAAGAAAGTAAATAGCCAGATAATTTGTCTATCAATGTATCTTTTTGTGGGGTATACATTTGAAAAATGAATGCAACTCTTTATTTCCTTAGGAATTAGAGTCAACATGCTAACTACTTAAGTGAGGATTTTACCAACTTCAGTATGGCTACGATATTAAGCCAGTGAGCACAGAGGCTTCTATAAAGAACTTATTCACTTGAACAAAGACCTCTTCAGTGCTTGAATGGAACTTACAAGTTTCTGTGGTGGAGTAAAAATAAACTAGGGTGGCCGCCCACTCTAATGACACGTCCCGCGCCCACATCAGTTTAGGGAAGCAAATAGTCTGCCTCAAGGATGCAGCCACAGCCTTGTATGAAAGCCAGACACCTTCACTCCAGAATTATGAGCTAAGCCTAGTTCAGTGCTCTATGAAAACAGGTACTTTCTGGATGATTTTGTGATTGCTTTCATGATGGTGTATACACTAAATGCTGTCATTACTGAGCTATAATGGCCGAAAGTAATTTTCTCTCAGCACCAGGGACCACAGAGGACTTGTTCTGTGCCCATTATTAGTCTGTATTGGAGAGAAATTCATTTGTTCCAGGAAAGTTATTAAGAAACTCTAATTCAATATTTGTGTGAGAAATCATAAAATTGATAAATTATAGGTAAGCCAGACCAGCGAGCTCTTTTGTTTCTTCCTTCTGGGACCCACTGCGAATTTCCTGTGTTTACTGTGTTACAGCTTCTTAGATGGATGATTTGTCTATTTGAGCGTGGGATTAAAGACACATGTTCTTCGCATAAAAGCCAAACGCAGCCAAAAGATCTGCTACTCTGCTGGAATATCGCCATTCATAATACCATCATTAGTGTGTGTGCTTTATTCAAAGGTGACCACAGCCCCGTTTTGTATAGGACAGTCTTGATTTGTCAACAATAAATAAGAGAATATTCTTGGAGCTACTGACTCTAACACTTACCTTATCCATCATTTGAAGAGTTTAACAATTTATCAAGGAACCTAAAATATGTGCACAAGTAATTTTATCTTTTCTTGATTTTCACATTGAAATTCACCATAATTTTTCTCATGTTCCTTTGAGCATCTTTCTATGTGGGTTTTTTTTTTTTTTTTTTTTTTTTTGAATTGGGGCAGTGGAGAGGGGCCTTTTGTTTATTTTTTGTTTTTTCCTGCTTTTCAGCCCCTAAAGGAATCCTCCAATATACACATTTTCTTTTCTTGGGGATACATACTTCCATCTTCCACAATCTCATCTACTTTCTAGCCCAGTGCCTCTCAAACTTTAGGGCACGTGAAATCATCTGGAGAGTTTGCTAAAATGCATCTTAGTGATTCTGACTCAGTAGGCCTAGGGGTGGTATGGAGCTCGGGAAAGTGCATTTCTAATGTTCGTCAGGATGCTGCTGCTTGTCTGTTGATCACGCTTGAAGTGGCCCTGCCCTGGAGCTCAGATGATCACATCTAGGTAATGATACCACATTCTAGGCCTTTCTCAAGAGCTTGAAACTGATTTTTCAAACTCCCTCCTAGAGGGCTTTACTGGATACACCTACCAGAGTCTCACATGTAGGCTGCTCTCAGCATTGCCATCCCATCTTCTTACCTTCCTGTGTCTGCTAACGGTGCCTCCCTTGTCCCAGGCAGCTAGGCTTGAGGCCTCCAGGTCCACTTGCTCAAATCTCTCATCCTTTTGGCTTTTGTTCCATTGGGTACCAAATCCAGCTGAGCCCAGCTAGTCAACCACACTTACGGTCACCCCATGACACCCACGTCTGCCGCTCCAGAAGTCTTTTCCCACACCTGTCCCATTTCTACTCCCTGATTTGGGTTCAACCATTCCAAGCACCCAGATGCCTCTGTGTCTTTAAAAGTGTTACTTCCTCAGTCTGTAGCAGCCATTTCCTTCTTTTTCACCTGTGGCCTGGCTACAACTGATGGGTCATGGATGGTTGGAGAGCAGGGTTATGATATTTTATATTTTTTTGAGGCTATGATAATTTCGATTAGGGAAACCTTAAATTACCTAGTTCAATTTAGATAAAAAATTCTTGGGGTAAGTTGGGATAAGGATGTATTTCTTCCTCTGTTTTCTCAGCTCAACTCAACTGCTTCTGAGGTCCATATGTCACTCACATTGACTGACTGAAAACAAAACCCCATCCTGCCTGGTAACCTTAGTCTTTCTTATATTTTACCTCAAGCTCCCCCACCCCTCATGCTTGAGTAATAAGCTATTCTGAATAATTATGCTCACGTATCTTCCAAGTAAAAATCTTTAGGTCTAATAGGAAGTCCATTTAGGGACACTTTTTAGGTTTATGAAAACCTAGGTCAGAGCACGTGAACTGGAAAATGGACCCATAGAATCAAGGTAGCTCTCACATTCATGAATATTTGAGATTTTCACAGCTTTTCCTCTGAAAGCATGACACTTTTGAAACTTTTGCTAAAAGTCTTTCAAAAACATATTATACGTCTCAGTGCCTTCTTAAACAAATATTCAGAACTAAACTTGTCTTTTCTTGATGATTCACATCTGCCAGAGCAAATACCGCTTTTTGTGTCATGCTGCGTTTTTTTCTGTCTTTTCTCCAGTTTCCAATTGTGGCTTTATGAACAGCTAGCTAGCCTCCCGCAGCTCTTCTGCCTCAACAATGTGCTGATGCTAATCAGCTGGGTGGGGCTGGCAAGTTACATAACCAAGGGCATAACAACAATATGCAATATATGTTGATAGGTTTAGGGGGAACTGAGGACCCACCTGATAAACTGTGACTTTCAGCATTTGCGCTTTTATCACAGCCATTTCAACAACTCAGAGTGATGCTACCTTTCCTCCCTTTTTCCTCCTTCCCTCCTTTCCTTCCTTCCCTCCTTCTTTCCTTCCTTCCTCCTTCCCTCCCTTCTTTCTTTCTTCCCATCCTTCCCTCCGTCTCCACCCCTTCCTCCTTCCTTCCTTCCCTTACCCCCTCCCTCATTCCCTCTCTCTCTCTCAGTCTCTCCCTTTTTCTTTTTGCAAACTGACTTCGGATTGCTCAGCTGTGTCTTCTGTTTTCTAGCTAGCCGAAGTTTTTGGTGGAAGGTTGACCTTCAGATGAGTACAACTTAGTTACAGTTTTACTCTTTCATTAAGGTAACATGTCTTCATTTCTGAGAAATACACTTGAGTCCAAGGTAAAGATGTTCTTTGGAACTTACTGCCATCGTTTAAAATCTACAGCAGGAAAATTCTGCAAGGGAAGAATTTAAAGCTCCCATTTGATACATTGGCCCCATCTGCATATTTTGTTTCTTGCAAAACGTAAGTTGAAATTTTAAATCATTTTGCATAATGAGGACTTAGAGTGTGTGGTATAGAAATGGCCTTTACTCTTGTGGTATAAATCGTATTAATTACAAAAGATTTTGAATTTAATTGGGAAAGAGAAAGGAGAGATATTATCATATTGGATTAAAACTCTAGTGTTAACTACCAATCTCTATTGCTGTTTACACTCTGTATTGACAAACTTAACTTGCTAAGGGCTAAAAATTGATTTGTCCAGCCTCATTTCCATTACAGTTAAAGTCATTATGTGAAAGCAACAACTTTTCCTGCAAAGGAGGAAAAAAAATATATCTATCCTCACAATTAACTAGGCAACTGGCATTTTGGTATTTCAGTCTGTTGGGTCCTTATTGTGCAGAATATAATCATTAAAGATATGATATTCTGAAAAGGAAACTCCCAACTACTTGGTTAACATTTTCTGTGCTCTGACAGTAAGGTCAGACTGTGTACCCCTTGCACTCTGAGACCTAAGTGTAGCTGTAGACTTTCCCTTTTTAGCTAATCAGTTAATACGCGTCTGCAGAACAAGGTACTCTGGCATATGAGATTATAACAAAGATACATTCCTTGTCTATGAGGACCTGTTATTTTTCTGGAGAGACAAGGCAAATGAATAAAACAAATGGTGAAGGTAAGTCTTATGCATAAAGCCAGCACAGATGGAGTGCTTTCAGGGGCAGAAGTTCATGGGCAGATGTTAAGTGAATAAGGAGACAGAAGAGATCAGTGTGGCTTGGAATTGAGACAAGTCTTCCTGGAGGATGCAGGGCTCAATTTTGACCTTGAGTGCTTTCTAGAACACAGTAGAGCAGCGGGGCAGAGACAGTTCACCAGAGTCCTGCCTGAAATGGAGGTCACCTGGGATGCATGAAGTCAGAGGAAGAGTTAGTAGAAAAAGAGACCTTCAAGGATGCCGAGCAAAATCGCAGTATGGCAACAATCCCTGTGATTTGAGAAGATAGTATTTAGAGTGGAGATAACCTTGCAGTAGAGGAGGGTGCCTCTCCCTCGGAGCCAGCCTCTCCCTAGGAGGCTGGATGGGATAGACAGAAGTGGACAGCACTTCTGAAGGGCAGCGAGTGACTTTTCAGAAAGGCAGACATTCTTAGGCTGGGGTCCCTAGAAGCTGAGCCTGAGACAAGGATTCTGGTCCAGGTGATTTACTGAGGGAGCACTCTCGGGAGAAAAGCAGGATGCAGCAAGGATGAAGTCATCAAACACAGACTTTGCACCAAAATCAAGCCTCTGCTGGATCCCACCAGGGGTTCTAGAGTGTGAGTGGCACCAGAGGGCAGTTTTGCCTGAGGGAAAGGGGCCAAGCTTCTTTACCCTGTCCATCAGTCACTAGCAGCTGCAGGTTGCCTCTGGGTCAGGAGCGGGAGCACATAACCTCCCAGGTATTTCCAGGCAGGTGGCTTCTGTCTGCTGAAGGCCTTCTCTGGCAAAGGGGGCAGCTGTGAGTCATCGGCAGCTAGCACTGACACATCTGGGGGAGGCTTACACCGGCCCAAGAAAGGAGACTGGGATGGGGCACCAAGGGATCCACCACATAGATCTTCTTATTCTCAAATAAAATGCTCTTTATCGAGCTCCTTCCTCCTAAATGACCACATACTCTCAAAAGCTAACACTCTGATACTTGCTTAATTTGAATGTAAAAACAGTGCAACCCTTTCTGAAAGTCCCTCCCCTACTCCCCAGTGATCTACAGACATTATATCCCCTTTGTGCAAAGTTTTGCCAGATTCATAGCCTAATCTAAATACAAAATAGCAAAGGGGTTTATATCTATCTGTTTCAGCCAGTATCCAGAGGGAAGATAGAGAGACCCTCCAGTGGGGAGGAAGGTAGTGGGGGACAAGTTCTCTCAACCATCCTGTAAGTAATAGTCCTGCGTATTGGCTTTTGGAAGAGAAATCACTGTCTTATTGCCCAGACAAACTGATCTAAAACAAAATGATTTAGAGGATCATTTTGTGTGTAAGAGGACAGATTTGTCTTGTTCTCAGTGATGCGTGTGCAAAAGCAAACACACTTTAGTATTACCGCAAGCTAAGACAACACAAGCCCACTTACCAAGGGTTTTAATATTTGGAGAAGGTGGGGGCAGGAGGAGACAGATTTCTATCCAGAAAAGCTTCAACTCTGGCTGCGTACTAGAAACCTGGGAAACGTAAACAAGACAAAATAAAACAAAAATGGAATGAATGGTACTTAGGTGGATTAAACAGAATCTTGGCGCGGAGAGAAGGGGTACAGGGATCGGTATATTTCACAGCTCTCAGGAGGCTGTGATGTACAGCCTGGTCTCTGTCGGAGGGCTGCTGCTTTTCAACAATCCACCTAAAACTCAGGGGATTGAAACAGCAAGGCTTTATTATTTTTTATTGAAGTGTAGTCAGTTTATAATGTTGTGTCAGTTTCTGGTGTACAGCACAAGAGTTCAGTCACACGTATACACACATATATTTGTTTTCATATTCTTTGTCATTACAGGTTACTACAAGATATTGAATATAGTTCCCTGTGCTATACAGTAGAAACTTGTTGTCTATCTATTTTATATTCAGTGGTTAGTAGAAAGAGAAAGAAAAATACCATATGAGATCACTTATATGTGGAATCTAAAACAAACTATAACTCAGTAAAAAAAAGTTAAAAAAATAAATAAATAAAAATAAAAATAAAACGAAGACCAAAAAAAAAAAAAAAAGAACATAAATACAAAGCAGAAACAGACTCATAGACATAGGATACAAACTTGTGGTTGCCAAGGGGGAGGAGGGTGGGAAGGGACAGACTGGGAGCTAGAAATTTGCAGATACTGACAGGCATATGTAGAATAGATAAACAAGATTATATTGTATAACACAGGGAATATATACAAGATCTTATGGTAGCTCACAGAGAAAAAAATGTGACAATGAATATGTGCATGTTCATGTATAACTGAAAAATTGTTCTCTACACTGAAACTTGACACAACATTGTAAACTGACTATAACTCAATAAAAAAAAAGTTAAAAAATAAATAAAACAAAGACAAATGAACTTATTTACAAAACAGAAACAGACTCACATAGAAAATGAACTTAAGGTTACAGGGGTGGGGAGGGGGTGGGAAGAGACAAATTGGGAGTTTGAGATTTGTAGGTATTATTACTCTTGAGTCTGAGGGCCAGCTGGACAGGATTTCTGGCACAGGCTGGACTTACTCATGCATCTGGGAGTCAGCTGTGTCTTGGGGAGCTGGTTCTGCTGATCTTGGCTGGGTTCTCACATGGTTCTGGGGGGTCTGCTGGCTGCTAACTGATGTACGGTGACTGAGGCTGGACAGCTGGGCTCTGCTCCACATGGTCTCTCTTCCTCCAGTGTGTTCAGATCGTGGCTTGACAGAGCTCCAAGAAGTAGAGCAGAAACCCAGAAATTCCCTTGGGTTTAGGCTCAGAACTAGTAGGACTTCACTCTACCACATTATGTTGGCCAATGCAAGTCACAAAGCTGGCCTGGAGTCAGAGCAGGAAGGGACCCCCAAGTCAGAGGGCCATGTATGTTGATAGAGGGGCCGATATTTGAGGCCAATAGCGTGTGCATTTGATCTACTATTTAGATGACACCCCTAACTTTATGGCAGGACAACAGACTTGTCAAAGTGGCTAATTTAAGACGTGTTTCATTCACAGATCTGTTCACTGTTCCCCCCTCACTCACACCTCTTCATTAAGGGCAGTATTTGAAGTTTGGCCTATAGCCATGGCATAGACATTAAATATGTACATAAAATACATACCTCTCTCTACCTTTAAAAGTCTACTTCACCTCTATGTTTGTCCTCTGGACTCAATTTACAGAGAGTTGATCCACAAACAGATGGACAAGGGAAAGGACATACTTGAAATTCATTTTCTGAAGTGTAACTGTGGAGTGTTAATTGTGAAGTATTAACAGCTGGAGCCTGCTCTAGAAAAGGGATTCTGGACATCTGATCTCTCACATTTTGAAAATCCGTATTAGGACTCCATTTTCGTAGGCTTCTTTACTTGAAGAAGTGTTGATCTGAAGAGGATGGAAAGATAATGGAAGAGTAAGTTACCCCATACGCCTTCAATCTGGATAGAAACCCACTGAAATAGATTATACACCTGCAGATGACCTGTCACTCACTTCCTAGCCATTTTTCACAGTGAATGCTAAGGACAGTGTTTATCTCTGAGGTCTTCCATGACTGGTGGCCTCTACCATCTGGCGCTAACTTTCATACTTAATTTCACCTTCTCTGGCCTAAAATCTGGCTGGACTGGAGTCATTCCTGGCCCGTTCAGCACTCTCATGTTGTCCCCCCTCTTCCTCCACCTGCCGGGCATGCTAGCCCCCCTCCTCTTCTCTCTGCTTCTTTCAAATCCTACTATCGTCTCAAGAAACTGCTCAAATGGGTCCTTGGCATCTCCTAAGGCCGTTTTGATCACACCAGCCCTTCCATCCTTTGAACAGCCATAGAACTTATTATTTTGACCCACTGACATCATTGTATCATAAACAGCTGTCTGGCTGGCTTTTTTAGGTATGCAAGCCGGCCTACTTCAATGGGCCTGTGAGCCTGGTGTGTCAAGGCAGGTCCGCTGTTTTGACTGCTCAGCTAGTGGTGGACACAGTCACGGGAGTGTCAGCTCCAGGAGGCCAGGGGATCCATCTCACTCCTGTATCCACAGACTTAGCATGTGGAAGGCTCCATCACATCTACGGAATGAATGAATCTACTGAATCTTTTAAATGTGCAGGCAATCAATAAATATGTAATAAATTGATGTTTCAGCAATAAGAAACAACAAGAAATTTAACATGTTGAGTGTGTTAGGAACCCAGTGTCTGTCCATTTATCTATTAAAAATGAGCCCCTAGAATATGGAAGGTATTGGGGACTTAATCCTAAAGCAGGACCCAGCCCTGCCATCTGAGATCTCACAGCCTTATGTGGGGAGGCCACCATTACTGAGTGACCTTTGTATAAGGTGATGATGCTGATGCTGCTGGAGGAACTGGCTTGTGTTATCAGCAATCGCAATAGTGTTAAAGGGCCCAAATCCTAGCACGCAAACTGTATGACCCTTGGCCCCCAAACAGCAGAAGGCCTTGAACAAGTCATTTAACTGTTCTGGGACTCAGGGTTCTCACCTGGGAAGTGAGGCAAACCCTCCAGTTCTTACTATCTTTGCCTGGATTCTCTTCAGGAAAGGTTTTAACATCCCTCTGATGAAACAACATGATTTCAAGTTTATAGGAACAAATCCAAACCCAAAAAAGATGTCATCATTCTTCTAATTGCCTGGCATGCCTTTCAGTGCCAGCACAGACTTCCTTCATCTCAATGCAGGGTTGGGAATATTGAGGTTCTCAAGGCAACTCTGTCAGACGTTTACCCAAAATGCTATTCAGTATCAGCATTCTATCCACCATCCTGAATTTGTTAACAAAAAACAAAACAACATGAACAGAAGTTATTTCTTCCTGACTGGTCCTGCTCAAAAGGGTTGTTTGTTGAATCCTGGTGCTCATCCTCCTACCCAAATGTTCCCTTTGGAGCTGCCCAGGAACAGACTGTAATGTGTGGAAATTGATCACTGTTGGCAGTTGACTCAGACTGAACAACTCAGTAGAAGCACCCGCATCCTGGCTCATCCTGGACCTCAGTCCAGAGTCCTCCAGCATTGGACCCAGACTAGTTGGACAGCACCCTAACCCCTGTGTGACTCAGGCAGGAGTGGTGGCCTGTGTCCCTCCAGACTCACCATGGTCACCATCATCATGGGTTTCACCTGCCCCCCCTTTTGGGAGGCTGTTCAGTTTTACCAACTTACAGACTGAGCACTTTTACAAACTCAGCCCTTTTATAAACTCAGCCCTAAAGGGGGCCGGTACTGCACCTCACACTGGTGCATTAACCTGTTTAAAATGTCAGCAAAGAGAGATTTTTGATGACAATAACACAATATTGTAAACCAACTGTACTTCAAAATAAAAATGAAAGATGGATTCTTTTATGCTTGTCTTTCTGAGACTCTCAGCACTGAAAGCACTGTTTCTGGGACTGTGCTTGGCTGTCCTCCCACACAAGGAAGCAAATGTCTCTGTGACGGTGGGCTCCACTGCAGCCCCCCAAAGTCAGCCAATGAGAGGGTTCCTGAGTCAGAGGGAAAACAAGACCTGGAAGCCCCCATGGAAAGTGCCCTTTGTTTCCCCCATTTGGGCATCTGTGGGTCTAAGTTGGCTGAAACCCAGATGTGCATGGAGGTTGAGGTTGCCCAGTGACACAGGACAGTGGCCAGCATTCTTCTGGCATCTTGAGGGTTGTGCTTACCATAGGGGCACCTCTTAAAATTTTGCAACAGGGAACAGCCTGGTCAGATCAGTCTCTGAGTGAATTTGTCACCCTGAGTGCAAAATGCTGCCTGTGGAAAGGAGCAGGAAGGCTCCCTCTCTTGGAAAGTATCTGCCCGAGGTAGGAGACATGTGCCTGCTGGAGGCTGTCTTCTTGATGATGCCCAGAGAGTGACCAGCATGTACTTGTTGGTTCATTGACTTTCCCACTGAGTGAAAGGCAAAGGATTTGCAATGGTGTATAAAACCCTCAAGGACCTGGCCGCTCCTGCCCTCTGACTGTCTCCTAATCCAATGCCTTCCTTGCTTGTTATGGTTCCCTAGCCCCATGACTGCCCCAAAACAGAGTGGTTGAAAACATCAGCAATCATTCCTCTTGCTCACAACCTTGCAATTGGATCTGGGGTCCCTGGAGAAGGCTTGGTGCTGCTCTACATGATCTCAGGTGACAGGGGTGACAGGCCTCAACCCGGGGGCTGGAGCACCTGCTTCTGGGCCATTCTGCCATGTGGCTGTGTTGTCTGCTGGAAGCTCAGCCTCAGGCCCCCTCCACGTGGGCCTTGGTGTAGTCTGGGCTTCCTCATAGCATGGCGGCTGGGTCCCCAAGGTGAGATTCCCGAGAAAGAGAGCTGAGCAGAAGCTGTTCTGCTTTTCATGCCTAAGCCTGGAAGTCACCTAGCATCAATTCTGTCCTTCTTGCCAGATGTGACAAGTGAGGACAATCATAAAGTCCTGCTTAGGTTTGAGGGGAAGGGACGTGGACTCCCGAGAGAGGATGGGTTGGCAAGGCTCTGGGTGGTCATACGGGAGGGGAAATATGGTGCTGGTCATCTCTCGAATGTAAAACCGGTGGCTGATCCTGTATTACACTGGGCGTGTTCCCTCCTTTGCTTTCAGTCTGTTAAACGCTCTTCCCTTGAATGTGCACGTGGCTCACTTCCTCAACAAGTTTGGTGCTTGACTCAAATATTTTCTTCTTGAAAGATCTTCCCTGAGTGTCTTGTGCAAAATGAAAACCCGCTTCTTAGTCCCTTCCCTGCTCTCTTCTTCTCAGTAGAACTCGACACCATTTACATACTGTGTGTTTTACTTATTTATACTTTTTTTCTTTTTTTTTTAACTGTTCCTGTCACTATGTTGTAAGCTTCCATTAAGGCAAGAGTTTTTGTCTCTTTTATTCGTTGCTGTTTCCCCAAAGCTGGAAGAAGCCCTGACACAGAGTGAAGACTCCATAAATACTTGTTAGAGTCAATTAACGAATGTCTCCCCTCAGAAAATGTGAGACGTGGCAGTGATTATTTGTTCTCATTTACTTTGCTCCTTAGGTCACGGGGGCAGTGCCAGGAAAAGAGATACTCTATGATAATTTAATTAGTGAACAGGTTTAATAAACATAATAGTTTAAACCTGTTTCTCAATTCGAAAAAAAAACAACAACAACCATGAATCAGCAGCCTTCCACACACAGTCACTTATTCATAACACCATCCCCCCCACTCCTCATCTATCCAGTAACAGTGCCCGTCAAGATGGATATTAAACTCCGCTCTAACAATGCTGCTCCTGCCTCCAATTACAGCCGGGACATTTTAAGGAGAGAAAGAGGAGAAATCACGGGGGATGCCCAGGAGAACAGACGCGGCTCTAGGTGCCCCCAGTCTCCCCTCCATTGCTTGTTGTCCAAAGGGGTGGATCTGGAAGTCAGCTGGAAGCTGGCTTTACCCCAACATGTTTCCATGTTTGCAGTTTAAATAACAAATGACTTGGAAAATGGGAAGAAAGCAGGAAGACAGTACTTCACGTACTAACAGGCAACGGATTGGGGGCTTTCGCTCTCCCTGAGCAACAACCTCTCTTGTTTCACTGACCCACGCTTGTTGGCACATTCTCCAGAGGTGTTTGGAGTAAAGTAGTGACATTTCAGAATGGGTTAATAAAGGATGCTCTCTAAATTGGATGTATTCTTGACTTTCGCTTACCCACGATTCACTAAAGCATGCAAGTTGGTATCAGGCTGGAAATGCCCTGGACCGCATCATCAGGTACATTATTCCAGAAGTTCAGAAAGAGTCTGTTCTGAGATGGGCTTATGATGATATTTCAATAGATACTGCATTTGACATTTTTTTCCATGACAAAGTAAATAGAAGCAAGAGCCATAGCCCCAAAGGGCTCCAACTTGGTGGACAGGATGGTGATGGTGCCCTAGGTGTGCCACCTGAGTCAGTTTCAGCAGCACACATGGTCCCCATCACTCTCTCTTGGGTCAGGACCCGAATCTGGGAATGTCTAGAAGAGAGGCAGAGGGTGGCCTGTTCTCCAAGTTTGGGGGTGCATGGGGCAAAGAGGACTCCAGGACCCTGCCAGTGCTGCTTTCTCCTCAAGCAGAGGTTATAAGAATGAAAGGACTGAACATGCTTTGAGCTCCTTCTGAGACAAGGTAAGGAGAATATAAACTATTAATGTAATTTATGCGCAGAAGCACATTGAATATAAATGAAGCAGCCAATGGCCCTTCTGATTGGCATTTATATCTTCTTTTATAGAGACCACATAGAGGAGTGTTGTAATTCTTGACAGTTTTGATTGTAAAATATATGAGACTTTAAGCTCCCTGGAAGAAAGCAAAGATGATTAATATTAATAATGGACAACTAAGTACACAACAGACATGAGTAATATGTTTTGTATTTATATGGCTATTGTTTTAATTCATTGGAAAACACTATATGCTTTATTGTTAGGAATGCAGTAATAATAAGACACTATATTATCTAGGTCACATAAGAGAAGACATTCAAGCTAATCCCTAAATCCTACTAATTTCTTTACTCACATTTCAGAAAAAAACGATAGCCATTTGACTCTACTGCTCAAACTAATGTATTCAAAGCAATGTGCCTGATTAAAGACATAGATTGAAATTCAAATAGCATTGTTCAAAGGCAGTCAGTCCCAGAATCACTTGGAAGTGTCAGGAAAGGCTGCGGATCTCTAAAAACATAAGTAAGAGACTGGGCAAATCAAAGCATATTTATATCACAGTGATGATCTTGTTCTGTGTTTTTCTTTTTTGTTCGATGTGCATGCAGGATGCTGAGTGAAGCAACTCTAGGCTGTCAGCAAAAATATGGTTCTAAGAGTGTATATTGTTATGGTGGAAACTATTTCAATAGAAAACACCCATCTCTTAGATTATATCTTGCACTTGGAAAATTGCAAAATGTTTTACCGCCTCTATTTCCCACTTCCTCCTCCCTTCCCATGACTCTCTCCGTGGCCATGTGGGAAAAGATAGAGGGAGAAAACAAGAAAGAATGGACACTGTAGTCACCTCCATTTAAGGTGCGCTTTTGAGTCAAAACAGAACAAATCAATAAGTGAATGTTACAGATGTCAAGGCTTCATTCAAAAGGCATTTGGGATGCTTTCAAGACAAATATACTAGGAAAAAGGTGAAAAAGAGATGGAATAGAAGCAAACGTTTGTATAATATGTTGAAAATATCACTCCCCCACCCAAATAAATAAATGACCAGTGCATTGAATTCTGGGGAGTCCTAATCACTTGTTAGAGGTAGGACTTGGTTCTGAATTATTTTTTTTTAAACCAAAGAGAAGAAAAAAAAATGCATAGCTATGTAGTTTACATAAACATAACTACTTTTGAGAGAATATATACTTATTTTATTTTCTAAGATTTGAGAGAAGCTATTGTTTTGATTTTTACTCTGTAGTTTTTTTGTTGTTTGTTTTGTCTTACTTTCCCCTTGGGCTTTTAAAATAAGCTTCTGATGACAGAGACAGAAATAAATCCTCCCATCCTATCTACTTTGCAATTTGCTGTTGTTTGGAAAGCTCATCTTATATGAGGAGATGTTATGATTCCCCACTGCACCATTCACCTCTGACACCATATACCTTATTTTTAGTGATGTTCCCATTAGCTTTTGCTGCATAAAACAAGCTATTCCAAAGCTTAGCAGCTTACGCCAACAATCATCTATTTGCACACAATTCTATGGGTTGGCAATTTGGGCTGGGCTAGACCAGGTCATTCCTCAGCCTGTCTCGCTTAAGCTCACTCATGCAGTAGCTACCTTTGGCAGCTGGATGGGCAAGGATGACCTCCCTCACATCTGGAAGTTGGTGGGCTGGAGGTTGGGGTGCTCTGCTTTTTCCCCACTAGCCTTTCCAGCCGGCTAGCTTGGGCTCCTTCAAACTGCTATCTCTGAGTTCCGAGAACAGCAAAAAAAAGGGCAAGTCTCGATATGCAAGAACTTTTCAAGCCTCTCTTTGTATTACATTTGCTTATGTCCCATTGGCCAAAGCAAGTCATGTGGCCAAGCCCAGATTCAAGGGGAGGAGAGATAGGCTGCATTTTTCTAGGTAAGACCTGCAACGAATGTGTGGCCATTTTTTTGTGTTCTACTATGCGTTCAATTTTATTGCTGCCTCTGGAGTGGGGGGACCACCACACCCTTGTTTGTAGTGCAGCTTGAAGAAAAGAACTGTAGCTTTTACTCCTTGCATAAAATCCTGCGCCCTACAGGGAGGTCAACTGTGGGGCCTGTGAGATGCTTTTTGAGGAAGAAAGGAATTCACCTCTCCAGTTGCCGTGGCAGGGAGTGAGAAACCGTGTGATCTAAGAGGTGTAGGAGGGTAAGGGGAGACAGAAATGATGCAGGTGGACATTGTGTGTGTGTGACCATGTGGCCTTGCACCCGTGAAGGGTGAGAGATGAGTGAGCTTGTATTTCAGTATTAACCATTTTACTTATTTTTGAGAGCAAAGGAGAATTACTGAACGATTTTAGACTTTTATAAATCATTTTTCCCAAGTCCACACCAGGTGGTGGGGTAATAGCATTGAAAACATTGTTAAAAAGCATTCTTGCCTTGGCAGGCTCTGTCAAGGTGCCTCCTTTTATTCCTGACAGTCTCCCAGATGCTCTCAAACATTCTCACAATCACAATGCTCTTAGCTACCATGGGGTGCCTAGCATTTACCCTGCTTCAGTTCCCTGCAGGGATGTCAGCTGCCCCGGCCTCTGATGCTGCCAAACACCCTTGGAAGATTCTGGGGATACTCAGGTGCTGATGCAGGCCTTGTATCCCACCAGTGATGGAAGTGCTAGCACCAGCATTGCTGGGTTGGCAGGTGCCCCCTTGTGTTCTTACAGCCTCACAAAGCTTTTCCTACAATAGCCACCTATAGATTTGCTGGCTCTTGTATTTGCTTCCTTGAGAGCTGGATGGATTCTCTTGCAGTAGTTTTTCTTAGTTTATCATACAAATAGAGCTGGGAAAGGCCTGCTTACTGGCCCTTTACATAAACATTGTATTAGTTACTGACGGCCTTGAGATGCTGTGTAACAAATGACCACAAAACCTCACAAGTCTATGGGTCACCTAAGTGGCTGTGGCTTGGTGTAAAATAATAATCTCCTTGTGCTCAGCTGTGGGTAGTCAGGTGGCTTTGTTGAGTTTGGCTGTGCTCTTTGACACGTCCGGGGGTGCTTGGCTTGGGGGATGTGGCTCCACTCCATGTCATTTCTTCCACAGCAGGAGAATCCAGGCTTGTTCTCATGGTAGAAGCAGGGCTCCAAGGGAGGGCATGAGCCCAAAGCCTCTGGAGGTCGAGGCTTGGAATCTCCACAATGTCACCTCTCCTGTTCAAAGCAAGTCACCAGGCCCTTAAGATTCGAAGATGGAGAAGTAGACTTTATCTCTTGATGGGAGGAGCTGAAAAATTGCCTTACAAGGGACACGGCAATGGGAAGAGCAGAGGATTGGAGCCAGCTTTGCAAACAGTCTGACACACACCCAGACACCTCAGAGTCTTGGGCCGAGCACAGGCTGGCAACCCAGACAACTTCGAACGCATGTTAGAAGGATTAATTTGGTAATCCTTCCAACAGGTGGAAGACAAATTGATTCATTTAATGGGAGGGGAGGCTGGTATAACCAGCAAGATGGCTTTTACCTTAACACAGGTGATAAATCAGGAGGGGCTAGAACAGGCCCAACACCGTGTGACCGGTTTGTAGCAGACGCCTGCAGTGGGGAGTTAAGGAGAATCACGTGGCCACTTTCCTGGGTGAGCTGAGCATGGAGTCCTGATGGACTGGCTGTGTTTGCCACGGTCAATGGAGGGGAGACAGCACAGTCCCAGATATCTGGCATTTTTGCCCTGTCAAGGGCAGTGGCACTGAGGTTAAAGAGACTTTGAAGTTAATTAGGAGGCAGAATGAAAAAGTCTGGGCGATCAACAGTAAATGAAGAAAAGTATTATTCTAGGATAATCCTAGATTTTAGATTCAGGTCCTATTGAACGATAATGTCATTTCTTAAGTGGGTCACATTATAGAAGGAGTAGATTTGAGTCTGTATTATGTGGGTCAGTCCTGTATCATATTGTGTAAGGAGTACATTTTTTTTTCTGTCACCTAGTGGGGCATAACAAGCCCCCCAAATGCTTAGAAGCTGAGATGGGTCATTTTATAAGCCAACTTGACTGAATCACAGGGTGCCTAGGTAGGTATTCAGTCAAATGTTATCCTGAGTGTTTCTCTGAGGGTGTTTTTGGACGGAGCTAACATCTCTACTGGGAGACTGAATAAAGCAGACTGCCCTCCCTAATACGTGTGGGCCTCATCCAACCAGCTGAAAGACCGAAGAGAACAAAAAGGCTGACTTTCCATGAGTCAGAGAGAACCCTCTGCCTCCCCACCTTGGAACTGGGACATACATTGACTGTCATTTGCCTTCAGAATCAAATTGAAACAATGCTCTTTCTAGGTCTTGAGTTTCCTGGCCTTTGGACTGGAACTACATTGTCAGCAAATTCGGTTTTCAGGCCAGTGGACTCAGGCTGGAACCACACCATTGGTTCTTCTGGGTCTCCAGCTTGCCAGCTCACCTGGTAGATCTCGGGCCTTCTCAGTCTCCATAAGTGCCTGAGGCAGTTTCTTATAACAAATAAATAAACAATCAAATAAATAAGTATTTTATACACTCACACATACACATCCTGTTGATGGTTCTATTTCTCTGGAGAACCGTGGCTGATAATGTGGAAGCTTAAAACAACCACCATTTTACTTCTCAGGATTCTGTAGGTGAGACTTTGGATGGGATGGAGTGGGTAGCTTCGTGATGTCTGGAGCCTCAACGCTCCTCCCTCTGGTGTCTCCCTCTCTATGTGGTCCTGGTCCTCATCACACAGAAGTCTTGTCTGAGATTCTTTAGAGTTTGGCAGGTGCCACCAGGAGTGAGTGCTCTAAGGGGACAAAAACTTCTGAGACCTCTGTGTCCACCATGTTTGACAATGTCCCACTGGCCATAGCAAGTCCAACACCTATGCCCAGCGTCAGTATGAGAGAGGTCTACACTGGGGCATGGATGCCTGGAGATGTAGTTTTTTTGGGGCCACCAGAGTTAAAGTCTGTCACTATGGGGAAGTTTGATGTTCCATTTTTGGCATATTGACTCTGATGTGTCTCTGTGATGTCAAAGTAGGGAAAGTCAGGTGACAATTTGGGTCTGAGGTTAAGAAAAGATAAGTTAGCTGGATAGAGACATTTGCAAATCATGAATGTATGAAAGTATATAAAAATATTCCACAGTCAGTACAACATGAACACCAACCAATCAGAACAGATACTGGCTACAGCCTTGAAGCAGGGACTCAGGGTCCCCTGTTATGCCAGGCATTTCCCCTTTAGTCCTTGGATCATTGGCAGGTGTCAGGAGTCCCAGGGAAGGAGGCAGGACAGTCAGGGTAGTGGGAGGGCACTGGTGGGGGAGGGCAGTGGGCACTGACTAGTAACCAACTGGCAGGAAATATCATCATCGTTTGGCAACTTGCCTGAGTGTTAGCCCTACACACAAGGTATAGCTGAAACCAGGGGCAGTGTGGTTAACATTGCCCTGGGACAGGGCGGTAGGTTAAACTGTGTGATGTGACCAATATTTATCTACCTTTGGCTACAAAGAGCATCACTGTGTATACTTCAACCTAATCCACAATGAGATAAACCTAGGTCTAAAGTGGACGCCAAAGTTTAATTAACAGGCAGGTGAACAGGAGGAGCCCTCAAGGGAAACTGAGAACAGTGACTCCGTGGAAGGCAAACGGGGCGCACAGGAGGGGGAGGGAAGGGGCGAAGGTCTTGAATACCACGTAGTTGTGTTCCGGCGAGAAGAGGACACGTATGTCTTTTGTGTTGGGTAATTAGGAGGCCATTGGTGACCTCGGTGAGTTCAGCTACAGGGAAATGGTTGGGGCAGGTCATGTTTCAGAGCTTATGAAGCACCTGGGACGTGAGAGCTTGGCAGAGATGAGTTTAGAATAACGTTTCCGGAAGCTCTGTCTGGGAGTGAGGGGAGAAAGCGTAATTGATTGGGAAGTAGGGTTAGGGGAAGGTTGTGTTTTTTAACATGAGAAAGACTTGCCCATATTTATATGAGGAAGGGAAAGAAGACATTTATAGATCCCTCAGCTCAATATTGTAAGAAATATTTTAAAAAGGTAGGATAGAATTGGAAAGAACCAAGTCCTGGGATCTGGAGCCTGGGGCCCTTGGTCCAGTGCTTCCAGTCTTGAGGGCCAGCTTGGTCACTTCATAACAGATCTTCTTTGTAAAGAGTGGTTCTCTTCTTGACTGCACAGTCAGATAACCTGGGGAAGATTTTAAAATCCTCCATGCCCAAGTCTCACCCAGACAGATTCCATAAGAATCTCTAGGATACACCAAGGCATCAGTATTTTTTTAGAGCTCCTAGGTAATTCCGTCTGTGTTCAAGATTGAGAACTGCTGCTTTAAGAATCTCAGCTGTTTATCTCCTACTGCCTCAGCTTGGGGGCTTTAGCCAACATTCTGAGATGACAAAGTCCTGCTCAGCATTTACCACCAACAGGACCACTGGTTCCCCTGACAACGGTGGCCATTGCAGAACCTCCCTCAGGGCAGGCGGGGATGCTCAAACCTAGCTGAGTGTTAGAATCCCCCGGGGCGCTTACATCACACTGCTGCCGGGGCCCCACTCCAAAGACTTTGATGCAATTGACCCAGGATGGTTTACGGGTTGAGTAGTGTCTCCTCAAAAAAGACACGTTGAAGTCCTCACCCTCAGTACTTCAGAATGTGACCTTTTTTTTGGAAATGGCCTTTTTGAAGAGGCCATCAAGTTAAACTAAAGTCTTTAGGGTGGGCCCTAACTTGACTAGTGTCTCTATAAAAAAAGGGAAATTTGTATACAGAGAGGACAGGCACAGAGGGAAGAGCATGTGAAGAGACATAAAGAAATTACCATAGGAAGACGAGCTTGGAGTTGTGTTGTCACAGGACAGGGACATCTAGGGCTACCAGAAGCTGGCAGAAGTAAGGAGGGGGCCTTTCCCTGGCAGGTTTCCGAGGGAGCACCTGGATTTTTGGGCTTCTAGTCTCCAGAACTGTGAGACAACAAATGTCTGTTATTCTAAGTCAACCAATCTGCGGTACTCTGTTATAGCAGCCCGAGGAAATTAATACAAATAGGCTTGGATAGTGATAGTTTTAAAGTGGTCCAGGTGGTTCTAAGGTGCCAGGATTGACTTACTGATTTTCACAGCAATTAAGGGAATTAAATGTATAGCAGGTATAACCCTAGTAGAAAACAGTGTCAGAATCAGCTTAGGAGCCATGCAAACATAATTATCACAAGTAGAATATTTAAAACTCAGTCACATGCTGAGTAATTTTCATGCCTAGTAATATATTTCTTCTCAAGTCGGGGCTCTGCATCGTAGGAGAGGTGCTGGCTGACTTGCTCCTCTGCAGTTTCTTGCCTGCATGCTTATTTTTAGTGTAATTTTTCACCTCGAGTGACGAGATTCCGGATTTCCACTTCACATGAGCGTTACAGGTCTCCTCATGGCATATCCTTTATTTTTCATGCCTAAGGGCACTGTCTAGCACCTCTCCCTGTTGGACTTTATCCTGTTCATTTATAATGTAATGTAACATTTCTCCAATATGTCAAAGTTACTTAGAATTCTGATCCAGCAGTCCAACATTCTAATTCCTATTACTCAAGGAGAGTCCCCAGGACAATTGAATTAAGAATTATATGAACTCCAGGAGGAATCAATTTGGGGAAGAGCAGATAATGGAAGGTTTATTATATTATGTACTGCATTAAAGTGCAAAGATGTATGAAAAAGATAAATGGTCAGTGCATGAATCATACGAGTTCCTTAAGCCAGACTGTGGGATGAGTCCTTGTCCAGGCAGAGTATGAAATGTGGAATCTTGTTACTGTTACTCAAAGTTTGCATCACAGCCTGGCAGCATCCACATCTTCGGGGAGCTGGTTAGAAACACAGCATCTACAACTCCATCCAGACCTACTGAATCTGAATCTGCATTTTCGCAGGGTCTCCAGGTTAAGTGCATGTGTGTATTAAGTTTTGAGACACACTGGTGAAGACATGGTTCCTGCCCTGAAGAGCTCACCAGGTAAGCTGGCTGAGGAGGCAAGACACAAACTCGGTAGATCAGTGCTTCTCAAAGTTGGTCGGGAGGGCCGGCTATATTTGAGTGACCTCCAGTGCTTGGTAAAGACAGGGTCCATTTGGCCCCTTCACAGACCTACTGAGTTGGAATCTTTGGGGATGGGACTCAGGAACTTACTTTTTTGATAAATCCCTATGGTGACTGATGCACATTAAAAGTTGGAGAATAACTTCCCTGAAACAATAGACATTGACTTGGCTTCAGCACACCTGAGGAACATGATCCCCTTCTCTTGGTAACAGTGCTTCATAATAGCTGTGCTAGAGAAGTAGCAGCTGCAGTCACTTAGACCAGTATCACCCACAGGATGGTCCACAGATTAATAGTGTGCATCTCTCCTGGGAGCTTGTTAGGCGCACAGAATTTCAGACTTCACCCTGTATCTACTGTTACAGGATGAGTTGTATTCTCACAAAATTCATACGTTGAAGTTCTAACCCCCAGAACGCCAGAATACCATCATATTTGAAAATAGGGAATTTAAATAGGTAATGAAGTTAAGACAAGGTCTTCAGGGTAGGCTTTAATCTAACATGACTGGTGTCCCTATAGAAAGAGGGAATTTGGACACACATATGCGTGTGCACAGAGGAAAGACCCTTTGAATACAGAGGGAGAAGACAGCCATCTACCTCAATCAACCCTGTTGGCACCTTGATCTGGGACTTTTAGACTGTAGGATTGTGAGAAAATAAATTTCTGTTGTCTGGAGTCCTTTGTTATGGAAGACCTAGCAGGCTAATACACTAACTAAATTCAAATCTGCATTTTTAACAAGTCATAAGTGATTCATGTGCATAACAAAATTTGAGAAGCACTAGACTAGGACAATGGTTCTCAAACTTTAGGGTTCCTCAGAGTTTCTTTAAGGGTGTATTAAAATACAGATTGCTTGGCTGCAACCCAGAGATTCTGATTTAGCAGAGGCCAGAAAGATCTGCATTTCTAATGAGTTCTCAGGTGATGCCAGCACGGTTGGTCAGCAGACCGCACGTGAGTGTCGTGGTTGGCACCAGCAGGATTAGTGGTACCTGGTAATTTAATAGTGAGCCACCCCACCCCAGACTTACTGAATAAGAGCCTCATAGGCGGGGCTCAGCAAGGTGATCCTGAAGCTTAGTTTGAGACCTGGTTGTCGAGAGCTCAACTAAATCTGGGTGAAGGGGCCATGAGTGTGTAGTTTGGAATGCCCTCTGCCCCCAGATGATGATTTGAATGTTTTTCTAGAAAAGGCATGCTTTCACTCTTCACATTAAGAATCCTTGCCAGGAAATGATCCTGGGGCAATAGCTAAGGTGGTGGTTCTTAAACTGAGTGTCCATTAGAATCACCTGATTATTGGACTCCAAACTCCTACTCCCCCAGTTTTTATTCACTTGATCTGGGATGATGTCCCAGAATTTTCAATCTTAACAAAATCCCAGTTAATGCCTATGCCATTTGTTCAGGGACCACATTTTGGCAACCATTGAACTACGGGCTTGCAAAATATTGTGATGTGGTCAAACCTGGATTCATGCATATGACAGACACTGTTTGTTGGTGAACAAAACACTCATTCTGGACCCATTTTTCCCATGTCTTTCTCCAATAGAATCTAAAAAAAAAAAAAAAAAAAAAAACCGGAAATGCTCATTTTCTCAAATCACTCTGAAGCTAGGCATGGGGATGTGACACTATGACATAATTCTAGCTAACAGGACCCAAGCAGAAGTCTTCCAGGGAAAAGTGGCAGTTCCGGAAATGTTATTGCTCTACCTAACAGCATTTCAAGCACTGGATTTTTTCCCCTTCTCTGGCTTAGAGCACTGATATGATGCCTGGAACTGAAGCAAACATCTTGGCACCACAAGCATATACACATAAAGGCAATGGGCCATCAAAATAAAGATGGCAGAAATGGCAGTAAGAATCACAGAGCCAATGACAATAACCCTCCACCCTCAGATGCTACATTATGTGGGACAGTAATTTTATCGTTTAATCCACAGGGAACTGAATGTTCTATTACTCATGGCCAAAATGACTCCTGGTAACAAACGACCTGTGTAATTTTTTTAAAAAAGCAACCTATCACATAAGACTACCTTCTTTCATCTTCATCATAGACAAAATGAAAGGGCATTCAAACCTACACAAAGAAGGTAGGGAAATTTAATTGACTAAATCTAGCTTTTGAAAACATCTTTGTTCCTCACTTGGATGAACATAAGTGAAAACTTGTCCGAGATCTGCAGACATCTTCAGACCAACGTTTAGTAGCTGCTAGTAGAAACTTGACTATGTTGTGCCCTTAATGAGTATTAGTTCAGGGAAAAACGGTATTTGTTTGTTGAATAGTCTCTGTTTGGCTTATATCAGTAATCATTAATAAATGAAGCACATTCAGCATTTCTTAAGTGTGTTTGAACTTGACTGTATCTTTCTGGCTCACAGCAGGCCCCCAGGTTTCATCCATACCTTTATGTAGAAGTTCCTTTGATCAGTTCATAAACTGCTCTCATCTGCTGGGTCCTGACACAGGTGTCCATGTAAGTACACATATGCATATGGGACCTTCAGCAATGAAAAAATTACACAAAGGTGGAGTCACAGGAAGACTCAGAAAATAGCATGTGTATCTTAAAATATCTTTACAGATGTGCTCACCCCTGAGAAACTGCTTTGCTCAAACCTAAATCCAGCCTGATTTTTTTTTTTTTTTTGGTTACAACATAATTAGGCTCTGAGTCAGCTTTTAATCTTATGTTAATAAGACCCCCTACAGTCTTGGCTTATACCTTCAAATTAGAGATTGATCTATAATTAATAAGGCTTATAATGCCAGTACTGAAGACAAAAGATATCATTGGGAGGCGGTGGGGAGAGAGCAGAGAGGTGCAGGGACACTCAGCATTCCCATACATACCAGGCTGGCTCCTAGTGACACAAGCAGGTGTCTCCGGGTAGAAGTCTGCTGGCTCAAGCTCTCTGACTAGGAAAGCAGTTAAACAGCCCCTCTGGGGTCTTAGGAGGGAGTGTAGGTACTGCATCTAGTTCCATCCTTAGCCAAACATTCCTGCTCATGGTGACCCTGGTCGGCCCCTGCATTCCAACCTTGCATTATACTGCCTTTGAATTCTGAAAAAAACCAAAAAACAAAAAAACTCACAAGGCCAAGGAATCATTTGTTTGTTCCAGCTATTTTTGGAGCCACGTGACCTCCCTACACTGCAGTTTTACATCCTCAAAATTCCCAGTGATTGGAAGTGAGGGACACTTGCTGATTAATTAAAATCCAATTTTCTATTCTATCATAATTGCAGCAGTAGAGGGGAGAAAAGGGAAGACTTATTATTTCAAAAGTGAAAATGATCCCTAAATTATTTGGGCTTATTATGAGCTCCATGTTACAATTTGTTTTAAATTGAATCAATAGAATAAACATGGAAACGAGCTCTGTGAAATCATTTAAAGGATTTAAATGAGAGCCTGTTTCATTTTGTTTAAACTTTTTTAGACTCTGCTGGGATAGACTATTTGATAAAGACAAAGGAAAAAGAAAGGGCTTCAGGTTTGTGGGTAGGTCTGGGACAGGGCTGTGGGTCTGCCTGTGGGTAGCTTTATGGCCATGATTTCTAACCCTGTTTAGGGCACCACAGTGGACCAATCCCGTTAGCTTAAGAGGTGATCTAGAATCCCACTGCCCAACACACACATCTCAAAACACCATTAATTTTAATTCACTTCTAATTTTTAGACGCTCTGTGATGCTGGAGAGTAAGGGTGACTGAACTGAAACAGGAAGGCATTAGAGAAGCAGGGTTGGCGCTGTCCCCTGATTTGGTTCTGAGCATGTGGGCTGGGCTGTGACGGGCATCAGTGTGAGAGGTGGTGTTTGGCGCCTTGGGATGGGGGCTGGCTCTCCTCATGTAATTACCTGGTTCACTGGTTCTCATGGGAAGGCAGAGATGATTTTACCTCTTCACTTTCCACTGAGCTTTCATTTAACCTGCAAATTTTATAGCCTCTATTGGAGGGTGGGGGTGGAGGGAAGGGAGGAATTGTCAGCGGTGGACATCTGGGGAATTTCAAATTGCACTTTGTAACTGTCCTGTTTAAATGGTTGAGGTGCATTAAGTGTAAAAAGTAGGTTAAAAATTGTAAATGTACATTTATATGTACAGAAAATTTATTTATATTATGCATTTATAAGCTCCATACTTATATTCATAGGTTCCATACATATATTTATATATGTATATTTTTATATAGGCATAGCTTCATGTAAAACAATATTTATATAATGTTATATATGTACATATTTGTATATTTATAATTTTAAAAGGCTTTTTACATAAGTAAATATTATATGTATGAGTGTCATAATTAGTATCTGTATATATGCATGTATAATATATACCATAAATATATAGGCAAATTTACATTTTTATATATAACATTTGTATAAATATGTGTATTTATATTTTAAAAATGTTTCTTACATATAGAGTAGTGTGTATGTGAATATCTAGATAGGATATGGGATATACTTCAAAATATCAAATGGATAAAATGGTTCTATCAGGAGGGTGGGATTGTGGGTAATTTAAATTTTCTTTGTCTTTCTATCTTTTCTGAATATTCTATTCTATTCATTCAATCATAGAAAAGTCATTAAAAGGGAAACTAGCAGAGCGTTCTTTCCTGTCCCGCTTGTCCTCTGAACGATTCCTTTCCTGCTGTGATGAGTGAAGGCTCCTGGTTCCCTGGTCATGGGTCCTTTTCCTCATCTCAGATTGTGTTTTCTGGGACCAGGCGCACAGTCTGCAAGCTACTGTAGGGTTTGGAAGGCTCTGGGATTGGTCCGGTTCTCCTCCCCACCCCTCTGGCATGCATAAACTCACTCATCTGACATGACCACAGAGAGTTCCCAGGGTCTCTTAAACATTCCTGTTCTCCTTGCTCACTGATGCTAATCCGATTTATCATATACATATCTTTCTTCCCTCTCTCTTTCATGGCAGAAAAGGGGGAAATGGAAGCATATGGAGGCGTATTTAACATAGACAAGTTAAGCTCAAGTTCTCATGCACTTGGGGTTAAGAGGGCTTTTAAAACCCAGATTGCTGGCTCCCACCCCTAGAGGTTCTGACTCGGCAAGTCTGACTGCTGACTGGGTCCCAAGTGCTGCATTTCTAACAAGCCCCGGGGTGATGCCCCGGCTGCTGGTCCCTGGACCACCGTTTGAAGGGCCAGGTCTAATGATTCTTAAAATGTGGACCCCACTCCAGCCACATCAGCAACACCAGTGAAGTTGTTAGAATCACAGACTTCTGACTCCATCCTAGAGGTGCTGAATAAGGATCTGTATTTCAATAAGATTCCCAGGATATCAAGTGCAGCTGAAGGAGGAGACAGATGCACCAGGATAGGCCCAGACAAGAAAGGCAGGTGTGTCTGAAGGTAGCTAAGATGCTTGCCGAGCTGAGAGACCTTGGCCGCCCTCCTCCCCAGGGTACCTGGCCAAAGTCACTGTGTCTTAAGCCTGAGAATCCACACGGGGAAGAAGGGATGCATTTCTCAGGGGTGGAAAAGGAAGTTTCTAGGTCTAAAGCATAAAATCAAACTGCCTAATCAGTACCTTAATTTACAGAGAAAAATAAAAACAGGTGAGAGATGTACAACAGCTGGGTGGTTTCCCTGAGAAGGCAGGTGACTCCGCAGGTGTTCAGGTGAGCAAAGATCAGGTCCAGCACTTGGGGGCGAGGTTTTGGGGCTCACGGGCTCCAGAGCGAGGGCCTTCTGTGTAACAGGGAGACGCGGCTGCTCCGAG
Organism: Camelus bactrianus; assembly: GCF_048773025.1. Taxonomy (NCBI): domain Eukaryota; kingdom Metazoa; phylum Chordata; class Mammalia; order Artiodactyla; family Camelidae; genus Camelus; species Camelus bactrianus. Next base: position 1,407,925 of record NC_133557.1, on the reverse strand, counting down.
GGTACCCAGCGCTCTAGGGGATGAGAACGGGCAGTCTTCGCTGTCTGACTCTGTTACTCTTGTTCCCAGGACTGAACAAACTCACTTCCAATCAAAGCATCCTTTGGAGAGGTGAAGACTTCGATTAGGTGACCCATTCCACCTTTTAAACAATGATTTTGTATATTTCTGCTCTGACTCCTTGTTCATTTCAAAACTTAAGTCTTGGTGGACAATCCTATTTTTCTCATTTCAAAGTTCCCTGGCCTTAGCACAGAGCAGGCTTCCTGTGATCCTCACAGTTTGTTCAGTGATTCAGGGTTGTTTTTGTTTTTGTTTTTTTTCCCTCTTATTCAGTACAAATCCATAGCATATAAATTATTATCCCCATTTTTAAAAAAGGAAATTGAGGCCAGAGAGGTTGTTACAGGTTGAATCATACCCCTGAAAATGATATGATAACATTCTAAACCCCCAGTACCTGTGAATGTGACTTTATTTGGAAATAGGGTCTTTGCAGATGTAATTAAGTTATGAGGTCATTAGGGTGGGTCCTTACTCGAATATGACCACTGTCCTTATAAGGAGAAGAAATTGCAACGTGAAGACAGGGAGAACCCATGTGAGGACAGAGGCAGAGTTTGGAGTGATGAGGCTGCAAACCAAGATAAGCCAAGGATGGATGGCCACACCAGAAGCTGGGATGAGCCAAGGAATAAATTTCATTTTGTTTGTTTGTTTGTTTATTTTAAGGCACCTTGCTCTGGCACTTTGTTAGAGAAGCCCTAGAAAGTAATACAGAGGTTTTTCACTGTGTTGAAAGTCATCCAAGGGGGTGGTGCAGGCAGACACCCTTCTGGGATCACTTCCGTTCTTGCCTTTTCAGCATCTGCTGATGACGTCAGTCTGCACACACCTGCTTCCTTCCACCTGAGCACTTTCTCTCGGCCCAGGAAGCAGGCGGGTTGGAAGTGCTGAGAAGCGACCGCCTCCCGGAGCTGCCTTCAGCCAACAAAGGAGAGGAACTGGGGGAGAAATCCCCAGCTTTGGGCCCTGGTGGGGCCATAGTGAATTTCTGCGCTAAATCCCAGAGGTACCCAGGGGGCTGAGTCCCCACTCATCAACTCACCCACACTGGCTCCCTCCCCTTGCCAGTCTCACATCCTGTTTGCTCACGTTCTCCCTAGTCCACCTGCGAATAAACATCTGTTGCTTTGCCTCAAGGAAGCTTCTGGGGAAACCCAGCCTAAAACAGAGGTAAGACTGACTCCTTCCTGCCTGTCTCCTTTTCATTCTAGCACTTTTAGGGAATTGAAAATATTTCCTTCCTTGGTATTCCCCAAATGGTAAGCATAAAGTCAACAAAATACTTAACAGATTTTAAAACACGTGAGCCTGTGCTCCCTTAGATTTTGTTATAATCCTCCAGAGGTGGGAGAGAAGTGGGTCTGGTGACGCTGCAAATCATGGGCTGAAGTTACACTTCAGTGGTGTCTCTTAGACGTCAGGTCCATGCTGAGTGCCTGTCACACATTCTGCTGTTAAATCTCCTATATGGCTTTGTGATAGCATTATTCTTGCTCACATTGGCCGCTCAAATCTCTTTGAGGTCAAGCATCATGTTTAACTTCTTCAAAAAGACTGAAAAATTCCCACTTACATTAGGGTCTTCAGGGAAGGAGTGAAGGGCAGGGCCGTCACAGTGCCCTCTGTTTTCCTTAGCTCCCATGATGCCTTGCGCTTCCTAAATGCTCAGTGAATGTGTAATACAAGAATTGAACAACTGGAAAATAGGGGAAAAATCCATCCTCCTGGGTCCTGAAGACAATAAATTGGGGGACTTTTTATTATAGTAAAATATACATGAGATAAAATTTGCCACGTTAGCGGGAAGGGTATAGCTCAGTGGTAGAGTGCATGCCTCACACGCATGAAGTCCAGGGTTCAAGCTCCAGGACCTCCATTAAATAAATAGATGAATAAATCTAATTACCCCCCCAAAAAAGATTAATTAAAAATAAATAAAAATTTACCATGTTAACCATTTTTAAATGTAGAACTCATTGGCATTGCAAACATTCACACGTTGCATAACCACCACTGTCTGCAGTGGTTCGTTTTACACTTGTCAGCTTGCCTGGGCTAAGGGATGCCCAGAGAGCTGGTAAAAGGTATTGTCAGCTGAGGGAGGCTGACGTGGGGTTCTAGGAGGTGAGCAGCCCAAATGAAAAAATGCACGAGGAGTTGCCATACTGCCGGACAGACTTCAGCAGGAGACATCATGGGGTTAACAACACTTTATTGCCACAGGGAGGTGCACACCTACGATGCACATGTCCTGCTTTTTATCTGTTCTCTGTCAGCACATGTGCAATGTGAGTTTCTTTGTTCATTAGGCTTACAGAATATCTCTAGCACATGTGTACTTCTGTTTTCTTTGCTCTAAATCTTATGTAATTGATGCATGCGTACAGCAATTATTTACTGCATATTACAAACATGCTCTGATCATGGCCTTGAGTCCCATGACCTTAACTCATCTCAAGGCCAGCTCACAGGTATAGTCCTGTATCTGTGAGGGTGTTTCTGGAAGAGATTAGCATTTGAATCAGTAGACCTCGTACAGAGATTGGCCCTCACCAATGTGGGTAGGTATCCTCCAATCTGCTTGGGGAGGGGATCCAATGGAACAAAAAGGCAAAGGAAGGGGAATTCTCTCTGTTCTTCAGCAGGGACATCCACCTTCTCCTGCCTTCGGACATTGGGCTGCTGGTTCTCGGGCTCTCAGACTCGGGGAGTTATACCTGTGGCCTCCTGGTTCTCAGACCTTTGGACTTGGACAGAATTATACCACCAGCCTTCCTGGTCCACCATCTTGGAGATGGCAGACTGTGGGACCTGGCCTTCAGAACTGTGTGAGCCAATTCCTATAATACATCTCTTAGATACATCTCTGTAAATCCTATTGTTCTCTTTCTCTGGAGGACTCTAACACACTATTTCTAGAATTGTTTCACCACCTCAAACAGAAACTCTATAACCATTAAGCAATAACTCCTCAGTCCTCCCTCCCCCAGCCCTTGATCATCTCTAATCTACCTTCTGTCTCTGAATCTGCCTGTTTTAGGTAACTCACACTTTAGGTAATCACGCAATATTTTTTTTTTCTTTTATGTCTGGCTTATTTAACTTAGCAAAATTTTTTCACGTTTCATCCATGTTGAAGCTTGCATCACAATGTTATTTGTTATAAAGGCTGAACCCCATTCATTCCATTGTATGTATCTACCACATGTTGTTTATCCATTCATTAGTTGATGGACACTAGGGTTATTTCTACCTTTTGACCATCATAAATAATGCTTCTATGGACATTGGTGTGTAAGTATCTGTCTGAATCCCTGTTTCCCATTCTCTTGGGTACCTACCTAGGAGTAGAATTTGCTGGATCACATGGTAATTCTATGTTTAACTTTTTAAGGAAACGCCAAGCTGTTTTCTACAATGGCTACACCATTTTACCTTCTGGGGCCCCTTTTAAATTTAAGAATTTTAAAAAAACTTACCTTTATACATATGGCAAAATAAATCCTGCTACCTTCTGGGTTGGTGATGTCTGCCCTCTTATGCATAAGATGGTGGCATCATCATCCTGGGAACAGGTGGTCAAGGTTTCTTTCTTAGAACCTGTGCAAGTGAGGGGACTTGCAGCTGCAGTTTTAATAGTTTTATGATAAATCTATCTCTGTGTATTTCCATCTAAGAACAACTACCTTTCATTTGCTGAAAATCACTAAAGATCTGATTATACAAATAAAGTAAAAACTGGAAGAGTTATTTTTGGTGTTCCTAGGGACTAACATATTGAGTGAGCTTTTGCATTTCATCTCCCTGTCATATTTGGGTTAACAATATCCCTTAACAGTCGGCTCCTAAGTGCCACCTTAGACCAACCTGCAGGGGTCCTTGCTCTAAGCCACGTGCTTTGGATCACCCCATGCCTGTTATGTTCCCAAGACCAAGCCCTTTTGCCCTTTTGTCTAGATGATTCTTCAGGGACTCAGGGCCCTAAAATTTCTTTCCAAAGGGCCATTATTTGCTTTCAGGGCATTTGTTTTGCAGTGAGCTTGGATAGAGGCACCCCGAGCAGCTAGAGTGGTGCTGCCAAGCTCCTTCCCAGGGAACTCTGCTCAGCGTCTCAGCGTCAAGCTGCCAGAGTTTTGAACTGTGTCTGTGAGCATCTGTGCTTTATCTCAACTTATTTTGTGCATCCGTTCACAAGATGTGTCCTAAGGTAATTGCTTCTTCACTTTATGCCATTTTGGCTTACAAAAGTTTTCACAGGAACACTCTCCTTTAAGATAGTAGGAAAACTTGTACAGCCATCTGTCAGTATATAAAGGGGATTGGTCCCAAGTTACCAAATCCACAGATGCTCATGTCCCTTATATAAAATGGGATAGTATTTGTATATAATCTAGGTATATCCTCCTGTGTACTTCAAACCACCTCTAGATTACTTATAATACCTAATACAATGTAAACGCTGTGTAAATAATTGATGGCATGCAGCAAATTCAAGGTTTGCTTTTTGGAACTTTCTGGAATCTTTTTTCTAATAATTTTTATTCACGGTTGGTTGAATCCATGGGTGTGGAACCTACGGATATGGAGGGCTGGCTCTATCTACTTCTAGACAAACGACAGGCGAAACAGAACAGTTTCTTTGATTGGCTCAGACCAATTAGGATTTGTCGGCTGGAGGTTGGGCACACTGCTGCCTGAAAAAAAAAATCAGGTTACGCTTAGCAAAAAGGAAGAGAGAACTTGCTTTGGGCTGGGAAGCCATAGCAACAGATAGAGAGAAGAGTTACTTGCCTTGGAACTGTAAATGAGGATTAGTAATTAGGAAGGAAGGAAGGAAAGAGGATTTGTCACAGGACAGACAAGGCAGCAACAGCTCAGCTTGTTACAAGCAGATTGTGAGAGGAGACTATTCATATGAAGTTCTATGGGCCTTCATTATAAATAGTGAATGATTAATGACACTGCATTTCCTTGAATTCATGACTTGTATTTGCTATATAACACGCCGCTAATAAATAACGTCTGATGAATTAATATTGCCTTTCTCCATCAATATTTTTATGATGTCGTTTCACTAGAATTAACTGTTGCCAGGAGAAAAATCAGCCCTCAGCCCCTCATGGCTCATGAAGTAAAATGACTTAATCAGCTCATCCTGGAATAGATGAAAAGGAATCTGGAGTCACCATTTAAATTCCTGATGAAGCATTCAACTTCTGACTCTCCGAGGAGAGGCAGCTGGGTTTGCCTTCTTGTTGCCTTATCCCAGGGATGAGTATAGATGCATTGTCAGAAAAGACACGGATGCCAGCAAGGTGCCATCCACCTAAAGGCTGCTCACTCGCTCATCTGACCCCCGGGTGTCGCTTACACTGACCTGTCACTTGCCTGCCACTCAACATTTACATCCCAGTGGTGACAGGGTGGTGGTATCCTTTACTGTGCAAAGAACAATGCCTTTATATGGACCATAAATATTTTGACCTATATATGTAATGAATATATAGATACCACATATCTAACAAATGGCCCAGAGGCCAGAATTCTCTCTCATTTGCTACATGTCTACCATGTCCTGCTAAGTGGCAATTTGAGCTAGGAAGGGGCCATATATCCATGGTGGAGGTGTTCTCCACTTTCAGAAGTGATGTGTGACAGGAGGCCACAATTCAGGGCTGACCCCTCTAAGGTAGGACATTCACTGTGGGCTGCTTGGGCCTCCTCACATGGTGGCTAAGGTCCAAGAGCAAACACACCCCCCAGGAGACAGGAAATGGAAGTCATCAATTTCTTAAGTCCTGGGCCTGGGAATTGGCATGACATCACTTCTGCTTTACTCTGTCAAGCAGGCAAAAGCCTGGATTCAAAGGACAAGGGACAGAGATTTAAATGCCACCACTTGATGAGAGGAGAATCCAAGAACTTGGGGACCCCCTTTTACAACCACCACGTCATCTTGAATGTCATCTACCCCAAGAGGCCTTGCCTGGCCATGTCCTCTTAAGCAGCCCTGTCAAGCCCCAAATCACTGTCTAGCCCAATACCTCTTTGATTTTCTTTAGAGCACCGTTACCTGGACTTTCTCTGTGAATGCATTTATTTAACTGCATAATTTAATCTCACTCCCTGCCCAGCAAGTGCATTTCCAGGAGAGCAGGAATGTTAGGGATCACGTTCACAGCCACATCCCCACCCAGCAGAGCAGCACCCCCATCAGAGAAGGTGCACAGTGAACATAGGTTAAGTGGATGAATTTTTTATCGCCTAACTCTTCCAGCAGCTCAAAACAGAGAGATGCTGAATACTCACTATCAATGATTGTCCCTCACTCAGCTTGCTTTTATAATCTGGGGTTCTCATTAATATAACCACCTTTGGATCTGAGAATCCAGCTAATTATCACGGATTTACCCTGTGAAGCTATTAGTCAAAGCTGCCTAGAATCACCGTCGATGTGGCTGGTCCTTGCCTTATGGCAATGTACCAAACACCCTGTCACACAAATTCCTAGCTCTGACATGAAAAAATTGGATTAGGAAATAGCTAAAGAAGAGAGATTCATGAAGTCGCAGCTTTCTGAGGTGCAGAGAAGAAAATGTCCCTGTGTGTTTGTTACTGTCCATGATTATGGTGTTACTGGGAAGCAAACAGTAACATTGCAGCAGCAATCCTAAGAAAATAGGCTGAGTGACTTATCACCTGTTGGTTCAGAGGCTGCAAATCTTTTTCAAAGTGCATCTGAGATAAAGCTACTGAATAATGTGTGGCTTTTTACCTGCTTCTAAGCCCTTTATTGGGTCCCCGGAGGGGAATGCTGAGTGGGGAGAGGAATAAGAGAAGCTTGCATACCAGAGCCGCTGTCTGTTGCAGGCTGGCGAGCTGCAAGATGGATGTTTACCTGACTTCAGTTTTCATCTTAAATTAGTGATGCATCTCCATTAATAAGGGCAGATCTCACCATGATTGTGCATCCTGATTTCCTTTTGGAAGAAGATAAAGTCAATTATAATCATTGCATTTTGCAGGGGAATCGATTAACACAGTTTTTTTTTTTTTTTTTTTTTTGGAATAGCACAATGGTGTTGTTACCCTTTGTTACCAAGACAGCAATTAACAAGTTTCCAATGGTACAAAGGTGGGTGGCAAGTAAAACAGGCTATTAGGAAGGTGGCTGCTGTCAGACCTCTAAACAGAGTAGGAGGCTTGAAGGATTTAGAAATAAAATGAAATATATGCTCTATGCTACTGGTGTCTTCTCATGAATTTGTACGCCTGCTTCTAGTCCCAGACCTTACATTGTCTGGTTGCAACCTTTAAAGAATATTTTCCTGGTACATCTCAAGTATTAAGAGAATATAAAATAAACTTTTAAGGCATTTTTGGAAATTAAGGAATGGTTTTATCAGAGTTGATTGCTGTAAGATTCCAGATGGGAGTTTTGGTGATCATTTTTACATGTTGTATATTTTAATATGTATCATTTTTATTTTTGGTTATGTTTATGTATTATTATATATACTTTTTTCTGTTTTGTTCACAAAAGTAACAACTTTGTCTTCAAGAGAGAATTAAAAGAAATACTTGGTTGGAAGTTGTTGACATTTTCTTCAAGAAGTCTCTGTGAGAGTGAAGGAAGAAAAAAATCAAAGAGGTAATGTGTGACCGAGATCAGCGAGAAAAATAGGAAAGGACCTCAGGTCTACGGATACATTTAAAACAGAGCAGGGAAAATACTCGGTATAGAAACCCAATACGATGAAAACAACTCTTCATCTTTCCTTTCATCCTAAAATTACTTTTTTCTCAACTTTCCCAACCTTCTCTCAAAATGTCACCATTCTTCTGGTTTACCAGGCTGGAATTCTACTTATGATTCTATTTCCTTGTCTTTTATCTTCTTGTCTTTCTCTAAGATTAGACCTTTAGATGTGCCACATATTTCTGTCTTTTTTTTCTTATATTCATTCTTTTTTGTTGGTTTTAATTGTTGCATTTCCAGTTTGGAGTGAATTTTTGGTTTAGTTATGGATATTCTGAGATGTATATAACATTCAGGATGGAATTTTCTCCAGACAGTGTAAATATAGGGTTGGAATTCAGGAGAAATCTCAGGGTTTCCAGGGAAATCTAAATTTGAAACCCACTCAGTAAAAGACACAGTGCTGGGTTTCAAGACACTGAACTGGATGGAGACTGTCAGAGAGAGATTAGGTTTAAGCCTATTCTTTCTCTACCTCTTTCTTTCTTTTTTTTTTATTTTATTGAAGTATATTCAGTTTACAATATGTCAATTTCTGGTGTACAGCATAATGCTTCAGTTATACATATACATACATGTATGTGTTTTTATATTCTTTCTCCTTGTAGGTTATACTACAAGATATTGAATATAGTTCCCTGTGCTATACAGTAGAAACTTGTCATTTATCTATTTTATATATAATAATTAGTATTACACTGTTGGTGGGAATGCAGCTTGGTGCAGCTGCTATTGAAAATAGTATGGAGATACCTCAAAAAACTATATCCTGGGCATATATCCAAAGGGAACTCTAATCTGAAAAGGTACATGCACCCCAATATTCATAGCAGCACTATGTACAATAGCCAAGACACGGAAATAACCTAAATGTCCATCAACAGATGACTGGATAAAGAAGTTGTGGTATATTTATACAATGGAATACTACTCAGCCATAAAACAGAATAAAATAATGCCATTTGCAGCAACATGGATGGACCTGGAGATCATTCTAAGTGAAGTAAGCCAGGAAGAGAAAGAAAAATACCATATGTCATTCATATGTGAAATCTAAAACAAAAGCAAAAACAAATGAACTTATTTACAAAACTGAGACAGACTCACAGATACAGGAAACAGACTTATGGTTGCCAGGGGCAAATGAGGTGGGGAGGGATACACTGGCAGTTCAGGATAAGCCTGTCCTTGGGGCTAATGGAAGCTGGACAAGAGTCAGAGGAGGCACTTTTCAGGAAGGGAGGGAAAGCGTAGAGCACTCACTGTACAAAGGGGTCCAAGCTTCCAGGAATTAACAAGTCATCGCTGTAAAATACTGTAAAGAGCTTCAAGGAGCATGGAAAGGGAGAGGAGCTGGTTGAGTTTGACATCCAGGAGGGGACTTTCCAGATTTAGTAGAGTCTGAGGACACTCACTGGAATAGAAGCAGAGGGTGACAAGGAGTGAGTGTATGTGGGAATAAATATCTTCAAAACAGGTCTGAAAGCTCCTCCATTCCTACTCACCTCTTCTGTTGTCCTGGTCGGGGTTTCCGGCTCCCTGCCCTAAATAAAGAGGATGAGAAAGGGTGTTATGGATCCCAAAGAGATGAAGTGGGTTGCACCTCTGGGCTAGAAGGTGGAGTAAATTTTAGGCTAGCCCACCATTTCTTCTTCCAATTCCTTCCCAGACCCAACTGTTTTGAAGCTCTTGCTTCAGTGCTGTTGGAGAAACATCTGGGTAGAATATTCTCTGCTCATCCTGATAACTTCATAGGCACCTCCCCGATCTAATGAAGGTTTTAGCTCTCCAGTGCTCCTGTGCCCACTCTCCTCTCTCTGCCTCCCTCCAGAGCACAGGGACTATCTTCTATTACTTCATCTAAACAGGGACTTTCTCTGCTGCTTTAGGTCATGCCATGTATCTTTCTTTTAATTCCATCCCTGCCATTGGATTTAGGTTTTTGGAGACAAAAGCTAGGACGTTGTTTAGACAACATGTGTGGATTTCTCATCTAAGACAGTCCCCCATCAATGTACAAACACACACATACACACACACACACACACACACACACACACACACACACACACAGAGCCAATGAAGCTGGTGGGTAAATACCCCCCTCTTCCTTCCCGGCCAGGAACAGCTCCTTGGTGGGATGGACCACTACAACTTGATAATATGCCTTTGGACTGGCCTTTCTTTCTCCATCTTACTCTGGGAGAACCTGAATGAGAGAAGGGAATGGGGGGGTGGGGTGAGAGTGGAGAATTCCATAAATGAGTATCTCCAAGTATTATATTCAGCTCTTAATATCTTTGAATGAATGCATTTTGAATGGGAGAAAGGAAGGGTAATAAAATGAGGGAAAGCCATAAGTTAATAGTTTCAACTATCATCCAGCCACAGGAGTTTTATTTTATTTTTTTTCCTGCTTTGCGTGATTGTAGTAGGCCATAAATTCATTGAGATTAGGCATACACTGCCGACATTTTATCCCCTTCTGTTGCCTAATATGATGCTGCACATACAGTCAGCACTGCAGTATCTGTATGTTGGTTATATCCTTGACTCTGAAAGATTTTTAGATATGAGAGGTGTAGAGGATGGCTCATTTTCAAATAGCACTATAACAGGTGAGCCCCTCTCTCCTGGTTGGAGAGCGATGCTGCATGGGGAAGGGTTCATTAGGTAATCAACAGCCTCAAGAACGAAAAGGAACAGCACATTGCCCATGTGGGGAAAATTGCCTGCCCCGCCTCTGGGCTTAAACATTGCTGTCTTCAGGACCTCGGAGAGGCAAGTAAGTGTCACACATCAGTGTTTGTGCTGTGGGCTTGCTTTTGTTTCCAGCTCCCCAAGTGGGTCTACGAACTTTAATGACCCTAAATTCTCATCTCAGCCTAATCTCCCAACTTCTTTACTGGAACAAAACCCTTGACCTCGCCTTCCTTCACAGGCTGTCCTTGGTAAATCCTCCTAGTATGATCAGTTCTGGATATTTATGCTGTAAATCAATTCTTTCCTACTGTCCTCATCAGAAAACTCCTGGTTCATTGAGTGTGGAAAATATGCTGGAACACACACACACACACACACAATTCTCAATGCCTTCTTTTTATTCTCCCCAAATTAAGATCATTGTTGATACTCTCAGAAAGACTACTTCACCCAACCAGGGTCATTTTGCCCAACACGCAGAAAGCCAAATGATGAGATGCTGAGGTTTGCAGCAGAGGGAAGGTTTATTCAAAGCAGTCAAGTGAGGAGATGGGAAAACAGATCTCAAATCCACCTCTCTCAAGGCCAGGGGCTTGGGATATTTATGGGCAAAGAGTACAGGATGGTCAGAGGTGCAGGGAAGGTGACTGGAAGCAGGGGAAGGTGAAGTCATGAGGCTCTGCACAGGAGCAACTGAGCTTCACGCCTCTTCATAGGATGCTTGTTCAAAATGTGGCGGTGCTAGATGATCTGAGGGTGGAGTTTCAGCCCTCTAACATCAAATGGTTGCCCATCAGACACCCATGTACCCTCAGCTGAAGGGTTAGTGGTCCTGACCTTTTCAAACTAGATGGAGAACCAACTCCAATTTCCTTAAAAACAACTTGGGCAAACATCTTAAGATTTATATGTCAGAGATGCTATCTATAGGGGTAGTGAGGGGGGCCTTGTGATTTATTATCTAGGCTATATGACACTGAGAGGGCATGCAATTTTGCAAGAACAAGGGAAGCTTACAACTTACTATTTACTAGATGGGCCGGTTATGATTTAATGGACCTAATGAATGGCCACCCTGGATTTCACGTATCTAATTTAAGCTGTGTTACTGTCTGCCATTTCATAGATTGAGTAAAGTGATTCTTGTGTGAAATGTAGCAATTGTCTGCTACATTATAACTGGGCCAGACTGAACATCCTCGGTTATTTCCAGTTTGTCTTTATTTCCAGACATTAATGTCACTGGGGTGGACATTGAGCAATAATTTATTTCAACCCTCTATTTCCATTTGGATAGCAGGTAAGACATCCACACTTATTTACAAGGTATTCATTTTCAGAAGCAAGGAAATATTTTAGTGGTTTTGTTACTATGTAGCCCATTAAAAAGTTTTCCCAACTAACCTAAAATCTGGATAGACCTTGAAATAGGGTTCTGTATGAAGAGGATCTTTTACACCATATTATTGGCAGAACCAATAGACCCAGATAAAGTTTCTCCATGTTGTTCTTGGGAACAGGATGGGGAGGAAGAAAAGGTAGCCCTGTGTCTGCTGAAATGCTGGAGAGAATTAGGGGCAACCCGACATTTTACTTCCTAAGAAGGGGTTCTGGTACTTCCTAATGCATTAACTAGGAGCTTGTATCGAGTTGTGATAATGAAAAGTTGTTAAATTCTTGTTCTCAATCTCGTAGTAACCTGTAATAAAAAAGAATATGAAAACATATATATATATATGTATGTATATGTATGACTGAAACATTATTCTGTACACCAGAAATGGACACATTGTAAACTGATTATACGTCAATTAAAGGAAAAAACAAAACAAAACTCTTGTTCTCTTGGTTTTGATACTAACAAATTCCCTAGCTCAAGGTATTAGACAGACTTACCTTTTTGCCCATTTTTTCCCCAAGGGCAAGGGGGTCTTGTTTCCAGCAAGACTGGGTATCTCACTGGGAAATAGTTTCTAGGAAGATGGTACTCAGCCTCACAGAGGTAATAGGAATGATTTTGGCAAAAATACCTTTTCCCTGAAAAATCTCTAATGTTCTCCAAAAATAGTCTCACAAAATACATATAAGACAAAACATCTTCTAATAAAACCGTGAAAATGACCTCCTCATCACCATAAGCAAACATTAATGAAACATCTTTGGGGGATGGTTATGTATTTCCTTCTCAGACTCCCAAGAATAATCTAACTCATACTGTGAACGTTAGGATGAGCAGTTGCTGGGATCCTCTGCCTTGGCTGCTGGAAGAGACTTTCTCCTGGCTAATATTATCAGTAGATTCTAGAATTGGAGAAAAATAAAAAACCTTTAAAAATCATGTTCCTTTGTAGTCCGTGGAATGGTATTTTCCGTGTAGATACCCAACAACACCCCTGGGAATGACAGCGTGAATGCAGAGAAAGAGAAGATTACACAGGGGATGCTGTAATTAGAAACTTCTTATATATTAGTGTGAAAAATTACTAAACAAAAATCTCAGTTAAATAGAGTTGGGAGACCAGAAGGGGGAGCTCTCACTCCCTGTGACAGTAGCAGAGCCCAACAGGAAGACTCCTTTCCTGGCAGCCTCCAAAAAGACATGGACTCTTTGTTTAGTCCTCTGGACTTCTTTGCCCCCTCTATAAAAGTGTTCTCCTTCCGTTGGAGTCCAGGGACTCACATCTGACTTGCCGTGATTACAGATCCAGAATTGCAATTCTCTGCTGAACCCAGAGAGACCCATCTTTGCCAGAGAAATATCTGGCAGTCTATTTGTTTCAGGTCAACACTCTTCAAGACTTTCTTGGCTGGAAGTGCTAGAAACCGAACTGATTTTAGTGTTAAATCATCAGAAGAAGACAGAATTCCAGGTAGCGTCTGGAGTTTCCGCATCTGTATCTTATGTCTTTAGAAACCGTGAAGACTTTCTTATTCTGAAAAGTAGTAAAAAGATTGTCAAGCCTTCCCTTTTTTTATTCTTGAAGCCATTCTTGTGCCTCTGGTATTTGCAAGGCTAAATGAGGTGCAGCAGCTAAGCTCAAATATTCACCTTCCTCAGCCTTCACTTCCCCTTGGTTAGCTTTTCTCTCCTGTTACTCTTTGTAATTGGACTCAACATGTCCTAGAGTGAAATTTTAACCTTTTGGATCCTTAATCCCAATTTATGAGCCACTGAGGAAATGCTTGTTCCTAGTACACTTCAATTTTCCTGGGCCTTAAACAGTCCCAGCAGCTGACTTTGTGTGAGGAACGGAGCCCGAGTCTCAGAGCGTTTTCCTGGGTTTGGAGTTGAGGCACGTCTCATGCCACACACCTTAGGCTAGCAGTTGCTTAATTCATTGAAAAAAATAATCATTGAATGCAAGAGGTCATAAAAAATGATTCATACATGCCCTAAACATTTTTATTTTAACTTAAAACAGATAAATTGACATTCATTTGCCAATCTTTGATGTAAAGTGAAGGCCTTTTCTCTTAATTGGTGCTATATGTTGTCTCTCTTAATAAATCACATCCTTAATGTATCCCCTAAGATTTTCAACTTCAGTTTCTTTACATTGGAGCAAGAATTAAAGTGACTTGCAAAGCAATCTGATTGAATAACCCTCTTCAATTGTTACAGTTTCCCCACATTCTCAGTCTTCTCAGCCGCCCTAATTCAATGGTTTGCATGAATTTTTACTGGCTTACTTTCATCAAGCCAGTCTGAAGAATTCAGCTTACTTTTCACGTCTCCCATTGTGAGCTCACATTTCAAGGATTGCATACATTTAATGTACATAAGATTAATTTGTTACGAAATAACAATTAACAACTGTAACTAACACATGTGGTAATAAACACAGGTGATTCTTGGTAAGCATGGCTAAGTCATCAAGTCAAGGTAGAAGTGCCCTGGTTTACTCGAGAGAAGCCTTTGAATGAGGGTTTTCGAATGTCTGGGGCTTTGTGGCAGATGCTGGCTGTGCCCTGCCCTTGGCTTCTTGGTCCACTTGGATGGCACCTGCAGCTTTGGTGTCTTCTTCCCTCTGGTGCCATGTCTCTTTACCTAAGGAGAGGCTGGACGTGCCAGGGAGATAGCACCCCTGGGAGTCATTTGAAATGGAAGAGACTCATAGGATGGGGGTTGATGGAGAAACACTCCAGCTTTTTGTGCTTCAGTGAGATTTTACTCAGTCCCCCAGGTGCCCACGGAGGTCACCTGCTCACTAATAGCCTCTGTATTAACTCCTCCTTCTCTTAGCTTCCCTTACCCACTCCCTCACAGATCTCCCCAGCATCGCCTCCCAGATCAACGACTTGCACACAAATTCTTGACTCTAGGTCTTCTTTCGAGGGGACCTAAACTAAGACAAGCCCCAGTTGACATGCTGTGCAGACAGAAGGGAGAGACGTGACCAGGTGAGTGGATTAAATGGAAGCCCCACGAGAAACATCCACGATCCTGGGAAATCTAATGTGCTCTCTCGCTCCTCAGACTGTGAAGCAATTTCCGTCCTTGTTTTCCACACACCTGGTGCTTCCTCGCCACCCACTTTTGCCTTCCTCCCGGGAAGCCCAAGGAAGACACGTTTTGGGGAATATGTTATAGGCTTATGGGACAAGAGTCTGATGGGTGTCTCTCAGTCCTCCGGCCCCTGGCCTACCTCTTTAACTCTTCACTTGCCTTGAACTTTACAAAATGGCCATCCTGGACCTTTGGCATCATCTGTGTCCCAGTTTCTGTTTTCCATCCCAGTTCTTAGGTCTGCTTCACCTGGACTTTCAGTCTACTCATGGTTCGGGGCTCCTGACTACAGGAATTTACCACTTAGCTGAGATGCTGTTGGGGACTTCTGACCTGAAACTGCTAGTCCCCCTTTCAACCCCGCTTTCCTCCCACCCTTCCTCTTACCTATATTATGATCATGGCTTCAGGTAGGTCCTTCTGCCATGTGTGGACTCTAGGCAGTATTTCTTTCCCTTTTTTTTTTTTTTTTAAACTGAAGTATAGTTGATTAGGTGGTATTTCTAATGCATGTCTTTATGAGTATTTTCCTGGAAAACTCACCTTCCTACCACTTAAAGCCATCTAAATGTTTTTTTTTTTCTCAAAGATACACAATATTGAATTAATGTTCTTTCAGAAACAGAGCAAAACTCTTGTACTCTCTCTCCCCCATTCTTAAGAACAAGTGTTTGGATTGTAAAGTGATTGAAACACACTCTATTCTCTCTTATTAATGGAAAATTGGCTATAAATTGCCGAGGCGTGACTGGCTCATTTCCCAACACAGTGGCGGAAGCTTTGGGCTCACTTTCGATTTCTCAGAATGAAAGGAGGAAATTCTGTAAAAGTGACACCTCTCTAAATGGTACCCAGTGTCACTCCCTACAGAGACGACTGTTCAGAAGAGGACAGATGGAAAACAGTGCCACCTTTAGCTGAGGCTGTTTCCTTGATTTGTCTTTATTTTCTTACGGTGTGGTGAATTCAGCTGCAAACTTGGACAAGGCAGGTGCTAAATATTTTCTTTTTTAAAAAAAAAATCAATCTAAAAACTGATCTAAAGGCATGCGTGCCTTGGAAGTGCTCTGTATTTAATGCACAATAATTCATAATAATAGCTTATTATAATTTTTGAAAGCACTTTACATCTTACAAAGCATCTTCACCCATAAATTACCTATTTTAATCCTCAACCATCCTGGTGAAATATATATCTGTGTTGCCAGTTGGTACATGAAGAAGGTGTTCTGATAGATTTATTGATGTCCTCAAGGACATAATACATTAAAAAAGACACTCGAGTTCCTATCTTCTGACACCACAGCTGGCACCCCAGTGGATATCCATCTTTGGTCACCTGCCAAATCTTCTTTTCTGGGACCAACCCTCCCTTTGGGAAACTATTTGTTCCCCAATTTCAAGTCCTAGAGTGACTGCCAAAGTCTCATGAGAAAGGCAGTCCAGCCCATGGGAATGGAGCTGACTTTGTGTGGCAAAGAGAGGAAGAGAGATGAGAGATGGTGAAAGGGAATCCTCATGGTTTGAAGTGGCTGGTACTGGCTCATGTGACCAGACAATCCCAGGCCATACACAGCTTTCTAAGGGTGTCAGTACAGTACACTCTTTCCCCAAGGTCCCTGGACTTGGGGGTCTGTCAATTGCATTCAAAAGACACAGGTGTCTTTTCCGGCACATTATTAGATCATCGGAACCTCACAAGAGCTCCAAGGGTTAGGCAGGAGGTATTACAATTTCCATTTTGGGGTTGATTTAACCAAGATTCTGTTCATTTGAGACTAATCTACAGAGACATGAATTAGTAGGTGACCAAGCTGAGATCAGAGTTCCCCCCTCTTTTTAATACCAAGTCAAATACTTTTCTTCTATGCTGCATGGTTTATCTATTGCCAGAGATCAAAGAAGTTAAGACAGAATCCTAATATTTCATTAGGTATCATTTCCCATTTTTCTTAAAATAAAAAAAAAATTATGTGCTATTCACTGAGATGTCCCCACTTTGAGATTAATAACTATATCTTCTGCCAGTTCTCTCCATCCCAAATAAATTGCTCTTTAGTTTAATCACTGATTACCTGTAGCTGAGTATCTGTCTCACCTATGGACTGATATGAGTGCTGGAGATTTTAATACATGTTATGAGATATAATCCTTGGATTTACAGATTCTATGGCTTTTTGAAATTTGTCTGATGTTTCTTTTATTTTTGCTGCCAAGGTTGGTGTCCAACCTTTACCTGTCCAGGGCCTCTTCTCCCAGCTGCTGTGCGTGTTGACTATATTTGGCTTACAGTTGACCTGTTCTCCTGAGAGAGTTGCCTCAGGCTTCCATGAGCTGCACCATCTAGAAATGCCTGTAGGTTGAGCGAGCCTTTCTCTTGAGGCAGCTTTCAGCCAATGACAGACTGATCCGGGTGGCATTCACGTGTTAGAACTCCCCGCTGGGTCAAGCTGAGACTAGACTTCACCTGAAATTCTTCTTTGCTTATCTTCTTCCCCTGTTATATCCTGAATGTCTCCCTCCCTGACTGGGTCCTCCTGAGAAAACTCTAGCATTTGCCAAGAATCCCCATCTCATGCCCTGCTTCTAGGTACCCGTACCTAAGACATCATCCTTCTGGGGTTTTTAATTATCTCATTTACAGCTTCACATCCATAGCATGCTGCTCCTTTCCACTGACTCTGGCACCTACCTGATCACACACTAGCTATGTTGGTAAACCGGAAGAGGAAGAGCAGCCTGGGGGCTTTGAGGTTTGGTGCTGGACCTACGTACCCTGTCTTGCATAACGCTCCTCAACTGGTTAAGCTGGTGTGTCTGAAGAGTGAGCGTTGTCCTGCATTCCTTAAAATAGCATAACAGTAACTGTGCTAATTTTAGATAAGGACACAAAATGCCTGGGGATGTAAAGATGTGTGTGTGTTTTTTTTTTTCACTTACAAGATCAAATTATGTAAAAATGCTTGCAGGAAGCACAGGAGAAGTTAAGAATATCATGATTTTCACTTGAAGCAAAGTCAAAGCAGGGGCTGGAGAACTGATGTCAAGTACCCTGTTCAGTGTTGATGTGCCTAATGGATAATGGGGTCTTGAGTCTACAGAGGGTCAAAGTGTGGGGTCTCATATCCAAGGCCATCAATGTGTTGACTGGGGAGTGAATGCCAGAGTCTACGCTCTGAGGCAAAGTGCAAAGAGTCAACTGGAAAACCAAGCCCAAAGTTGGTTTATCACGGAGGCAGCAGTCACCAGGTGAGTAGTGAGGACAGAGCCAGCCATGAGATAAGAAAAGAGAAGGCACTGTAACTGAGAAAGAGCTTGAACAGTGCTGGCAGAGGGGCTTGTTGACATCTTTCCTATATTCCAGAAAAGTCTGGTTGGCAGATGTGGCCAGAGGGAACTGATCTTTACTGAGCAGGTATCTTATTGTGAGATGGGCAGAAATGCCTAACATTCAACCACTCCATGAAGTATGCACAATTATTGTCTCAGATTCCAGTTGAGGAAACCGGACTCGAAGTTAGGTGACAAGCCTGAGGTCACACAGCCAGCAAAGGGTAGGGAGCTAGGGCTCAGATAAGAATCGGTCCAGCTGATTCTGAAGCAACTGTGAACATGCTCTGTTGCTCCCCATGCCACCTATTTTTCTGCTCTGAATTCCCACTCCACCTTTTTGAAAGGTAGGCATTTTCTCCATTTTACAGAGTTAGAAGTCTGAGACCCAGGAATGTCACTGATACCACACAGCTAATTTTAGATCTTTTTTTTTCTAACTGTAATGGTTGTTAAGGTAATGTTCAGTAATGCGTTCTGAACCCCTGTTCCATAAAGAGTTATTTCCTTTGCATAGTGTAAAGCTGAGCTTCCTTTTGCTTGTTCTTAGTCTCTCCCTTTTTGTAAGCTTTGAAAGATACTTTCTAGCTAGGGTGTAGCAGAAACTAGTGGACATGTCCTGGTCCAGTGACTCAGTAGCAATCATGATCTGGCTGTTTTTGTTATGGTTCCTCTAGCTTCCACTTTTTTTCCCATCCAGAGAACAGGCATTTCTTAAGTGTGTTCTCATTTTGGTCTTCCATCATCTTTTCCTTCATCGATTGGGTTGCCTGTCTTTCAGTCTTACTCAGGTCTAAGGTAGAACCACCACAGTTATCACAACCTTTCTGACTCCCAGCAAACCTCCTTTGACCCTCGCCTTGGGCTTAACCAGCTGCTCTTCATTACTACTCATAGCAGTAGACAACTTACTGGAAAACTCACTCACTAACCCCTCCATGTCCCATTTGGTGTAATGCCATTATCTCTCTAGATGCACGCAGCATATGTGACTATGTATCAATACATCCTTCTTACCCACACATACATGTAACATATTATTGAAGAAAAGTTCCCTGGAGGTCACCATGGGCTCAGTCTCCCCATTTTGTAGATGAAGACCTGAAGCCCAGAGTTGTGACTTTGTCTAGACTCACACAATTATAATTACATGGCAGAAAAGCTGGGACCAGGACCCATCATCACTGTCATCAATCTCTATCAAGATCAACATCCTGATCAATGTTTCTTCCCATAGCCCCACTGTACTCAAAAATACCAGGATACTTCACGACATGTGCTGTGATGTATTTTCAGGTATTCATGTTGGCATGGAGGATGTATTAGGGCTGCTTCCCCAGAAGCAGACCCTACAGTAAGAATCTGAGTAAAGATAATTCATTGAAAATGTGCTCCCAGGAGAAACCAGGGAGGGTAGAGAAAAAGCAGGTCAGGAAGGGGAGGGAGCCAAACAAGGGTGTGATTCCAGGCAAAGCTGAGCCTCATAATGAAAATTACTCTGCAGAGCTCTGCCTGCTCAGGACCATGTTACTGGGCTTTCGTGCCTCTCTGTTAGCCACTGTCCTCAGCTCCTTTCAGGAGACATAAACTTACGATTTTCTGTGCCTAAAGTGACTTCAGTAGCCCAAGAGAAGGCCTCGGGCCTCCGAAGGAAGTTGTAGGTTTGCGATGTCAGAAGTAAAGGATGCAGGAAGCTGGTGATGGGCATCTGGGCAGAGCACCAGTGGTGCTCGCTGGAAGTGCACAGGTTCTCAAACCTTCCCAGTCACCTGAGTCTTCTGTGTCTTCGTGTCAGACAGCCCTTCCCCGTGTTCCGCTCGGCTGCCTCCTGCATCCTCCATGTCTCAGTACTCCTTCAAGGAGGCCTTTTGTGACCACCCTCTCTAATGCAGGTCCTGTCTCCACCCATCACCCTCAATCCCATGGTCCTACTTTATTTTCTTTGTGCACTTATTACTCCCTAAATTTGTGTCCAAATTTCTGCCCAGCAGAAGCTCCACAAGGCCTGAGATTTCATGTTTCCTTTCACCATTTTAGCTTCAGTCCTAGAATGATGCTTGGCGCAGAGTAGGTATTTCGTGTGTATGTGTTGAATAGGAATGGATGGATGGATGGATGAAAAAACACCAATCACGAAGCATCTGTAGAGAAACGCAGAGCTGTTCTGAGTTCCTGGCGGTGTGTGCGCTGGCTCACAGAACCCCTTGTCCTTCTCTCCTTATCAGTATGCAAGGGACTATACATGAAGGACTGTATGAACGCTCAATCCATAGCTTCCAAATTATTGTAGATAATTTTAGTCTTAATGGGTATATTTTACAGTGGTGAAATGCTTCCAGAAAATTTTTGAAGGAAATTATGGCATTGAAGGGAGCCTTTTAGTTCTTTGATACATTATGTGTCTCAGTGGAATATAAAAGCTTCTCTCTTTCCCCCAGAAGATGTGTGCATTTCATTATATGTCATTATCTGATATATGTTTGGCATAAAAGGCACATTTCCCTTTTTTCTTTTTTTAAAAAAAATTTTTGCATGGGAGGCATATAGTAGAAAATTTCCATGAGTTGGTATCATATTCTGCTCTACAATATGTCTCATTTGGGAATCGCCCAGCCCCTCACACCCCCTTTTTTCCTGCCGTGGTGTGGATAATATATTGATTCATTACATAACTTGTATTCTTTTCTTCAGATCAGAAGTTGGCCTAGGCACTCAAACAGCACAAATCTTTCCCCTCTGCACCAATATTTTTTTTCCCTTTAGCCAAATACCATTTCCCCAAGCAGCAATTTAGTCATTACCCCAAGATATAAAAGAAATGTGAAATCTGTCACAAGGAAGATGATGTTGTGACACAGAGGGGGATCCTCTGGGAGGTTTAACCAGCTTTTCCACCAGAATGAAATGGATGTGACACAATGTTCAGATTCATAATTAAATTCTTTTCTTTTCTTTTTTTAATGTGTATGTGTTCTTCTTTACTATGGAGAGGATGAGAATGAGACAGTGTGGCTCTGGCTAGAGATGAAGGGAAGGAGTCAATTTTAACCTTAAAAACAGTAGCTTAAATATATGGGTTGTGCTTCAAGTTCCAGGTCACTCAAGGGAAAGCATCAGACTGTAGCTGTGCCTTCAGGTTTGCACTAATCACAGATGGTTAACGTAACCCTGTAGGAGAATTACAATTACCTTTTAAAGGTCTTTCTTTGGTTTTAGGCAAAATTTGTAGCTGTGGGTGGTCTCTTCACTGCAGTGTTGGCACAGGTAGGCACCTAATAGGTATTTGTTGAAATTATAAATAGAAATGAGAGGAGAGTAGGGAGAGGGGATGGAGAAGAGAGGGGAGAGGGGGAGGGGGAGAGACTTCGGAAACAAGTGCCCCAGAGGCCTGGTACCAGGAGGACAGCCACACACCCAGTGCACAGTGAGGACATGCAAAGGACAAGGGAGGCGACTTGGAGGAGCAGAGTCATCGAGAAGAAAGCAAGCAGCCGTGGGTGTGTGAGATGTAGAAGACTGTCATGATCATCCCCATTCTCCACCCCTGCCCATGTCCCTTCCCTCTGCCCTGTGACTGCAATGTTCTCTCGATGGTGGGGCTCCCATGGGCTAAACGATGTGCTTTTCTTTGGCTACTAAAATGGTGGTTCAGAGCTGTGCTGAGGGGATGTGAGGCTCCTGATCATTTTTATAGGGCCCCACCTATAAAGACAGTTGGATTTTAAAATGTGCTGCAAACAGGATGGGCCCATGTGACATATCTAGTGACATATTGATGAAGATTTACAATAATTGGTGGAGAAGAGATACTTATGGGCTTGTTTGTTGTCCAGTTGCTGCTTGGGAAGGTTCTGCATAGCCCAGGTAACATCTCTTCATGTTCTCGATTGTTAGATGCATCATTCTGGGCTAACTTTATATTTCTCACTGTAAAAAAACAAAGGTTAAAAACTCTGTTAACGTTATCATGCAGAGAAGCATGCTTCTTCAGAATCTGTTTGTGTAATAATATTTTGGAACAATACAGACCCTTTTTAACTCTGCAGATCCCTGGTACCTCGTATGTCCTGCTGGTTACGTCATTCCTTGTGACACTGCATCGTCCATCATATCACTGTAAGTCCTGGATTCCAAAGAGTCTTCCAAAGGTCTTCAATGAAGCAATGACCACAATTGTAAGTTTTACCCAGAGTACGCAGGGAAATATGCATGATGATCGCTTTCTGATCATGCTAAATTTATGATTTGGAGTTTTATAGAATAAAAATAGGACAACTGATTATTTCTTCTCTTAAGCTCTTTAGATCATAATCGCTGTATTTCTAGAATGTGATCTCCTTCCTTCCACTCATCAATACTAGCAGGAAGGCTTGGTGAGGGGCCCATAGGTGGAGCATGTACTGTGGTCCCATAAGAGCAAGATATGCCCAACCCTTGTGAGGCATGGCTTAATGCTTATTCAGGAAAGCATCACATCCCCACATGGATTGAAAGGCCCATTGGCATTGGAGACCCACAGTCACTAAACTCTTTGGAGAAGCTAGGCCTGACTAACTCCAGAGAACTTCCTCATACAAGGCATGGAGCCTGAGGAGGGAGTAGCAAGACCATGCTGGGGACCAGCTGCAGAGAGCTCACTGGGTAAGTGATGGCATTGCCACACGCATTCCTTTCAGGTGCTTCAGCTGCCAGAGGCCCCATGATTAGAACGCGAATGGATGAGCACTGATCAAGTCCAAGGGTAGCTTAGCTGTTAATTGTTGGTGACCAGGACCCTGATCTTGTCCCATGTCTGATGTGCATGAGATTCACTCAAATTTAGCAATTCAGCACTGCTCTTGCGGCCCAAATTCATGCAGTCCCATAAAAGATATATCCTGATGGCCAAGTCAAAACAATTTGTTCATCACAGCACCCCCAGGACAACCCCATGGGCAGGAACCCCAGAGAACTTAGGGGCATCTGGTAAACTCCATGCATGGACTAAAAGATCAGAAAATGCTCTGAGTGGAGAAACAGTGACTAGGGCCCATACGAATCCTGACCTTTTTGAATTTGGCAAGTTTCTTAATACCTCTGTGTCTCCACTTCCCTGTCTGTAAAATGGAGATGATGGCGGCTCCTATTTTGATTATATGTTTTGGTAAAAAGTTAAATGAGGTATTTCACGCAAAGCTCTTGGAAAATTGCTTACCACAAGGCATAGAAGAGTTTGTTATTTGTCTCGAGTGTCTCACTGTGACCCATGTGTGCTCTGCCTCCTGGCCTTTCCCTGTTACCTTTGGCTTCCACTGAACAATGTCTGCATTGCTAAAGTGCTGCCCGTCTCCATTTCACTGTACAGCAAACGTCCCTAATTCTTAGCCAGCAATAGGGTGGGAAATATGGAGACTTCAGAACAAATTGATGTCATAAAATACGCACGTGCTGTTCCAACAGGAAGGTGGAGACACACCAAAGCCTTTCCTCAGAAGGTGCAGGTGAGAGAAAATAGATGTGACAGCTATTGCTCTAGGGGAAGAGGAAGGCTGTAGAACGAGATTACAAGGGATGTTATGTTTCTCTTTATCCCCCTTCTAGTACTATTACTTCTAATGCTATTAGTACTTTTCATTTTTTTTTTTTTACCATCCAATAAATGTCAGGCACTGTACGAGATACGTGTCATACAAAGAAAATGAAGCAACAGTGCTTTATGGTTCCAGTGAGGGGACAAAATGTCTAAATATTTTCAGAGACTGAAGAAATCTCAGTGTAATTTTCATTGAGAAAATGATCCCTGGGTTATCTGGGAAATACCATTTAAAAAAAATTATACATCCCCCAAAGCAATAATGTGTGTGTGTGTGTGTGTGTGTGTGTGTGTGTGTGTGTGTGTGTGTGTGTGTGTGTGTGTATTTCCTTTAATGTATCAAATGCAAAACAGGAAGTGTTGATGTTTAGGTAGTTAACCAATGTGTACCTGGGCAATTCTTTTATATGGAATTACTACACTTAGCCAATTGAGGAGCGGATGAAAGTAAGTTTTCACAGTGAAAAAGCCTCTGGTCCTTGAGTCAGAAGATTCAGCTGTTTTGTGCCCTAACTGGGCATGTTACCTCAATTCTTGCAACTGCAAAATAAGAATGTTGAAATAAGTAGACTCAGTCTGCTGTTGTCTGCTTTCAGTAAACCCTAAGAATGTCATTGTTGCCATGTTTATGGAAAATACAGCAATTTTACCCTGCACTTAAATTAGATATCACACTGACGTCTGTCTTACATGCACACACACACACACACACACACACACACACACACACACACACACATTCCTATTACTACTAGTCAGAATAGCTGATTATGATCCAGTGGGTGTTTGGGAGAATGATTCTTATTGATCATATTCCCATTGTTTTATCAGAAAGATTGATTTTTAGAGATCTTAGACCAGTTTCAATTCTGTTAATTCATGCTGAGGCAAAGAAAACTGCAAAATGCAAAGGGATGGAATGCCAAAAAGCATGTGAAAATATGAAAATACGCACTAGTAATTATAGGAATAAAATTAAAACTACATTTAGTTTAGTATATGGTACATATTATATAGAAAGTTATAGCTTCAGGACCATCTTATTGGCAAAGTCATTAAGTCTAAAAATATCAAGTGTTGGAATGTGGGAAACCGTCATTAGTGGGAGTGGAAATTAGTTCAACTACTTTGGGGAAATATTTAGCAGTATCAAATATATAGGTTATCTCTCACTGCAGCAATACTATGTAACAACCGCCCCCCTCCCAAATGTAGTGTCTTAAAACAAGAACCATGGCACCACCACTTTTCAAGTAATTAACAGTTAATTGCATCTAACTAAAGACGTGCGATTACTCCAAAGTCACTGAGAAATGTTACAGGAGATTTCCATGAAATGATGATGAGAAGTGGGGCATCTCATTCAGGAATCTCAGTTCTTATTCCACTGAAAAATATTTGTTATTGTATTACTCAATTTAACACCAAAAAAACTAAGAATGGAACTGAAAAATACATTTATTTATGCTTTTTATTTTCCGTACTTTGGACATCTTTATATCTTGATATTGCTTTTTGATTTAAAAAATTATATAGCTCTCTTTTGAGATACAGCATATATATCACTGTCTATTCCACAGAGTTTTCTAAGAGAAGAATGAGGAACTTCAAATCACATTTTTATTGCCTTAATGATATAAAATGCCTGTGGAATTTAATGGAATGCTATAGAAAACTAATTTAACTTTTATTCTAGTGGTCACATCTATAAAAGAGCAATTTTCAATGAACTTTGAAATTCTGTAAAATTTAATCACCATGTCCAGAAAATAGCTATGAAATGTTCTAGTTTTCATTCCCACGTCTATTTGCATCTTAGAGGTGTGACATCTTCAGAAGAGTGTATTCTTTGCTAAAACATGTTTTTGTTCTCTTACATTAATATTGATATCCATATATTAGTATAGCATGTATATATGGAGCACTAAGTGTGTCCCAGCCAGCATTCTAGGTCTTAAGGATAAATCAGGAACTAAACCATCACAGCTGCTGATCTCATGGAGCTTATAAGCTGGGTTGGGGTTGGGGAGACAGACAAAAAACTAAACAGGAAATGATTTTATAATAGGTTGCAGAGGAAATAGGGAGTGCAAAGGCCCTGGGGCAGGAGCATGCTGGGGTTTTAGAGAAATAACAAGTAAGCCAATTTGGCTGAAGCTGAGTAAGAGAGGAGAGTGGCTGAGGTAAGTTGCATGAACTTATTTGATTTGGTAATTTGAGAGCAATCAGCTCTTTTCATGCCAAAAGAGATTTTGGAGCGTTATCCCAGATCAATCAACTTTATTTCCTATGCTACAGGCAATTTATGCAATGGATACCAAAATGCAGTGAAGGGGACATTTTGCTCTCCTGTCGGTAAGGATGAACTCTTTATGCACTGTCTACAGTGTAGCGTCGATTGCACACTTGGGCAAGCCAGAAAGGAAATGCCACTGCTGTTAGATGGTGCCTTCTCTCTTTTAGGAGAGCTGTCTTGCTCCTCTCCCATCATTTCGTTCAAACTTACAAACATGTTTCTGTCTGAGCCAAGGCTGAGGGCAGGGTGGGGGGGATATAAAAATGAGTTACAAAATCCTTTATTTTTTAAGCTGAGATGATCCTTTGAATTGTGGTGAAATCTCTTTTATTTCACATGTTGAATTCCTAGAATACCTTTCAACACAAGGTAAAACTTTTAGAAATCCTTTGAATAATAGTAACTCAGAGAAGGCAAGTTTGTGTCAGTGTGTCTGTAGTCATTGAGAATCTTGGGAGGGCCATGACTTCCTTCAACCCAGCCTTCTTGAAGCTTCTAGAATCTGTCAAGCCCCTGCTGCCACAAGGCCTTTGCACCGGCTGTTTTTTTTTCCTGCTTGGATGTACATTGGGATGACCTGGAGATGCCCAGATCATACCCTAGACATGTTAAGTCAGGATCTCTGGGGTGGGGTCCAGGCATCAGGACTTTTTAACGTCCCACGGAGGATTTCAGTGTGCATTCCGGCCTGAGAACCCCTGTCCCAGCGTTCTGTTTCTCAGCCTGCCTCCCAGTCCCATTTCACACCTGCTCCTCTTTCGCTTCCTTGCTTCATAATCTCCCCTCAAAGGCACAGTCCCTAATATTTCCCCGCCCTGACCCCAAGTCCAGTGCCCCTACGGTACATGTCCCTTCCCTCCAGAAACTCCTAGCACAGTTGTCATTTTACATTTCTTTGTTTAATATTTTTCTTCTCCATGCTCTTTTGAAAGTGCTCTTTAAAAGACTCATTGACTATGACACCCAGCACTTGCAATCCTGGTGTTTTTATGATGAACAAGACTGATGCCTTGGTCTGGGTTAAATCCTTATCCTATTTTTCTTTTTCTGAATTAATCAAATGACCTCTGTGAGCATACCAAACTCCTGCTGATCAAGGTCATTTCAGGCAAATATCTTCCCCAATGGGACCTTGTGGTTCAAGCTAAAGTCATTGAGAGGGCAACCCTGAAATATGAGATGCAGCATAAGGATCTAAGAGTTAAGTAAGTGGTTTTCTTTTTTTTTTTTTTTTTCTTTTTCCAGCAGACAGTTTTTGTAAAAACGAACCTTGCCTTATGTGCAGGAAAACACATGGTGTTTTTAAAAAATGTGTTACCGCCTACTCTTACTGTGAGCTCCATGAGTGAAGTGACCATGTCTGATTGTGTTTACCATTAAATAAATCCTCAGGGCTGAGCACCTGGCACCCAGTAAACATTTAATAACTATTTGTTGGATGGGTGAACAGGAAAGAAGAAAACTATTCCAGGAGTTGATTTTTTTCAGCTGATTCCAATCCAGTTAAGGGGGGAAAGAAAAAAAAGCAGTGATTCTCATTCCTGAGTGAGTGTTAGCATCACGTAGCATAGGAGGTATTGAAAAATGCTGATGTCTAAACCTTAACCCAGAACCAACCAAAAAACCCAGAATCTTGGAGGTTGGGGTATCAGTGCGTTAGTTTTATATTACACTTAATACATTACATGCTTAATTACCAGACTAATTTAGCAGCTTAAAACAAATGTACTATCTCAGAGTTTCTGGAGGTCAGAAGTTTGGGTGCCTGGTGGCTGCATTTTTGGCTCACGTTCTCATCAAGCTGAAGTTGATTTGTTGGCTGGGACTAAAGTCCTCTCTGTGGCTCTTCATTCTCTCCCAAGCTCACTGGTTTTGGCAGAATTCAGCTCCTCGTGGTGATAAGAGTCGGGTCCTTGTTGTCATTCCTAGCTTTTGGCCAGGGACCGCTCATAGCTTCAGGAGGCCACTCTGAGGTCCTTGTCCTCTTGACTCCTCCATCTCAGCGACAGAGAACCTCTCTGGTGTCAATTCCCTTCACACTTCAGATCCTTCTGACTTACTTCGGTGACCAGCCAGACAAAACTCTCTGCTTTTTAAGGGCTTGAGTGATTAGTGCAGGTCTACCCCACTCACCTCTCTTTCTTCCTTTCTTTTGGTGGTGTTTTTTGTTTGTTTTTCTTTTTCTTTAAGTTTAAGGCATACAACATATTGATATGATACTTTCATATTGCAACATGACTGGTAACTGACAGATCATCTCCCTTTCTTAAAGCCAGTTGTGGTCTATCCTATATAGCCTAATCATAAAAAAGAAAGCCATCAAACTCACAGTCCTTAGGTTTATGCAGAGTGTATAAACTAGGGATGGGGTGCAGGAAATCTTGGGGCCGTTCTACAACTTTGCCTACTACAATTAATTAACAACTCCCCAGCTGAATGTGAGAACCAATGGATTAAATCTATCATATGTTTCAAAGGGCAATGTAAAAGTAACCTTTAAATAAAAGAATTTTTAAAAGAAATACATCTTCTACTCATTAAAAAATCTCACCAATCAGGGGACATCATTAGAATATCTAACTATAGGGTAGTGGAGATTTACTTAAAGTCCAATGTGACTCACAGTAGAAATACCATTAGAGAGAAGCACTGCCTATGGAATTTAAACCATACCATTTCTGAAATCTAGTGTATCTGCCAGTAATAGCCCACCCGATAGTTCAACTGAAGAGACATTTGTTTGGAAAGACTAATTACAGAGATGTGGGTGGGGCTCGGGGAACTGTGGAGTGATGGAGCTGCATGTGGAGACCAGCAGTGGTGGGAGGTCATTCCCACCTGTGGGAGGACCTGGTGTGTCTGGAGTCCATGGAGAGCTGGGAGTGTGGAGGAAGCTGTAGGCAGGAGGAATAAAGCTACTGTCAGAGACAGAAGCAGGAAGAGAGCAGGAGAAATCCTCTGACTTTTCTCTGAGCTCCTGCCAGTACTTCCTAGCGGCCCCGTCAAAGGGGAAGCCAGCCGCCAAGGGGCTCTAGGAGAGGCTGTCCAGACGGAAGAGCCCTTCTGGGGTACAAAGTAGGGCAGAGAATGAGATTCGGGAACTGGCATAGGCACATGGGGAATAATCGTCACTCTGTGAAGTTGATGTATTTTTCCAGATTGAGGAAGTATATTCTAGAGATTAGAATGAGGCATACCATGGGAATAATTTATGCCTTCTAATATTGTTTACCAGAGTGGTTTCTTGTCAAGGTCGGGACTGACAATTAAGTCACTTACTCATCAGTTCTGCCCAGGGTTCCCTCTTCATTCTGTTTTTAACTCTCATGTAGATTAGGTAGCTATAGGGAAATGGGGTTGACACTGGGGGAAAGAGGCAGGGAAAGGGAAGCTGAAGACATATGTTTTTATTTTCAAGACCAATAATATATAATATACATGGCTTTAAAACAGTATAAGCATGAAGTTATGTTAATAGAATGGGTAATTCTATTGATAAATTAAAACACTTCTAGGTCATCTATCACACAAAATATGCATAATCTATTTGATATGTATGAGTAAAATGAAGATAAAATGGCATTTTTAGCATATAAGGACTTTCAAAGTGTTCATTAATTTCTAGTTTATTAAAAATGTATAGCATATGCTAATTTTAAATCTTCTCCCAGTGTATTTGATTCTTTTTCATTAAAATAAGAAAACCATCAGTGGGGAGAGGGGTGGGAAGGGACAGACTGGGAGCTTGAAATTCGTAGATACTGACAGGCATATGTAGAATAGATAAACAAGATTTTACTGTAAAGCACAGGGAAATATATACAAGATCTTGTGGTAGTTCACAGCAAAAAAGAATGTGACAATGAATATATGTATGTTCAAGTATAACTGAAAAATTGTGCTCTACACTGGAAATTGACACAACATTGTAAACTGACTATAACTCAATTAAAAAAAAAAAAGAAAGAAAGAAAACTATCTAAGCCACTGCCTGGATATTATCCTAAATTTTATACCTTCTCTCTCTCTCTCGTTTTCACTTTCCCTTCTTACCTACCTGTGTGTTTGCATCCTTATGTTATAAAAATAATCTTGAACATACTCTATCACCTTAAATTCTTCCATTGCATGTTATTGATATAACATTAGCAAGTAATAAACAATACTCATAGTTAAAGATTATTAATATTTAAATTCAAGAATTCTGCCTCACCAAACTTTTCAGTCTTGTCTCTTTCTACAAAGATCATAAAATAAAATTTCAAAACAAAGCAAAACAAAAAGTAAGACGGTGAAACAACAGGAATAAATTATAAAAGGAAAAGGGAGCATCAGCAGAACCAAAGTGCTAACCAATTTCTGAAGGCAGAAAGTAGTTGTAATCATGTCACTAGGCGATTTGATACTATTTACAATAGCATCAAAAATATCAAATGCGTAGAATAAGTCTAATAAAAATGTATAGGACCTCGACATAGGAAATTATAAGATATTGCTAGAAAATAAGAAAATCAAAATATATAATGATACAATTTTCATGAACAGGAAGAATCATAAAATATTCATAAAATTGAATACTATTCATAAATTGAAATAAATAGATCACCTCTACAAGTAACAGTGTGGATAAATCGCACAAACCTAAATATGAGTGACAGAAGCCAGTCATAAAAGAATATGTAGCATCTTGTTTCTGTGTATATAAATTTCTAAGACAGGCAGAACTGCTAAGGTATCAGAAATCAGGATAATGATGCCTTATGGGAAGGACGGGGTGGTGATTATGAATGGGGCACAAAAGGGGCTTCCTAGGCAGACACAGTGTTTTATTCTTTGACTGGTGTTGTGATTATACTTATGTGATCATTTTGCGATAACTCATCAAGCTATAATTTGTCTACTTTTCTATATGCATATTATACCTAATTAAAAATTTTAAAATAAACACAACTGCATTACATACTAAAGATTAAGAATTGGATTGGCATTAAAATTCTCACAGTAGCAACCTTGTGTCTTAAAAGATGGTGTAATTATGCCTGCAAAATTTTGAGGGAAAAAAATAGGGGCCTAGAATTCTAGGAAATAAAAGATGTATTCATTCATGCAAGGATTCATCAAATTCACCTCTTATACACCATTTCTGAAAGAATCCAGGAGAAATTCAAAGGCCTTAGGAAACAACAGAGCTAACTCAAGAGAACAATAAAAAGAAATAATAAGAAGACAGCTGTGCTTATGGCCTAGAAGCATTTTATATCATCCAACAAGTAGCACTATAAGGAATGTGATAAAATACAAATTCTTTCTGACATCAAAAAAAAATGCAACAACATTCTCCCAGAGATGTATAAAGTTGTATAAGAAAATCATGTTACAAATTTGAAGCAAACTAAAATGTGTCATTATATAATGGAATGTAATAGAATACATTTAACCTTGATTGAAATATTCCCCTTTAAGTGACTCAGGTTAGGGGACATAGGATTCCCTCTTTGTAAATTCGATAACTCCACTGAGTTCTGCACAATCATCATAGTTTTAACATTGTTCGTTGGTTCATGATTTCAGAACCAAACTATGGGTGCAAAACTTTATTATAAATAGAAGTTAGAATGTAAATGCTACACAATATGGTCAAAGCAATTCAATGTTTGGCAGATTCTGACTAGTGATAGAGGTAGGGGCTGTGAAAGCCAAGTGGAAAGATGTCAGAACACTAATACCTCATCTTCTAGGATGAGAAGTTAAGAGCCGCAGCTTAAAGCTGATGCATCTAAAATAGAGATATTCGTGTATGACTTAAAATTTTTAAAAATGGAATCAACAAACATAAAAGGAGGAAGAGAAAGCAGATGGGGGAAATAAAGAGAAAATTAAATATTTTTTTGTCAATATAAAGCCTGAATAGACACCGCTTAGCGTTGATAAATCCAGACGCAAAGGCACAGTCATTTTACTTAGTGTTACCACCAAAGGCCTAAAGGTAGAATAGACAAAAATTGTCTCTGAAGAGAATGTTTGGAGGATGAAGAAATGAGAAACATGTAAGGGAGTCTTTTCATTTCATGCTTCTTTTTTTCCTAATTTTTTTCCCTACATGCTTGCATTAAATCTATTAAAACAATAGCTAATACAAGTTCTCATATAAGAGAGAAATAATTGTTAAAGAAATTACCTAGAAACAGAAAAGTTTAAGTAGTAGTCCATATATAAAACTCATGGTTAGAAGTCCCATGCTAAAGACCTTGTTTTGGTACCCCTATGAAGTGACCTTGTTTTGCTTTCTGCGGTAGATTACAAAATTAGCCTCATACTTTGCAGCTCTTTCCCCTTGGCGTGAATTTTTCCCATCCCCTGGAATCTGGCTGACCCTGTGGTTTGCTTTGGCTAGTGGAATAGTAGCAAATATGATACAGGAGGCTTGGAAAGTACTTATAAATTGGGGCTTACACTTGCTACTCTCGGAACCTGAGACTTCTATGAGGAGAAATCTGGCTAGGCTGCTGAATGATGAGAAGCACATGGTACCTAAGAGATGACCAACATCTAGGATGTGAGTGAGCTATGCTAGCTTATCCAGCCTCCAGATGACCTGCCTGCTGGCCACAGACTCCTGAGTGAACCTGGTCAAGTCCTGTTGAATAATCCAAGATCAGATGAACTGTCCAGTCAAATCAAAGAATTGTGAGCTAAGCTAATGGTCCTTGTTTAATGTTTTGGATTTTTTTTCATGTAGCAAAAGCCCACTATTAACAAACACTTCCTGTAAATAGGAGCACTTTGCCTACTACCATCTCAGGAAGTTTGTGAATCCTAACAAGATCGAAGTGGATGAGATCCTTGAGATATTAAAAGCAAATTTAGTATATCTTTTGATTAATAGTGTATATTTAATAGACAATTCTTTAAATGCATGATGAGTTTTTCAGGACACCAAATTTATGTGACTCTTTATTGTTCCAAGTCTTGTGGGAAAAACGTTCTCGATAAAAATACTTGCACTTCTTTGCATTCACATAAATCTGTCCAGATAATACTTTGCAACGCTTTGAACATCAAACCTGCCTTGAGATACCAACAGAACAGAAAGATCTGGGTAATTGAACTGAGATTACAGATTGAACCAGGATTAAATATCAGGTTTTGTCAACTGTAAAATTCACAAGGGAGCATTAGTTAGAATGTTCAGCTCTCCAACTAACAGAGACATGGATTTGCTTAGCCCTATTCAAGAAAGTCGATGGATGTTTTGAAAAATGTTCATGTTTTCAGAGACAGTGAAAATTAGGTTTCTTTAGGAAATAATTCAAAATTTCATTTACAGTTTAGGGTTAAGGAATTTTTTTTTTTTAAAAGACTATCAAATTAAAGAAAACTCTAAAGGAAAAAAAATTAACAATCTAGATTCACCATAGTTCAAAACATCAAAATTAGGTTAGTTAAATTTTTCACAGCTAGTTTAAGAGTCAAATATCACATCAAGGTGCCAAGACCATTCAATGGGGAAATGATGGCCTTTTAAAATAAATGGCGCTTGGACAACTGGATATCCACATGCAATAAAAGAGATTGGATCCCTTCTTTACACCATACACAAAACTCTAATTCAAGATGGATTATAGACCTAGATGTAAGAGCTATTAAACTCTTGGAAGAAAAATATAGGATTAAAATTTTTGAGACCTTGGCTTAGGCAAAGTCTTCTCAGACATGATACCAAAAGTACAAGTGTCAAAAGAAAAGAAAGATAAATTAGATTTCAACATTAAAATTTTTTTTGTTTTCTTTTTTTTTTTTTTAAATTGAAGCATAGTTGATTTGCAATATAATATTAGTTTCAGGTACACAACATAGTGATTCAATACTTTTATAGGTTATACTCCATTTAAAGTTATTATAAAATATAGACTATATTCCCTGTGCAGGAAAATACATCCTCGTAGCTCACTTATTTTATGCTTAGTAGTTTGTACCTCTTAATCCCTTACTCCTATCTTGCCCTGCTCCCCTTCACCCTCCCCTCTGGTAACCATTACTTTGTTCTCTAGGTCTGTAGTCTGTTTCTATTTTGTTATATTCATTTATTTATTTTTTAGATTC
Source organism: Camelus bactrianus (assembly GCF_048773025.1). NCBI lineage: Eukaryota > Metazoa > Chordata > Mammalia > Artiodactyla > Camelidae > Camelus > Camelus bactrianus. The sequence continues at coordinate 1,373,589 of NC_133557.1, read as the reverse complement.
CATATATAAGTGATATTATACAATATTTGTCCCTCTCTGTCTGACTTAATTCACTGAGCACAGTAACTTCCAGGTCCATCCACATTTTTGCAAATGGCAGAATTTCATTCTTTTTAGTGGCTGAGTAATATTCCATTATATATATATGTGTGTGTGTATGTATATGTATATATGGATATATATATATATATCTCACATCTCCTTTATCAATTTACCTGTCAATAGGCACTTAGTTTGCTTCCATATCTTGGCTATTATAAATACTGACAATACTGCTATGAATATTGGGATACATGTATCTTTTCGAATTAGTGTTTCTGTTTTCTTCCAATATATACCCAGCAGTAGAATTGCTGGCTCATATGATAGTTCGGTTTTCAGTTTCTTGAGAAACCTCCATACTATTTACCATAGTGGCTGCACCGGTTTACAGTCCTGCCAACAGTGTACTAGGGTTCCCTTTTCTCTACATCCTTGCCAACATTTGCTGTCTGTGGACTTTCTGATGATAGCCATTTTGACAGATGTGAGGTGATATCTCATTGTGGTTTTAATTTGCATTTATCTGATGTTTAGTGATATTGAACATTTTTTTCATGTGCCTGTTGGCCATCTGTATATCTTCTTTGGGAAAATATCTATTCAAGTCTTCTACCCATTTTTTAATTGAGGTGTTTTTTTTTTTGATATTGAGTTGTATGAACTATTTATGTATATTGGATATTAATCCTTTATCATCATATCATTGGCAAATATTTTCTCCCATTCAGTAGGTTGTCTTTTTGTTTTGTAGATGGTTTCCTTTGCTGTGAGGAAAAAAAAAGCTCTTAGGTTTAATTAGGTCCCATTTGTTTATTTTTGCTTTTGTTTCCTGTGTTTAGAAAACATCAATAAATATTGTTATGATTTATATCAAAGAGTGTTCTGCCTTCATTTTTTTCTAGGAGTTTTATGGTTTCTGGTCTTACATTTATGTCTTTAATCCATTTTGAGTTTATTGTTGTATATGATGTGAGAAAATGTTCTAATTTTATTCTCTTACATGTAGCTGTCTGTCCAGCTTTCCCAGCATCACTTATTGAAGACACAGCCTTTTCTCCATTGTATGTTCTTGCTTCCTTTGTCATAGATTAGTTGATCATAGATGTGTGGGTTTATTTCTGGGCTCCCTATTTAGTTCCAGTTATTCATGTGTCTGTTTTTGTGCCAGTATCATACTGTGTTTTTTTTGTTTGTTAGTTTTTACTGTAGTTTTGTGGTATAGTCTGAAGTCAGGGATCATAATTACTCCAGCTTTGTTCTTCTTCCTCAAGATTGTTTGGACTATTCAGTGTCTTTTGTGTTTCCATACAAATTTTAAAATTATTTGTTCTAGTTCCTTGAAAAATGCCATTGGTATTTTGATAGGGATTGCATTAAATCTGTAGATTGCTTTGGGTGGTGTAGACATTCAAAAATCATATGCAGTGGTGAAAAGCTGAAAGCTTTTCCTCTAAAATCAGGAACAAATCAAGGATACCCACTCTCACCAATTCTATTTAGCATAGTATTAGAAGTCCTAGCCACAATAATCAGATAAGAAAGAAAAAGAAAGAAAAGGTAATCAAATTGGAAAGGAAGAAGTAAAACTGTTACTGTTTGCAGATGACATGATACTATATATAGAACACCTTAAATTCTACACCAAAGAACTATTAGAATTAATATGTGAATTCAGTAAAGTTGTAGGTTATAAGATTAATATACAGAAATTTGTTTCTTTCTATACCCTAATAATGAACTATCAGAATGAGAAGGCAAGAAAACAACTGTATTTAAAATCACATCAAAAAAGAATAAAATACCTAGGAATAAACTTAACCAAGGACGTGAAAGACCTATACTCTGAAAACTATAAGACCTTCTTGAAGGAAGTTGAAGATGATACAAAGAAATGGAAGGATATCCTGTGTTTATGGATTGGCAAAATTAAAAAAAACCTTGTGACCTTCAGAGGACACCATCAAGAAAGTGAAAAGACAACCTACAGAATGGGACAAAATATTTGCAAATCATATATCTGATAAGGCTCTAGTAACTAGAATATATAAACAATTATTACAATTCAACAACCAAAGACAACCCAATTAAAAATGGGCAAAGAATATCAAAATAGAATTTTCTCCAATTAAGATAAAATGGCCAATATAAGCACATGAAAATATGCTGAACATCATTAGCCATTAGGGAAATGCAAATAAAAATCACAGTGAGGTAACATTCTCATTTGCTAGGATGGCTAGAATCAAAAAAAGACATGACAAGTGTTGGTGAAGGTGTGGAAAAACTGGAAGCCTCGTGTATTACGGCTAAAAATGTAAAATGGCACAGTGCTTTGGAAGATAATCTAGCAGTTTTCAAACAGTCAAACGAAGAGTTACCATAAGATCCAGAGATTCCACTCCTAGGTATATACCCAAAGAAATAAAAATGTGCATTCATACAAATACCTGAATACAAATATTTGTAATAACATTATTCATAAAATCCAAAACTTAGAAAAAAACCCCATGTCCATCAGCTGACAAATGGATAAATAAAATGTAGCATATCTATATAATATAATATTATTTGGCCATAAAAATGAATGAAGTATTGATACATTACATAACTTAGATGAACCCTGAAGACATAATAAATGAAAGAAACCGGTCACAGAAGACCACATATCATATGATTTCATGTACATGCAATGTTCAGAAGAGGCAAGTCCATGGAGACAGAAAACAGATTAGTGGTTTTCCAAGGACTGGGAGAGGCAATGGGGATTGACTACTAATGGCAATGAGGTTTGCGGGGTGATTAAAATATTCTAATATTAGATTGGGGATTGCACAACTCCGTGGATATACTTAAATCCACTGAACCTCATGTAGATAAATTACCTAAGCCTTAAATTCCTTTACCAAAGGAAAATGATTTAGAGAGATTTCAATATTCAAGAGACATGAAGGGAATCTTTAATTTTGAGTCTATGTTTTTTTTAAAAAGTTAGGTAGGTTAAACTCCAATCTGTCAAGTCAGGACAAGCTTCCTGAACAAGAGGAGAAGAATGTAGATGGCATCCTTTCTTTGGTCAAAAAAAAGCTTGTTATGCTGCTCTAATCTTGCTTATGAAATAGTCTATATCTAGGTTGTCTAAGGTTTTATTTAGGAGAAGTACCAAGGTAAATTTTGACGATTTAAAAAATATCAGATATAAGTGAAAACAGAATTAAAACTGTTTTTTAAATTCTTTTTTTCCCCCAACATATTCATGTGAAAAACTCATGCTAATATTTCATCTTTGTTTTTTCATTCAGCTTGCCAAGGAAACAAGCAAGGTGTGATATTTTAATCACCTGTGTGGCTTTAATATTTGAGTGATTTTTTTTTCTCTAAGTTCTGCAAAGAGTCATCTCTCAAGCAGATGCTATGAGAAGAAATGAGTGAACTTTCTATCTTGTTTTGCATGAGAAACTCATGAGACAAATTGATAAATACTTTAAAAATAGTTTATGAGAAGGGGGTGGGGAGTGGGTGGCGAGGAGAAAGAATTGAAATCAAGTTACTTATTATTTTTAGAGTAAAATAAGATTGATTTAAAAATATAATCAGTTACCAGACTGGGTTCAAATTACTATTATGTATTTTGGTTAACTCCTAATTTATGTTTGCTGATTTCTTTCCCTCCTACATTATAACATTTTCAAAGTCAAGGAAGAAATAACCAGTTTCTTACCCAAAGTATCAGCAGAAGACAGAGGGCTTAATAATAGTAACAATGGCCATTTTGATCCTGCATTAGATAAAGCACCCTTATTTGGCTTTTCAAATATTGTCAAGGGGTAGGGATGGATTGTTACTTCTCATTACAGATGAAAAAAATGGAGCCTCATGCAGGCAAAATTATTCAACAGATTATTTACGTAAAGTTAAATGTATAGTCAGGACCATAACCCATGTCCTTTGCTGAATATCCCTTATTTAACAATTACATAGTAGGCCTGTCCCATGGACTGGCCTACACAGTGATTGACATGGACATGCTTTCCAGCTAACTCAAAAACATGGAAATTGGTGTGTGAACAGGTAAAGGTAAGTTTCCTGGGAGAACTGAATGTGTCCAGTGCATTCTAAACACATCCAGTCAGGTGCACAAGTGCCAGTTGAAACCCTATTCAAGTCCCCAGAGTCTTTACCTGATGATAGAGCTGAATGCTTTTCCTAAATTTCATTCTTCTGAATTCTACTCCATCTACATTCTCTACCTATGGCCAGCCTGTACCATATTTTGAAGAAAGCAAAACAAAACAAAATCTCTCTGGTTGCTTCCACTCATTAGCCCTACACACATTCTCCAGAGCTGCGAAGACCAAGTCTGTTTCCTCTTTTTCATGAGTAAGTGCTCAAAGACAGCTTTTATGGACTCCCCTTAAACAGCTTCTTTTCTGCACTAAGAAGACTGTTATTTCAATGTTTTGATAAATTGTAGGATAGATGAATGTTGCCCACCTGTGTCTTGCATTCATTCCTCTTCCTGATGTGACACCACATTGGGGTAACTTATACCCGAGTCCTTGTCCCAGTCTCATTCTATCTGTTTGGGTTGTGTTGACTCTACCACCAGAACCATTTCCTTCAGCTTGGATAAGTGGTGAATTCCCTCACCCTAGTTGTAGGGCTGGAATTGCAACCCAAGCCAGGCCAGCAGAAATCAATTCCAGAACTTTTGCGGCCACTATTAGGAGCAAACAAGCTTAACACTGGTGTGGCCAAGCAAGGATGGTGAGATGCAGCCCCAGAGCTTCTCGAGATTAATACCTGCAGAGAGACACCTGAGCAGGAAGCCCACACAGAGGAAGTCTGAACCAAGAGTTGAAAAGATGGAGAGAGATTGAGGACATCACACGAATCCCTAGACCACCCCCTACCTACAACCAGATACGCCTCAACTTTTTATACAGATGGCCAATTAAGTCCTTTTTAAAGAGTAAGATCTTTTAATTTGCCTCCAAAATAATCCTTATTAAAACCCAAATATTCTAGATTCTTCACCATCTTCCTCTGTATTATGAGCACCCTTAGTTAAGGTGATGTGAATGAACAATATATCCACCTAAAACTCACATTACTAACATAGCAAATGATACTTGAAGAGAAAGTGGGGATTTTAATATGGGATGAGATCGGATAAGTGTTTTGGGGGTAGGCTTTGAATACCTTGATTGCCATGCTGAAGATTTTAGACTTTATTTTATATGCAAAGGATCCCCTGAAAGCTTTTTGAAGAGGGGAGTGAGGTGCAGCCTATGTTCTTGTGCTAAAAGCCTCTGGAGGCAGAGGGAGTGCTGTTTTGAAGAGCAAGAGGCTTGAAGTTGGGAGGGAAGTTATTCAATTAATGAAGCAGAGGAGCTGAGAGAAGATAAATCTGGTCTGTCTGTCACACTTTAAAGGCAGAAATAACGGAACTACTGGTAGAACTTGCAGAATTTCACAATGGTTGGTCATGGAAATAATCAAATACAATGTGTGGTTCTGAGTCAGAGGATTTTTCAAAATTTCCTTTTCTTCCCTGTATTCCATTATTCCACTCATTGGTGCTTTCTAAAACTTCTATTTATTTGTATTTAAGGAAGCCATAGAGCCTAGTCTCGTGTTCTTCACTGAATTACTTCTGAAACCATCTCAAAACTACTGTTAAAGTAAATTTAGGTTTTGTATTATGTGTGTGCTTTAATTTCTAGTTATATTTATGAGTAATGTAAATTTTAAAAATGTATTGAATTCTACTGTAATTTTCTTTTTGGCCTGATGTTATGATTAATGTCTTCTAGTAACTATTGCTAAATAAGAGGCCACCCTAAAATGAGGAGTCACTCAACAACTACCATTTTATTATGTTTGTGGATTTCCATGGCCAGGAACTCAGTCAGAGCACAGCAGGAATGGCTTGTCTGTGCTTCCTGCTGTCTGGGGCCTCATCCTATGGCTGGGATGACTTGAATGCAGGGTTGTCCTAATCTGGGGGTTTCTGGAGCTTAGGTTGGGATAACTTGAGGGCCCAGCTCAGCTGGCATTGTCAACTTGACCATTTACACAGAACCCCTCCAAATGGCTTGGTCTTCCTTGCAACATGGTTCTGAGCTCCAGTATCCAAAGGGAAGCATTTAGAGAGTGAACATTTCAGAAGACACGGGGGAAACTGAATGGCTTTACTGGCCTCATCTCAGAAATCACAGAGCATCACTTCTGCTGACTCCGTTAGTTAAAGCGGTTACAAAATCATCCAGATTCAAATTGAGTGGACGTAGACCCACATACTTCAATGTGAAGAATGCCAACAAATGTGCACCTATTTTTAAAAACAGACAGAACTTCATAGACATTGTTTGAGTAATTGCAAAGTTGTGCTTTCCAATTGTATATAAAATCAGCATATGTCTATGACCTCTTTTATAAAATTTCTTGCATTGGAACACTATATTTTCATTTGTCAGATTAATAATGATAAAATTAAAAATCTATTATTTTATAGATTAATTTAAATCAATTCTCATTTAATGTAATTTGTTACTTGTCTTTGTTATTGAATATTTAGTTATAATCATTGCCTCTATCTTCACATTCACTCATTCATTCAATGAATATTTACATTTTGCTTACAACATGCCAAGCATTCTCTGAAAGCAGTGGCCTGCAAACCATAACCCGTGGGCCAAACCTGGTTTACTGTCAGCTTCTGGATGGTTTTTGAGCAAAAAATTATTTTTATATTTTTAAGTGCTTGAAAAGGAAACCAAAAGAAGAATGATGTTCATGACACTTAACAGTTATATGAAATTTCAATTTTGGTGTCCATAAATATTTGCTGGAATCCATTCCTACACATTTATTCCTTTATGTATTGTCCATGACTATTTTTGCACCTCAAAGGTGGAATCTGATTAGTTCCAACAGACCATATGGCCCACCAAGACTGAAATATTTACTATTTGGCCCATTACAGAAAACATTCACCAACACTCTTTGAGTATACAGTATTGATAAAACATATGGAAATCCCCAATTTCTGGAGCTTTTATTTTGGTGAGAACAATACACACAGCATATATAGATAAAACATATAGTGTGCTAAATAGTGCTCAGGAGGAAAAGAAGGCAGGGAGGGGAACGTGCAACCTCAAGACAGATAGCTGAAGTTTTGGCCAGCATGGTCAGGGATGATTTCTTTGTGATGGTGACTTTTCCATGAAGACCTGAAGGAGATACCTTGGGACAGAGCCTTCCAGGCAGATGAAATGTGCAAAGGATTCCAATGTGGCTGGGAATGAAAGGGAGGGTAAGTCATAGGAGATGAAGCCAGACAGATGAATTCAGGTAAAGATGAACTAGGATATTTAGGCTTTTGTCAGTCACAGACAACAAACATATTTTTATTTGGGAGGACCAGGGTTTGAGGACAGAAGTGATCTCATTTGGGGAGATGTTTTATCAGGATCTCTCTGTGATCAAGCATGTCCTCTTTGCATTGCAATCAGTTATTATCAGATCTTGCTGCTTCTTTTTAATTTCAGGTGGGTTACAAGGATTCTAGTTATTGGCTCTGGCCCACCTGGATCCAATATGACCTCATTTTAACTCAATTACATCTGCAAAGACCACAATTACAAATAAGGTCACATTCACAAGTACCAAGGGTGAGAATGTGAACACGTGTTTTGAGGGGACACAATTCACATCATAGCACCAAAGTACAGGTTTTCTCAAATCTTTCAAATCTCCCACATAGAATCTTGATTGACCTCAGTATAGGGAGCTAAAAAGAACCCACACATGGGGTCCAGCTCTAACAGTCGGGGGTGGAAGAGGGGAAAGGAAGCCCAGGAAATGGTAAGAAAGCCCACAGAGAGTACCAGAAACTCTTGAATTAATGGAGGATAAAGTGAAGAATGAAAAAATGAAAGCAAAACCGCAAAACAGGTAACTTCTTGTGTTTTGGTGGTGGATTGCCTATTTATCCTCCATTCTGTACCCTCCCCTGCATCCACAGGTTGACATAGCTTCATAATCAGAGCCAACCCCTTGACTGTGTCTTGCTTCAGCCAATGGAATGGGGATGAAGTGACCTCCTGTCCATTTCTAAATCATAAGAGTCTGTAAGTGTCTCTGGTTCCCTCTTGAGCCTCTGTCATTGTTGCTGACACAAGAATGAAAAACAGCCAGCAAATCTGCATCAGCTTCTCCACGGACCTACAGTGAAAGGCAGAGCCATCCTGATCCCACAGCCCTAAGCAGAGTCATCCACCAGCTGAAGCTGGTCCATCACCACCTGAACATCAGCAGCATAAAAAAACGTTGGTTTGAGACACTGAGCTTTGGGATGCTGTGTTATGTAGCATCTTCATGGCAGCAACTAAATGACACAACAGCTGTGGACTGAAACTTCAGAAATGTTTTTTTTTTTCAGTTTCCGGAATGCTTACCAGTACAAATAAGGCAATCTAATACGCATGCAACAGTGTACTCGTGAGGTGACTCTAGGGTTAATACACAGCCGCAGTGGAATGTCAATATTAAGGTATAGGGAGAAAAGGAAAATTAGTAGGTCATGTCCAGTTGGAAAAAATGCTGAAAATTAAAACCATGGAAAAGGATGAAGTTTAGTTTTGTTTTTGTTTTAAGATGCCTGTCTTAGTCATCTTGAGCTGCTATAACAAAATACCATAGGCTGGGTGGTTTAAACCACAAAAATTTATTCCTCGCAGTTCTGGAGGCTGGGAAGTCCAAGATCAAGGTTTAGAGAGGGCTTAGTGTCTGGTGAGGGTCCTCCTCCTGGCTTGCAGGTGGCTGCCTTCTTGCTGTGTCCTCACAGGGTGGAGAGAGATCCATTTCTGGTATCTCTTCCTCTTTTATAAGGAGACAAGTTTTATGGGATTAGGACTCCATCCTTAGGACCCCTTTTGGCTTTAATAAATTCCTTAAAGATCCTATCTCCAATACAGTCACAAGGGAGTTAGAGCTTCCATATATGAATTCAGGGGAACACAATTCTGTTCACAGCAAGAATTTAATTAGGGCCCAGGGTTTCTGAATTTTTCTTAAGTAAGATTGTAGAAGAGAAATACTAACAGTAATAATGATAGTTACTTACATTGACAAAATATTTCATATTTTTCACAACTTTATTTCCACAGTAACTAATGTTTTGTACTATGGTGGCAAATAATTACTGCTATTAATGTATAAATGAGGAAGCTCAAATATTTTATAAATGAGACAAATGTGTGATTTACCTGAACTGTAAGAATTATGATGACTTGAGGGCAGAAGTCTAGAAGTCTGAGTACTCAGCCCCAATATTTTTTTTCCTAATGATAATCTTTAAATTCAGAGAAGGGGAAGTTGGGACTTAAAATTACATAAGCCACTTCCATTTGGACATTAGATTTGAGAAGTGCCTCATTTTTCAGGTCGTCTTCAAAACTTGTCATTTTAGAGACAAAGATACCGAGGTGAAAAGAGTTGGATGGGCTTGTTTAAGTCACACGTATATGGAAATGGGCTCCATCTTCCCCAACAAAGAGCCTCCAGCTCAGATATCTTGAGCTGATATAAAGGTAGTGATAACTACTGTTAAATTATCAATTTTCAGTTGCAAATTAGACAGGCTGAAAATAGCACTAACTGAACATTAGTAATGAGTTCACATTGTAATGGAGACAGGCAGGTGAGCCAGGGCTGAAATACTGTGAGCATATAGGAAAATAACCAAAGTTACAAGACTAATTAAACTATGCCCATATCCACAACTCTTCTGAAGTTAAAAACTTATATTGCATTAAAAGTATAGTGTCCATTTATTTCTTTGTACATTGGAAATAACTCTGGACTGAGAAAAACTAAAGTGTGAAAAATTAGGAAGAAAAACATGGAAGAAACATGTTTCAAGAGTAATAATAAAAAAATCTTCACATGGAATACCCTCTCCTAATTTATAATCTTAGAGAAATTCAATATATTTACACATCTAAATCTACATAATTTTCATCCATGCACCCATACTCTGGAAGTTATTACTTAATGTTTGTCTGTAAAAGAGAACATGACACACAGACAAGAGACATAAGATTCAAGAAGGAAGGATCGTGCCAAACAATAGTAGTGAACCAAAGCCCCAGGATGAAGGAGATTCCAGGATGCCAAGTCTACAGAGACGACATTCGGATTGGAGCATGGAGACGATAGCTCTGGGAGAAAGAGCTCCATGGCGGGGAAAACTAAGTGACTGTTAGATGATCTCTTATGAAATGCCACTAGGAGTAAAGAAAACCTCAGAAACATATACGGTAGAGCTGATTAAATATATGGAGAAGCAATGACAATAAATGCATAGATAACTATGTCTGACAGAGCAATGGCAATTATTAATTGCAGTGGGGGAAAAGGTTGTAAAAGGAAAGACATGTAATTATAATATAATAATTGACTTGGTGAATAACATTTACTTAGAAATAATGAAATAAACAGATGCCACTGATTAACTGTAAATGTCAGATAATGACATTAGGAGTAAAGGGAAAATGGTTTTAAAGTACTTTATGAATTTTATTATTAGTTTTCTTTATTTATTTTCTTTTAATTTTATTTTTTATTAGTTTTATTATTGCTGCATAACAAATTACCCCCAGACTCTGTATCTCAAAACAGTGAATATTTATTCTCCTCACACTTCTAGTGGATCAAGAATTTGAGAGCAGCTTAGCTGGATGGGTCTGACTTAGGGCATCTCATGAAGCTATAGTCCAGATGTTGGCCGGGTTGCCATGCCAACATGTCTGAAGACTTGACTGGGCTGGAGGAACTACTTCAAGCTCAGTCACAGGGTGGCTCATAGAAGCCTGGGTTCCTCGCCATGCCAGCCTCTTCTCACAACATGGCAACCAGCTTCTCCTAGGGCAAGTGATCTGAGAGACAGATACAGAGAGAAATGAGAGAGAGACAGAGAGATACTATGATGGAAGCCACAGTGCCTTTGTACGACCTAATCTCCAAAGTTGAACAGTCACTTCTGCTCTACTCCATTTGTCATAAGTGAGTTACAAACTCCAGCCCACACTCTTAAGCCAAGCAAAGAGTCCCTGAGAATCCGTGGACATATTGTTTAAATCCATAGAAGAATTTTTATCAGTTATAAAGAGTGTCAAAAAATAAACTCTAAATTTGATTAATCACAAAAGTAATACAAACCTTTTCTTTTAACATATGAAAGTAAATACTATAAAAATAATTAAAAGAGGTAAAAGTGGTTGTCTCTGGGGAGGATAATTGGGGAGGTAAGGTGGGGAGAAGTCGGAATATTTTTATATTACTGTTTTTACAGCACTTTCATAACTATTTTATTAAACCTTTTAAAATTAAAGGCAAAGAAATAAAGAGAAAATGGGAGCTAGAAAACCCTTGTCACCATGTATCTCAGCATTATTTAATGCCATGTCAATTTACCACCTAAAGCATCCTTGTATGATACTTAGTATCATATGTTCCATTGTTTGAGAATCACAGACCCAAGAAAGAAAAAGAATGATAATAAGATTCCCCTCCCTAACTTATTTTCCTGAAGGTAATGGAAGGAAAGGAAAAGTAAAAGAAGGGAAGAGAAGGACACGAGGTGGGGAGAGGAGAGGGAAGTGGGAGGGCAGTACTTACGCTCTTCTTCAAAGTCACCATATCTGACAGTACCTGGGGAGGTAAGGGAGCATTCATTAAATTCCCAAGGAATCATTATAAATCAATTATCAAGGAACTTGATTAATATGTGTTGAATGAATTAATGCATTTCCAAAGACCTTAACACATAAATGCTGTCAGTTGGCCAATATTATGGATTTTCCCATAAACAAGGTAGATGAAACAATTCCTGTATTCCTAGGGAATATCTTATCTGCAGGCAGTCTTTCTCATTTTTATTTGTTTTGTGCCCATTTTTATGTTTGTCTCAATGGCTCCAAATATTCCTCCAGGTATATATGACTTCTGAAAAGATGTCTGTCCCTCGCTGCGCTGCGCTCTGGAGCTGGCAGCTGACCTTCCCACTAAGGTGGGTCCAAGTGGGCTTGTGTCTCTCCCAGCCTCTTGTCTTGTTCTGTTGAATGCTCTCCCTTCCCTCAAACAACTGTGGTGACCCAGGGCACCCATCTGGAAACATGGCTTACATTTCTCTCTCCTATATGGCCGCACCATTGTCAATATGTTGAGTTTCCCACACCAAGATGTGCCAGATGTTTTTGTATCAGTCAGGATATACATTCAGCGCTGAGTGACAGAAGTGACCTAGCATGGGTTAAACAAGTAGGGAATTTCATTTTCCTCACATAGGAAGTGGTCAGGAAGTAGGCTGTGTTTGTCTGCTTTTCCCTTCCCAAGCAGCCGTCCTAGGATCATGGCCTCCTTGCTCATCATTGTTGCCTCCAGGTTTCAGAGCGGCTGCTCCACCTCTTGCATTGTTACCACATTCCAAAAAGAAGTGGAAGATTCAGGGCAAAATATGTAAGCTGGCCAAGTTTCACGACCACTAAGTAGCTTTCTCAGAAGCCTCACTTCTGTCTCTTGACCAGAAGTGTGTTATCGGAACATCCCTCAATGTAAGGGAGGCTGGGGGATATAACGTGTTTTTTGGGGGGTGGGGGTTGTTGCTGTTTGTTCATTTTGAACCTGGACACGTTGCTGCTGTGGCAGCATTAGGCCAACACCTAAGGAACCACCTGCTGAACCAAGCCCAGGATGCTGACTCAGAACCAGGACTGGAGGTTGTTTTAAGCCACCAAGTCTTGGGATGTATTCTAATGCAGCAAAGGCTAACTGATGTGGCTGCCCTAAATAAATATTTTGCCCATCTATTAGTGACAGAGATGGGAGGGAGATGGGAAGATGGGACACTACTAGTTAGGCAGCTAGCTGTTTCTGCCATGGGATGGCCCAGTATTTCCCAGCTCTGTGGTATTCTGGGGCTCAAAGGAACTGATGGGTTTCTTAATTGATTTTTTTTCAGAAATTCAATACAATGATGACAATTTAACTGTTATTTTAAATTAAACTGAGAGATTCAGGATGCATATTGAGTAGTCATGTATCAGGGGAGCAGAAGAGCTTTCAGGCCCTGTGTCTTCCTAGGTTTCTGCCTCAGAGGAACCCCACTAGTCAGCACGGTATTTTGGGCCAGCATCAGTGTCTTTATTTTTAGTCATATTGTTTAATTCATGCCCAGGTGAGACTGGTATTTTTTTACTTGAAGTATAGTTAGTTTACAATGTTGTGTTAATTTCTGGTGTACAGCAGTGATTCAGTTATATAAATATAAATATAAATATATATATATTTTTTTCTTATCATATTCTTTTTCATCATAGGCTATTACAAGGTATTGAGTATAGATCCCTGTGCTATACAGTAGGACCTTGTTTATCTATTTTATATGCAGTAGTTTGCATTTACAAATCCCAAACTCTCAGTTTATCCCTCTAGCCCCCGCCTTTCCCCTCTGGTAACCGTAAGTTTGTTTTCTATGTCTGTGAGTCTGTTTCTATTTTGTAAATAAGTTCATTTGTGTCATTTTTTTTAAGATTCTACATATAAGTGGTAGCATATGATACTTGTTCTTCTCTGTCTAACTTTCTGACTTACTTCACTTAGTATGATGATCTTTAGGTCCATCCATGTTGCTGCAAATTGCATTATTTTATTCTTTTTTTATGGCTGAGTAGTATTCCATTGTAAAGCCAATCAAAAAATGGGCAGAAGACCTAAACAAACATTTCTCCAATGAGGACATACAAATGGCCAATAGGCATATGAAAAAATGCTTAATAGCACTAATTATTTTAGAAATGCAAATCAAAACTAGAATGAGGTATCACCTCATAACGGTCAGCATGGTCATCATTAAAATGTCCACAAATGATAAATGCTGGAGAGGGTGTGGAGAAAAGGGAACCCTCCTACACTGTTGATGGGAATGTAGTAGGTACAGCCAATATGGAAAACAGTATGCAACTCCTTAAAAAACTAAAAAGAGACTTACTATATGATCCAGCAATCCCACTCCTGGGCATATATCTGGAGGGAACTCTACTTCAAAAAGATATATGCATCCCAATGTTCACTGCAACACTGTTTACAATAGCCAAGGCATGGAAGCAACCTAAATGTCCATTGACAGATGATTAAATAGAGACTGATATTTAGATGGGAGGACAAAGAAACACTAATTGGAAAAGAGTTGAGACACATAAAAATCCCATATAGATCATCTGTGCCAGATCCATAGTCTACAATCACATTATCTAGTTCTCATATAGCTTGGGAGCTTTCCATGGCCCCTCAGGAGCCAATGCTGAAAAGGAAAAAAAATATAGCCATGATTATTATTATATCCAAATTGGAATACTATTTATTGAAATAAAGACTATCCATACTTCCACAGTGTCTTTTGGAAAGAAATACACACAAATATGAGTCAGAAAGCTTTTCTTATATTTACTCATTTTGAAACACAACATGAGAACTGTAAACATAAACCATAAGTTTTTTATGTAAAATACAAGAATCCCAAACATCAGGTCATATAAATTAGTATTTTGTGGTGTCTATATTGAATTCTGTGATATGAATTTTTTATATATATATATAGTTTTATATATAGTCATTACCAAAACTAAACATGGTGCATCTTTAATATTAACTGAATATATATCAATGTGTCTCTCAGTAAATGAGGAACTTTAAAAACAATACTTTATATATAATCTGTTAATACTTCAAATGCAATATATATGCATATATGTGTACATATATATATACATATATTAAGTAACTTTGAGAGCTACCTATAACTCACAGTTACTTAATCTATATCTTACTTCACATTGCTTCTTTAACACAAATGCATGAGGGTAAAAGTGATGGCTCCATGGATAACAGAGAGTATTACCAATAGGACAGCAAAGATGTCGCTAATCAAAGGAATTCTGCATGGAGCCATGTGGCTTCAAGGATGCTGGTGTCTTCTCAGACTCTGCACTGCTTTTCCTAATTCATAAGCTTGATTCTGCATCTGTCTCTTGCCCTTGACCAAGGATGAGGCATTTGCTGAGTTAACCACTGAGGCAGCGGGTTCCCAACTGGCTGCTCCCCAACCGGTCCCAGTTTCCCCAGTCTTGGAAGCCCACTTGCTCCCCAAGTTTCACAGCAATGTGTTTCTCCTTTGTTTCCAGAATGGCCTTTCCTTAGCAAATCCTTGTTGTATTGCAGACTTTCGAGGAGTTGAGGGTAGATTAATTTGGCAAGCATGATTCTGACTAGAATTTATTTCCAATAAGCTGTGACATCTGATAAAGAGGAACTAATCTGATGGAGAACTGCTGAAATTTTCAGAGGTTATCCAGGACAAAAAGTAATGAAAAGCATCTTCTCAATTTGACCAGAGGGGTGACGGAAATCTGGAGCTTCAGATTCTGACGTTCTCAGTCAAAGGCCCATTTAAAATTAATGAGCATCAAACAACGATGCTCTGTACAGATGCAGAAGAGCTTTCAAATGAGGAACTCCACGTGCTTCCTATCTAAGTGCTGACCTGATACGTGATGGCTCTGTTCTGGGAACATCCCCATCTGCAGCAGGCCTGGTTTCCTATTTTAGTACTGGGCACTAGGGCAGAGAGGAGTCACGTGCCTGCCCCAAGCTTCCCACAAGGTTGTGAAGAATAACTAATGAAGGACCAGCCCTCAAACCTATTTTCAACTCACTTGATATAATTGCATTTTCCAGATACACAGCTGAGATTTTCCAAATAACAATAGATATACGCTCTTCAGCTAATTGGCTATTGTTTTAACTATTATTATTATTGGTTAAAAATAATGCTGCAAACTACCAGTACTGCACATTACTACTCTGTAACCACCTCCAAATGCACTTGATTATAATTATTGTTTTTTTAAATTGAAGTATAGTCAATTACAATGTGTCAGTTTCTGGTGTACAGCATACTGTTTCAGTCATACATATATACATACATTTGTTTTCATATTCTTTTTCATTATAGGTTATTATAAGATATTGAATATAGTTCCCTGTGCTATACAAAAGAATTTTTTTTAATATATTTTATATATGGTAGTATTTGCACATCTCAAACTCCCAATTTATCCCTTTTCACCCTTTTTCCCCCTGGTTACCACAAATATGTTTACTATGTCTGCAAGTCTGTTTCTGCTTTGTAGATAAATTCATTAGTGTCTTCTTTTTTCTTTTCTTTTTTTTCCACACTATTATTATTAACAGCAGAGTATTACTATGATTGCACAGTTTTAAGGTTCTACAACCTGGAATTCAGTCTGCCAGTGTTTAGATCTTTTTTTTTCCATTTCCTGACTATGAATTTAAGCCAGTTACTAAGCCTTTCTCAACTGGTAATCTCACCTAGAAAATGAGCATCATACTTGTTTTGTGATCATTAAGGAGTATTATAGACATTTTTCAAAATTATTTCTTTGGGCATGCAATGGGGTTGCACTTCCCCATCTCACCTGAAGGTAGGTGTGGTCTTGTGACTTGCGCTTGTGAGTGGAAGTGATTAGTATATCTTCCAGGCAGACACTTTAAGAAGCAATGAATAACTTGCCATGTCCCCTGTCCCACATCCATTTGCCATCATAGTGTAGGGTTGTCACCTGAGTCCCTGGGTGACTATGTGGACAGAATCCTCAAACAATGCATGATAGGCATGAACCATGATTGACAAGTAAATCTTAGTTGGTTTAAGCACTTGAGATTTTGTATTATTTGTTTTTACAACGTAATCTAGCCTATTCGTGATCTAGCTGCAGAATAACCCAGCCAGTCAGGGTTGGTTGAGTTATGCTGCTGTAACATGCAGTCCCATGATGACATTATGTATCTTCTGCTGTGTGTCCATCATGAGCTGACTGGGTCCTCTTCTCCATGCCATCTTCACTCAGGAACCCAGGCAGACAGAACAGCTGGCATCTTAAAACTTCTGGTTGTCATGGCAGAGAGAAAGAGCATGGAAAACCACGTGCTGGCTCATAACACTTCTTCCTGCAGATAATGCACAGCACAGTTGCACACATCTTGAGGGCCCCACCTAACCGAAAGATTGCAGAGAACAGCAATCCTACCTCTGCTTTGGAGAACCAAGCACTGTAAGCAATATATTGGTGAACAGCATAACACATTAGTTACAAATCTTACATCTTTTCTCCATTTTCTACATCCTTTAACATGCGTATTACCTATAATTTTACCAATTTAAAATTGTATGTGTTCATATGTAAACTACCTGGATACAGAAAGTCATTTCTAAGCAATTTACATCTTAGTTCTAGGCTTGAAAAATACTTGATCAAATCTCTCCAGGTGGAATTGTGTGTGTGTGTGTGTGTGTGTATGTGTGTGTGTGCGTGTGTGTGAGAGAGAGAGAGAGAGAGAACTGAACAACTTCTATTAACTTGTATAGAAAGTATTCATTTAGAAAGAAGAAAAAAATTATGGGCTTCATCCTCTAGGATACTTAGTTATAATGGCCCTTTTGGAAAATATTATGCATTGGGCATCCTTTACATTGGGTTCAAGGGCATTCAAAGGGGCATCAACTAAAGTTCTCCAATTTTCACTTTCCTTCATTCTAGTTTATCCAAAAAATGCTCATTGTGATTATGTTATAATGCAAGTTATAATCATTTGTGTATTGCCTGCCATGTATACCTCATTACAGCTCTGCAAAGAAATAACTGTACAAATTATTAAATTTGCAAGATTGACTTAATTGAAGTTTGGCTTAATTTCAAATCCAAATTGTATTTATGCATCCTCAAACTTATTAGTTGGTTATATGTGTCACATTGACTATTAATTTGATTTTTTTTAAATAGAAGAGAAATAGAAGGAATACTGTTCCCTGATACCATCACCCTGATACCATCCCTGTTCCCTTTTCTCATTTTGATGATGAATCCATCCAGTGTTTGTACGCATTCCCATATGTAACCATTCATCTGGAACTTTCCATCCTGTGACTGTGATGCCTACACACAGAACTCTAAACCAGCTGAAAGCACCAGCTTGCCTGCATAGAAAATTGAAGTCTGCTCTCTAGAAAGTAGCAGGGACAAGCAGGACATGAGGATCAATGAAGATTAATGGTGTATTGCTTGATACAAATGAAAAGGGACAGAGGAAATGCAGTCTCTTGGGGTTTATCAGGGGCTTATCAGGGTCCAGACTCTTGTTCTAAAATCCAGCTCCAGTACTTTTGCTCCAAGATGCAGATGTGTCCCCTGCTGGCTGGCAGTGCGGGAGGCACATGTATGGTGGAGTTTGGTGGAGTTAACAGAAGGGACCAGAAGCCGCCATACCAGTATTTGACAAGGTCTCGTAATGATCGTCATGCATTAGTGGCAAGAAACCTGTGCATACTTCCAAAAAATCTTTGGGCCAGAGTTCACAACTGGTCTCCTGTGTCTTTGTCAGTGAATATGTTTCATTTTTGACTTTGCTACTGGGAAGCTCAGAATTGAATCTGTAATACTGTTTAAACATTTTTGCAGAACTGAAAACATTTTGGGGTGCTGTTCAGCCTTGGCTTTGCTTTATCTAACCTTATACACTATCTTCTGTTAATTATTTCAAGATATTTTATGGAAGCATTCAGGGAATGAAAATGAATGTATGAATTAATTCATTTTCATTCTTATGGCCACATACCAATCTTCAAAGTTATGGTGATGAGACAAAGACTTATCAGAGGCTAAAATACTCCATAAGCTGGAGGATATAGAAACCTATGGCTATTGAGGAAGTCGTGGAAATGGAATCTAGTTGGATTGACTGGTGGAAAATCTCAGAGATATATTAACCTGGAAATGTATTTGTTTTTCAAAGAAATAGTAGGCTGTATGGTGTAGAAAATTTTTCTCTTCTAGAGGGAAAAGAACAGGCCAATTTACTTAGGGAAAAAAAAACAGATTGGAATATAAGTCAGAAAATGTCTTCAGCATCAGCTTTGAAACTGGAAGCCAGTGCTTCATTGTGAGGGGAAAAGGGGAGATGTTACCGCTGTTAGTGAACTCCTTGCATATCTTAGGCTGCCCACAGTCTCTGGGGTTCTGGTGCAGCATGGCTCTGTGTCTCATCCTGAGTAAGCTACGCTGCAGTGGGGTGGAAAAAATAGGTTGTTATCTGCAGCCATTGTGGCCATGGAGTTAAGTCCCTGGAGCTGGCATTCCATCTGCCTATTAGTCTACTGTTGGTGGACAGTGAGTCCATAGAGGGAGCCAAAGGCACTCTGAAGAATGCTCCTTGGAGACAGGGCACAGGCCAGAAGCTCTGATTGGGGACCAGTAGCCGGGTGGTTTGTAGACAAAGAAAATATTTTTAATAGACTAAGTGGCCATGACTGGAACAAAGTATATGTGTGTGTGTGTCTTGGTGGAGCTCCAAACCAAGGTGAAGCTGTGATTATGGGAGGTGGGCAGAGCTGTAACAGAGTCTCTGTGATGACATCCAAGCATGTTTGGTCAGGAGACAGCATAGCAACTCTAGGTCCAACCATTTACTAAAGCACTTTACATATATTAACTCACATAATATTTTTAGGTCTGTGATTGAGGTGATATTATAACCACTTTACAGAAGAGAGAATTGAGACGTTAAACACTGAGATAACTTTCCCACAGTCACTCGACTTGTAAGCCCAGTAACTCAGGCCATGGGACTTTCGACTTAGCCACTGCACACCATCAGCGTTGCTGTTCTGAATCCCTGCTCAGAATGGCACCAGTGCCCATGCACCTGCTATCAGAATATACTCAGAGGCACAGCGTTAGGAAGCTCCACCAGCAGAAGACATGGGCTGTGCTCACATAAGCCTCTCTTCCCCTCTCCACTGTCACTTAACGCCTAGGCCGGCCCTACCTTTGAGCTTGGCTTGCAAATACAGAATGAATTCCCTTTTCTGAAAAACAAATTCATTGATGGATGCTTACTGCCTTCACCTTCTATCTAACTAGCCTATGAGGAAAAGGTTCCTTCACTTGGACATCTCAAGGAGCAGAGATTGGGTCTTGATTTTTTATTTAGGTTGACCCATTTCCTCTGCCATCACCATCTTGGCAACAAGGATGCCATCTTTGCCAAGCTTCTAAAAAATAGCAGACTCTCTTTTAACCTGTTGCCAGGAAAATGGGCCTCCTTCTGACCCCAGATGTGTATAATGCAGGGAGGAGTTCAAGTGATCCTCCGCAAGACAAAGTAAGCCTGTCTCCCCCAGTTAAAACAAAATTCAGTCAAAAGCTGCATCCAGTTCAGGGAGAAGCTCTCAGAAATTGGACTCATTAGTGCCCATAAGTCCTGACAGCACCTCCAATTATCTCATGACTCTTAGAGCCTTGCTTTTGTCACAGATCATGACCAGACAGCTGCCTTTTTAGCAGGGGACAGTCCCTCTGTAATAACTGGCCGCACAGACTGCTAGCAGTGGCACTCCTCCTGCCTCTGATCTGCACTACGCTCCAATTACCATTGACAAGATATCAGAAGATAATCTATTTTCGGGCAAGAATATTGAAAGCTTCAACTCTGCTGTTTGAAAAGGGTAAAGGACAGAAAATGTTACATCTTACCCAATCAGATAACTTTACTCAAGTAAACAATTGAGGTGCAAGTATGGGAAAAATGTAAAGAAAGAAGAAAATAAGACAGCAGTGCCCCTAATTGCTTCCTAGATACTCTGTCTCTCTCTTTAAAATTACACTAGATCTGTCTCTTCCCCTATGTTTACTTTCAATTGTCTTTATCTTCCTCAGGATTTAAGACAGCAATTAACACCTATAACAGAAATTTAAGGGATGTCAGTTACCTAGGAATTCTAACAGCAATTAAAAATGTTACCAGGAGAAATTTAAATTCCAACTGAAGAATTTAAAAATCTTCAGTGACATTTTAAGGTTCAACTTTTCCCAGCTCTCATGGGTGATGCTTTGTGCATAGAGAGACCTTTTTAAGTAAATGTCACATAGGACAAGGAGGGCTCACCTGCTTAGAGCAAACTGGACAGCTTTTCAGAGGCTCCAGGCCACAGCACCGGGCTCTCAAAAGGATGAGGATTTATATATGGTCCACGCCTGGAGGACTGTATCAGTCTGGATTCAGTCAGGAAAACAGCCACAATGGGTAATATGAAATGAGGGCTTTACTCTGGGAATGAGATCTGATGCAAATGTGTCCAGGCTGGTGAAGCACGGATCTGGAGGAGGACTCGGAGAAGCAGGGAATAAACTGCTAACTGGTGTGACTGCACCTCTGGTGTGATGACATCAGAACTTGAGGGAACGTTCTGTAGCCAAAGTTCAGGTCATCAGTCATCGGGTGGGATCCTAAGAGAAAGAGTCCACAGAGGGGTCTATGGGAAGCTGTTGCTCTTGTTTAGATCTTACCTGCATAGCCAAGCATCTGGTGGTGGGCCTGGGGCAGGAGTGAGGAGGAGGAGCGGGACCAGGGGCTGAGGAGATGGGGACGAGCTGGATCAGCCAGACGCTTCTGGCCCACCCACTGCTGTATCTCACCACCCTGTCCTTTGGTGAGTAAGGGCTTCTGTTTTATTTCCTCTTTGTCTCATGCAAGTTCTTCTTTGTTCAGCTCTAACTGGGATCAAATACAGAAGGGATTCTTGAAACCATGGTTCCTTGCATGAGCCGAGTTGATGTAACACGATCCTGCCCTCTGACTATACAGTAGCTCATTTACTGCAAGCTATCTGGCTATATATTATTTCAATAAACATGTCCTGAGTACTCATCTCGATGCTGAGCATTAGCATATCACAAAAAGCATGTTTGTGACCTTTAAATAGCTCATAGTCTAGTTGGCAGAGAGAGAGATGTGTGAATAAAAACAAAAATCCAGTGAAAGCAATGTGATAAAAGCAGTATTTGTTAGGAAAAAAAGTATTTAGGACTGTGAAGGAACAGACACTGAGGGAGTCAGAGAAGGCTTTCATTGGGTATAAAATGGTATTTAATCCAACCCAGCAATTCAGCTTCTAGGCATCTACCTAAAAGAAATTAAAAGATGTACAAATAAAGACTTACATACAACAGCATCAGAAATAAAAATACCAAACTGAAAACAATTCAAATGTCCATCAGGTGGTAAATGGAAAAATACCACTTAGTATATGCACACAATTGAGTACTATGCATCCATCAAAAGGAGCAAAATACTGACACATGTAACAATGCAGGTCAACTTCAAAATCATTACACCAAATGATAAATGAAGATTTGTGCTTGCCTGGGGCTGGGAGCATAGACTGACTGCATGCGGGAATGAGGGGAGTTTGGGGGTTGGGAGGAGTGTTCTTACATAATTGTATAAATGTACTAAAAACCATTGAACTATATGCTTATGATGAGTGAGTTGTGCAATATGTAAGTTAAACCACAACAGTGGTAGCTAATGGTGAAAAAGAATGTGACAATGAATATATGTATGTTTATGTATAACTGAAAAATTGTGCTCTACACTGGAAATTGACACAATATTGTACACTGACTATAACTCAATAAAATAAAATAAAATTGTTTTTTGTTGTTGAAACCTAGTATAGTTCATTGTTGATAGAAAATATCTGTACACAAATCACTATTTTACATTTGTTAAGATGTGATTAATATCTTAGTATGTGGACACTTTTTGTAATTATTACATGGGTGCTTGGAAAAAAAATTTGTTTTTTCCGGTTACTGAATTCACAATTCTGTATTTCTCCATTAGTCTAAGCTTGTTAACTGGGTTGTTTGAATCCAATATTCTTATTCTTGACCATATTTCTTTGTGTTTGACCTTGTACCACCAGGCTATATAACTCTAGGGGAATCACTTACACAGAAGAGTGTTCTCAAACAGTCTTGGCATCAGAATCATCCACGAAGTTTTTAAAAACGCAAATACTTGTGAAAAAAATTACTGTTTTCTCACTTGGCAGGTCATGGCAATAACACTAAAGTGATAAATATATCCCAAACACACTTTTTGTGAATTCTTTGAATTCTGGTTCTAGTATTTGGAGACCCACTATATTAGTTAGGCTAATGCTGGTGGCTGTAACAGATAAATTCCAATGTCTCAGCAACTTAAAATAATAAAAGTGTATTTCTTATTGTTGTAAGTCATAGTGGATGATCCCCATTGGTAGTCAGCTCTCCTTCAGGGACCCAGATCCTTTCATCTTGTGATTCTTCTATTTCTAACGTAGATTCTAAGATTGTGTTCATTGAAATCAAGTCAAGGGAAGATGAAGAGAGCGTGGAGGAACTTGTGCTGGTGGTGGTAGTGATGGTAGTGGTGATGGTGGTGCTGATGGTGGTGGGGCTGGAAGTGACAAGCCTCACTTCCACTCACTTTCAGTTGGCTAAGCCTCCATCTTACTGCTACAACTGAAGGCAATTAATTCTGGGAATGTAGTCCAGCAGTGTGCCTGGGACAAAGAGGAAACAGACTTGATGAAATCCCACCAGCCAGGTGCACTTCCCTTCTTCTCTTTTTACTTGCTTGTTGGAGGTTTACAGCTGTTGCACAGAGACACACTGGGCAGTTTCTAGGATGTTGTTTCCAGTGACTGACTGATGCTAAAGAGAGAGTACTGGCCATAGGCATGGCAAGGTTGATTGCACAATACATTTTTTGCTGCATCATTATGCATAGCTCTTATCTTTATCTGAAATGGACTGCAGAAATCCAGGAGCAAGATTTCACCAATACCTGAACTGTTCTGTATTATCAATGAGATGTTGGCTGAAACTACAAGCATCATCTCTCTCTGACACTTCTTTTTTCTTTAGGGACTTGGGCGTTAGCGTATTAGTGCTACTCTTTAACAACTGGGAGAAATGAGTGAGCTTAGCCTTCGAAGGGACCTGTTTGCCATGATGGAGCAGGCGTGGTGATGGCAGAACTGAGCAAAATCCCAGTCTGGGCAAAAGGATGGCTGTTATTTACAGAGCAGATCGATGCAACCACATACGTTATCAATATTCCTGCTAATTAGAGTTTTCCACCAGGGGACCACTGGGAGAAGTCATAAAAACAATGGTGCCCTCTTTGTTGACAGACCCTAACCTATTTCATGCTCAGCTCTACTAATTCCCTGCCTCATAAAGAAATTATCTAAGAGGGTTTATTAAAGCTTTCAGCATCCTCATAAAATAGTCCTAGTGTGGTGGGAAGAGGATATTGATGGATTGTCCATTATCAGCTGTGCGTGGGATTGTGAAAAAGAGCTGGATGTTTGTTGCATCTTCATGATGGAAGAGCAGAGGTGCTTAATTACACTGAAGCACTATTATCCCAGAAGCTCTTCTGTTATCACTATAAATGCTTGAGATCCTTAGGATGAACTGTCCTGACGTGATGGGGTAATTGACTGGAAAGGAACATTGAAAACTGGCTCTGCTTGTACATTTGTACCCGTCTTAGGATCCCAAATGTTCCTGCCTAAAACCTGAGCCTGTCCATCCAGCCTCAGCCCTGTGTGATCAGGTCCCACCTCCCTTCCCAACCTCACCCACCTTCCCTTCAATCACTGCAGCCCTGCCACCCTGGCCTTTTCTGTGTCTCTGAAGCAGAACTAAGGGTAGTCTGCCCCAGTGCATTTTGTACTTGCTGTTCTCACCACCCAGAGTCTCTTCCCCTCATAAATTCACAAGACTGGCTCTTCTTTACCTCTGAGTTTTCAGCTGAAATGTCACCTCCTCAAGGAGCCCTTTCCTCACTATTCAATATAACATTATCCACTGCCCCCATTACATTGTCCAGTCTTATTTCCTTCATAATAGTTTATCATCCCAATGCTAACTTAATTTCTCTCCCTGCTTATTGTCTCCCCCAAAAGAATGTTTGTCTCATAAGGGCAGAGATCTTTTCCTGCCTTGTTCACCATTATTCCTAGAACCCAGACAGAGCTGGGTATGTAGAAGTATGGAAATAGACAAAGACCATGCAAATGAGAATGAGCAAAGGCTGTTTATTCAGAGCTTGTTAGAGCAAGGGAGTCAGGCTCCATCATTTGCATTTGGCAGAGACTCAAAAGCAGGTAGAAGAGTGGGAAGACTTGATGGTAGGGAAAAAAAAAAAAACCAAAAAACCCAGAAGGCACCCAGATGTGCCCAACCGACACTGTTGGCAGGGGGAAGCTACAGGTGAGTTAACGAGAAGTGGAGCATCCCTTGCGATGCGATGTTGGGGCATATTTGGCTTTCTCCAGCTGCTCCCAAGCTGGAAATAGGGGGCAAAAACTAGGAAAGCTGTCAGTTTTTGATCAAGTCCTGCATATTTGGGGCTGATTGCTCAGAGGTTGTGTTTGGCTTCCTGGGCTGTTTGCTGTGGGCTGTGGGTCGGAGTTTTCCTGTATGATCTGGTCATCGTCTTTTAGTGTCTTCAGTCTGTCAGAAGCAACTCAATGTAAGTTTATTCCGTGGAGGCTTTCGCTGCATCTTCTGAGGCTTTGGTTTTGCACTTGGCATTCATTTCCTTACCAATTCGGACACCGTCCTCTCTTTTTCCCAGCAATGTCTCTACTTTCTCTGTGGCTTCATCTCAACATGAGACTGATTGTTTATCTCAAATGGCTATTTATTCTTAGGGCTCCCACAGCAGGTCACACCCACATGCCTGCCTGTGTCACCCCATTGTCCTCTGAATGGGGAATATCCCCAGGCACTGGTCCATCTCCAATCTCTATTTCTAGCCCTTCCTACTTATTTAATACCCCAGATTTCATTTTCAACATCTATCCTCTTTTAGTCCTTCTCCACTGGGACCCCCTCTGCCAAATTCTTACATCCCTGCTATGCATGGAATTTCTTTACTTTCTTTTTTTTAGTTGTTGGGACTTCATACACTCTGGGTCTTTTCTGTTATGTTCAGACCACACCACTGTGTCTGGCCTCTTCTGTAATGCAATCCCTTTTCTCCATCTCTCGCTTCTATCTCAGCAAGTATTTCTGAGAATATCCAGATTCTGAGTTAACTCCAAGGGCCGACCTGTTTTCTACCCTGGTCTCTTACCACCAAAAATAAAACTGTCTCGTAAGGGACATAAATGGAGGTGGGCATACTTCCCACTAACTTCCTTTTGATGTTTGAGATTCCGTGACTGTATCAGATGTTAGCGCAGCGAGAGGTCTTCTTGTCACTCATCAAAGCCTTCCTTCCTCAGAGACCATCCCTCTCACAGCCGAGCTGAAGCAGAACTGAGCAAGAGAATCGCTACACTGACAGCAAAATGCTTTAAAAAAGAAAAAAGAAAAGAAAACATGCAAGAAGGGCTTACAGTTCCTCCTAGCACTCCTTACCCCCCAGGTTTAGATGGCTCATTGCCACGGTTGGCTGATTAGCTAAGCATTACTTAGTCGTAATTATCCTGATGTAAACGGTGTTTACGATCTCTCTTTTCCTCTTTAGGAGGTGAGGACTTGGAGCACAGAAGTGAAGTCTGATATAGTTTATTTATGGAACCAAGTCAGGGCTGGCTCACCGCGAGCACTTAAATGCTATTGATAAATAATGCACACAGTGGAGCTCTGGTTTGGATTTAAATTAAACCTGGAGTTCAAACACGCTCTCCCTCTGGTTAGATCTGCTTTGTATCCTAGCAAAACGCATCCGTGAAGTTCTATCTAAGTGACTAGAGGAATGAGAAACAGCCCCAGAGAAATAAAGTTTGTGACTTCCGAGCTGCTGAGAATCTTTGTCCTAGAAATGTGCATTTTCAGCTTGATACCAGGCCTTGTGGCAGGCACGGCATTTGCCTTTTCACAGCCGATTTGGAAATGCAAAGACGGCTTCATAGAAGAGGCTGATTATAGCATTCTAGGCATCGAGTGTGCAGTTTTATAGCTGGCAGATCAGAGAGGGTGATGTGCTAGCTAGACTATGAGGAAGATGCTGTAATCCCTACCCTCGATGAGTTTACAGTTCGTTACACGTCAAGTTCCACGAACCTTAAAAAAGAACCCCCAGGGTCTGTCTTTCCAGACCTTTTACTGTCTTCTCTCTCACCTCTCCTGAGCTTCCCATTTATGATCTAGCAATATCCATCACATATAAATGCTATGTCTTCCTTTCCTGCCTTTATTTCTATCATCAGTTCCACCAGGCATGCTCTGTCTCTTTTCCTTCTTTCTCTGAGTGACTCCTACTCAGCCTGTAAGCTGCAGCTGGGCGTACCATCCTCCAGGAAGACTCAGACTGAGTTGAGTGCATCTCTCTTGGTATCCGGATCATTCTGTGAATGGGGCCATAGTGATCCTTAGCTCACTGTGCTGCTAGTATTCTTTTTTTGCTTGTCTTCTCTGGCCCATGGGATCCTCATGGGTGAGAATTTCCTCTTATTCATCGTGGGGCACCAGAACCTGGTGCAGGACTCAGTCACTGGAGACTTAACATGAACACGATGAAGGAGTGAACTGCTGGCTCTGGTGGTTGCTTCTATAGGAGTCCACGTACTCTCATGGGTCCACATATCCATAAGATGTCTTCCTTTAAGGTCAGAATTGCCTGGGATAAAAATGTATTCATTGGCAATTTGGTTAGTATCTGGGAGTCCTTATTCACTGATGGTATTGGGGAAGACAATCAGAATTTTGCTTTTAGAGAGTTAATTTCTTGGATTATAACATTGACTTAGGTGACATAAGACTGGGATTGGGGTGATCAATAAGAGATGATAGGGTTCTTAAGTATCATTGGGACTATAGAATTAGAAAAATAAGAGAACAGAATAAAGAGTAAGCAGACACATAAACTATATATAACATATATGTGCAATAAACGTAAATAGAATATGAAAGGATAAATTATTTTTATCTTTGTATTATCTGTTTGTATCTTTTGGTGACTTTCCTGTAGTTTTTTTTTTTTTTTTTTTCTTTTTGATGGTTAAGTACTTGTAGTATATTAAGGATGCTCTCTCTCCCTTCTTTATATGTTTGCAAACATTTCCTAGATTATTTACCTTTTAATTTTACTTGTGATTTTTAAACATACATTCTAGCATGTAAAGTCAAGTCCTTGGTGTTTAATAACCCACCTTGCATGAAACTTCAGGAGGAATTCTTCATTGCTATGTGGTCTGAGTTAAGGAATTTGCTTTAACTTGAGAAAGAGGAAACTTGGGGAGCCAGGATGGGCAAGAGAGGAGGAGGCTCATGAGGTGCCTTTGATCGTTGGTTAGACTACAGGTATTTTCCCATGTTAGGGAAATATTATTTTTACCAATAAATCACAACAGTTTCTGTCCTGAAGGAGGGCTAGATTGTACTGATTTTTCCCCAGTGTACATTAAGCTGATAATATACATTTCTTTTTCACTTCTCTGATCTATTGATATATTTCATCAAAGGTTTCCTAATAACAAGAAATGCTGTATTCTTGGGATAAACTCTACTTTATCAAGGAGAAGGGTTTTCAAAATATAACATGGGATTTAATTGGCTGATATTTCATTTGGTTTTCTTGGCATCAATATTTGTGAGTGACATTAGCTAACGAGTGTTTCCAAAATTGGTATTTTGTGGCAACAAATATTAAGTGGATCTTTTTTAAAAAAACAATGTTTCAGGCTCAGTTAGGTATAAGAAATATATACTGTCTGTTAGAGGTCTGAAATGAACAATTTTGTAGATAAGAATTTTGATGAATATTTTTGTAACTTGGAGTTTTTCAAAATTATTAGAAGATTTTTTTTTTTTCTATAACAGTTTTGTTCAAACAAGCATTAACAGAGCTCAGGCTGCAATGATTAAAAGATAGACATAGTCCAAGTAATGTGGAATCAATCGGGTAGAGGATGTAGGCAAGTAAATAGGCGATTATGATACATTTTGATAAATGTTACAATAAGGGAGGCCAGGTGCTGTGGGAGCACAGAATTTCCTGCCCAGATTTGGTGTGTTTGTGTGTGTGTGTGTGTGTGTGTGTGTGAGTGTGTGTGTGTGTGTGTGTGTGTGTGTCTGTCTGTCTAGGGAGGTTTAGGGGAAGTTAATGTAGGAGTCTAAAAAACAGTGAAGCTTAAACTAATTATTATTCCATGGTTATAGTGCAGCTAGGAAACATCCTTTTGAAAAAAAGCCTGCTCAAAGTGTTGGCTGTGTAAGGTTTTGATGTAAAGGTTACTTACGCTTGTTTATTAAAAGGGAAAGATATGTGTGGTTTTTAAAAAATTTTGCAGATACAGATTACATAAAAATTATGTTTCCTTAAAGTATAAATATATTTGACCAGTTTTCTGGTCAACTCTGGCAATTTATATTTCTTTCCAGAAGATTTTAAGTTTTCTAAAGAAGTTTCTTTTTAATATCACACACATTACACAGCATTGTCTTACAGGTTTCAGTATCACTCTATCTATCCATTGTTATAATGCTCTTTTATGTTAAATAGTATTTACTTGTATGTTTTCTCTTGTATTTCTTAAGGATTATAGTAAATGTAGAGTAACTACCACATACTGAGTACTTAAAAACAAGATGTCAGGCATGGGAGGATAATTGGATTCACACAATTGTCTCCCTATGAAAGAAGTATTATCATTATTGCCATTTTTGAGATACAGACTCTGAGGATCAGGTAGGTTAAGCAACTTATCTGATGCCACACAGCTGTGTAAGTGGTTGAGTGAGAATTCACACCTAGAAACACATGAACTTAGGGATATTTCTACAGTATCTCAAGTTCATAAGGTTTCCCAGTATTTTCCACTGTTGGAGGAGGTCACTGAGAAGACGTAACCTCCCATTGACCTGCAAGCTGGACCCAGGTGATTAATCAGAGGCTCCTCACTGCGCCCTTGTCCTTGAAATACACATTCCGTTCTGCCCTCTCTTCCTACCGTGGGAGTCATTTTGGTGGATGCAGCCTTGAGAGAGCAATGTATTTTTGAGACGATCTGGGTGAACACATAACTGAACCCTGTCAAAACCTCCATATAAAGGAATCTTTTACAATTCTGGTGGCAGATGTCAAGATCTACTCATCTTATGATACCCAAGGCAAGTGTCCTCTGGCATGTAAGTTCCCAGGCTTATTAACTCTGCCACCCACAAATCTGCAGGGCACCACCTCTTTCCTGGGTCTCTCCTTGCCCTCTGTGTATGGGGGCTGGTTTTTGAACCAACATCCACACATACACAAGTAACCTAGCTCTAGAATGTATCTATTAATCTCCTTTTTCCTTCTCAAACCCATTAATCACTATTTTAAGTTCTGTTTTTTCCTTCTACTTTTCATCATATTTTCATTTTTATTAATTATTTCCTTCATTTTACTCTTTCTCTGTGATCATCAAAACCAGTAAAGGTTTGACTGTATAACAGAGTACAAGTTGTAGTGTTCCATATATTTGCATCTGAAATATTCTCATGTTTTCTATAAACTAAATGTTGTCTACTTGAAATATTTATTTTCTCTGTGAACCAGTAATTACTTAGAAGCACATAGAACATTACTTCTAAGAACTGAGGTTTTTCGTTTCTTTCTTTAACACTTTCCAGTTTTATTGAATAATGGTAAAAGAATGTGATTTGTACTTTTTCTATTCTTTTGAATCTGTTGAGTTTGATTTTCTGTTAGGTTTGGTTTGTTTATTTAAATAGCTGTTGTAGTCTTGTCTATGATATTGGGTATGGTCAAATTTTTCACTAAATCTAAAAATATTTCCCGTTCAAAAAGGAAAATTTACCTCTTTATATTGCTTAAAAAAAAACTAATACTTGGCTCAATTTTTTTTGTGCTTGTTGAATTTGCCTTATTTTCTTTTGACTGTCCTTTTAACTATATTTTATTTGTTACTTTCATTTAGTGGTTATTTAAAAAATTGACATATTGTCTTAAATTATACCTGTGGATGACTTTAACCTTATAAATCTTTTTCTTATCAGAAAGATTGACTCTCTTTTGTCTGTATGTGGAAAAAGGAACATGACATGTGTTTCAGGTTCTCTCCTCTCCCCAGCATACAGCCTTTTAAAATTGTTGAAGACTAAGACTGTTACTAATTAATTACCTCTTTTTTTTTCTTTGACCAAAAGCTTTCATCTTCAGGAATTGTTTAGCTTTTATACTTAATTTTGGAACATTATTTACAGTTTTTATTTAACTAAAATATTTAAATCGTTTCAACATTCATCATAACTTGTATCCTGGGGTTGGATTCGGAAGTTTTCTTAGTAATATTCTGAAGATCGTTTCAGACATGTTATATTTTCTGTCATTCAGAGCTGAGAATGTATCCCTGAAAATATCATGCTTTAGTAATACAATTTTGCTGAGTATGCAATACAGAAACCACAAGTGTTTGCCATTGGAGACATATAGACATTGTTTTACTAATCTGATAACACAAATATTGTAGAGATGTGTAACACCAATCCGTTTGCTTTTGTTGATGGATTTTACCCTCCCTGAATGTTCCAGTTTTTCAGTTATCTTTATTCTACAAAATAAACATTCAGAGTTGGTCTACATGTAGGTTCTTTTGAGTTCTCCTAGAAATCAAAGAGGCCTTTTTATATGTATGGACTTTTATGTCAGAACCTGCTTTATGTCAGAAAAAAATTTTCTTCCTTTATAGTTGAGATTATTTTATTTGTTCTGATGCTCTATATTCTGTCCTAGGAACACCTATAATTCTTTGCTTGAATTTGTTTTCTCTACATATATTCATGTTTTCCTCATATTTTTATCTTTATTTGATTTTCCTCTTCATTCCGAGATAGGCTTTTTAAACTTAATCCAGTAAACAGAGCTTTGGTTTTTTTTTTTTTTTTTTTTTTGCAGTGACTATTAAGTCCTTTACTGATTTCCATTTTAACTGTATGAATTGAATTTTCCATTTTCATTTGTTTTTAAATTTTATTTCAGGTAGCCTTTCTAGGATCTCTTTTGATCTCCCTTTTTGTACTTATTTTCCTAGCTCTGGTTTATTGATACTTCCCTTCTTCTTGAAAAAAAATGAAGATACATCTATATTCCAAATTTCATTGTGGATTGTAGATTTTCTTTTAGATATACACCTTTCTGAAACATTTTATACCTTATATGTTAAAGGAAAAAGAGAAGTATATTAGTGTTTTCAGATTAACTGTCCTTGAATGAAGAGTTCAAGAGTTTACTAATTTAAAAAGTGATTGACTCATTATGGCCTGCTCTCCCCATCCATAAAATATAGCCAGAGATTATTGATTCAGACACTTCTCTCTCTCTCCCAAGTTACTTCTACTGCCATGGCTTATCCTGAAGGTCTTCTGTTTCCACCCAGACTTCCAAAGCTTATCTTTCTGTAATTAAACATTTCAGGACACACCCATCTCTAAACCTCCCATTTTCCCTTCTTTGCAATGCATCCTGGGAGCTGTAGTCTCCTAAGGAGGCAAAAAGTGAGAAGCTGATGGGGCCGGAGGTTGGAAGGAGGGCGCTCAGGACAGCTCAGGAAGTGATTTCTTAGCTTTTGGGACATGGTTGTTGGTGCAGCTCCTTCATCTGGAATGTAGTGAGGAGGAATAAGTCTTCTGCCTCCTTGGGGCCTGATTTGAATTTTTTCTGGGTACAGAGTACTGTCTAGTTTGAGAACGCCCCTATCCCAGCCCCCATCACTGTTGTCAGTGACATTCCTGTCCGGCTCGTATCATCTTCTCTTAACTTTTCATTCCTTTGTTATTGTCATTTTTTTTTGTCTTTCTGTTAACTTGTTTATATCCTTGGATGTGCTTATAAAGGCAGAGAGAATGTGTTACTTTGCTACCATCTATCCTAGAAATAGTGTTGTGTATATTCTAAGGAAAAAAAAAAAACATAGAGAGAAATCTTGAATTACCTGCAAACAATAGTATTTGCATGGGCTCCTCCTAGACTGAATTCACCATCACTAAGCACAGAGGAAGCCAAACCAGTCTTTACCATCCTGTCAAAGAGCTATTCTTTTTGTTTACTATTATTATTATTATTTTACTTTGTGTGTGTGTGTGTGGAGGGGAAGTAATTAGGTTTCTTTTAACTTTTTTTTTTAAACGGAGGTATGGGGGATTCAACCCAGGACCTTGTGCATGTGCTCTACCACTGAGCTAACCACCGCCCCCTCAAAGATCTGTTCTTCAAATCTTCTCTTATGGGCAAGGTATCATTCTGCTCATAGTTCATTTATATTTATGAACATCTGGAGAGTTTGGTACCAATCTTTGTGGACAGAAATTCTTTCCTTGGCACCAAGAAAAAGCTGTGTAGTGTGATGCTTAGGGCTCAAATCCTGGCCTCTACATGTACTGAAAGCTCTACATTTCTAACCACTCTAGTTGTTCTGTGCAGTGTTTCCTCAGCAGTAAAATGGGGAAACAAAGTACCTTCAACATATGGATATTTTGACAATTTAATGCAGTTCTTGTAAGTAATGTAACAGAGTAAAATGCTGAGAGGAACCTGATACATTGTAAACGCTCATCATACGTCCCTAGTTCTTAAGAGAACCAAGCTTTTTTCTTGAATATTTTAAAAGTTCTGTACAACTTAAAACTTCAAAACCCAATTAGAAGATTTTTGTCTGGAATACCTCCTCTAGTTGTTATTCTAAGTTCTTTGCAAACTTATTTGCCTACTTCTAGTAAAATTGTTGCCAGAGAAACGTATTAGTCTTTCTGACGATTTGATCTTTGTCAGGGTTGTGTTTCCCTCAAGCTCAAGTGACAGCGAGGAGCTGTTCCACTTTCCCTTCCTCCTCCTCCTCTCTCCCCTCACCATGCCGTGGGAGTCATGTTACTGACTATGAAGTTTTCATAAAATTGCTCACTGTCATTTCCGAGACACCCACGGCCATGATTAACCCAGCAGGAGTGTTGTATTGCCAAGTACCCTGATGAGATGTAGGCAAAACTCCCTCTTCTCAACCAATGCTCCCATTAGGCAAGAAGAGCCTAGAAGTCACTGAGGAGTGGGTGGGACCAGAGTACTTGGAACTGCTCTGATATTTTATTTATGTATTTATGTATTTATCTCTTTATTTTCTTAAAAAGCTTTACTGACAAATACTTCACAAATATAATTGAATATATTTAAGGTGTACAATGTGATGATTTGATACACATATACATTGTAGAATAATTACCAAGATTAAAATAGTTAATACATCCATCACCTCACATAGTTAAAATAGTTATCTCTTGTTTTTTTGTTTTTCTTTTTAAAGAAAGTGTTTTTTCTTTTCTTTTCTTTTTTGAAGTATAGTCAGTTTATAATGTGTCAATTTCTGGTGTACAGCATTATGTTTCAGTCATATGTATACATAAATATATTTCTTTTCATATTCTTTTCTACTATAGGTTACTACAAGGTATTGAATATAGTTCCCTGTGCTATGCAGTGTAAACTCCTTGTTTATCTATCCTACATATAGCAGATAGCATCTGCAAATCTCAAACTCCCAATTTATCCCTTCCCACTTTTCTTCCCCTGGTAACCATAAGTTTGTTTTCTATGTCTATGAGTCTGTTTCTGTTTCATAAATAAGTTCATTTGTGTCAGTTTGTTTAGATTCCACATATAAGTAATACCATATGGTATTTTCTTTCTCTTTCTGGCTTACTTCACTTTCTGGCTTACTCCAGGTTCATCCATATTGCTGCAGCTGGCATTATTTCATTCTTTTTTATGGCTGAGTAGTATTTCATTGTGTGTGTGTGTGTGTGTGTGTGTGTGTGTGTGTATATATAAACCACTTATTTATCCAGTCATCTGTCAATGGACATTTAGGTTGTTTCCATATCTTGGCTACTATAAACAGTGCTGCTATGAACATTGGGGTGCATGTATCTTAGCGAATTAAAGTAGAGTTTCCTTCAGATATATGCCCAGGAATGGGATTGCTGGATCATATGGTAAGTCTATTTTTAGTTTTTTAAGGAATCTGTATACTGTTTTCCATAACGGCTGCACCAAACTACATTCCCACCAATAGTGTAGGAGGTTTATCTTTTCTCCACACCCTCTCCAGCATTTATCATTTGTGGACTTTTTAATGATGGCCATTCTGACTGGTCATCACCTATTTTTTTCATTTACTCGCCATACTCCTTAATTATCTCCGCTGTATATTTATTTGCTCTTGTTTTCCTGTTTACTCTGGAATATTAAGTTCCAGGAGGGCTGTGGAATTTGCCTGTCTTGTGGACTCTTTTCTCTCATCAGCGTGGGAGGTGCCTGGCCAACATGTTAAATGGATGAATGGACTGGGCATTTGTGGTTATCTGCTACTGATCACAAGTCACACTAGCTTTATCTTTTTGGAATTAGTAAATACATGATGGAAACAATTAGATGACCCAAGAATGAAAAGAAATGACACAAACTTTATGTCAGCAACATTTTAATTTTTTTTTGAATCTGGCCTTTATTTACGATTAATAATGAGGAGAACAAAAGATCTGAACGGTAGGGTTCTCAGATCCCTTTGATGTAAAGATTTTGCAGAGTTTTAGATGTGAAGCCAGCAGACTGCAGTTCAAGCAAGAGACTGGTTATTGGAGTTTTGAGGTAATCTGAAATACTTATTGAGTAGTTAGTTCAACTGTTAGATCGCACTTACCCCCAATTGTTTGTTCTTGTTCTATCACAGGTTGTTAATATATTCTAAAGTAAAAGATGGTGATTAATTCAGAGTATGAATGTGGTGGATTCTCACTCTTTAATGCCAGGAAAGTGCCTGCTATGGCCCTCCTCCTCCTTCATCCCCTCCATCCCAATTCAGCCCCCGGAGGCTGACTGGGATCCAAACTGGACGAGAAGCAGGGCAGCCAACTGCAGGGTCAGGAAGACAAGGGAGAGTGTGCAGCTCTCAGACTAGGGCTGCTCCCTCTTTATGATTCACAGCAGATGTTATCTGTTAAACACAAACAGCTGATCCTTGATTTAAAGATAATTTCTTTATTATTATACTAAACAGAGCCCATAAATCTCTATTATAGGCTGATGGGATTTGGAAAAAAAAAAAGTGTATGCTGGAAGCAGGAACAGTCTTCCTAGTTTAATTCTCCTCCAGAATCTGATAAGAAATATTGACATTTTCAAAGAGGCTTATAAGCAGTAAACAATCCAAGTTTTGCTGTATATTAAGTGTGTCTTGAGTTACAGCTGTAAGTGGAAATCAGGCTCGACTTTGATAACCTACCAAGCTACGTGTTTTGGTGCTGGCTGAGTCTTGTCCTGATGGTCTGTGTTCTTTCAAGCTTCTTGTGTGCCTCCAACTCTACCAGCTCTATGTTCTCAGAGAAGGAGCTGGATACGCAAAGACAGAGGTTGCCTAAGGCCCCTTTAAGCCTCATTACGGCTGTTTGCACAGCTGTAATGACTATAAATAAATTACTTCATAAATTTCAACAAATGAAATCATGTTATTTTATTTTGTCTGCCTTCTCTCTTCTCTGTGCCGCCAAGTCACCAGCATGTCATTTATTTTGGCTCATTTTTGTTGAAATGAGATTTAAAGAAGGGCCCAATTATAGCATCTGAGGGCAATGTTCCCTCCTACCCTAAACTTTCATCCTGTCAGAGGGAAAATAAAATGCTGAAAATATAAATAGTTAATGAACTGATGTAAAAACAAGGATCTATTAAGTTCTGGAGCTCATTTCTTTTCTTGTGTCAGGAAAATTGACGCATAATTTATATGGAGTAAAATTCATATTTTATAGGAATATATTTCTTGAGGTTTTGACAAATTAGAAGTCATGTGACCATCACAATCACATGTAAAATATTTCCTTTGCCATCACCCTAAAAAGTCTTATACTTCTTGGTAATCATCTCTACTCCCTATTATTGCTGTATTTTTTGTCCCTATAATTTTGCCTTTTCCAGAACATCCTATAAGTGGAATCATACAGTATGTAGCCTTTTTAAAAAAAAATTGAAGTACAGTTGCTGTACAATATTATATAAGTTACAGATGTACAATATAGTAATCTGCAATTTTTAAAGGTTATATTCTATTTATAGTTATTGTAAAATACTGGTTCTATTCCCTGTGTTGTACAGTATATCCTCGTAGATTATTTTATATCTAAGAGTTTTTACCTCTTAATCTTCTACCCCTATATTGCCCCGCCCCATTCCTTCTCCCCACTGGAAACCCACTGGTTTGTCTCTTTATCTGTGAGTCTCCTTCTTTTTTGTTATCAGTGTGTAGCCTTTTGAGTCCCGCTTTCCTTACTTAGTTTGATGTTTCTGAGATTCATCCCTGTTGATACAAATATTTCACTTTTTTCTGACTGCCGAGTAGTATCACAGTTTTGGATCCATTCCCAAGTGAGGGACTGAGTTAATTTCAGTTTTGTATCACGAATAAAACTTCTTTAAACATCCTTGCACAGGTCTTTCTGTGGACGTGTTTTCATTACTCCTATGTAAACTCCTGGGGGTGGGATTGCTGGTTCATGTGGCAAGGATATATATAACTTTATAAGGAATGCCACACCACTTCCAAAATGTTGCCTCCATTTCACAGCCCCACCAGCAATGGATGAGAGAGCCGGTTGCCTCTGCCTTCTTCCCAGAATCTGATGTCATAAAGTTTCTTTTCTTGAAGCCATTCTAACTGATGTAAAGTGGTATCTCACTGGGGTTTTAACTTGCGTTTTCTTAATGACTAATGATGCCAAACATTTTTTCACATGCTTATTGGGCATTTGTATATCTTCTTTGGAGAAATGTCAATTCAGATCCTTTGCTCAGGTTCCTTAAAAAGTTAAACATTGAATTACCATATGATCCTACAATTCCATTTGTATGTATGTATTCAAAAAATTTTAAAGCAAGAAGTCAAACATATACTTCTACATCAATGTTCATAGTAACATTATTCATGATAGCCAAAAGGTGAAAGCTACCCAAATATTCATAGACAGATAAATGGATAAACAAAACACGGTATACAAATACAATGGATTTTTTTCCTCTTTCAGTTTTATTAGGTAGAATTATTACAGTTTGACTGCACATATACATGATATTGCATGTAAATAAATGCAATGGACTATTGTTCAACCTTAAAACAGGATGCAATTCTGATACATGATACAACATAGATGATCCTTGAAAACGTACTAAGCGAAGTAAGCCAGACCCATAAAGATGAACATTGTATGAGTCCACTTATATGAAGTACCTAGAAGAGGAAAACTCATAGAGACAGAAAGTATAAGTTACTAGAGGCTGGGGAGAGGAGAGAATGAGAAGTTATTTTTTCATAGATACAGAGTTTCTGTTTGGGATGATGAAAACATTCTGGAAATAGTGGTGAGTACTGTACAACATTATGAATGTACTTATAGTCACTGAATCATGCATTTGCAAAAGGTTAAAATGGTAAATTTCACATTATGTATATATTTACTACCATAAATAAAGAAATTATTTGCCCAGTTTCTAAATAAGCTATTTTTAGAGTTTTGATTTGTGGAGTTCTTTATATATTCTAGGTACTAGATCCTTATCTGATGTTTGATTTGCAAATATTTGCTGCCATTCTGTGAAAGTATCCTTTGATGCACAGTTTTTTATTTTTTTATTTTGATGAAGTCTGATTAATTTATTTTTTCTTTGGTTGGTTGTGCTTTGGGTTTTGAATCTATAAAACCATTGCTTAATCCAAGGTAATGGATATTTACACTTATGTTTTTCCTCTAAGGAGTTTTAATTCTTACATTTAGGTTTTTGGTCCATTTTGAGCTGCCTTTTGTATACGGTGTGAGGTAGGAGTCAAGATTCATGATTTGCATGTGGCTATACAGTTGTCCCAGCACCATTTGTTGGAAAGGCTGTTATTTTTCAATTTGTATTGAATTGTCTTGGTGCCCTTAAGTTTAAGTTCAGTTGACCATAATCGTATGGAATGATTTTTGGACTTTCAAGTCTGTTCCATTGATCTACTTGTCTGTCGTTATGCTAGTACCACATAGTCATGAGTACTGTAGCTTTGTAGTAAGTTTTGAAATGGGACAGAGTCCTCCAACTTTGTTCTTTTTTATGTATTATTTTCGCTATTCTGGATGCCTTACATTCCATGTGACTGTTAGGATTAGCTTGCCAATTTCTGTAAAAATGGTAGTTGGAATTTAGATACAGATTGAATCTATAGATCAATATATGTAGAACTGTGGTCTTAACAGTATTAGGTCTTCTAATTTGTGAACATGGATATTATTCTATTTATTTCTTTCAGTGATGTTTTATAGTTTTGATGTGCAAATTTCATACGTTATCAGTTAACTTTATGCTTAAGTATTTTATTCTTTAGATGCTATCTTAAATTAAATTTTTTATAAACTTCATTTTTGGAGTGTTCATTACTAGTGTGTAAAAAATATAACTGATTTTGTATATTGATCTTGTATCCTGCAAACTTGCCAAATTTATTTATCAGCTCTAATTATGTGTTTGTGACTTACTTAGGGTTTTCTACCCACTGATCAGGTGTAGAATTGGGAAAGTTACAAGGACAGTAATGCATTGTTATTTCACAGCTCCCTGAATCAATCCTCCTGTAGGATGTGAGCCTCCCTGAGTAATTAATGCTTTATAATAAGTACTTAGTTTTTGATCACTAGACTCTCCCTTAAATTAGTTGAAGCTTATAGGCCTCAAAAATAAAGCTGGCTAATTCAACTTGATCATAATGCAACAGTTTGAATTTAGGTAAGAACACAAAATTGAAACCTGAAAGTTATGACTGGATTTCATCAATTAATTTTAGGAGGTGGGCGGATGCCTCTTACCTGGGCAGGGCACTATCTGAATGCCTGACTGTTCTCCAGAAGACTGAGAACTAATCTCGGTTGGTTTTTTAAAGAAAGAGAGTCCTATAGTCATTTCTTTAGGAAGGACAAGCCTTACAGTCCTTATAACCACTGAGACCTTTTGGCTGAATTTCTTCTCTGATTCTAAATACTGAAGAAGAATTCAGTTTAATTTGGGTCTGGTTCTTTGCATATTCTCACATCTTCCTCTGATCCTTCTCATCTCTTTTTTTTATTCCTTTTTTTTTTTTTTTTTTTTTTTGGCTCTGCCCATTGTGGTGGGAAACTGTAGTCCTTTTTCAAGCTTTTTGATTAAGGTTCTCCTTTCCTTCTACGCTGGATCTAGGGGAAATGAGGTGCCGCTAGGAAGCTTGTTTTTAGTTATATCTGTGAATGTGTATTTTTATGTAAAGTCCTACCAATTTGGAGAAGGAAGAAAAACTTGCTCCTGACTCTACCCACATAACTAGGAATTTATTCCTAACTCAGACTGTCTTTGCAAAGATGACTTATTTCATGATGTTCAGCAAACACATAAAAATCACACAGATCATGGGAGGTTCTGCTCTAGACAGAAGTAGCGCTAAGTGTAAAATACATGAGCTAATAGCTCTGTGACTGACTTGGCTCACATTTATGAAATGATGGCTCTTCATATCTGGTCCATCCATTGACTGAGTTTAAACTCTGATTAACCCAGACATGGATGAATTACATCCGTCTTGAATCCAGATGGCAAATGTGCTTATGACTTCTGGTTTTTGACTGCACTGCCATTCTAGTAAAGTAGCATACAGCTGTTAAATGAATAATGTCATGTTTCATACTTGGGAGGGGTACAAACTATCCAGCAAGTGAAGAATTTATTTGGAATGTAAGTTTTTGTGTGCCATTGCTAATGTCTACCCAGAGGACACTACAGCTATTATATATTTGGCCCAATAATTGAGCCCATCTAAAAAATTAACTCACATGGATGCATAATTTCTATGAATTATCATTTCACTGTTGGTTATTTGCATCGCAAAATGTCCTGAACTTGAAGCTAGGTCAAATCATAGTAAATAAGGCAGACTTAGCTCAGCTGGGCAGAGCACGTGCCATTAATTCACTTATTTACTTAGTGAATATTTATTAAAAGCCTACCCTAAGCCAACAGCTCTGCCTGGTGCTGAAAGATAGCAGCAAGGATAATGCACTCTGCTGAAACAAAGCTTTGCCTTGTGTTTGGGTCAGAAGCTGTTAAAGGAACCATCAATACATATTTGGAAAAGCAGTTCTGCAAGACAAACAAACTCAACTGCTTTCTTTGTCACCAGGATTTTTACATATTATATGGAGCTGCGCTGTGCAATATGGTCGCCACTAGCCACATGCAGTGTTTTAAATTTCAATGAATTAAAATTAAATAAAATTTAAAATTCAGTTTGTCAGTCATCCTAGCCTTATTTTAAATATTCAATAGTCACATATGTATTGCTTAGCATAAATATAGAACACTTCTATCATTACAGGAAATTCTATTGATCAGTCCTAATATAGACTATGGAATGGAAAAAAAAAAAAAAAACCCAAACGAGTGGCTTCATTTACAACTCAATTAATATCAGGCACAGTTTATGAGTTAACATTATTTCCCACAACAGACACATTAATGAGGACATTTTCTCAAACAGGTTTTACAAGTTTTGAAGTTACAAAAAGACAGACTTTGCAGTTAAAGTTTTTATCCTCATAAAACAAGGGTTTTTTTTTTTTTCATTTTCATTTTCTTTATTTTGAATGTTAGAAAAGAGAGTGAACCAATGCAAAACTAATAACACGGATTATGGCAGGGATGGTTGACTTTTCACCAAAATCCATTCTCCTCATTTTTTATGCTATAATAATAATGCTACTTGGCTGACCATCTATACTGCAGCCCACCATCCCTTCCAGCTTGTTGTGGTGACTTGGTTCTCAGCAATGCAATGTGAACAGAAGAGACATCACTTCCGAATAGAGCCTTTAAGTGGGCTGTTGTGCCCCCTTCATATTCTTTTTTTACTTTGCCACAAGCCACCTTCTATACCATGGCTTCCAATGTGCAGAAAAGAATGTTAACCTAAGTAGGGCATGATGAAAAAACATGAGAAGTCCAATTCTTTAAGATTGTGTGGAGTCAGGTGGCCCAATAACCTGGAAGTCCACCTGGTACACAAAAGGTGAATAATCATTTCCACTTGATTTGACCCAGTATATTTTCAGGTCTGTTTGTTACAGCGGTTATCACTACCCTAACTTGCATTAATGTAGACGCACACTTAATTTTGCTTGGAAGTGTTTTTTTCAGCCTTAGGTATCAGAAAGAAGGCATTCTTTCATCATTCAACCATGAAAAATAATTCAGTTGAATTTTATCTTTAAAGAGAAGAAAAAATGTAAAATTTTAGAAAAAAAATAATATAACATTTTTTCCTTTGAATATCTGTTTGGTGTCTCTGTGGGAAGAGGACATGGAGGCATCCGGGACTTAATCCCTCTGGAGAAGCCTGGGAGGCAGGGGAGGTCGTATGACTGAGAAATGTCCCATCTGTGAGGTGAGGGAGCTTGGACACTTATATACCTTTGTCTGCAGCTAAGGGCTGCTTCCAGCCTGTGTGGCTGAGCAGACTCCTACAACCAGAGAAAGACTTCAGTCAAGTAAAGATATGACAGTGATGTGCATGGAAATGGTAACACAGTGGATATGGATGGTGATTTGCAATATGTGTTCTAGACTAAATCCTGATTTTTCAACCTTTATTTCTTAACTTGATGTTCAAATCCTTTTATGGAATATGAAACCAGCATCTAAAACAGGCAAAAAAATAAATGAAGCAACTATGATTTCTGTGATGGTGAGTGTGTGTTTGAATCTACTGTGTCTTCTTTCCCTTTTGCTCTGAAATCCAACCAAGAGCCACCTTGGATGAATGCCAGTTCTCCCCAGAAAACAGCTAGAAAACACAGGATTTAGATCTTTAGGGATAGTTCCGGTTCTCTGGTTGAGATCTTTGTACCGAGCTGCTTTCGGCCAATACTTTCTCTGTTTCCTCTCCTCCTGAAAACAAAACCAACACAAGATCCTTCAAAACCTCATGGAAAAAAATTGGATGAGGGCTGAGAAACACAAGAAAATGTAAAAAAAAAAAAAAAAAAAAAAAAGGAGAAGAAAAACAAAAAACAAACTGCTGATTGGAAGGCTATTTAAAACCCACAGAGAGTATTCAGAATAGGGTAGCCATAGTAACACACCCAGAGTATCATTCCCTGGGTGTGACTTCAAGCTGGAGGAGGAAGGAGGGGGTGTTGATGACGGGGCTCTGCTGGGCCGGGGGCTCTCTGGGCACAGATTCACTGCTGAGACTGGAAAGGGACAGTCTAACAGAAGCTGTGAATCCTCTCAATGAACATAGAGGTTTCTCTATATTTTTGGCAATTTCCTTTTGGATTCCAAAACTGGCTTCGTTAGAGATAACTTAATGGAAGCATATTTAAAAAAAAAAAAAAAAGTCTTTGATAAAACTCACATGATGGGAAAAAACCCAGAAGACCAAATGGAAACTGTGGGCGGAAGCTGTGATTGTGCCATTTCAAGTGGTTCCTCAGACACTGCTGTGGTTTGGGCTCTTATCGTGT